>NC_092054.1:94847794-95484182 GCF_003086295.3 Arachis hypogaea | reverse complement strand
AGAGTTCTCCTCACTGAAGAATGCAGTGCAGTCATTCTGAAAAGCTTTCCTGAAAAGCTTAAAGACCCTGGGAGTTTTCTGATACCATGCATATTAGAAGGTGATTGCACCAAGACAGCTTTATGCGATCTTGGGCAAGCATCAACCTGATACCTGCATCCACTATCAGGAAGCTTGGCTTAACTGAAGAAGTTAAACCAACCCGGATATGTCTCCAACTTGCTGATGGTTCCACTAAATACCCATCAGGCGTGATTGAGGACATGATTGTCAGAGTTGGGCCATTCGCCTTTCCCACTGACTTTGTTGTGCTGGAAATGGAGGAGCACAAGAGTGCTACTCTCATTCTAGGAAGACCCTTCCTAGCAACTGGACGATCCCTCATTGACGTCCAACAGGGGAAATAACCCTGAGAGTCAACGATGACGAGTTCAAGTTGAACGCTGTCAAAGCCATGCAGCATCCAGACACATCAACAGACTGCATGAAAGTTGACCTTATTGACTCTTTGGTAGAAGAGATCAACATGGCTGAGAGTCTCGAATCAGAGTTGGAAGGCATCTTTAAAGATGTTCAGCCTGATTTGGAGGATTCAGGGACATGGAAGAGCCACTGAACTTTCTTCTGAAAGAGGAAAAACCTCCTAAACCAGAGCTCAAGCCACTGCCACCATCCTTGAAATATGCATTTCTAGGAGAAGGTGACACCTTTCCAGTGATCATAAGCTCTGCTTTAAATTCACAGGAAGAGTAAGCACTTATTCAAGTGCTAAGGACACACAAGACAGCTCTTGGGTGGTCCATAGGTGACCTTAAGGGCATAAGCCCAGCTAGATGCATGCATAAAATCCTACTGGAGGATAATGCCAAACCAGTGGTTCAACCACAGAGGCGGCTAAATCCGGCCATGAAGGAAGTGGTGCAGAAAGAGGTTACCAAATTACTAGAGGCTGGGATTATTTATCCCATTTCTGATAGCCCCTGGGTGAGCCCTGTTCAAGTCGTCCCAAAAAAGGGAGGCATGACAGTGATTCATAATGAAAAAAATGAACTGGTTCCTACAAGAACAGTTACAGGGTGGCGCATGTGTATTGACTACAGAAGGCTCAATACAGCCACCAGAAAGGATCATTTCCTTTACCATTCATAGACCAGATGCTAGAGAGACTAGCAGGTCATGATTACTACTGCTTTTGGATGGCTACTCAGGCTATAACCAGATTGCAGTAGATCCCCAGGATCAAGAGAAAACAACATTCACATGTCCATCCGGAGTGTTTGCTTATAGAAGGATGCCCTTTGGGCTATGCAATGCACCTGCAACCTTCCAGAGATGCATGGTCTCTATTTTCTCTGATATGGTGGAAAAATTTCTGGAAGTCTTCATGGATGACTTTTCAGTATATGGAGACTCATTCAGCTCCTGTCTTGATCACCTAAAACTTGTTCTGAAAAGATGCCAAGAAACCAACCTAGTTTTAAACTGGGAAAAGTGTCACTTCATGGTGACTGAAGGAATTGTTCTTGGGCATAAAATCTCAAACAAAGGAATAGAGGTGGATCAAGCAAAAATAGAGGTAATTGAAAAATTACCACCACCTGCCAATGTTAAGGCAATCAGAAGCTTTCTGGGGCATGCAGGATTCTATAGGAGGTTTATAAAGGATTTTTCAAAAATCGCAAAACCTCTAAGCAATCTGCTAGCTGCTGATACGCCATTTGTGTTTGACACAGCATGCTTACAGGCGTTTGAAACGCTGAAAGCTAAGCTGGTCACAGCACCAGTCATTTCTGCCCCAGACTGGACATTGCCATTTGAGTTAATGTGTGATGCCAGTGATCATGCCATTGGTGCAGTATTGGGACAGAGGCATGACAAGCTTCTGCATGTCATTTATTATGCCAGCCGCGTTCTAAATGATGCCCAGAAAAATTACACAACCACAGAAAAAGAACTACTTGCAGTGGTTTACGCCATTGACAAGTTCAGATCATACTTAGTAGGATTAAAAGTGATTGTGTATACTGACCATGCTGCTCTTAAATATCTACTCACAAAGCAGGATTCAAAACCCAGGCTCATCAGATGGGTATTGCTTCTGCAAGAGTTTGATATAGAAATAAGAGACAGAAAAGGGACAGAGAACCAAGTAGCTGATCATCTGTCCCGGATAGAGCCAGTGGAAGGGACGTCCCTCCCCTTCCTTGAGATCTCTGAGACATTCCCTGATGAGCATCTATTTGCCATTCAGGAAGCACCATGGTTTGCCGATATTGCAAACTATAAAGCTGCAAGGTTCATACCCAAGGAGTACAATAGAATACAAAAAAAGAAACTAATTACTGATGCAAAGTACTACTTGTGGGATGAACCCTATCTCTTTAAGAGATGTGCAGACGAAATTATCCGTAGGTGTGTCCCCAGAGAGGAAGCACAGAGAATCCTATGGCATTGCCATGGATCTCAATATGGAGGCCATTTCGGAGGTGAGCGAACAGCCACCAAGGTCCTCCAATGTGGCTTCTATTGGCCCACACTCTATAAAGATTCCTGAGAATTTGTACGTAATTATGACAGTTGCCAAAGAGCTGGTAATCTGCCTCATGGTTATGCCATGCCTCAACAAGGAATCTTGGAAATAGAGTTGTTTGATGTATGGGGAATTGACTTCATGGGACCTTTCCCACCATCATACTCAAACACTTATATTCTGGTGGCAGTTGACTATGTATCAAAATGGGTTGAGGCTATTGCCACACCCACCAATGATACTAAAACAGTGCTGAAGTTCCTCCAGAAATATATCTTTAGCAGGTTTGGTGTCCCTAGAGTGTTAATCAGTGATGGGGGCACTCACTTCTGCAATAAACAGCTTTACTCTGCCATGGTTCGGTATGGAATTCGCCACAAAGTGGCCACTCCATATCATCCACAAACCAACGGGCAAGCTGAAGTCTCTAACAGAGAATTAAAGAGAATCCTGGAACGGACAGTAAATACCCGTAGAAAGGATTGGGCAAGGAGCCTGGATGATGCTTTGTGGGCTTACAGAACAGCATTCAAGACCCCTATCGGAACCTCTCCATACCAACTCGTGTATGGTAAGGCATGCCACTTGCCCGTGGAACTAGAACATAAGGCCTACTGGGCAACCAGATTCCTAAACTTAGATGCCAAATTAGCAGGAGAAAAACGATTGCTCCAGCTAAATGAGCTAGAGGAATTCAGATTCACAGCTTTCGAAAATGCCAAGCTTTATAAAGAAAAATCAAAAAAATGGCATGACAGAAAGCTGTCATCTAGAATCTTTGAACCAGGACAGAAGGTCCTGTTGTTTAACTCTAGACTCAGGCTATTCCCCGGGACACTGAAATCCTGGTGGAGGGGACCATACGTGATTACAGGTGTGTCACCATATGGTTACGTGGAGCTTCAAGATATTGATTCTGATAAGAAGTTCATTGTCAATGGACAGAGAATCAAGCATTATCTTGAGGGCAACATTGAGCAAGAATGCTCAAGGCTGAAGCTAGATTAAAAGCTCAGCAAGGTCCAGCTAAAGACAATAAAGAAGCGCTTGCTGGGAGGCAACCCAGCCATGGGGCAACAATCCTCTAAGCATTTTGCCCTATTTCTATTTTTATTTGTTTATATAAAGTTCACTGACACTAAGGTAAAGAATCATTGGCATAAGTTTACAGGGTTACAGAAGGAATCTACACACAAAACAGAGATAGGGAGCTTACTGGCAAGAAAACGCCAGTGAAGGCCATTTTGGGCGTTCAGCGCCCAAAATGGGCATCCAGTGGGCGCTGAACGCCAGTAAGGATAGCTATCTGGCGTTCAACGCCAGAAAAGGGGCAACAACTGGGCGTTGAACGCCCAGGAGAGCAGCACTTGGGCGTTGAACGCCCAAAACAGGCAGTGTTTGGGCGTTCAAACGCCAGGATGGTGGGGAGGAGCTCTCCTTCTACCCATCTCCTTCTTTTTCTTTTGCTTGAGGACAAGCAAAGCTCTAAGTTTGGTGTGCTTATCCGTGATCACTAAGATCATGGCCCCTAAAGGAAAACAACCCACTCCAAGAGGAGCAAGGGCGTGATTTAAAGGAACTGAAGTGCCAGAAATTTTCTCTTGAAGGACCAAGCACCTCACAGACTAGAGGAACATCCACTTCCCAAACCTCAAGGTTGTTGAGTTCTAATCTTAGCCTTAACTCTGTGATAACTGTTCTTATTTTAATTTTACCTTAGGAGTCATATAGTAGTAATTAGTATCTATTTTAATTTTATCTCCAATTAAGCTATAGTTTATTTTTCTCATCATCAGCAAACATGAATAAAGTAGTAGATCTTTTGAATAAGAAGCAATAAAATTTCGAGTTTTAATAAGAGAAATTCTAATTAATTAAATATGGTGGCAATGCTTTCTGTCTTCTGAATGAATGCTTGAACAGTGCATATATCTTTTGAATTTGTTGTTTAAGACTGTTAAATATGTTGGCTCTTGAAAGAATGATGAACATGAGACATGTTATTGAGAATCTGAAATATCATAAAAATGATTCTTGAAGCAAGAAAAAGCAGCAAAGAACAAAGCTTGCAGAAAAGAAAGAAAGAAAAAAAAAAAAGAGAGAAAGCAAGCAGAAAAAACCAAAGCTCTTAAAACCAAAAGGCAAGAGCAAAAAGCCAAAGCCCTTAAAACCAAAAGGCAAGGGTAATAAAAGGGATCCCAAGGCTTTGAGCATCAGTGGATAGGAGGGCCAAAAAGGAATAAAATCCTGGCCTAAGCGGCTAAATCAAGCTGTCCCTAACCATGTGCTTGTGGCGTGAAGGTGTCAAATGAAAACTTGAGACTGAGCGGTTAAAGTCAAGGTCCAAAGCAAAAAGAAGAGTGTGCTTAAGAACTCTGGACACCTCTAATTGGGGACTTTAGCAAAGCTGAGTCACAATCTGAAAAGGTTCACCCAGTTATGTGTCTGTGGCATTTATGTATCCGGTAGTAATACTGGAAAACAAAGTGCTTAGGGCCACGGCCAAGACTCATAAAGAAGCTGTGTTCAATAATCATCACACTAAACTAAGAGAATCAATAACACTATCTGAATTCTGAGTTCCTATAGATGCCAATCACTCTGAGCTTCAATGGATAAAGTGAGATGCCAAAACTGTTCAGAAGCAAAAAGCTACTAGTCCCGCTCATCTAATTAGGATCTGAGCTTCAATCAAAAACTCTGAGATATTATTGCTTCTCAACCTATTAGTCTTCTATTTTATTTGTCTAGTTGCTTGAGGACAAGCAACAGTTTAAGTTTGGTGTTGTGATGAGCGGATATTTTATACGCTTTTTGGGGATAATTTCATATAGTTTTGAGTATGTTCTAGTTAGTTTTTAGTTTATTTCCAGTAGTTTTTAGGAAAAATTCATATTTCTGGACTTTACTATGAGTTGTGTGTTTTTCTGTAATTTCAGGTATTTTTCTGGCTGAAATTGAAGGAGCTGAGCAAAAATCTGATTCAGGCTGAAAAAGGACTGCTGATGCTGTTAGATTCTGACCTCCCTACACTCAAAGTGGATTTTCTGGAGCTACAGAACTCGAAATGGCACGCTTCAAATTGCGTTGGAAAGTAGACATCCAGGGCTTTTCAGCAATGTATAATAGTCTATACTTTGCACAAGAATAGACGACGTAAACTGGCGTTCAACACCAGTCCTCCGCTCAATTCTGGCGTCCAGCGCCAGAAAAGGATCAAAAACTGGAGTTGAACGCCCAAACTGGCACAAAAACTGGCGTTCAACTCCACAAATGGCCTCTGCACGTGAATTGCTTAAAGTCTCAGCCCCAGCACACACCAAGTGGGCCCCAGCACACCAAGTGGGCCCCAGAAGTGGATCTCTGCATCATCCATCATAGTCCACTCATATTTTGTAACCCTAGGCTACTGGTTTAGTATTTAAACAACTTTTAGAGACTTATTTTGTATCTCATGACATTTCAGATCTAAACTTTGTATTCTCTGACGGCATGAGTCTCTAAACCCCATTGTTGGGGGTGAGGAGCTCTGCTGTGTCTCAATGAATTAATGCAAGTATTTCTGTTTTCCATTCAAACACGCTTGTTCCTACCTAAGATGTTCATTCGCGCTTAACTGTGATGAAGGTGATGATCAGTGACATTCATCACCTTCCTCAAACCATGAACGCGTGCCTGACAACCACCTCCGTTCTATATCCGATTGAATGAATATCTCTTAGATTCCTTAATCAGAATCTCCGTGGTATAAGCTAGAACTGATGGCGGCATTCATGAGAATCCGGAAAGTCTAAACCTTGTCTGTGGTATTCCGAGTAGGATTCAAGGATTGAATGACTGTGACGAGCTTCAAACTCCTGAAGGCTGGGCGTTAGTGACAGACGCAAAAGGATAGTAAATCCTATTCCAACCGGATCGAGAACCAACCGGTGATTAGCCGTGCTGTGACAGAGCGCGTGAGCGTAGTTTTCACTGGAAGGATGGATGGTAGCCATTGACAACGGTGATCCACCAACACACAGCTTGCCATAGGAGGACGTGCGTGCGTGAATCAGAAGACAGAGGAAAGCAGAGATTCAGAGGACAAAGCATCTCCAAAACCCCAACATATTCTCCATTACTGCACAACAAGTAACCTTTAATTTATGCTCTATTGTTTATTCGCAATTCAATTGATAAACATAATTGACTTCCTGACTAAGATTTACAAGATAACCATAGATTGCTTCAAACCAACAATCTCCGTGGGATTCGACCCTTACTCACGTAAGGTATTACTTGGACGACCCAGTGCACTTGCTGGTCATGTGTGCGAAATTGTAAGAGAGTAACAATTTTGTGCACCACCCTCCAGAGGGGCCCAATACTGACATGTATATAAGGGGAAGACTGGCTCTTCCCCCAAGGTACGTCACATCCCTACGCCACCTTCATTCCGCCTCCACGTATTCTGACAAGAGCGTCGGAGTGTCTTTGCAGGAGGCACCCCCCTCACACGAAGTGCTCGGGACCTCTCGGACTGGAAGACCGTGATCAGACGAGCCCCTTCTTTCACCCATGATCCTGACCTGAACCGTCTGGTAACCGACCTACCGAACATTGGCGCCGTCTGTGGGGAAACTCGTCCATGGACTTTGTACTAGTCCAGACTGGGACCGGCAGCGAGGCCGCGCCTCCCGTGCTTGGGGAGGCGCCGTTTCGACAGAAACTCGACAACAGCAGAGGTCGCCTCCAAGGGACACGACGCAGACTCACGAAAGACGCCCCTTCAGAGGAACTGGTGACAACCACGCCACGATAATGCAAGAGTTGCGCCATAGGATGCAAGACTTAGAACGCCGGCTAGCCGAAAGAGAACGCGACCAACGCACCCCGGAGCAGAGCCCCACCCGCTCCCGTTCAAGGAGCCGCTCGAGGCGCTCACCCAGCCCCCAATACGAGTCGGAGAGCACGGGGGGACGGGGACGAGCAAGAAGAAGAAGTCGGGACCCCATCATTTACGCCCGACACGAGAGACGGCGTGCGTCGAACAGGGGCAAAGAGGACGCCCGTCGGGAGAACGACGAGCCGGGGAGAACTACCCGGGGACCAGTGATAATAGGAGCGACCCCTTTCCACCGTTCCGTACTCGAGGTCCGGCTGCCAAAACACTTCAACAAGCCAACGGACATGAAGTATGATGGAACACAAGATCCCCTGGAACACTTGACGGCCTTTGAGGCCAGAATGAACCTGGAAGGGGTGGGAGACGAGGTCAGATGTCACGCCTTCCCGGTCACCTTGGCGGGCCCGGCGATACGGTGGTTCAACAACCTCCCGCAGGGCTCGGTGACTCAATTCTCCGACATCAGCCACGCCTTCTTGGCTCAATTCACGACCAGGATTGTCAAAGCCAAACACCCAATCAATTTGCTAGGGGTGACACAGAGACCCGGAGAACCGACCAGGAAATACCTGGACCGTTTCAATGACGAGTGCCTGGAAATTGACGGTCTAACGGACTCGGTGGCAAGCCTGTGCTTGACGAACGGGCTCTCGAATGAGGACTTCAGGAAACACCTTACCACAAAGCCCGTTTGGACAATGCAAGAGATCCAGTGCGTGGCCAAAGAGTACATCAATGACGAAGAAGTCAGCCGGGTCGTGGCTGCCAATAAACGGCAGCCCGCCTACAACCAAGCACGGCACTATGAAGGCAGAGAAAGACCAAAGGAACACGCCAGGGACGGCGGTCCGAGTAAAACACCCAAACCGTTCCCCCGAGTTGGGAAGTTCACCAATTATACCCCCTCACGGCACCAATCACCGAAGTTTACCAACAGATAGCGGAAAAGGGGATACTGTTAAAGCCCCAACCTCTGAAGGACAGGACGGGAGGAAACAAGAACCTCTACTGCGAGTACCACAAGGGTTACGGGCACAAGACCCAAGACTGCTTCGACCTAAAAGACGCCCTGGAACAAGCTATCAGGGACGGGAAACTTGCCGACTTCTCCCACCTTATCCGGGAACCGAGGAGATGCAACCGGGACCACGATAGCGAAGACAGATCCCGGTCAACAAGGCGACGGCAGGAACCAGAGGGTGACGACCACGGCCTTACAGTGGTAAACGTGGTAACGGCCAGGAATACTGCCCCAAGGTCAAAGTCAGCACAGAAAAAAGACGCCAAAGTCCTAGCAGTCTCCACCTCGACTGTTAGAAGTTTCCGAGGTATCCCACCCATCTCCTTCGGCCCAGAGGACCAATGGTTTGACGAGGCACCGGAAAGTCCGCCCATGGTCATCACGGCCAGGGTCGGAACGGGCCTCGTCAAACGAATCCTGGTAGATACGGGGGCAGACTCGAACATCATGTTTCAAAACGTTTTCGATGCCCTGGGACTAAGGGACGCCGACCTGATGACCCACCAGCACGGTGTGGTAGGGTTGGGGGACCACTTCATCAAGCCGGATGGAATCATCTCACTCCCGACCTCTGTGGGACAGGGGCAAAAACGACGAACAGTCATGGCGGACTTCGTGATATTACGAGACTCCACGGCTTATAACATCATCCTGGGGAGAAAAACCATCAACGACCTGGGGGCGGCCATTAGCACAAAGCTGCTGGTGATGAAGTTTGTCACCGATGACGGATCCGTAGGATCCATCAAAGGCGACTTGGAAACGGAGGTCGCTTGCGACCACGCCAGCCTTTCTCTTAGGAAAAAATCCAAAGAAGCATCTGGGGTCTTCCTTGCTGACCTGGACGCCAGGATAGACGACAAACCTAGACCAGAGCCAGAAGGAGACTTGGAAAAGTTCAGGGTCAGCGAGGAGGACGATAAATTCACATTCATAAACAGGAACCTCCCCCATGAGATGAAGGAGCCTTTGATGGAAATGATCAGGGCTAATGCCGACCTCTTTCCCTGGACGCCTGCTGATATGCCTGGGATAGATCCCCAACTCATATCGCATCATCTGGCCGTCAAGGCGGGAACCAAGCCAGTGGCCCAGAGGAGAGGAAAAATGTCACAAGAAAGGGCAGAAGAGGTAGCCAGGCAGACGGCCAGCCTCCTAGAAGCAGGATTCATCCGAGAACTGGACTACTCAACCTGGTTGTCGAACGTGGTCCTGGTTAAAAAGCACAACGGGAGATGGAGAATGTGCGTGGACTACTCTGACCTCAACAAGGCGTGTCCCAAGGATTGCTACCCCCTACCTAACATCGACGCACTCGTCGATGCAGCGGCGGGGTACCGGTATCTGAGCTTCATGGATGCCTACTCAGGATACAATCAGATACCGATGCACCGACCCGACGAGGAAAAAACGGCGTTCATAACGCCAGGGGGAATCTATTGTTACAAGGTAATGCCTTTTGGTTTGAAAAACGCTAGGGCCACGTACCAAAGGCTGATGAATAGGATATTCAGTGAACTTATAGGCAAAACAGTAGAAGTCTACGTGGATGACATACTCGCAAAGACCACACGACCCGACGACCTCTTGAGCGATCTTGATGGCATCTTTTCGTCCCTACGGTAACACGGAATGAGGCTTAATCCGTTCAAGTGCGCGTTTGCCATGGAGGCCGGAAAGTTCCTGGGATTCATGATTACTCAAAGAGGAGTGGAAGCCAACCCCGAGAAGTGTCGAGCGGTTCTCCAGATGAAGAGCCCGGGTTGTATCAAAGACGTCCAACGACTTGCCGGGAGGTTAACGGCTTTATCCCGATTCCTCGGCGCGTCAGCAGCAAGAGCCCTGCCTTTCTTCAATCTAATGAAAAAAGGAATGACGTTCGAATGGACCCCAGCATGCGAAGAGGCATTCAGCCACTTCAAGCAGATCTTAGCGGCACCCCCAGTTCTCGGAAAACCCAAGGCCGGAGAACCGCTCTACCTCTACTTATCAGTAACCGAGGAAGCACTTGCCACAGTGCTCGTTAGAGAAGAAGGGAAGACCCAACAACCCGTTTACTTCGTAAGCAGGGTCCTCCAAGGACCAGAATTGAAATATAGCAAGCTGGAAAAACTGGCGCTGGCGCTCCTAGTCTCTTCCCGAAGGTTAAGACAATACTTCCAGAGCCATCGTATAGTCGTGAGGACGGATCAGGCGATTCGCCAAGTACTGCAAAAACCTGACTTGGCCGGTAGGATGATGACCTGGGCCATCGAGCTCTCCCAATACGACCTACGGTATGAACCCCGACATGCAATCAAAGCCCAGGCAATGGCAGACTTTCTGGTAGAGGTGACGGGGGACCCCCCGAGGAAACGGGCACACGGTGGAGGCTCCACGTTGACGAGGCCTCCAACCAAATGTCCGGGGGAGCAGGGGTCATCTTAGAAAGCCCTGCAGGGGTCATCTATGAGCAATCGACTAAGTTCAAGTTTCCAGTGTCGAACAACCAAGCAGAATATGAAGCTCTCTTGGGCGGACTGACACTAGCTCGGGAAGTCGGAGCGACAAAGGTCGAAGTATGCAGCGACTCACAAGTTGTCACCTCGCAGGTGAACGGAAGCTACCAAGCCCGGGACTCCCTCCTGCAAAAATACTTGGAAAAGGTTAAGGAAATAACGAGTCAGTTCCAGGAGGTCATCGTCCAACACGTCCCAAGAGAAAGAAACACACGAGCGGACCTCCTGTCTAAGCTGGCATGCACAAAGCCAGGGTCGGGTAACCGGTCCCTTATCCAAGGCATGGTGAAGGAACCAACGGTCGCCCTCCACTTGACGAAGTCGAGACCCTCATGGCTAGACCCCATCACCAACTTCCTGGAGCTCGGCAAGTTACCTGAAGATGAGAAAGTATCCAAAGCCTTAAGAAGGGAGGCGGCCAGATACGCAATCATACAGGGACAACTATTCAAAAAGGGACTCAGCCAGCCCCTATTGAAGTGTTTGCACCCTGACCAGACGGACTACGTGCTTAGAAAAGTCCATGAGGGGTGTTGCGGACACCACATCGGGGGCAAAGCCCTAGCAAGGAAGCTCATCCGAGCAGGATACTACTGGCCGACAATGATGAAGGACTCAAAGGAATTTGTCAAAAAGTGCATAAAGTGTCAACAAAACGCCAACTTCCACAAGGCATCGGCCTCCGAGCTAAACTCTCTGACGACTACTCGACCTTTCGCACAATGGGGAGTCGACCTCCTGGGGCCTTTCCCGGTCGGCCCAGGACAAGTCAAATACCTCATTGTCGCCATTGACTACTACACCAAATGGGTGGAGGCTGAACCGCTGGCTACGATATCGTCCTCCAACTATCGGAAGTTCATGTGGAAGCAGGTGATAACCCGTTTCGGTATCCCGGAGGTCGTTATCTCAGACAACGGGACCCAGTTCACGGACAAGAAGTTCATGGAGTTCCTCTCTGGCCTAGGGATAAAGCAGAAGTTCTCCTCGGTAGAACATCCCCAAACAAACGGGCAGGTAGAGGCCGCAAATAAAGTCGTCCTTCTTGGTCTAAAGAAGCACCTAGACAATAAGAAAGGAACATGGGCTGACGAACTCGCCTCCGTCCTATGGTCTTACCGGACAACCGAGCAAAGCGCTACGGGGAAAACTCCTTTTCGCCTAACATACGGGGTCGAGGCGGTGATACCAGTCGAAATCGGCGAACCGAGCCCCCGACTACTACTCGCGGGCATGAGCGAAGCGGTTGAAAAGGACCTGGTTGAGGAAACAAGGGAGATGGCTCACCTATCAAAAACGGTGCTGAAACAAAGAATAGCCCTGCGCTACAACGCAAAAGTCCTCAAACGAGATTTCGAGGAAAGGGACCTCATCCTGCGACGCAACGACATCGGCGTCCCGACCCCAGGCGAAGGCAAGCTGGCGGTAAATTGGGAAGGTCCCTACAGGGTAAGGGAGGTACTCGGCAAAGGTGCTTACAAGCTCGAAAGACTCGACGGCAAGGAAATACCCAGAACATGGAATACGGGTAGCCTAAGAAGGTTCTATTCATGACCAGACAACTCGCCGACCTGAGAACCCGAACAAATAGTAAATACTCGCCTTGTTCGCATGAGGATCTGTCTTTTTATTTTATCAAATGCTCGCCATATTGATTAATTTGTTTAGCTAACGACTAACTCATACTTGTCAAAAATTTTCGTACTTGTCCACTACTTTCCTATATGCGCCGCGCACGAGCGCCCCCTAAAACGGCAGACCGGGATTGATCACCCCGGGGGCCACCTTCCTTATGGCCAAAGCCAACTACGACGACAACACGACCACGGCGATCCAAGCCATAACAAACATAAAACGGGAAAACGGGCGCGAGCCCACCCCCGAAAGAAACAACGACAACGAATATAGCAAACGGCAACCCGGCCAAACGACTGAATAAGTATAACTTATAAAGAGTCAAAACAAAAAACGAGCAATAAGTTGTTCAGCAAATGCGTTACAAAATATCCTAAGTTACAAGACCTCACTTCCTCGGCATGTCAACAATCTTTCCGTCCTGGATAGTCTTGAAAACGCCAATTGACGACGTGTCGAAATCAGGAGCTGCGATCTTTAGCTGAGCCTTCAGAGCATCTTCGGTCATCGAGATGGCGTTCTTCCCTTGCTCCTTGGTCACCTTAAGCTTCTTCTTAAGCTTTGCGGCTTCGGCTTTAGCGGTTTTCGCCTCTGAGACGGCCTGCTCCCGCTGTTTCTCCAAGGCGGCAACCCGACCCTGAGCGGCATTCAGCTGACCCTCCAAGGTCATCTCACGCTCAAGAAGCCGGGCCACGGTCTCATCAGACGCCTTCAACCTCTCTGCAACAAATGACGCTTTCTCCTCAGTAGTGCTAAGCTTTCCCCCCATCTCGGACAGCTGACCCTGGAGGAGTTCAACTTGGGCCTTGAAGTTATTGTTCGCCTTAACAGAGGACTCAAGCTTCCTCCGGAGCGCTTCCATCCCCGATAACTCGAATTCAGCCTTCCGAGCTATCACGGCCCCACGAAGCAAGGTGCGGTACATCCACCTCGCCTGCCCGGACAGCTCGGTCTCATGAAAATGCTCCTCTATCCCGGGTATCAACTGTGAGTCAATAAATTTGGTAGCATCAAAGTTCCTTTCCATTATGGTAAGGGCCCCTTCCGGGCTGGAAGACATCCTTTGCTTCTTGGGAGTATGGATGAGCTCCACGTCACTATCCGGCTGGGGGATGAGAGACGCGTGCCCTTCAGCGGGCCCTTCCTCACGAGTAGGGGAAGCATGGACCCCTGCAGCCTGTTTCCCCGACACGTCGGCATCCTGGGGAGAAGGCACAGCCTGATTCTCCTTCTCCCCTGAAGGACCCTCCGACTTACCGGCATCCTTCTCTTCGGCATTCTCGTCATCACTCGCTTCAAAAAAGGTCTTCATCAGATTCTCAAGACCAGTCATGGTGGCAGACATTTCCACTGCAACAAACAACAGGCGCATTAGTCGTTAGATCGGGAAAGAAAAGCAACAACAAAGAAACATAGGCAAACAAAGAAGACAACTCACGAATATAGCTCCTGGCGGCCTCCCGTTCACCCATAAGAAGATGAGGGTTCACGGGGTTCTTTTCAAAAATGGCAAAAAGTACGTCAGCTATTTGCTTATCTACAGGCGACAACCTCTTGTACGTCACCTTGATGAAAGGGTTCGACCCCGCACCAAAACTCCAATAAGTCTGGATAAGGCGCTCCCCCTCTAACGACAACCAAAAGGGGTGACGACCTTTGACGGGACAAACTTTGAAATACTTATCTTTAAAACCATGGTAGGAGTCCTCAAAAAGGCCAAATATTCTCCTACCCTGGGCGGAACGGAAAGAGAGAAACCCTTTCCTCGCCTTCCCCTGTTTGGAAGGGTTGGTAAGGTTGAAATAGAAGAGGAAGACGTTCACCGACACCGGCAGCTCCAGATGCTCGCAAACCATTTCGAAGCAGCGGATCGAGGCCCAGCTGTTCGGATGAAGCTGAGAAGGGGGGACGGATATCGGGTTCAGCAGCGCCATTTGAAAGTCGGAGAACAGTATCCGAACGCCAACTTGTGTGAACATGGACTTGTAAAACCAAATCCAATCGGGGACACGAGGAGAGTGGAAGTTGAGCTCATAAATACGCTCATGGGGGGCAGGGACAATGGCCTCGTAGTTGGCCTCCTCGTCAGTCCCCCCACACAAGTAGCCGGCTTGCCGGAACTCGGTCAACTCCTCCAAGTCCATTTGGTTGGGCGAGCTCCTTATATCGTCAGTCACCCAGGCGTACGGGTCGTAGGCCGTGCCAGATCCAGAAGACCGGGAAACGATGTGAGGCATACCTACATCGGGGTACCACTCCGTTAGACTATGAGGTCGGGAGTCCATAGAAACCCAGAAACTATGCCTTTTCAAACCCAGATCATGGCCAAGAATAGTTAAAAGCTACGCCTATCACGCAAATCACCTAAAACCTATCCGGGAATGGTACCCCTCCCTTAATTCGCCTACCCCACCACTGGAAGGTCATTCGGCTAAAGCAAACCAAGCATGCAACAATCGCAAACAACAACTACGCAGCAGTAAAACATAGCATAAACACAAGGGAAGAGGAAGCGAAAATTACCTGAATTGGTTGCAGGAACTTGAGAGAAAAAAGAAGGCACGAGAGGGCTCGAACAAGGAATTTTGGATATCAGGGAGAGAGGAAAGTGAAAATGGCAAGGGTAGGAGGAAAAGAGAAAGAAACTGTTTAAAAACCACCATAAGGAGCGCGAAAAGAGATAGGGGCAAAATGGCCTTTACGCACGGGGTTTTAACTCATTATGAGCATTTAATGCTCAGCGCGAAGAACGAAGCGGCGAACGAACGCCTCAGCAGACCAAGAGACACGCGCACAAGAAACACGCCTCTCCCACGGTCAGCCGACTCGGTGACAACACACGAACAAGAACACCACGCGCCACCGATTGCCTCACGACCATCACTAACGCGTCGGGGGCACTGTTACGGTCAACCCGACCCGAGCTCCACCCGACCCGACTACTCGCCTCTCAACCGACCCGGACACGCGTCCCGTACGGCTCTCCCACAGCTATGGGACAGCGTCCTTGGGAATATGGGCCTGCCCTCCAGAGGGGCCCAATACTGACATGTATATAAGGGGAAGACTGGCTCTTCCCCCAAGGTACGTCACATCCCTACGCCACCTTCATTCCGCCTGCACGTATTCTGACAAGAGCGTCGGAGTGTCTTTGCAGGTGGCACCCCCCTCACACGAAGTGCTCGGGACCTCTCGGACTGGAAGACCATGATCAGACGAACCCCTTCCTTCACCCCTGATCCTGACCTGAACCGTCCGGTAACCGACTTACCGAACAGTTTTCAAATATGAATAATAAAAGCAACTCTTGGCTAGGCATGGGAATTGAGATCGCCATCCTTGTCTACATACTAAATATTGATAATTATGAGGTACCAACCCATTAAGTCTACTTCCCAAAATCTTTAAGTACGTAATGTCTACTCCTAAGCTTGAAGTACGTCAAATAGGTTTGATCACATCAACCCATAAGTCCCAACATATCTACTAATTAGATTAGTAGTGGGTTAGTGTCAATGGATATCAAATTGATCACCAAGGGTTCTCAAACCACCAATTCAATGAGATCCAATGACTCAAGGTCACTTAATCTCATTAGCCTAGGCCAAGAGTAAAGAAAACTACTCCATAATCAAAGGAAACATTTCATCAAACACATGGTAAGCATCACTAAAAGACATATTCAAAATGCAATTAAGTTGACATTAACAAATACCCACTAATAATTATCAATGTAAAATCACTCAAACAACACAATTAACCATGAAAATTATCAATGTAGCATTAACAATTCAAGATCCACAAGATTCATGAAATGGGTAGAAAATGACAATTGACAAGAAAACATAAATCTAACACAAGATCTAAACAAAATTGTACTAAGGAGTTAAAATTAAGTAATCAAAACTAGAAATCAACAAGATCTAATTTAGAATTCAACAAGGGAATATCAAATCAAACTAGATCTAGAGAGGAACAAGGATTTCTCTCTCTAGAAGAACAAAAAAAAACTAAAACTAGCTAAAAATTGTGTCTAAGTGTGAATGAATGATTCCCCCCTTTCCCCTAGCATCCTTGGGTCTTTTCCATGCAGAACCAGCTTGAATTTGGGCCTCTTCAGCCTCAGAAATTGCCAGGCACGATTTTTTTTAATGAGGTCACGTGCAGCTTGTCGCGCGTAAGCACCATTCACGCGTGCGCGCCGATTGATTTTGCGATCCACGCGTGCGCGCCATGTACGCACGCGTCGATGGGGATTTCTGTAATCCGCACGGATGTGTCGATCTTCGTGCGCCGCTTCCAGCTGTCCACACCCACGCGTGCACGTGAGGTGCGCGTGCGCGCCCAAGCTGAAATTCCCAAAATCCAAATCTTCATGTTCCTTCCACTTGTGCATGCTTTCGTTCTCTCTTCTAGGCCATTCTTGCCTTATAAATTCTTAAATTACTCAACAAACACATCACGACATCGAATGACAATAAAAGAGGATCAAAATATAGCAATTCTAAGGCAAAAGAAGCATGTTTTTCATCATGAAGCAATATTAGGAAGAGAAAACAAAACCATACAATTCTTGTGAATAAGTGTGAAAAACATTGACAAAACCCCTCAAATTCCACTCAATATAAACCACAAAATTGGGGTTTATCAAATCTCCCCACACTTAAACCAAGCATGTCCTCATGCTAAAAATAAAAAGACCAAAGACCATGGTAAGAAAGGGTTCATGAAGTGCAAATTTCCTAAATGAATGTATGCAACTAATGTAAAAGCATCTACCTACTTGGTCAAGGGTAAAACTATCCTCCAAGAACAGATATGAGCATATAGGGTGAAAATGACATGTAGTCCATAATTCCTACCAATTTGAACATCAATATAAAGTGCGTATAACTTGCTAGATGAACGCTTGTGAAAGCCGGGAACAAGGAGTTGAGCATCGAACCCTCACCGAAAGTGTATCCGCTCTATTCGCTCAAGTGTATAGGGTTCGTCACTCAATCCTCTCCTAATCATGCTTTCCAATATTTGTCTTTCATCTAACAATCAACAATTACTTAATGCATGCATACAAGTATCATGAGGTCTTATTCATGGGTTGTAATGGGGCCAGGGTAAAGGTAAGGATGTATATGGTCAAGTGAGCTTGAAATTTGAATCCTTGATTAACCTAAGATCTCACTAAGCACATAAACACCCTATACAATTCTAATACAATACCTAGCTACCCATGATTCCCACTTTTTCACATACTCATGCATTCTTTTTCAATTCACATCCCATATGCATTGTTATTATTGCTCTACTTTGGGGCATTTTGTCCCCTTTTTATTGTTTTTCATACTTTTGTTTCTTCTATTTTTCTAGCTGTTTGACTCAGGCCTATATGACATGACCGATAAATAAAATCGCCGTATGAAAGCAATACTCTAACCACTGAGTTAAGTAGGTCATTTTTTACAAAAAATGATATTATAAATGGATCAGACATATCATGGCGAATTCTTCAGATTCCATTTCTTTTTCTTACATTCTTTTTCTTTCATCCTCATATATATATATATATATATATATATATATATATATATATATATTTTGTTTGTCCCCTTTTGGGGTTTCAGGTACAAAAGTGTCAATGCATATCGTTCAATCATTAATACATGAGTATGTTTCCAATTTCCAAAATTTTCAATTACAACTACAAGTACACACCTTTACATCTACCCAAGTTCCCAAGCACACCCTCTCATTTGAATGATACACACCCTCACTCGCATAAGCTAATCAAGGATCCAAATCCAGGGACATTCATTGTTTTTCACTTAGGTTATTTGATGTGCTCTAATTAAGAACAAAAAGGGTTTATCATGGGCTCAAAATTGGTTAGCAATGGTAGATAAAAGGGGGTTAAGGCCGTTTGGGAAAAGTGACTATTGAAATGATGACCTCAATTATGTAAATGCATTCATACAGAAAGTAATGGACATATAGAGTCAGACAAAGCAAGGATTACAATCATAGCAAGAGAATAATGCACACAAGAATAGGAAATTGTGGTTAGAAGATATAACCACACAATAGGCTCAAAACTTACATGCTTGTGTTCTTAGCTCAACCACTATGTTCCAAAATACATTCTTTAAGCAAGTTTATCACAAAAATTTTTTTCAAAATCGGTAGGGTACCCCGTAAATACAGTTTCTTTTGGAAGAACTCAAGTCATTATTTTGACTAAGTAACTCTATAGGGACTAACTATCATGTAAAGGGTATTTACAAGCAAGACTAACTACACATGCAATGTATTAACTACTAAACAAAAGATAAATCCATGGGTGTTGAAAGGAAGAGATTGTTACCCATGGAGATCGGTCGAACAACCTTCCCACACTTAGAAATTAGCACGGTCCTCCGTGCTACTAACAATGCACAAAGGGCGGTCGGGACCGGAACCATCACTATCCCCTTCATCAGAGCTCTCGTCACTTGGGTTCGAGGTGGACGTGAATATTTCGGGTTCCTCCATGATAGGGGCAACACAACGCAAAAGCTTCTTGATGTAAGTGTACCGGTATTGGTTGCGCCGCTCATATCTATCAATCTTCCGGTGTAGATCTTCAATCCATTGATTGGTGGATCTTTGTGGTGGTGGTGATGATGATGTGGAAGGAATAGTAGGCTGAGGGGCTATGTCGAGGCTTGGGGTGTTCATAGGAAGCTGTAAGTATCTTCCGGTTGGGACAACATCGCCCTTAGCCGGAATCATATCTTTCGCATCCATGGTCTCCCAAGGAACACCTGTAGCAGCGACTAAATCAGACACCAATGCTGGAAATGGCAAATTACCCCGGGCGTTGACTTGACCCATCGCTTGCTTGATAAGAAGCGGAATGTTCACCGGTCTCTCCATAAGAACACACCAAACAAGCAAGGCGAGATCCGCCGTGAAGGACGACTTGTGGGTGCTAGGTAGCATATAGTGGGATAGAATTTGAGCCCAAGCTTTAGCTTCTACAGTGAGGGAACGTGCGTCAATGCACTTGGGCCGCATCCGGAGTCGACCTTGGGTCCAAAATGTCTCTGGTTTAGCAATGACTCGAAGATTCGAGTCCCAATCAAATCCAAACTCATCCCGCTGACGTAAGACCTCTTGGTAGCCATCCAATTCACTTGGTACCGGTAGAACATTAAGCACTCGCTGAATAGCCTCTTCTGAAACTGGGACTTTCTTCCGGCGCACGTATACCGATTGAAGAGAGGGGAGATGGTAGTTAGTGTAGAATTCTACCACCCACGAGAGGTTGACCTCTTGTGGCTTTCTCAAAAGAAACTCCTATCCTCGCCACTCAATGCGGGACAGGATACAATGAGCAACCTTGTCCGGCGGGGTGAGTAGATGATCGGTATGATAGTTCTTCTCAACCATGGTGGGGAACACAAGTTCATAGAAGCGGTTGGAGAACCTTGAAGAATCTTTTGCCAGTTTGCTCTTCTCTTTTTCATCAATAGGGGCAGATGCCTTCGCCTTCTTAGATAGGGGTTTGACTCCTAGTGTAGGGTGCGTCTTGGAGGTTGACTTTTGGGGTGCCCTCTTGGTGGCTGGTTTTCTTGGAATTTTTGCCTTGCCTTTCTTGGTGGCCATCCTGAAAAAGGAAGGGAAAAAGGAAAACATTAAACCCAAAGAATCATCTCAAGGAAAAACGCATGCAAGTGAGAAGTAGTGCCCAAAGAAATTGTGCATCAGAATAATTACAGAGGTATGGGTCACAACACTTAGCATGGGATGCAAGAGTGAGTAAAGCATGCAATGTGGCATGAGAAGAATAATCTCAAACATCCATAACTAAGAGCAAGTCATGTTTAGTGAGTATCTAATTGGCAAGCATAAAGCAAAGTGGACTCAATACACTTAGAAGAGATCAAGTGCATGAAGAGGAAGCACCAAATTAAATGTGTACGATCAAAATAAACTAAAATGGAATTCGTGCAATTCCTCGAACACTTGGCGTGTATGTATCAAGCAATGAGCAAGTATAAAATACTCAATCAAATAGAGTCCCAAAATGAAATATCAATCATCAACATAACATCACCAACTTACAAAGATAATGAAAGATAACAAGAAGATCTATCAAAGCAAATTAAAAACTCAAGTTCAAAATCCATGGAAAAGAACAAGAAAAAGAAAAAGTAAACAAGCAAAAAGCAAGTAGTGTCATCATGCAACTAAAAGAGAAATTAAGGGAATCAATAAAAAGAAACATGTAACTAGAAGAAGAGATTATAGAAAGAGAGCAAGAGATGAGATGTAGAAGAAGTAAAACCTTGAGAGGGGTAGAAGAGAACAAGGTGGAGTTTTTATGAAAAATGAGAAAGAGAGAGAAGGGATGTAGTGCCACCGAAGGTGGTGGTGGTCGCCGGTGAGTGGCCGGAGACGGCGGTGGTGGAGTATGGAAGGGGAAAAGGGGAGAAGAGGTGATGGAAGAAAGAAGAAAGAGAGGTAGAAAAGAGGTGAAAGAAAGGACGAAGCAGGGCGCGCCAGTTTTAAAACTGGGTCGCGCAATCGACGCGCGCACACACAGTGCGCTTGCGCGTCGACGAGGGTTGAGCGAGAGGCGCGTACATGTCAAGGGCGCGTAAGCGTGAAGGCAGTGGTGCCCCTGGCACAGAGTTTGCACAAAGTAGGCTTAACTCTCGAATTTTTTGTACCATAGTTGGCATGTAGCACAGGCAGCGCGGACGCGCACAGTGTGCGGACGCGTGCCTGATGAGGTTGGTGACCTATGCGGACGCGTCAAGTACTCCTGCGCGTCAGGTCACGGGCACATAATAGGCCCAAGTTTGGCACAACTCTCTGGATTTTGTACCAGAGAGTTCAGAATGCACACACGATGCGCGCGCACTGTGCGCTTGCGCATCGATAGCGAATTTGCGAGGGGCGCGCAGGCGTCACGCACGCTTGCGTGTGGGGGCCTGGCACGAAATAGGCACAAGGTGGGCACAACTCCTGGGTTTTTGTACCAGGAGTGTGAAATGCACTACCGGCGCGTGCGCACACAGTACGCTCGTGCACGGATGCCCCCCCTCTTTTTTTTCAACATAGAAAAAGGTATTCTAACACACTCTTAGCAGGTATTTAGGCTAGATAGCCAAGAAAACACTCACAAATTCATGCGTTATTCAAAACAAAGCATTTTCTCGAACTTCAATAATTCATCCATACCAAGAATGATGAAATCTATATGAACATCCTAGTAATTCAGCAAGATCAACAAAACTATCATTCCTAAGCAATCAACAACATCAAGAAATCACAAAATTCACAAGAATCTAAAGCTAGAAACCAGAAAGTATACACAAGGAAGATCTTACCACGGTGGGGTGCCTTCCACTAAGCACTTTTCTTTAACATCCTTAAGTTGGATGGTCATTCGCTCATGCTTCCTCTCCTTTTGGTGCATCCTCAAGTAGGAGCACTTCCACTTCCATTGGTGACTTGTATCCATGGTACTTCTTCACTCTATGTCCATTCACTTTGAAAGTTGTGTCGCTTTGAGGGTCAAACAATTCCACTACTCCATAGGGCTTTATCTCCTTCACCTTGAATGGTCCTTCCCATCTAGAACGGAGCTTACCAGGCATGAATCGAAGCCTCGAGTTGTAGAGGAGAACCTCATCACCTACTTGAAAATCCTTCCTTCGGATATGATGATCATGAAAGGCTTTAGTCCTTTCCTTGTAGATACGGGCATTCTCATATGCCTCCATCCTCAAACACTCGAGCTCCTCTAGTTGTAATTTCCTGGCCACACCCGCCTTGGTGAAATCCATGTTACACTGCTTCACCGCCCAATAGGCTTTATGCTCAATCTCCACCGGAAGGTGGCATGCCTTACCATAGACGATCCGGAAGGGACTCATCCCCAACGGAGTCTTGTAGGCCGTCCTATATGCCCATAGTGCATCTCCCAACCAGAAGCTCCAATCCTTTCTCTATGGATTCACCACTTTCTCTAAGATTCTCTTAATCTCTCAGTTGGACACTTCCGCTTGTCCGTTGGTTTGTGGGTGATAAGCAGTGGCAACCTTATGCAATAACCCATAGCGCTTGAGCAATGCCTCTACTTTCCTATTACAAAAGTGGGATCCTTGGTCACTCACGATTGCTCGTGGCGACCCGTAACAGCATACAATGTTATTCCTAATAAAAGAAATGACGGTGTTGGCGTCATCAAGGTGGGTAGGTATTGCTTCTACCCACTTTGACACATAGTCAACCGCTAACAGAATATACAGATACCCACTTGAGTTGGAAAACGGTCCCATAAAGTCAATGCCCCATACATCAAATATCTCACAGAACAACATAGGTTACTGAGGCATCTCATCCCTTTGGGACGTATTTCCTGACTTCTGACATTGGTGCCATGACACACAGAACCGGTTAGCATCCTCGAATAAGGTTGGCCACCAGAATTCACAATCCAACACCTTTTTAGCTATCCGCTGTGGGCCAAAGTGACCGCCACATTCGGACGAATGGCAAGCTTCAAGAATGGGTTGGATTTCAGATTCCGAGACACACCTTCGAATTACTTGGTCCACTCCCCTCTTCCACAAGTGAGGGTCATCCCAAATGTAGTATTTGGAATCACTTCTCAACTTGTCCCTTTGGTTTTTAGAAAAGTTAGGAGGGAATATTTTTGCAACCAAGTAGTTCGCCATTTTAGCAAACCAAGGAAAGCTATCCGACACATCTGGCAAACTATTCAATGGGAATGAGTCATTGATCAAAAATGGGTCAAGTTTTAAATTATCAAGGCGGCTTAAATAATCCGCAACCAAGTTTTGAGACCCACTTCGATCCCTAATCTCAATGTCGAACTCTTGCAGAAGCAAGATCCAACGTATGAGCCTAGGTTTCGACTCATTCTTTGTCAATAAGTACTTCAAAGCTACATGATCCGTGTATACCACTATCTTGGATCCTAGCAAATAAGATCTGAATTTATCTAAAGCATGAACAATAGCTAGGAGTTCCTTTTCTGTAGTGGTATAGTTGGATTGTGCTGCATCCAATGTTTTAGAAGAGTAAGCAATGACATAAGGGAGTTTACCATCGTGCTGTGCAAGCACGACACCTACAGCATGGTTTGACGCATCGCACATTATCTCGAATGGCTGCGTCCAGTTGGGGCCTCGCACAATCGGTGTTGTGGTAAGAACTCTCCTTAACTCCTCAAACACATTCACACATGTACTGTCAAACTCAAAGTCCACATCTTTTTGGAGTAGGCGCGACAATGGCAAAGCAATCTTGCTGAAATCCTTAATAAAGCGCCTGTAAAATTCTGCATGTCCCAAAAACGAGCGGACCTCCCTCATAGATGAGGGGTGAGGTAAAGTAGTGATAACATCGACCTTGGCCGTGTCTACAGAAATGCCTTCATGAGATACTACATGTCCTAACACTATACCTTATCGTACCATAAAGTGACATTTCTCAAAATTCAAGACAAGGTTAGTGTCAACACATCTAGCTAAGACCTTGGCCAAGTTCTCTAAGCAACAATCAAATGAATTTCCATAAATACTGAAATCATCAATAAAGACTTCCAGACAATTCTCCATTAGATCAGAAAAGACACTCGTCATACACCACTGAAAAATAGCAGGTGCATTGCATAGTCCAAATGGCATCCTTTTGTAAGCAAAGGTACCAAATGGACAAGTGAATGTGGTCTTTTCCTGATCCTCAGGGGCAACGTGAATCTACAAGTAACCAGTGAATCCATCAAGAAAGCAATAATGGGATTTACTTGCCAAATGGTCCAACATCTGGTTGATAAAGGGCAAAGGGTAGTGGTCCTTCCTTGTAGCGGCGTTCAATCTTCTATAATCGATTCACACTCACCAAGAATTTTGTACTCTCTTGGTGACCATTTCACCGTCATCGTTTTTAACCGCAGTGATGCCCGATTTCATGGGAACAACCTGGACCGGGCTCACCCACTCACTGTCAGAAATTGGGTATATGATACTGATGAGCGGATATTTTATACGCTTTTTGGGGTTAATTTCATATAGTTTTTAGTATGTTTTAGTTAGTTTTTAGTTTATTTTCATTAGTTTCTAGGAAAAATTTATATTTCTGTACTTTACTATGAGTTTGTGTGTTTTTCTGTAATTTCAGGTACTTTCTGGCTGAAATTGAGGGAGCTGAGCAAAAATCTGATTCAGGCTGAAAAAGGACTGCTGATGCTGTTGGATCCTGACCTCTCTGCACTCGAAATAGAATTTCTGGAGCTACAGGAGTCCAATTGACGCTCTTCCAATTGCGTTGGAAAGTAGACATCCAGGGCTTTCCTGAAATATATAATAGTCCATACTTTGCTCAAGGATAGATGACATAAACTGGCGTTCAACACTAGTTCCATGTTGCAGTCTGGCGTCCAGCACCAGAAACACGTTACAAGTTGGAGTTCAACGCCAGAAACAGGTTACAGCCTGGTGTTGAATGCCCAAAACAGCCCAGGCACGTGAGAAGCTTTAGTCTTAGTCCCAGCACACACCAAGTGGGCCCTAGAAGTGGATTTCTACACTATCTATCATATTTTACTCAATTTCTATAAACCTATGTTACTAGTTTAGTATTTAAACAACTTTTAGAGATTTATTTTGTATCTCATGACATTCTAAATCTGAATTTTGTACTCTTTGACGGCATGAGTCTCTAAACTCCATTGTTGGGGGGTGAGGAGCTCTGCTGTGTCTCGATGAATTAATGCAAGTATTTTTGTTTTCCATTCAAACATGCGTGTTCCTATCTAAGATATCCATATGCACTTCAACATGAATGTGATGAACGTGACAATCATCATCATTCCCCCACGAACGCGTGCCTGACAACCACTTCCGTTCCACCGTAGAATGAATGAATATCTCTTGGATCTCTTAATCAGAATCTTCGTGGTATAAGCTAGATTGATGGCAGCATTCAAGAGAATCCGGAAAGTCTAAACCTTGTCTGTGGTATTCCGAGTAGGATTTAGGGATTGAATGACTGTGACGAGCTTCAAACTTGCGAGTGCTGGGCGTAGTGACAGACGCAAAAGGATAGTAAATCCTATTCTGGTACGATTGAGAACCTGCAGATGATTAGCCGTGCGGTGACAGCGCACCTGGACCCTTTTCACTGGAAGGATGGATGGTAGCTATTGACAATGGTGATCCACCAACACACAGCTTGCCATAGGAGGACGTACGTGCGTGAATCAGAAAACAGAGGAAAGCAGAATTTCAGAAGACAAAGCATCTCCAAAACTCCAACATATTCTCCACCATTGCACAATAAGTATTTATATTTATGCCCTCTCACTCTTTACAATTGAACTTGAAAAGCATTGTTGTTGGCATCCTGACTAAGAATAATAAGATAACCATAGCTTGCTTCAAACCAACAATCTCCGTGGGATTTGACCCTTACTCACGTAAGGTATTACTTGGACGACCCAGTGCACTTGCTGGTTAGTTGTGCGAAGTTGTAAGAGAGTAATGTGAACATTGACGTTACAATTTCGTGCACCAAGTTTTTGGCGCCGTTGTTGGGGATTGTTCGAGTTTGGACAACTGACGGTTTATTTTGTTGCTTAGATTAGGAAAAATTTTTCTTTTTGGATTAGAGTCTTCTAATATTGTTTTTGGTTAAAATTTTCTTTTTAAAATCCTTTCTTTTAATTTTTCAAAAATTTTATTCTTAGTTATTAAAAATACTTTTTCAAAACAAGTGTTACATTTACTGCCCAATTGGCTAGAGCGTTGGTCTGTGTTCTTGGTAATTGGGTACTTTCTTTTTAAAATTCTTTTTCAAAAATAATTTTTACATTAAATCTTGTGCCAAACTTTAAGTTTGGTGTTTTCTTGTTGATTTTTCTTTAGTTTTCGAAAATCTTATTTTGGTTTTCTAAAAATTTTAAGTTTGGTGTTCTTTCTTCATGTTCTTGTGTTCTTGTGAGTCTTCAAAGTGTTCTTAAGTTTTCCTTGTGTCTTGATCTTAAAATTTTTAAGTTTGGTGTTCCTTGGTGTTTTCCCTCCAAAATTTTCGAAAATAAGGAGCATTAGATCTAAAAATTTTAAATCTTGTGCTATCTTATTGTTTTTCTCTCTCCTCTTTAAATTCAAAAATATCTTTTCTCTCTATTTTAAAGCAAATTTTCGAAATTTACCTTTAAAATTCAGATTTTTATTTCAAAATTTAAAACTTTTTCAAAAATCATCATATCCTTTTCAAAACTTCCTAACCACTTTCTCTCTCCTCATTTTTTCGAAAATATTCACCCATTTTTATTTATTCTATTTTAATTTATTTTATTTTTAAAATAAATAAATAAATAAATAAATAAATGAATAAATAAAAATATTTTTTTTATTTGACATCATCTCCCTTTCTCCATCATGGATCTAAATGGAAATGAACAGTCCAGAAGGACTCTGGGGTCATATGCTAACCCCTCTACTGCTTCATATGGGAGTAATATCTGCATACCCTCCATTGGAGTCAGTAGCTTTGAGTTGAATCCTTAGCTCATTATCATGGTGCAGCAAAGCTGCCAGTATTCCGGTCTTCCACAAGAAGAACCTATAGAGTTTCTGGCACAGTTTTTACAAATTGATGACACAGTACATGATAAGGAAGTAGATCAGGATGTCTACAGATTATTATTGTTTCCATTTGCTGTAAAAGATCAAGCCAAGAGGTGGTTAAATAACCAACCTAAGGCTAGCATAAAGACATGGAAACAACTGACAGAGAAATTCCTAAATCAATACTTTCCTCCAAAACGGATGACACAGCTAAGGCTGGACATCCAAGGCTTTAAACATGGAGATAATGAATCTCTTTATGATGCCTGAGAGAGATACAGAGAGATGCTAAGAAAATGCCCCTCTAAAATATTTTTAGAGTGGGTTCAGTTAGACATCTTCTATTATGGGCTTGCAGAAAGAGCTTAGATGTCTCTAGATTACTCAGCTGGTGGATCTATCCACATGAGAAAGACAATTGAAGAAACTCAAGAGCTCATTGATATAGTTGCCAGAAATTAGCATCTGTACCTAAGCAGCGAATCTTCCATGAAAGAAGAGGCTAAAACAGTGACTACTGAACCCAGTCCTGTAGAACAAGCTGCTGAATTCAATCAGCAATTGGATTTTCTAACAAAGCAGTTAGCCAAATTCAAGGATAGACTACAAGAGACAAGGATGGCTAACATAAATATGGAAGTACAATTAAAGCAAACAAAGCAGCAGCTGTCAAAACAGATAACAGAAGAATGCCAAGCAGTTCAATTAAGAAGTGGGAAGACATTAAATACCCCGCCTCAAGGTAGCAGGAAGCCAAGAAATGAGCAAACTACCCAAAATCCATCTGAGGACAGTAAGAGCCCGGAGAGAAATAATTCTGGCGCTAAAACGCCAGAGATTGGGTGGAAGGCAGGCGCTGAACGCCCAGACCATGCTCAGGACTGGCGTTCAACGCCAGAAACAAGCAAGGAATTAGCGTTGAACGCCCAAAAGAAGCACAGTTCTGGCGTTCAGACGCCAGGAACAGATGAGGAGTTGGCGTCTAACGTCACTCCAGCTTCTAACTCTGGCACTCAATTGCCAAAGAGGGATCAGACACACACAAGTGCTGATGACAACCCATCTAAAAAGGCTTCTTCAACCATTTCTGTAGGAAATAAACCTACAGCAACCAAGGTTGAGGAATATAAAGCCAAGATACCTTATCCTCAAAAACTTCGCCAAGAGGAGCAGGATAAGCAATTTGCTCGCTTTGCAGATTATCTCAAGACTCTTGAAATAAAGATTCCGTTTGCAGAAGCACTTGAGCAAATACCTTCTTACGCCAAGTTCATGAAAGAGATCTTGAGTCATAAGAAGGATTGGAGAGAAACTGAAAGAGTTCTCCTCACTGAAGAATGCAGTGCAGTCATTCTGAAAAGCTTTCCTGAAAAGCTTAAAGATCCCGGAAGCTTTCTGATACCATGCACATTAGAGGGAAATTGCACCAGGACAGCTTTATGCGATCTTGGGGCAAGCATCAACCTAATACCTACATCCACTATCAGAAAGCTTGGTTTAACTGAAGAAGTTAAACCAACCCGGATATGTCTCCAACTTGCTGATGGTTCCATTAAATACCCATCAGGCGTGATTGAGGACATGATTGTCAGGGTTGGGCCATTCGCCTTTCCCACTGACTTTGTAGTGCTGGAGATGGAGGAGCACAAGAGTGCTACTCTCATTCTAGGAAGACCTTTCCTAGCAACTGGACGAACTCTCATTGATGTCCAACAGGGGGAAATAACCCTGAGAGTCAATGAGGATGAGTTTATGTTGAATGTTGTCAATGCCATGCAGCATCCAGACACACCAAAAGACTGCATGAAAGTTGATCTTATCGACTCTTTGGTAGAAGAGATCAACATGGCTGAGAGTCTCAAATCAGAGCTGGAAAACATCTTTAAAGATATTCCACCTGATCTAGAGGATTCAGAGGAATTGAAAGAGTCTCTGAAATTTTCTCAGGAAAAGGAAAAACCTCCTAAATCCGAGCTCAAAACATTACCACCATCCCTGAAATATGCATTTCTAGGAGAAGGTGATACTTTTCCAGTGATCATAAGCTCCACTTTATATCCACAGGAAGAGGAAGCACTAATTCAAGTGCTAAGGACACACAAGACAGCTCTTGGGTGGTCCATAAGTGACCTTAAGGGCATAAGCCCAGCTAGATGCATGCACAAGATCTTATTGGAGGATAATGCTAAGCCAGTGGTTCAACCACAGAGACGGCTAAATCCTACAATGAAGGAAGTTGTACAGAAAGAGGTCACCAAATTACTGGAGGCTGGGATTATTTATCCTATTTCTGATAGCCCCTGGGTAAGTCCTGTTCAAGTTGTCCCTAAAAAGGGAGGCATGAAAGTGGTTCATAATGAAAAAAATGAACTGGTTCCTACAAGAACAGTTACAGGGTGGCGCATGTGTATTGATTACAGAAGGCTCAATACAGCCACCAGAAAGGATCATTTTCCTTTACCATTCATAGACCAGATGCTAGAAAGACTAGCAAGTCATAATTATTACTGCTTTTTGGATGGCTATTCAGGCTACAACTAGATTGCAGTAGATCCCCAGGATCAAGAGAAAACAACATTCACATGTCCATCTGGAGTATTTGCTTATAGAAGGATGCCTTTTGGGCTGTGTAATGTGTAACAACCCTGATTTTCGAGTATGCGAGATCTTTTCTGAAGGCACGGATTTTGCCAGAAGATCAGTAAAGGGAACACCTCTTCTATATCAACAAGTATCTCAATCGTCATTGTCATTATGTCATCCTTAAGCTAGAACCTTTTCCGAGGCAAGCTCGATAACGCGGTCATGAAGAACCTAGTTTTTGAACCGTATCGGTTGGCAGTTTTGATTCTGATTTTCGTAAATAGTCTCTGTTTGATGAACACGGACTCGATTCATGAGAGGAGAGAGATAATAGTATAATATTATCATTATATTAGTATTAGAAAATGCTTGAATGATATTATAAGGTTACCTGGTCTGTTTTAGTTAAAAATAGAAAATCGGTTTAACCGGGTTTACGGTTTACTTGTGCAGCTTAGCACCAGCACTCTCTAATGACTTTAGCAATGCTAAGGCCTCATCATACATGTTTTATTCTCATATTAAATATGTTACTAGTGTCATTTATGCTAGTAGCTCAGAAAATAATTTTTAGAGATGTTTTTACAAGTGTTCCGATACATCTAGTTTTAGTAGTTATACACCTGAGATATTTTAATATTATTTTAATCCACCTCCAAGCCAACCAATCACAACTCACCCTACACCCCCAAAACCCTCAAGGTTGGCTCATTTTCACTTTGTAGCCGAAAATAGGTAGAGAGAAAAAGAGAGAAAAGTTCTTAGTTCCAAATCTTCAAAGCTTGATTTCTGCTGAACTAAAACTCAAATCAAATTTCCAATCCGACCAAAATGATCCTCTCTTCTTTCTCTACATGATCATATGACTTATCAAGGCTGGAATCAAGGTGAGTTGGCTGAACCATCTCTCTTTTGATTCGGTTTCAAGGAAACATGGTTAAATATGTGTTTTCTTGATGTGATTTAGGAGGAAAAAGTGCTTAAGGACCACCTGAAAGTTTAATTGAATTAGGAGCAGCAAAACCAGGTAGGGTGTCACGAAATCAATCTTAATTATTTGTGTTTGAGTTGTGTGAATGTTGTGTGATTTGGCTGTGCTAAAAATTGGTTGCATATATGATTGATTCTTGGTGAAAATTTGGTGAAATTTTGATGAAATTTGATGAAATTCAAGCTTTAAAGTTCATGTTCTTGGGCAGCTGGAAAAACGAAACCCTAAGCTTAAATTGAGGTTCAATTTGTGTTGAAATCATGTAGAAAAGATGGGGTTTTAGTGGCTGCTAATTTATTATGAATTATAGTAAAAATCGGTTGCTGAAAAGACTGAAAAACTGGTAAAAACAGAGAAAGAATCTAAAGAATTTATGAAGAACATGAAGAACACTTTGAGTGTGATGAAGAACAATGAAGAACAGTCCTTAGATATTGAAAAGGGCAAAGAAGTAAAATTTTTGGTGTTTAAGGGGTTATTTGGTAATTTCTGAAAGTTAGGGTGGTAAAAGTAGAAATATTAAGAGTTACGGGTGGTAAAAAGTGAATTTTAAAGGTTAAAAGTAAAAGTAAGTTAATTTTTGAAAATTTAATGATAAAATAATAAAAAATAATAAAATATTAAATAATAATATTTAATTAAAAATAATATTTTAATAAAAATAATAAAATAATGCAGAAAAGGCAGTTTTCTGTAAAAGCTTTAGAAAGACAACTTTAAGCACAGAATCTCATAATTATTTTCATAAAACACTTAGAGAGTGGTAAAAACATATTAGTGAGGCAAAGATAAATAAAAGATAAAAAGTTGAAGAAAAGATAAAAATCGAAGAAAAATTCTATAAAGTTTTAATGACAGAAAAACACACAGAGACTAGTGAACGAACTAGGGCAACATAGTTAGTCCTGGAATTGCGAATAGGGTTAGGTGATGCCAAGGCATCATAGGCTAGTTTCACTAGCAATTTTCTGTTAGTTTTAGTTGTTTTATGCATTTTCTTGAGCTTAAAGTAACCAAAAATGGGTAAATGAAGAACAAAGTAATGAACCATCCAAACAATATGATTTTGATGCAAATTCCATGAGTTTTAGTTATATTACTTAAATGCTATGAATGAAAGATTTCTCATGAAATTTTGCAAGACTTTGATGCAATTGTTTGGATGATTTCAGGGAAGAAGAGGCTAAGCAAGGAAGCAACAAAATCAATAAAGGAAGCTTGTATATAACATGTGGAGTTTAAGTTCCAGTTTAAGCCTAAACTGGAGCTTAAACGCCAAAATCATGAAGGATAAGAAATGCTGGGATTGAAGTTTAACCTCCAGTTTGACCTCAAACTGGAGGTTAAACGCCAGAATGAAAAGCCTCACTTAAGGAGCATTCCACGTTTAACCTCCAGTTTGACCTCAAACTGGAGGTTAAACGCCAGAATGAGTAAGCCACCCAGGGAGGAGTTCCACGTTTAACCTCCAGTTTGACCTCAAACTGGAGGTTAAACGCCAGAACCAGGAAGAGTACCAGGGGCCATTCCACGTTTAAGCTCCAGTTTGACTCAAACTGGAGCTTAAACGTGTTCGATAGTTTCTCCACTCCAGGGTTGCTCTCTCCAAGCTTCCACGTTTAACCTCCAGTTTGACCTCAAACTGGAGGTTAAACGTGTTCGATAGTTTCTCCACTCCAGGGTTGCTCTCTCCACCTCCACGTTTAACCTCCAGTTTGACCCCAAACTGGAGGTTAAACGTGTTCGACACCTCCAGGGCCACCATTCCAAGCTTCCACGTTTAACCTCCAGTTTGACCTCAAACTGGAGGTTAAACGTGTTCGACCTCCAGGATGCCTCATTCCTTTTCCACGTTTAACCTCCAGTTTAACCTTAAACTGGAGGTTAAACGTGTTCGACTACATTACTCTCCAGGGCTACCATTCTTCCATTTCCACGTTTAAGCTTCAGTTTAACCTTAACTGAAGCTTAAACGTGCTTTTACAAATGGCCTCACTGGAAGTATCTGGCGTTTAAGTTGCAGTTTAAGCTTAAACTACAACTTAAACGCCACTCTTGAAAAGGGTTTCTGGGCCAAAAATATTGTGATTTAAGTTAGTCTTTGAGCACAATTATTAACTTAAACTTACTTTGGTATGAAACCCAATTGAATATCATGGTTTATGGGATTGGGCCTGAAGGATTGATGAGTTTGAAATCTCAATTTGTTGAGTCATGTGTCATTATTTGATTATCACTAAGTTGGCTCAATAAATGTTACAGGACTTGGATCAACAACCTCATCAAGATTATGGATCATAAACCCAAGGCAAAAGGAAAGCAAGGAGAGGCCTCAAAGCCCAAGAAGCACAACTGAAGCTCAATATAGAAAGTGTATAAATAGGATAGAAGTTAAGTTAGAGAAGACTTTACTTTCACTTTGAGCTAGTTTTTCCTTTTCTTTGTAATTGAATTCAGAGCTATGATTCACTAAACCCCCTTTCATTGGGTTAGGGAGCTCTATTGTAATTCAATGAATCAATAATAGTTTATCTTCTTCTTCAATCTTTTCTCTTGAATTTTGTTAGAAAGCTTCTCGATCTAATTCCATTGAGTAGTTGTCTTGGGAAAGAGACTACTCATACTTGGAATCCTTCGGAGCCTTGGGAAAGGAATGGAGGATTCATGCTAGAGAAGCTTTCTCACAGTGGATTGGATTGGGGTTTGGATGGATATTGTGACATGTAATCCTACCAAATTGTGGTTCATGAAATTGTGTGGTATAATCAGTGATCAAGCATCATCTCTTCTTATGAACATTTAAACCAAGGGATTGGGAATTTGTTTGTTTTTAGAGAGCATTGGTGAGCCAAGGAATTGGGATCCAATCATATAAGATTGCCAAGCAAAATTCAATGAATGCATTGGTTGAGGAAGAGATATACATGTTTTGATTCGGAGATTTCAATATCTCCTAAACCCAATGAATTCCCCATTTCTGATTTCACTTTCTCTTTACATTCTGCAATTCAATTCTTGCAATCACCCCCATTCCCTTTTAATTTCAGCAATTTACATTCTGCTCTTTAATTCATGCAATTTAAGATTTGGCCATTTAATTTTCTTGTCATTTACTTTTCCCGCCAATTTTACATTCCGCAATTCTCATCTCAATTCTTGATTCCGCTCAACTAGAACACACTTCTAATCCGAATTGCTCAATCAACCAATCCTTGTGGGATTCGACCTCACTCTATTGTGAGTTTTTACTTGACGACGATAACCGGTGCACTTGCCGGAAGGAATTTTGCCGATCGTGCAATTTCCTAAATCGTAGCATAACTAGTTTATGTGCATCAAGTTTATGGCGCCGTTGCCGGGGATTGGTTTTCGATTGACAATTCTCAAATTGGAAGCTAACTAGATTGAGCAATTTTCTCTTGCTTTGTTAATTCTGTTCTAGATATTTGTTGAATTTTAATTTCTGCACTTGGTTACATGCTTTCCTTCTTTATGCCTTTAAATTCATGCAACTAACTCACTGACTCACTAACTGTTTGATTTAATTCCTCAATTGATCTAACCATACTCTTCCATTAACCAAGAGTATTTTACTTGTTTGTGTTTGAGCCGTGTTCTTGTATGACAGGTAGGAGAGAAGAGACATCAACTCCTCCATATACCGAACCGGAAAGGACCCTTCATAGACTTAGAAGGGAAGCAAGAGGGAAGAGAGTAGTGGGAGAAGAGGAATCTGAAGGAGAATCTGAGGACAATTTTGAGGAAGCTCTAGATCTCAACATGGATAGAGAAGTTCACAACCATGAGAGAGCTGATGGAAACAATGCCATTCCTGAGAGGAGGGTTCTTAGTTCATACATAAACCCAACCTCTGGGAATTGTGGTAGTAGCATCCAGAAACCACCCATTCAGGCCAACAATTTTGAGCTCAAGCCACAGCTAATATCATTGGTGGAAAATCATTGTTCCTTTGGAGGAAATGCTAATGAAGACCCAAACCAACATCTCACAAAATTCCTGAGAATTTGTGACACTGTGAAGTCCAATGGAGTCCAGGAAGATGCCTATAAACTGCTCTTGTTCCCATTTTCACTTAGGGACAAGGCAGCTAAGTGGCTGGAATCATTCCCAAGGGGGAGTCTAACCACATGGGATGAGGTGGAAGGCAAGTTTCTGGCACGTTTCTACCCTCCACAAAAGGTCAATAGGCTTCGATCTGAGGTCCAGACTTTTAGACAACAAGATGGTGAAACTCTCTACGAGGCATGGGAGAGATTCAAGGACTTGACAAGGAAATGCCCACCAAACATGTTCCATGATTGGGTGCAATTGCACATCTTCTATGATGGGCTCTCTTATGAATCAAGGAAGGCTGTAGACCATTCATCAGGAGGTTCATTGAACAAGAAAAAGACTGTGGAAGAAGCCATTGAAGTGATCGAGACAGTGGCTGAAAATGAATACTACTATGCATCAGAAAGGCACAACACTAAGGGAGTCATGGAGCTGAACCAGGTTGATACAATTCTGGCCCAAAACAAGGTGTTTGCCAAGCAACTAGCAGAACTTACCAGGCAATTAGAAACAAAGCAAGTGACTGCAATACACACACAAGATCAAGAGGAAGTAGGCATTGAAGGAGGTGATTGGGAAGAGGCCAATTATGTGGGAAACCAACAAAGGCAATCATATGATCCACACTCCAACACTTACAACCCAGGCTGGAGAAACCACCCAAACTTTGGGTGGGGAAACCAACAAACCCAACCACAAAACCACAAACCTTACAACCACAACCAACAAAACAATTCCACATACCAAAACTCCAACCAAAGATCATACCAAGCCACACAACACACTTACCCCCAATCGTCATACCATGACCAAAGTAATCAACCTACCCAACCCAATCCTAACCAACAATTTCAAGATCAATTAAACCGGATGGAAGGAATGATGGCAACCATGAGTCAAGACATAATTGAATTGAAAAGCTTCAGGGATGATGTGAGGACTACCTTAAGAAACCATGGTGAAAAACTCAAATGGATGGAATCTCTAGTAGGAGAGCTATCTCGACAGGCCCCCAAATCAACTGCAGTGTTCCCTAGTGACACAGAAAAGAATCCTAAAGGGGAACAAAAGAGAGTAAGATGGGAAGAATGCAAGGCCATCACCGTATTGAAGGAAGTCTCAGAAGAAGGAATCAGGCCCTCAGAGCACGAACCAGAAATCTTGAAAGAAGGTGTGGAAGAAGTTAGGCAGGAAGGTGGAACTGAGCAAGCCAAGGAACTGCAAAAAGGCATGATGGAAATATACCAACCAAAAGCACCATTTCCTGAAAGGTTAGGAGGAGGTGAAAAAAAGAAAACCTATTCAAGGTTTCTAGAGACATTTAACTCTCTTCATGTCAATATTCCTTTTCTTGAGATTCTTCATCAAATGCCCACACACATCAAGTATTTAAAGGAATTGTTAAGCAAGAAAAGAGTTTTGAAGGGAGGACAAACTGTAACAATGAACAAAGAATGCAGTGCTCTCATCAAGAAGGACACCCTCTCTAAGAAAACGGACCCAGGAAGTTTTCATATCCCTTGCATCATTGGGGAAACAAAAATTGACAGAGGATTCTGTGATCTAGGAGCTAGCATAAATGTGATGCCTCTAACTCTTATGAAGAGGCTACAACTGAATGAGGTGAGATCCACTGATGTAATCATACAACTGGCTGACAAAACTCAGAAGCAAGCTGAAGGGGTAGTTGAAAATGTGCTGGTGAAAGTGGGAGATTATTACTTCCCCACAGACTTTGTCATTGTGGACATGGAGGAAAGCTATTTGCACCCTATAATTCTGGGCAGACCATTTCTAGCCACTACTAGAGCACTCATAGATGTAGAACAAGGAGAACTAATTCTGAGAATACATGATGAACAGCTCATTTTCAAAGTCTTCAAACCTGCATCTGAGCCTGAACCAGAATCTGAAAAGCCTAAAGATGATAGTAGCTATCCGTGTTTGGAGGAAAGTAATCCAGCAGCTGAGACTCTAAAACAGTCATTGGAAGGCAAACAAGAGTTGCAAGAGTTAGAGCCACAAGAATCAGTGGAAACAGATCAGAAGGATCCTCCTGACATAAAGGGCAATGAAGAAATCCTCAAGAGAAAGGGAAGAGTGATAGGGAGATTGCCAAGAGGATGGAGAAACAAGAAAATTCCCACTGAAGGTTTTTCTCCAGGAGATAAAGTGATCTCAAGTCATTATCTGCCAATCCCACCTGGCCTCAAGACCATTCCTTCTCAGCTCCCTCAAGTGTTCACAATAAAGAAAGTTCTTTCTTTGGAACATTTAGAGGTCATGAATGAATCAAGAGGGGACGTTTTCATAGTGAGAGGAGAGGACGTCAAGCACTACAATCCACCCTAACAAGGGACAACCGTCAAGCTAGTGACGTTAAAGAAGCGCTTCATGGGAGGCAACCCATGTTTTTTAGTATCCTTAATCTTTAGTGCTTTGCTTTACATCTAATAAAGTATGGTTTCTTATGCATGAACTTGAATCCTCAGGACAACTATTGATTAAGTGCACTAAACCGTGCATGTAAATTACAATTGGTCTCTAAGTTTGGTGTGCCTGATGGCACTCCCAAATCTTACTCAAATTGAATTCCATCTTTCATTCAAGGTGCACAACCAAACATTAAGTTTGGTGTTCTTTTTGAACACAGTTTATGAAAAGCAAGAAGTTCCTCTGGATTTCAAAATTCATGACAAGTATACCATTCATATGTTTTAATGCTTTAGTTTCAATTACTTAGGGTAGTCACTTTGTTTAGAATCAAAGAGCCAAGGTGACTATGATTTAGTAGAAATATGCACACTCATTAAGGACAACCAATATGGATGTCATGTCATCAGGAGACTTAACCAAAAACTAAGTTTGGTGTCCAAATAATAAGTGTGCATACATGTAGAAGTCACGGCTATAAGCTCACAAAGACAAGCATTGATTTACATGTGCAAATACTATTCATAATTCACATGGACCGAAAAATGATAGCAAATTTGTTTGTTTGTGCAGGTACAAAAGAAAAGACAAAAATGGAGGAAAAAGACAAAGGGAGGGACGTGCTTGGTCAAAAAGAAAATTCATAAATCTTTGAAATTAACACATGGGAAAAGGAAGTTCTGCAAGAAAAGAAAGCTACATGTACAACCTAATGCATCTAGAATACTTCCAAGAAAATGAAAAGCCAAGCGTCCTTATCTACAATTCATATATTTACCATCAAGCCACCCTTCACAAACCACCCTAGCCGTTCATTTTGCACTCATGGGCACTATAAAGAACCACTTAGGGAACGAGTCCTACACCATCAATCCTCCTTCATACACTTTTTCCTTCATCATAGCATAACCATCTCTTGCCGAAAACAATCTCACCACACCTCCAACAACACTTCTTGCTTCACCTTGTCAACTTTAGTTGTCACTTACCAAAATGGCAGCCTCATCTAGCCACAAAAGAAGAAAAGACAAGCAGCCAATGGAGGAAAACAGGGGATTCGATGCATGGAGATACAGATCAGTGTTCCATGAGATTCAAGCCGAATGGATGAGACCTAAAACGGTACTAGCTGAGGTCCCCTTTGAACTTGAAAAGGATGAGTTCCCAGGTGTTTGGGAAAAGATCAAAAAGAGGAAGTGGGAGCTCCTAACTAAGCCAATCACTAGAATCAACATCAACTTGGTGAAGGAGTTTTATGCAAATGCAGTAAGGGAGGATCAAACCAAGAACCCCACATACAAAAGCTATGTGAGAGGGGTGGAGGTTGACTTCAGTCCCAAAGCAATCATGAAAACTCTTGGCCTGAAAAACATACATTTCAGCCAAGCAAGTTATGACGAAAGGATGAGAGGAGAACCTGACTATACAACTATTGCTGAAGACCTTTGTGCCATCAGAGCTGAATGGGTGAGAAAAACAAGAGGGGCTCCAAGAGTCTTGAGAAGAGGAGACCTAACACCTGAAGCTAAAGGGTGGTATGCAATAGTTAGGAGATCCATCCTACCCACTGCAAACTCTTCAGAAATAGTCCCTAAAAGAGCCATCTTGCTACATTGCATTATGGTTGGAGGAGAGATCAAAGTTCATAAACTCATTGCTGAACAGATACAAGAGTTTAGTGAGAAAAGTGACCCTGAATCCTGGCTTCATTTCCCTAGCACCATCATTAGACTATGCATCGATGCCAAAGTACCACTTGAGGATGAAAGACCTAATTGGCTATATCCTGGGCTGGCCATAACTGCACACAGAATGACTCTTGGCCCAACTCCTCCAAGACATACAAGAAGAAGAAATGAAGAAGGGCAACAAGTGGAAGCCGAGCAAGAAGCAGAACAAGAAAGACAAGAAGGAGAAGACAGAGAAGAAGAGCAAGAAGAGCAAGCAACTCCTGAAAGAAGACAACGTATTCCCAGAGAACCCATGGATATGAGCAGAATGCAGGAAATCATGGAAGGAATGTCTCAACAATACATGAGGTCTCAGGAAAGACAAGAAGACTTTCATCTAAAAATGATGGATATGCAAAGGAACTTTGAATCAAGATTCTTTGATCTGCAAAGGGAACAAAATCTACACTTACAGGAATCCTTCAGCCACATATGCCAACACCAAGATGCCAATGTCTTGGCAATCAAGGAAGCCACTACTTTACAGAATGCAAGATACTCAGTCCAAGCTGACTACAACATCAGTTCGCAAATCAAGCTTAACTACATAGGGGAACATCTACACAAGATGGACCCAGCATTCCCAGCTTATGATGAGTATTTCAAAGGGAGGAAAGAAGGAGAAATAAACAAGGCAATGATCCTTGAAAAAGGAGTGGAAGAAACGATGAAAAAGGCTGGATTCTGGAAAAAGCTCATAAGAAAAGACAAAGGAAGCACAAGTGGTCAAAAAGAGGCAGGAAGCAAGAAGAAGCAGGATCCCAAGAATTAAGAAGAACCAAGCAATAAATAAGAGGTGGTCTCGTTCCTTAATAATCAAATGATAATTGGTGACTTGTCTTTATGAATGTTTTCATCATAAATCATCTAAGTGTTAGGTGGAGTCTTTTTTTTTTTTATGAGTCGTTTTTTTTTAAGTATGTGTGTTTGTTAAGTGCTTTGAATAAAGTGAATGCCTAGATGTTTGGATATAACTTCACCTTCTTAAACAAGTGCGTGCCATGCTTGTTCTGTTTCAAAAATAAAAGAAAAGTTTGAACAAAAGTAACTTGGCTAAATTAGTGACAAATCAAGTAGAATTAAGTGGTGGTATGCATGCTTGATTGTTTAGTCACATCACTAAAATTAGAGTGTAGAATTATCATTTTTTTATGTAGAAGTACAAATTGTCTATGGATCTTGATGAATAAATGTCTTTGGCTATGAAAAAGAAAGAAAAAGGAAAGGAAAATAGCCACGGAAAAAGGCAACCAAAAAGCAAAAAAATTGAGAAAATAAGCTAGGCACCAATGGTTTGAACTTCTGAGACAAATGCCTGTGGTGTTTATGTATTAAGGATATGCTTGGATGAATAGGTTCTGAGGAGTGTTTCAACACTTGGTAACTTGGGTTAACTAACCCGGGATTATCAACCAAAAGTCCACTATCAAGAGCAACCTAAATACAAAACATTTAGTCACACAAAGAGGTGCTGGGCACTAATGTCTCAAGAAGAAATGTGAACTAAAATGCCTAAGGTGGATATGTGTAGTGCACTGATAAGAAAAAGAAAATGCCAAAGGCTTGTGCAACACATGACACTAAGCAAACAAGGAGCAAAAGAAGCTCTAAGAAAAAGAAAAGAAAAACAAAGAAGAGAAAAGTGCTAAAGACATAAGAATAACAAGAGGCCATAGCAATTTTTGATGGATGCAATAAAAAAGTGATAATCCTACCTGATAAGTATGAAAAAGTGATGCTGCAACTTTCTGCATAAAACCCTTCTGATGAACTTCAAATGCTTGCTAATATAGCCAATGTAATTGCTTTCTGTTTCATACTTTCTTCTCAATTAACTCAGGACTTGCTTAGGGACAAGCAAGTATTAAGTTTGGTGTTGTGATGCCAAGGCATCATAGGCTAGTTTCACTAGCAATTTTCTGTTAGTTTTAGTTGTTTTATGCATTTTCTTGAGCTTAAAGTAACCAAAAATGGGTAAATGAAGAACAAAGTAATGAACCATCCAAACAATATTATTTTGATGCAAATTCCATGAGTTTTAGTTATATTACTTAAATGCTATGAATGAAAGATTTCTCATGAAATTTTGCAAGACTTTGATGCAATTGTTTGGATGATTTCAGGGAAGAAGAGGCTAAGCAAGGAAGCAACAAAATCAATAAAGGAAGCTTGTATATAACATGTGGAGTTTAAGTTCCAGTTTAAGCCTAAACTGGAGCTTAAACGCCAAAATCATGAAGGATAAGAAATGCTGGGATTGAAGTTTAACCTCCAGTTTGACCTCAAACTGGAGGTTAAACGCCAGAATGAAAAGCCTCACTTAAGGAGCATTCCACGTTTAACCTCCAGTTTGACCTCAAACTGGAGGTTAAACGCCAGAATGAGTAAGCCACCCAGGGAGGAGTTCCACGTTTAACCTCCAGTTTGACCTCAAACTGGAGGTTAAACGCCAGAACCAAGAAGAGTACCAGGGGCCATTCCACGTTTAAGCTCCAGTTTGACTCAAACTGGAGCTTAAACGTGTTCGATAGTTTCTCCACTCCAGGGTTGCTCTCTCCAAGCTTCCACGTTTAACCTCCAGTTTGACCTCAAACTGGAGGTTAAACGTGTTCGATAGTTTCTCCACTCCAGGGTTGCTCTCTCCACCTCCACGTTTAACCTCCAGTTTGACCCCAAACTGGAGGTTAAACGTGTTCGACACCTCCAGGGCCACCATTCCAAGCTTCCACGTTTAACCTCCAGTTTGACCTCAAACTGGAGGTTAAACGTGTTCGACCTCCAGGATGCCTCATTCCTTTTCCACGTTTAACCTCCAGTTTAACCTTAAACTGGAGGTTAAACGTGTTCGACTACATTACTCTCCAGGGCTACCATTCTTCCATTTCCACGTTTAAGCTTCAGTTTAACCTTAACTGAAGCTTAAACGTGCTTTTACAAATGGCCTCACTGGAAGTATCTGGCGTTTAAGTTGCAGTTTAAGCTTAAACTACAACTTAAACGCCACTCTTGAAAAGGGTTTCTGGGCCAAAAATATTGTGATTTAAGTTAGTCTTTGAGCACAATTATTAACTTAAACTTACTTTGGTATGAAACCCAATTGAATATCATGGTTTATGGGATTGGGCCTGAAGGATTGATGAGTTTGAAATCTCAATTTGTTGAGTCATGTGTCATTATTTGATTATCACTAAGTTGGCTCAATAAATGTTACAGGACTTGGATCAACAACCTCATCAAGATTATGGATCATAAACCCAAGGCAAAAGGAAAGCAAGGAGAGGCCTCAAAGCCCAAGAAGCACAACTGAAGCTCAATATAGAAAGTGTATAAATAGGATAGAAGTTAAGTTAGAGAAGACTTTACTTTCACTTTGAGCTAGTTTTTCCTTTTCTTTGTAATTGAATTCAGAGCTATGATTCACTAAACCCCCTTTCATTGGGTTAGGGAGCTCTATTGTAATTCAATGAATCAATAATAGTTTATCTTCTTCTTCAATCTTTTCTCTTGAATTTTGTTAGAAAGCTTCTCGATCTAATTCCATTGAGTAGTTGTCTTGGGAAAGAGACTACTCATACTTGGAATCCTTCGGAGCCTTGGGAAAGGAATGGAGGATTCATGCTAGAGAAGCTTTCTCACAGTGGATTGGATTGGGGTTTGGATGGATATTGTGACATGTAATCCTACCAAATTGTGGTTCATGAAATTGTGTGGTATAATCAGTGATCAAGCATCATCTCTTCTTATGAACATTTAAACCAAGGGATTGGGAATTTGTTTGTTTTTAGAGAGCATTGGTGAGCCAAGGAATTGGGATCCAATCATATAAGATTGCCAAGCAAAATTCAATGAATGCATTGGTTGAGGAAGAGATATACATGTTTTGATTCGGAGATTTCAATATCTCCTAAACCCAATGAATTCCCCATTTCTGATTTCACTTTCTCTTTACATTCTGCAATTCAATTCTTGCAATCACCCCCATTCCCTTTTAATTTCAGCAATTTACATTCTGCTCTTTAATTCATGCAATTTAAGATTCGGCCATTTAATTTTCTTGTCATTTACTTTTCCCGCCAATTTTACATTCCGCAATTCTCATCTCAATTCTTGATTCCGCTCAACTAGAACACACTTCTAATCCGAATTGCTCAATCAACCAATCCTTGTGGGATTCGACCTCACTCTATTGTGAGTTTTTACTTGACGACGATAACCGGTGCACTTGCCGGAAGGAATTTTGCCGATCGTGCAATTTCCTAAATCGTAGCATAACTAGTTTATGTGCATCATTAGGTATTATATGAAAAGTTAAATTGTTTCAGTATAGACTTAATGAACCTATACTTGGGACAGACTAACTATTCATACCGAAATTTACATAAGCTTTAAATACATACGTTAAACAGAGAAATCAGAGCAGAGTAAAGAAACACAGAGAACAGAGTAACCAGAGCAGAATAAAGGGATACAGAGAAAGGAGTAATCAGAGCAAAGTAAAAAGACAAAGAGAAAAGAGTAATGTGAAAAAGAGAAATGGTTTGAATTAAGATGTTGTAAAAGTAAAAGCTGTAGAGTTTGTACAGCATGATTAAACAGAGAAAGAAAGAAGTACTGCATAAGAATGTGAAAGTGATGATGAATAATGAGAATGTTAATGAATGATGATAATGAGAATGATTATGTAAGAATCTGCTGCAGAGAGGCAGTCAGATAGATGGTGGTACGACCACTGAGAACGCTTTCCTGGGATACCTTGCTATAATGCTTTGCTATAAGACAGAGGTTGCTTACAGAGGTATCGAGATGAGTGTGCTCCTGTAAGACAGAGGTTGCTTACAGTGAGTGTGTTGTTGCTCCTGTAAGACAGAGGTTGCTTACAGTGAGTGTGTTGTTGCTCCTGTAAGACAGAGGTTGCTTACAGTGAGTATGTTGTTGCTCCTGTAAGACAGAGGTTGCTTACACTGAGTCTGTTGGGTGTATATCGGCTAATAAGTGCCGCCCTGCAAGACAAAGGTTGCTTGCAGTGGATATTGCCAACAGGAAAGCCTTATCCAGACAGAGGTTGCTGGGTAACGTCGGGAGCGGGTATGTAACCGACAGATGAGCTCATTACCTGCACTAGGGCTAGAGATGCATCATACTTGGCTGTGCATTTTCCTCTGTTATGATTGTTGTATGAATGTATGCTTTCCTTGTTTGTATTCTATTCTCTGTGTCTGTGTTGTATTTTCTTGTATTTTTTTGTTTGTGTTTTGCTTTCTATTTTCTCTATTTCCTCTATTTATATGTATCTTCTATTTACTGCTTCTTGTATTCTGCTATCTGTCTGCTAAACAACACGGAATTAATGAACTTAACTAATAACCCGGACCCTACTAAGAACTCCCAAGTTCTTACCCCTTCTCTCTCCCTTCCCCCTTCAGATGGAAGCTTGGGTACACTTCTGTAGTTCGCTGATGACCGTTCAAAAAGAGGATTCTGCTCTAGGTAGTCTTCTGAGTCTAGGGTGAATCCCGTTCTCTATTCATATGTATATACGGTGAGACCAGCTAACGTCTGCACCCCGTTTGTACGCGAACTTTAACCTAAATCCTATGTACGAGATTCTTGTTATATGGCTACTTGATGAGGTACTGGAGTGATGTCATATGGAAATATCTGATCGTGCAGAGGAGTAAAAGATGATGTTCCACCTTTTGATGACGTTCCACCTGACTTGAGTTTTGAAGACCTAGAACGTACTTTTGCTCGCTTTAGTAGTTTAGAGGGACTAGGTGAGTATAGAGTCTAGGCTAGCCTGGGCGCCAGCTTAGGGACTTCTTGAACAGGTCAGGACCTGGGATGTTGTATGTATATATATGTATATAGATATTATTTAGCTATATCTAGGTGTGTTCTAACTAATAGTCTATACTCTAATAAAGGTTGGATCATCGAATATTGTCAACTGCTTGTGATGTATTTATGTGTGGTTGTTTATAACTGTTTTATATATTATCAATTGTGAATTGATTATGAATGATACTGTTTGTTAATCCAAACGTTTTTAAAAAAAAAAGTACCTCGTAAAATAACTACGCTTTTAAGAATGACTCAGGCTCATATAATAAATAATAGATAATAATTAGGAAGACAAGTTGGTAGCGCTCAGTTTCTAGTATGATCATGACGTACCAGAAATTGGGTCGTTACAATTTGGTATCAGAGCAGTTCGTTTCCAGTAGAGCCTGGGGAGTGGACTGACTATGCTTCATTGCATACTCTGTTGTGTGTCTCATGCTGTTAGGGTATCTTCAAGATACATTTGGCATGAATGTCTATGAGTGCTCATTTTGGGAATGTTCGTGCTTAACTTGAGATATTAAGACTGATCACCTTAATGTTGATTGTTTGGTGCGGATAACACCTCAATGACTGTGAATAGGCATGGTTTAATCGAGATCCGAATGACGAATCAATGTGAGACCAGCTATCCTAATAGCTGTTATGATATACATGGCAATGACTATATTAGATTTGGATGCTGTAAGGAACGAACCGATCTCTTCGTTAGGATGGCTTGAAGGAAATAGACCACTTGAAGAAGGATTCTTACACGCGGCTGAAATTTTGAGGGCAAAATTTTCTTTTAGGAGGGTAGAATGTAACAACCCTGATTTTCGAGTATGCGAGATCTTTTCTGAAGGCACGGATTTTGCCAGAAGATCAGTAAAGGGAACACCTCTTCTATATCAACAAGTATCTCAATATTCATTGTCATTATGTCATCCTTAAGCTAGAACCTTTTCTGAGGCAAGCTCGATAACGCGGTCATGAAGAACCTAGTTTTTGAACCGTATCGGTTGGCAGTTTTGATTCTGATTTTCGTAAATAGTCTCTGTTTGATGAACCGGACTCGATTCATGAGAGGAGAGAGATAATAGTATAATATTATCATTATATTAGTATTAGAAAATTCTTGAATGATATTATAAGATTACCTGGTCTGTTTTAGTTAAAAACAGAAAATCGGTTTAACCGGGTTTACGGTTTACTGGTGCAGCTTAGCACCAGCACTCTCTGATGACTTTAGCAATGCTAAGGCCTCATCATACATGTTTTATTCTCATATTAAATATGTTACTAGTGTCATTTATGTTAGTAGCTCAGAAAATAATTTTTAGAGATGTTTTTACAAGTGTTCCGATACATCTAGTTTTAGTAGTTATACACCTGAGATATTTTAATATTATTTTAATCCACCTCCAAGCCAACCAATCATAACTCACCCTACACCCCCAAAACCCTCAAGGCTGGCTCATTTTCACTTTGTAGCCGAAAATAGGTAGAGAGAAAAAGAGAGAAAAGTTCTTCGTTCCAAATCTTCAAAGCTTGATTTCTGCTGAACTAAAACTCAAATCAAAATTCCAATCCGACCAAAATGATCCTCTCTTCTTTCTCTACATGATCATATGACTTATCAAGGCTGGAATCAAGGTGAGTTGGCTGAACCATCTCTCTTTTGATTTGGTTTCAAGGAAACATGGTTAAATATGTGTTTTCTTGATGTGATTTAGGAGGAAAAAGTGCTTAAGGACCACCTGAAAGTTTAATTGAATTAGGAGCAGCAAAACCAGGTAGGGTGTCACGAAATAAATCTTAATTATTTGTGTTTGAATTGTGTGAATGTTGTGTGATTTGGCTGTGCTAAAAATTGGTTGCATATATGATTGATTCTTGGTGAAAATTTGGTGAAATTTTGATGAAATTTTATGAAATTCAAGCTTTAAAGTTCATGTTCTTGGGCAGCTGGAAAAATGAAACCCTAAGCTTAAATTGAGGTTCAATTTGTTTTGAAATCATGTAGAAAATATGGGGTTTTAGTGGCTGCTAATTTATTATGAATTATAGTAAAAATCGGTTGCTGAAAAGACTGAAAAACGGGTAAAAACAGAGAAAGAATCTAAAGAATTTATGAAGAACATGAAGAACACTTTGAGTGTGATGAAGAACAATGAAGAACAGGCCTTAGATCTTGAAAAGGGCAAGGAAGTAAAATTTTTGGTGTTTAAGGGGTTATTTTGTAATTTCTGAAAGTTAGGGTGGTAAAAGTGGAAATATTAAAAGTTACGGGTGGTAAAAAGTGAATTTTAAAGGTTAAAAGTAAAAGTAAGTTAATTTTCGAAAATTTAATGATAAAATAATAAAAAATAATAAAATATTAAATAATAATATTTAATTAAAAATAATATTTTAATAAAAATAATAAAATAATGCAGAAAAGGCAGTTTTCTGTAAAAGCTTTAGAAAGACAACTTTAAACACAGAATCTCATAATTATTTTCATAAAACACTTAGAGAGTGGTAAAAACATATTAGTGAGGCAAAGATAAATAAAAGATAAAAAGTTGAAGAAAAGATAAAAATCGAAGAAAAATTCTGTAAAGTTTTAATGACAGAAAAACAGACAGAGACTAGTGAACGAACTAGGGCAACATAGTTAGTCTTGGAATTGCGAATAGGGTTAGGTATTATATGAAAAGTTAAATTGTTTCAGTATTGACTTAATGAACCTATACTTGGGACAGACTAACAATTCATACCGAAATTTACATAAGCTTTAAATACATACGTTAAACAGAAAAATCAGAGCAGAGTAAAGAAACACAGAGAACAGAGTAACCAGAGCAGAATAAAGGGATACAGAGAAAGGAGTAATCAGAGCAAAGTAAAAAGACAAAGAGAAAAGAGTAATGTGAAAAAGAGAAATGGTTTGAATTAAGATGTTGTAAAAGTAAAAGCTGTAGAGTTTGTACAGCATGATTAAACAGAGAAAGAAAGAAGTACTGCATAAGAATGTGAAAGTGATGATGAATAATGAGAATGTTAATGAATGATGATAATGAGAATGATTATGTAAGAATCTGCTGCAGAGAGGCAGTCAGATAGATGGTGGTACGACCACTGAGAACGCTTTCCTGGGATACCTTGCTATAATGCTTTGCTATAAGACAGAGGTTGCTTACAGAGGTATCGAGATGAGTGTGCTCCTGTAAGACAGAGGTTGCTTACAGTGAGTGTGTTGTTGCTCCTGTAAGACAGAGGTTGCTTACAGTGAGTGTGTTGTTGCTCCTGTAAGACAGAGGTTGCTTACAGTGAGTATGTTGTTGCTCCTGTAAGACAGAGGTTGCTTACACTGAGTCTGTTGGGTGTATATCGGCTAATAAGTGCCGCCCTGCAAGACAAAGGTTGCTTGCAGTGGATATTGCCAACAGGAAAGCCTTATCCAGACAGAGGTTGCTGGGTAACGTCGGGAGCGGGTATGTAACCGACAGATGAGCTCATTACCTGCACTAGGGCTAGAGATGCATCATACTTGGCTGTGCATTTTCCTCTGTTATGATTGTTGTATGAATGTATGCTTTCCTTGTTTGTATTCTATTCTCTGTGTCTGTGTTGTATTTTCTTGTATTTTTTTGTTTGTGTTTTGCTTTCTATTTTCTCTATTTCCTCTATTTATATGTATCTTCTATTTACTGCTTCTTGTATTCTGCTATCTGTCTGCTAAACAACACGGAATTAATGAACTTAACTAATAACCCGGACCCTACTAAGAACTCCCAAGTTCTTACCCCTTCTCTCTCCCTTCCCCCTTCAGATGGAAGCTTGGGTACACTTCTGTAGTTCGCTGATGACCGTTCAAAAAGAGGATTCTGCTCTAGGTAGTCTTCTGAGTCTAGGGTGAATCCCGTTCTCTATTCATATGTATATACGGTGAGACCAGCTAACGTCTGCACCCCGTTTGTACGCGAACTTTAACCTAAATCCTATGTACGAGATTCTTGTTATATGGCTACTTGATGAGGTACTGGAGTGATGTCATATGGAAATATCTGATCGTGCAGAGGAGTAAAAGATGATGTTCCACCTTTTGATGACGTTCCACCTGACTTGAGTTTTGAAGACCTAGAACGTACTTTTGCTCGCTTTAGTAGTTTAGAGGGACTAGGTGAGTATAGAGTCTAGGCTAGCCTGGGCGCCAGCTTAGGGACTTCTTGAACAGGTCAGGACCTGGGATGTTGTATGTATATATATGTATATAGATATTATTTAGCTATATCTAGGTGTGTTCTAACTAATAGTCTATACTCTAATAAAGGTTGGATCATCGAATATTGTCAACTGCTTGTGATGTATTTATGTGTGGTTGTTTATAACTGTTTTATATGTTATCAATTGTGAATTGATTATGAATGATACTGTTTGTTAATCCAAACGTTTTTAAAAAAAAAAGTACCTCGTAAAATAACTACGCTTTTAAGAATGACTCAGGCTCATATAATAAATAATAGATAATAATTAGGAAGACAAGTTGGTAGCGCTCAGTTTCTAGTATGATCATGACGTACCAGAAATTGGGTCGTTACAATTTGGTATCAGAGCAGTTCGTTTCCAGTAGAGCCTGGGGAGTGGACTGACTATGCTTCATTGCATACTCTGTTGTGTGTCTCATGCTGTTAGGGTATCTTCAAGATACATTTGGCATGAATGTCTATGAGTGCTCATTTTGGGAATGTTCGTGCTTAACTTGAGATATTAAGACTGATCACCTTAATGTTGATTGTTTGGTGCGGATAACACCTCAATGACTGTGAATAGGCATGGTTTAATCGAGATCCGAATGACGAATCAATGTGAGACCAGCTATCCTAATAGCTGTTATGATATACATGGCAATGACTATATTAGATTTGGATGCTGTAAGGAACGAACCGATCTCTTCGTTAGGATGGCTTGAAGGAAATAGACCACTTGAAGAAGGATTCTTACACGCGGCTGAAATTTTGAGGGCAAAATTTTCTTTTAGGAGGGTAGAATGTAACAACCCTGATTTTCGAGTATGCGAGATCTTTTCTGAAGGCACGGATTTTGCCAGAAGATCAGTAAAGGGAACACCTCTTCTATATCAACAAGTATCTCAATATTCATTGTCATTATGTCATCCTTAAGCTAGAACCTTTTCTGAGGCAAGCTCGATAACGCGGTCATGAAGAACCTAGTTTTTGAACCGTATCGGTTGGCAGTTTTGATTCTGATTTTCGTAAATAGTCTCTGTTTGATGAACCGGACTCGATTCATGAGAGGAGAGAGATAATAGTATAATATTATCATTATATTAGTATTAGAAAATTCTTGAATGATATTATAAGATTACCTGGTCTGTTTTAGTTAAAAACAGAAAATCGGTTTAACCGGGTTTACGGTTTACTGGTGCAGCTTAGCACCAGCACTCTCTGATGACTTTAGCAATGCTAAGGCCTCATCATACATGTTTTATTCTCATATTAAATATGTTACTAGTGTCATTTATGTTAGTAGCTCAGAAAATAATTTTTAGAGATGTTTTTACAAGTGTTCCGATACATCTAGTTTTAGTAGTTATACACCTGAGATATTTTAATATTATTTTAATCCACCTCCAAGCCAACCAATCATAACTCACCCTACACCCCCAAAACCCTCAAGGCTGGCTCATTTTCACTTTGTAGCCGAAAATAGGTAGAGAGAAAAAGAGAGAAAAGTTCTTCGTTCCAAATCTTCAAAGCTTGATTTCTGCTGAACTAAAACTCAAATCAAAATTCCAATCCGACCAAAATGATCCTCTCTTCTTTCTCTACATGATCATATGACTTATCAAGGCTGGAATCAAGGTGAGTTGGCTGAACCATCTCTCTTTTGATTTGGTTTCAAGGAAACATGGTTAAATATGTGTTTTCTTGATGTGATTTAGGAGGAAAAAGTGCTTAAGGACCACCTGAAAGTTTAATTGAATTAGGAGCAGCAAAACCAGGTAGGGTGTCACGAAATAAATCTTAATTATTTGTGTTTGAATTGTGTGAATGTTGTGTGATTTGGCTGTGCTAAAAATTGGTTGCATATATGATTGATTCTTGGTGAAAATTTGGTGAAATTTTGATGAAATTTTATGAAATTCAAGCTTTAAAGTTCATGTTCTTGGGCAGCTGGAAAAATGAAACCCTAAGCTTAAATTGAGGTTCAATTTGTTTTGAAATCATGTAGAAAATATGGGGTTTTAGTGGCTGCTAATTTATTATGAATTATAGTAAAAATCGGTTGCTGAAAAGACTGAAAAACGGGTAAAAACAGAGAAAGAATCTAAAGAATTTATGAAGAACATGAAGAACACTTTGAGTGTGATGAAGAACAATGAAGAACAGGCCTTAGATCTTGAAAAGGGCAAGGAAGTAAAATTTTTGGTGTTTAAGGGGTTATTTTGTAATTTCTGAAAGTTAGGGTGGTAAAAGTGGAAATATTAAAAGTTACGGGTGGTAAAAAGTGAATTTTAAAGGTTAAAAGTAAAAGTAAGTTAATTTTCGAAAATTTAATGATAAAATAATAAAAAATAATAAAATATTAAATAATAATATTTAATTAAAAATAATATTTTAATAAAAATAATAAAATAATGCAGAAAAGGCAGTTTTCTGTAAAAGCTTTAGAAAGACAACTTTAAGCACAGAATCTCATAATTATTTTCATAAAACACTTAGAGAGTGGTAAAAACATATTAGTGAGGCAAAGATAAATAAAAGATAAAAAGTTGAAGAAAAGATAAAAATCGAAGAAAAATTCTGTACAGTTTTAATGACAGAAAAACAGACAGAGACTAGTGAACGAACTAGGGCAACATAGTTAGTCTTGGAATTGCGAATAGGGTTAGGTATTATATGAAAAGTTAAATTGTTTCAGTATTGACTTAATGAACCTATACTTGGGACAGACTAACAATTCATACCGAAATTTACATAAGCTTTAAATACATACGTTAAACAGAAAAATCAGAGCAGAGTAAAGAAACACAGAGAACAGAGTAACCAGAGCAGAATAAAGGGATACAGAGAAAAGAGTAATCAGAGCAAAGTAAAAAGACAAAGAGAAAAGAGTAATGTGATAAAGAGAAATGGTTTGAATTAAGATGTTGTAAAAGTAAAAGCTGTAGAGTTTGTACAGCATGATTGAACAGAGAAAGAAAGAAGTACTGCATAAGAATGTGAAAGTGATGATGAATAATGAGAATGTTAATGAATGATGATAATGAGAATGATTATGTAAGAATCTGCTGCAGAGAGGTAGTCAGATAGATGGTGGTATGACCATTGAGAACGCTTTCCTGGGATACCTTGCTATAATGCTTTGTTGTAAGACAGAGGTTGCTTACAGAGGTATCGAGATGAGTGTGCTCCTGTAAGACAGAGGTTGCTTACAGTGAGTGTGTTGTTGCTCCTGTAAGACAGAGGTTGCTTACAGTAAGTGTGTTGTTGCTCCTGTAAGACAGAGGTTGCTTACAGTGAGTCTGTTGGGCGTATATCGACTAATAAGTGCCGCCCTGCAAGACAAAGGTTGCTTGCAGTGGATATTGCCAACAGGAAAGCCTTATCCAGATAGAGGTTGCTGGGTAACGTCGGGAGCGGGTATGTAACCGACAGATGAGCTCATTACCTGCACTAGGGCTAGACATGCATCATACTTGGCTGTGCATTTTCCTCTGTTATGATTGTTGTATGAATGTATGCTTTCCTTGTTTGTATTCTATTTTCTGTGTCTGTGTTGTATTTTCTTGTATTTTTCTGTTTGTGTTCTACTTTCTATTTTCTCTATTTCCTCTATTTATATGTATCTTCTATTTACTGCTTCTTGTATTCTGCTATCTGTCTGCTAAACAACATGGAATTAATGAACTTAACTAATAACCCGGACCCTACTAAGAACTCCCAAGTTCTTACCCCTTTTCTCTCCCTTCGCCCTTCAGATGGAAGCTTGGGTACACTTCCGTAGTTCGCTGATGACCGTTCAAAAAGAGGATTCCACTCTAGGTAGTCTTCTGAGTCTAGGGTGAATCCCGTTCTCTATTCATATGTATATACGGTGAGACCAGCCAACGTCTGCACCCATTTGTATGCGAACTTTAACCTAAATCCTATGTACGAGACTCTTGTTATGTGGCTACTTGATGAGGTACTGGAGTGATGTCATATGGCAATATCTGATCATGCAGAGGAGTAGAAGATGATGTTCCACCTTTTGATGACGTTCCACCTGACTTGAGTTTTGAAGACCTAGAACGTACTTTCCCTCGCTTTAGTAGTTTAGAGGGACTAGGTGAGTATAGAGTCTAGGCTAGCCTGGGCGCCAGCTTAGGGACTTCTTGAACAGGTCAGGACCTGGGATGTTGTATGTATATATATGTATATAGATATTATTTAGCTATATCTAGGTGTGTTCTAACTAAAAGTCTATACTCTAATAAAGGTTGGATCACCGAATATTGTCAACTGCTTGTGATGTATTTATATATGGTTGTTTATAACTGTTTTATATATTATCAATTGTGAATTGATTATGAATGATACTGTTTGTTAATCCAAATGTTTTTAAAAAAAAAGTACCTCGTAAAATAACTATGCTTTTAACAATGACTCAGGCTCATATAATAAATAATAGATAATAATTAGGAAGACAAGTTGGTAGCGCTCAGTTTCTAGTATGATCATGACGTACCCGAAATTGGGTCATTACATAATGCGCCTGCAACCTTTCAGAGATGCATGCTCTCTATTTTCTCTGATATGGTGGAAAATTTTCTAGAAGTCTTCATGGATGACTTCTTAGTATATGGAGACTCATTCAGCTCCTGTCTTGATTACCTGACACTGGTTTTGAAAAGATGCCAAGAGACCAACCTGGTTTTAAACTGGGAAAAATGTCACTTTATGGTGACTGAAGGGATTGTCCTTTGGCATAAAATTTCAAACAAGGGAATAGAGGTGGATCAAGCTAAAATAGAGGTAATTGAAAAATTACCACCACCTGCCAATGTTAAGGCAATCAGAAGCTTTCTGGGGTATGCAGGATTCTATAGGAAGTTTATAAAGGATTTTTCAAAAATTACAAAACCTCTAAGCAACCTGCTAGCTGCTGACATGCCATTTGTGTTTGACACAGAGTGCCTGCAAGCGTTTGAAACTCTAAAAGCTAAACTGGTCACAGCACCAGTTATCTTTGCACCAGACTGGACATTACCATTCGAATTACTGTGTGATGCCAGTGATCACGCCATTGGTGCAGTACTGGGGGCAGAGGCATGACAAGCTTCTACACGTCATTTATTATGCTAGCCGTGTTTTGAATGATGCCCAGAAAAATTACACAACCACAAAAAAAGAATTACTTGCAGTGGTTTATGCCATTAACAAGTTTAGATCATACTTAGTAGGATCAAAGGTGATTGTGTACACAGATCATGCTACTCTTAAATATCTACTCACAAAGCAGGATTCAAAACCCAGACTCATAAGATGGGTGTTGCTTCTGCAAGAGTTTGATATAGAAATAAGAGACAGAAAAGGGACAGAAAACCAAGTGACCGACCATCTGTCCCGGATAGAACCAGTAGAAGGGGAATCCTCCCCCTCTATTGAGATCTCTGAAACCTTTCCAGATGAGCATTTGTTCGCCATTCAGGAATTACCATGGTTTGCAGACATTGCAAACTACAAAGCTGCAAGGTTCATTCCCAAGGAGTACAGCAGGCAACAAAAGAAAAAATTAATTACTGATGCAAAGCACTACTTGTGGGATGAACCCTATCTCTTTAAGAGATGTGCAGACGGCATAATCCGTAGGTGTGTGCCTAAGGAAGAAGCACAAAGGATCTTATGGCATTGCCATGGGTCACAATATGGAGGTCATTTTGGAGGTGAGCGAACAGCCACCAAGGTCCTCCAATGTGGTTTCTACTGGCCTACACTTTACAGAGATTCCCAAGAGTTTGTACGTAACTGTGACAGTTGCCAGAGAGCTGGTAATTTGTCTCACAGTTACGCCATGCCTCAACAAGGAATCTTGGAGATTGAGTTGTTTGATGTATGGGGTATTGATTTCATGGGCCCTTTTCCACCATCATACTCAAACACTTATATTCTGGTGGCAGTTGACTATATATCAAAATGGGTAGAGGCCATTGCCACACCCACCAATGATACTAAAACAGTACTAAAATTCCTCCAGAAACATATATTCAGCAGATTTGCTGTCCCTAGGTACTAATCAGTGATGGGGGTACTCACTTCTGCAACAAACAGCTTTACTCTGCCATGGTCCGGTATGGGATTCGCCATAAGGTGGCAACTCCATATCATCCGCAGACAAATGGACAAGCTGAAGTTTCTAACAGAGAACTAAAAAGAATCCTGGAACGGACTGTAAGTACCCATAGAAAGGATTGGGCACGAAGCTTGGATGATGCTCTGTGGGCTTACAGAACAGCATTCAAGACTCCTATAGGGACCTCTCCGTACCAACTTGTGTATGGTAAGGCATGCCACCTGCCCGTGGAACTGGAACATAAAGCCTACTGGGCAACCAGATTCCTAAACTTTGATGCCAAATTAGCTGGAGAAAAAAGATTGCTCCAGCTGAATGAGCTAGAGGAATTCAGATTCACTGCTTTCGAAAATGCCAAGCTTTATAAAGAAAAATAAAAAAAGGTGGCATGACAAAAAGCTGTCATCTAGAATCATTGAACCAGGACAAAAGGTTCTGTTGTTTAACTCTAGGCTCAGGCTATTCCCCGGGAAACTGAAGTCCCGGTGGAAGGGACCATATGTGATTACAAGTGTATCACCATATGGTTATGTGGAGCTTCAAGATATTGATTCTGATAAGAAGTTCATTGTTAATGGACAGAGAATCAAGCACTATCTTAAAGGCAATGTTGAGCAAGAGTGCTCAAGGCTGAGGCTAGATTAAAAACTCAGCAAGGTCCAGCTAAAGACAATAAAGAAGCGCTTGCTGGGAGGCAACCCAGCCATGGGGCATCACTTCCTCTAAGCATTTTGCCCTATTCTTGATTTTATTTGTTTATATAAAGTTCATTGATACTAAGGTAAAGAGTCAATTGTATAAGTCTACAGGGTTACAGAAGGATTCTGCACACAAAACAGAGAAAAAAGAGCTCACTGGCAAGAAAACGCCAGTAAAAGTCTGTTTTGGGCTTTCAACGCCCAAAAGAAGCATCCACTGGGCGTTGAACGCCAATAAGGATAGCCATCTGGGCGTTAAACGCCAGAAAGAAGCATCTTCTGGGCGTTGAACGCCAGAAAGAAGCTCCTTCTGGGCGTTTAACGCCAGATTTACAGCGTCCTGGGCGTTCAGAAAAATGCCCAGTGACAAAGGAGTTCCTGGCGTTTAACGCCAGAAAGAAGCAACAGCTGGGCGTTGAATGCCCAGGAGAAGCAGCAGTTGGGCGTTGAACGCCCAAAACATGCAGCATTTGGGCGTTCAAACGCCAGGATGGTGGGGAGGAGGTAATTTCATTTTTACTTCATATTTTTCATTTTAATTTTAATTTTCATGTTTCAATTCATGATTTCTTGCATAAACATGTTACAAACCCTGATTTCTAAAATCTCCAATTTCTAAAAACCCTACTTTAAAAATATCAAATGTATCTTAATCCATAAGCACAAATCCTTTTTTTTATCCAATTCAACTCATTTTCAAAATTTTCAAAACAAATCTATCTCTTTTCATTCAAAAATCTTTTCAACTAATCAATATCTTTTTCAAATCTCCATATTATCTTTTTCAAAAATCTAAATTTATCTTTTTCAAATATCTTTCATATCTTTTCAATTTTAAATTATATCTTTTCTTATCATACTTATCTCTTTTTAAATCATATCTTCTATCTTATCTTTCTCTCTATTTTCGAAAAATAAAACACCCCCTCCCTTTTAAAAACACATTCGGCCTCCTTCCTCTCATCCACCATTCAACACTAGCTCTCCTTCTATCCCTCTCCTTTCTTTTCTTTTGCTTGAGGATAAGCAATCCTCTAAGTTTGGTGTGTTTATCCGTGATTACTAAACCATACCCACTAAGATCATGGCTCCTAAAGGAAAATAACCCACTCCAAGAGGCAAGAAAGAGAGTGTTCCAAAACCACTTTGGAATCAAGGGAGGTTCTTAACCAAAGAACATTCAGACCATTACTACAAAATAATGGGTCTAAGATCTGTGATCCCGGAAGTCAAGTTCGATCTGAAAAAAGATGAATATCCGGAGATCCAAGAGCAGATTCGAAACAGGAACTGGGAAGTCCTAGCTAATCCTGAAATGAAAGTGGAAAGGAATATGGTTCAGGAATTCTATGCTTATCTGTGGCAAACAGACAGGCAGAGAATATCTGGAGCTGCCCTCTATGACTATAGGACTGTGGTCAGAGGAAAGATTATTCACATCCACCCTGACAAAATCAGGGAGATCTTTAAGCTACCTCAGCTGAAAGATGACCCAGACTCCTTCAATAGGAGAATGATGAAAACAAACAAGGGCCTGGATAAGATTCTAGAGGATATATGCATCCCTGAAGCCAGGTGGACCACCAGCATGAGAGGTGTCCCAAATCAACTCAAGAGAGAAGATCTCAAACCAGTCACCAGAGGATGGCTGGACTTCATTGGGCGTTCTATATTGCCCACCAGCAACCGTTCTAAAGTCAATATTAGAAGAGCAGTAATGATCCATTGCATTATGTTGGGAAAAGAAGTAGAAGTTCATCAACTGATCCCATCTTAATTTTACATACTTGCCAACAAGAACTCCAAGGATGCCAGGTTGGCTTATCCAAGCCTAATCTCTATGCTCTGCAAAGATGCTGGAGTAAAGATGGGAATAACAGAGTATATCTCAGTGGAGCAACCAATCACTAAAATCACAATGGAAAAACAACAAATGCAGGATGACCCCATCAAGAGGAGGGCGCAAGAATTCCTACCAGAACTCCCTCAATTTGAATACTGGGAGCATCTTTAGGCATCTGTCACTAAATTGCAAGAAACCATGGACCAAATGAAGGAAGAACAGCAAAATCAAAATAGCATGCTTTGCAAACTGCTCAGAGAACAAGAAATGCAAGGGCGTAAATTAAGAGAACTAAAGCGTCAGAAACTATCTCTTGAAGGGCCAAGCACTCCACAGACTAAAGAGGCATCCGCTTCCCAAAGTCAAGGTTGTTGAGTTCTGATCTTAACCTTAACCCTGTGATAATTTTTTTTATTGGAGTTTTACCTTAGGAGTTATATAGTAGTAATTAGTATCTATATTTTGATTTTTTCTCCAATTAAGCTATAATTTATTTTTCTCATCATCATTAAACATGAATAAAATAGAAGATTTTCTTTAGGATAAGGAGGCAATATTTCTCGAGTTTTTAATACAAGAAATTCTGATTAATTACATGTGGTGGCAATGCTTTTTGCCTTTTGAATGAATGCTTGAACAGTGCATATGTCTTTAGAATTTTATGTTCTTGAATGTTAAATATGTTGGCTCTTGAAAGAATGATAAACATGAGACATGTTATTGGTAATCTGAAAAATCATAAAAATGATTCTTGAAGCATGAAAAAGCAGTGAATACAAAGCTTGCAAAAAAAAAAAAAAGCAAGCAGAAAAAGCCAATAACCCTTAAAACCAAAAGGCAAGGGTAATAAAAAGGATCCAAGGCTTTGAGCATCAGTGGATAGGAGGGCCTAAGGAAATCAAATCCTGGTCTAAGCGGCTAAACCAAGCTGTCCCTAACCATGTGCTTGTGGCGTGAAGGTGTCAAGTTAAAACTTGAGACTGAGCGGTTAAAGTCAAGGTCCAAAGCAAAGAGAAGAGTGTGCTTAAGAACCCTGGACACCTCTAATTGGGGGCTTTAGCAAAGCTGAGTCACAATCTGAAAAGGTTCACCCAATTATGTGTCTGTGGCATTTATGTATCCGGTGGTAATACTGGAAAACAAAGTGCTTAGGGCCACGGCCAAGACTCATAAAAGTAGCTGTGTTCAAGAATCAACATACTGAACAAGGAGAATCAATAACACTATCTAAATTTGAAGTTCCTATAGATGTCAATCATTCTGAGCTTCAATAGATAAAGTGAGATGCCAAAACTGTTCGGAAGCAAAAAGCTACTAGCCCCGCTCATTTAATTAGAATCTGAGCTTCACTCAAAAACTCTGAGATATTATTGTTTCTTGACTCATTTGTATTCTATTTTATTTATCTAGTTGCTTGAGGATAAGCAACAGTTTAAGTTTGGTGTTGTGATGAGCGGATATTTTATACGCTTTTTGGGGTTAATTTCATATAGTTTTTAGTATGTTTTAGTTAGTTTTTTGTTTATTTTCATTAGTTTCTAGGAAAAATTCATATTTCTGGACTTTACTATGTGTTTGTGTGTTTTTCTATAATTTCAGGTATTTTCTGGCTGAAATTGAGGGAGCTAAGCAAAAATCTGATTCAGGCTGAAAAAGGATTGCTGATGCTATTGGATCCTGACCTCTGTGCACTCGGAATGGAATTTCTGGAGCTACAGAAGTCCAATTAACGCGCTTCCAATTGCGTTGGAAAGTAGACATCCAGGGCTTTCCAGAAATATATAATAGTCCATACTTTGCTCAAGGATAGACGACGTAAACTGGCGTTCAATGCCAGTTCCATGTTGCAGTCTGGCGTCCAGCGCCAGAAACACGTTACAAGTTGGAGTTCAACGCCAGAAACAGGTTACAGCCTGGCGTTGAATGCCCAAAACAGCCCAGGGATGTGAGAAGCTTTAGTCTCAGCCCCAGCACATACCAAGTGGGCCCCAGAAGTGGATTTCTGCACTATCTATCATAGTTTACTCATTTCTGTAAACCTAGGTTACTAGTTTAGTATTTAAACAACTTTTAGAGATTTATTTTGTATCTCATGACATTCTAAATCTGAATTTTGTACTCTTTGACGGAATGAGTCTCTAAACTCCATTGTTGGGGGTGAGGAGCTCTGCTGTGTCTCGATGAATTAATACAAGTATTTCTGTTTTCCATTCAAACATGCGTGTTCCTATCTAAGATATCCATTCACACTTCAACATGAATGTGATGAACGTGACAATCATCATCATTCCCCCACGAACGCGTGCCTGATAACCACTTCCGTTCCACCGTAGAATGAATGAATATCTCTTGGATCTCTTAATCAGAATCTTCGTGGTATAAGCTAGATTGATGGTAGCATTCAAGAGAATCCGGAAAGTCTAAACCTTGTCTGTGGTATTCCGAGTAGGATTCAGGGATTGAATGACTGTGACGAGCTTCAAACTCGTGAGTGCTGGGCATAGTGACAGACGCAAAAGGATAGTAAATCCTATTCTGGTACGATTGAGAACCTGCAGATGATTAGCCGTGCGGTGACAGCACACCTGGACCCTTTTCACTGGAAGGATGGATGGTAGCCATTGACAATGGTGATCCACCAACACACAGCTTGCCATAGGAGGACGTGCGTGTGTAAATCAGAAAATAGAGGAAAGCAGAATTTCAGAAGACAAAACATCTCCAAAACTCCAACATATTCTCCATCATTGCACAACAAGTATTTATATTTATGCCCTCCCACTCTTTACAATTGAACTTGAAAAGCACTGTTGTTGGCATCCTGACTAAGAATAATAAGATAACCATAGCTTGCTTCAAACCAATAATCTCCGTGGGATTCGACCCTTACTCACGTAAGGTATTACTTGGACGACCCAATGCACTTGCTGGTAAGTTGTGCGAAGTTGTAAGAGAGTAATGTAAACATTGACATTACAATTTCGTGCACCAGATACCCGCATCAAGTAGCCTAGTGACTTCCTTCTTTACCACGTCAAGGATGGGTGGGTTGAGGCTTCTTTGTGGTTGCCTAACCGGCCGAGCTCCTTCTTGGAGAAAGATACGGTGCATGCACTTGTGGGGGTCAATCCCCACAATATCGGCTAGGCTTCATCCAATTGCCTTTTTGTACCTTCTTAGAATATCTAGGAGCTTTCCTTCTTCTTCACTAGAAAGCTCACTAGCAATAATGACCGAAAACCTTTGGTTGTCCTCTAAGAAAGCATACTTCAAATGAGATGGAAGAGGTTTCAATTCACTCTTTGCCTCAAGTTGAGGTTCCTTTTCATCAAGCTCACGGAGTTCATCCTCAACAACTTCCTCTTGTTCACCCTCTTGGTCACCCGTTCCTTCAACAATAAGGTAGCATAACTTGTTATAGTCTTCTTTTCGCACTTCCGCTACCACTTCATGGATTACATCACATCGGAGAACGGAATGCTCTTCGGGAGGGTGCTTCATGGCTTCTTCCAAATTGAACTTGATAGTCTTGTCTCCGACCTCAAAGGAATATGTGCCGATGAAGGTATCTAGCTTGAATTTAGAGGTCTTTAGGAAGGGTCTACCAAGTAGAACGGAGAAGGAGCTTCTATTCTCTGTTAGAGGCATTTCAAGGATGTAAAAGTCAACTGGAAATACCAAATCCTTGATCGCCACAAGTACATCCTCCGCTATTCCCACAACGGTAATCACGCTCTTGTCGGCAAAGGCAAATTTTGCCGCTGACCTCTTTAATGGAGCCAAATTCAACCGCACAAAGATAGATAAGGGCATGATGCTTACGTAAGCCCCTAGATCACACATACAGTCATGAAAAACAATTCCACCAATACGACAAGACATCAATCAAGGTCCAGGATCGCTATACTTCTCAGGAATAGGCTTCATTAAGGAAGAAATTGAATTACCCAAGGATAATGTCTCCAACTCACTTATCCTATCCTTGTGTGTACACAAGTCCTTCAAGAATTTTGCATACTTCGGAATCTGTTGGATGGCGTCAAGAAGTGGGATGGTGACCTCCACCTTCTTGAACACTTGAAGCATATTTAAATCAAACTTCGGAGTCTTCTTTGCCTTTTTCACTATGGAAGGGAATGGGATAGAAATTGACTCATCCACTATAGCTTTCCTCTTGGGTTCCTTAAGGCTTACTCCTTCTTCCTCATGCCTTTTACCTACCTCATCTTCTTCATGTGGAGCTTCAACAACCACTTCTTCCTCATGAATGTCTTCCATGACCCTAGGAGGTATCTCCTCCAATGTAGTTCCCAACCGTAGAGTGATGGCGTTGAGACCGTCCTTGGGGTTTGGAAGGGGTTGGGATGGAAGGTTAGAAGAGCTTGAAGGTTGGTTGGTGTTGTTGTTGGAGGAGGACATGGATAACTTTGAAATCATATAAGTGAGATTGGCTAGTTGAGCACTCATGTTACCATATTATGCAGTCAAGGTATTGAATTGGGCCTTGTTGTTCTCTTCTTGTTTGTCCATAGTAGATCTAAGTTCATCAACTTGATTGTTGGAGGATGAAGAGGTTTGGTTGGATTGTTGCCTATGATGTGGTACTTGGTATTTGGTGTAGTTATTTTGGTACTTGGTATTTGGTGTAGTTGTTTTGGTTGTGATGATTTTGGTTGGCTTGGTGGTTGTTGTTTTTATGGTGGTATTGAGATGAAGATTGGTTGTTGTTGTAATGAGAAGAAGAGTTGTTTCATCTTTGGTTTTGATTGCTCCCTTATGCATTATCCCTCCACCCTTGATTTTGATTACTACTATGAGAGTAGTTGTTTTCGCCTTGAGAAGGATAGGGTGGACGATTGTTGTGGTTCACATTGGCCACAGCAAGGGCATACTCCTCTTGAATTTGGTGACATTGATCGGTGTAATGTGTGGTGCTAGAGCACAAACCACAAATTCTAGGAGGGTCTTCAAGTTGAGCAACTTGGGGTGGGGCTTGGATGGCTTGGATGGAGTAGTATTCTTTTTGATCTTTTTGTATTTGCGTGAGGATAGTGGTCATATCCCCAAGTGCCTTGGTTAAGCTTACTTCGGAAGGGGATGGTTCTACCACACCCTTGAGAGGATTACTTCTTACCCTTACGTGTTGTGTAGCCTTGGCAACATCATTTATCAAGCTCCAAGCTTCCCCCGCCATCTTATTTTTTGAAAGGGAACCACCACTAGAAGCGGTGAGCAATCTTCTATCTTCCGTACAAAGACCTCCGGTGAAGTAACTAATGAGCAAGTGAGTATCCAATCCATGGTATAGACAAGATTCCAATAGCCTCTTGAACCGAGTCCAATACTAATACAAACTTTCTTAGTCCTTTTGCATTATACCCGAGATCTCCTTCCGGATATAGTCGATCTTCTCTGGCGAAAAGAATTTATCTAGAAACTCTCTTCTCAAGAAATTCCAATTTATCGCAATCTCATCCGGTTGCGAATAAAACCATGTCTTTGCTTACCCTTCAAGAGAGAAGTGGAAGGCAAAAACAATAATAGCCACCTCATCGGTCCCATGCCTTCAAGTTGTAGAATAAGCAACTTGAAAATCCCTTAGATGTCAGATGGGGTCTTGGCCCGGCATCCCATGATACTTAGGAAGTAGATTTATCAAGCTATTCTTCAACTCAAAGTTTGGATCAAGGTTGGGATACCTCGTTTGCAAAGGTTAAAGTATGATATCTGGAGCCCCTTGTTCATGCAAAGTAATCCTTCATGGCTCCGCCATGTATGGTTCACCTGTGGGATGCAAAGATGTATTAGTAGTGCCAACAGAAGAGTAGGAAGTAACGGACTCCAAGTCACTCTCGGTATCGTCTAGTGATTCGGTATGTTCCTCAAGAAAGGCCGAAGTACTAGCCGTATAGTCAAACCTCCGTCTAGCTTGCCGAGTGTGTAACAAAGTTCTTTCAATCTCAAGGTCAAGATCGGCTAAGCTAGAATTCGGTTGAGACCGAGTCATCAAACTTGGGAGTCATAGCACATGTGTAAAAGAAATCTAAACTATAACTAGGTATTGAAAGCAAGTAAACTATCTACACTATTCACATATTCACATAACCAATATCAAGGCACATGTTGCAACCATTCCCCGGCAACGGCGCCAAAAATTTGATGCGTTGGTTATTGTTGGTTTAGAATTTCTCTTAATAGAAATAGAACTTCGTTGTGAGCATAGCTCCAAACCAACTAATAACTCCCGATCAAACTTCAAGGAATTGGTTGTCACAAGTTCAACCCCAATAAAAGTAACCGAAGTATTGAAACCTCGGGTCGTCTCACAAGGAATGGGCAAACATGTGCTTCAACATTGGTAAGAATTCTGGGGTTGCAAGTCATGAGCAAGAAATTAAACTAAAAGACTCAATCAAACAAGAAATCTTAAGATTCAAGAAACTAACTCAAGTAGCTAAAGCAAGGTATGAGCAATTCAAACTAATAAGATGACAAGTAATATAATTCTACTCTAAAACTAACAAGTAACTATAACTAGAATTAAGCAATTGAAATTTTGGTTTTCAAATATGAATAATAAAAGCAACTCTTGGCTAGGCATGGGAATTGAGATCGCCATCCTTGTCTATATACCAAATATTGATAATTATGAGGTACCAACCCATTAAGTCTACTTCCCAAAAGCCTTAAGTACGTATTGTCTACTCCTAAGCTTGAAGTACGTCAAATAGGTTTGATCACATCAACCCATAAGTCCCAACCTATCTACTAATTAGATTAGTAGTGGGTTAGTGTCAATGGGTATCAAATTGATCACCAAGGGTTCTCAGACCACCAATTCAATGAGACCCAATGACTTAAGGTCATTCAATCCCCTTAGCCTAGGTCAAGAGTAAAGAAAACTACTCCATAATCAAAGGAAACATTTCATCAAACACATGGTAAGCATCACTAAAAGACATATTCAAAAAGCAATTAAGTTGACATTAACAAATACCCACTAACAATTATCAATGTAAGATCACTCAAACAACACAATTAACCATGGAAATCATCAATGTAGCATTAACAATTCAAGATCCACAAGATTCATGAAATGGGTAGAAAATGACAATTGACAAGAAAACATAAATCTAACACAAGATCTAAACAAAATTGTACTAAGGAATTCAAATTAAGTAATCAAAACTAGAAATCAACAAGATCCAATTCAGAATTCAACATGGAAAGATCAAATCAAACTAGATCTAGAGAGGAACAAGGGTTTCTCTCTCTAGAAGAACCAAAAAACTAAAACTAGCTAAAAATTGTGTCTAAGTGTTAATGAATGATTCCCCCCTTTCCCCTAGCATCCTTGGGTCTTTTCCATGCAGAACCAGCTTGAATTTGGGCCTCTTCAGCCTCAGAAATCGCCAGGCACGATTTCCTTTAATGAGGTCACGTGCAGCTTGTCGCGCGTACGCGCCACGCACGCGTGCGCACTGATTGATTTTGCCATCCACGCGTGCGCGCCATGTACGCGCGTGCGTCGATGGGGATTTCTCTAATCCGCGCGGATGCGTCGATCTTCGCGTACCGCTTCCAGCTGTCCACACCCACGCGTGCGCGCGAGGTGCGCGTGTGCGCCCATGCTGAAATTCCCAAAATCCAAATCTTCATGTTCCTTCCACTTGTGCATGCTTTCTTTCTCTCTTCTAGGCCATTCTTGCCCTATAAATTCTAAAATCACTCAACAAACACATCACGGCATCGAATGGCAATAAAAGAGGATCAAAATATATGAATTCTAAGGCAGAAGAAGCATGTTTTTCATCACGAAGCAATATTAGGAAGAGAACACAAAACCATGCAATTCTTGTGAATAAGTGTGAAAAACATTGACAAAACCCCTCAAATTCCACTCAATATAAACCACAAAATTGGGGTTTATCAGCCCTTGAAGAACTGAAGATTGATGGTTTAGAATTCAGAATAAATTCCCGTTTCGAGTATAGTTTCTAAACCGAGCAATCAACCTTTCTTACAAACTTTTTGGTTGTCACAAGTAACAAACCCCTTTAAAATTAATAACCGAAGTATTTAAACCTCGGGTCGTCTTCTCAAGGAACTGAAGGGAGGTATGTTTTATTATTGGTTATGAATTTGTAAATTGGGGTTTTGAAAGTAAGGAACAATTAATTTAAATGACAAATAAAATAAATAAATAATTGTGAAATAAACTCTTGGCAAGGAATGAAAATTTGGAAGTCCTATCCTAGTTATCCTTATCAATGGTGATGAGAATTGAGTTTCAATCCTACTTAGTTAGTCTTTACTAAAGCAAAGGAAGGTCAAGTGGACCAATTAGTTTGATCCTCAAGTCCTAGTCAATTCCTAAGAAAGGACTAGAGTTATTGGAGTTTAATTCAATTGGTAAAAATAATAGTTATCAGTCACGATGAGTTGACAACTCAAGAGTTACCAATTAATCAACCAAAGCCAAAAGGAAGAGAATATAAATTATTAATATAAATAAAGGAGAGCAATCATGATTCTGAAATACCTCAAATTATATTAAAAAGAAAATCAAATCTTAACATGAATGGTTCATAAGCCAAGTTGGCAACAAAAGTAATTAAAGGAAAGCATTAAAGTATCTGAAAATAAAAGAGAAATATAAAGTAAAGGAATGTTGAACCTGATAAGGAGTTGGAATACTAAATTGAAATAATAAGAAATCCTAATCCTAAAACCTAAGAGAGAGGAGAGAACCTCTCTCTCTAAAAACTACATCTAAACTATGAAAAGTGAATAATTGGAGACCTCCTTCGAATAGGTGCATTCCCCCACTTTATAACCTCTAATATGTGCCTTTTGGACTTGGATCTGGGCCAAAAAGGAACTCAGAAATCGCTGGGAGTATTTTCTGTAATTTCTGGTGCGGGGCGTCTGTCACGCGTCTGCGTGGGTCACGCGGTCGCGTCATCTGGAGTTTTCCTTGTCACGCGTTCGCTTCGGTCACGCGTATGCATCATCTGTGTTCTGCTCATGGCGCGCGTCCGCGTCAGTCACGCGTTTCCGTCGCTGCCTTTTTGCGCTGGGCATGAGACCGCGTCGTCCATGCGTTCGCGTCGCTGCCAGTTTCTTCAAAAACTCCATTTTGTGCTTTCCTTCCATTTTTGTATGTTTCCTTTCCACTCCTTAAGTCATTCCTGCCTTAGAAGATCTGAAACTACTCAACACACAAATCACGGCATCGAATGGTAATAAAGGGTAATTAAAATAATTATTTTTAAAGCATAGGAAACATGTTTTTCACATATATTACATAATAAGGAAGGGAAAGTAAAACCATGCAAATTACATGAATAAGTGGGTGAAGGGTTGAATAAATCACCTAAATTGAGCACAATATATATCATAAAATATGGGTTTATCAACCTCCCCACACTTAAACAATAGCATGTCCTCATGCTAACTCCAAGATAAAGAGTAAGGTAAGGTTAAAGTAGTGGAATCTCATGCAATAAAATCTATCCTAAATGCAACTACCTAAATGAATCATGCAATTCTGATTTTTATTCACTTGTATATAAAACTTTCATGCAGTTAAATTAATTCACATTCTCAAGGAATCATATATGCATAGCCAAACCTTAGATAATATTAAAGCACTTTTACAATTGAGATGGGTAAAAATAATTTTCAAACTTGCAAGACAATTAACAATTTAAGCAGAGATATACGGTGATGAGCTATTGAATCCTCACTGGATTCTGTGTTTACTCTCTAGTCACTCAGTGTTTATTGGGTTAATCACTCTGTTCTTCTTTTTATCCTTACTTTCTATAACTTTGTTCTTCATCTAACCAATCAACAATTATAGAATACAGACATACAAAAATCATAAGGTCTTTCTCAAGGTTGTAATGGGGCCAAGGTGAAGGTAAGGGTATATGTATAAAGCTAAGTGAGCTAATAAGTGAATCCTTGATTAGTCTAAGATCTCACCTAACATACATATTTTGTAATTCAGAGTTTCTTAAACTATTTGCCCAACTTTTCTCACTTTGTATTGCAAGCTCATGCATTAATTTAAATTTTATCCCATGTGCATTGATTCTTTTTATTTTTGCAATTGGAGAATTTTTGTATCCCCTTAATTAAATACCGAAATTTTTTTATTATTGCACATGGTAATTCAATTGTTTTGATTTCACATGAGCATGCTTTCCAATTTGAGATATATTTTGAAATATCTTTATTCTTTTTAACTTTCTACCTTTATTTCTATCATCCATGTTCCTATTAAGTTCCCCACACTTAAACAATACACAATTTCTATCTTAAGCTCACCAATGATTCAACTTGGGATTTTTATTTTATTTTTCTGCTTAAGGCTAGTAATGTGGTTTATAGAACAAGAGGGGATTAAAAAGCTCAAAGGGGCTAACAAGGGTGATTTAAAGGGTAGGCTTATTTGGGATAAGTGAGCTAAACAAGTAATGGCCTCAATCATCTCTTAGTATGTATCTATACTCTATAATTGGACATATAGACTAAAACAAAGTAAAGAACATCAGAATAAAAAGAAGGGCAAAACACACAGGAATAAAAATTATGGTTTGAATGTAACCATACAATTAAGCTCAAAACTCACAGGCTGTGTGTTCTCTAGCTCAAAAAATCATATATCAGTTATATATGTCATGCAAGTAGAAATTAAGAGTTTCGATTATTCTCACTGTAAAATTTTTTTTGGGTGGCTTTAAAGTTTTAGTGTTCTTCCTTGATGAAATGTTGTTAACTAACTAACATGTTATATTCTATATACAAGGTGTATAGATTGTTTTTGATTATTTTAAAGTCTCTAGTTTACTTCCTTTTTATTTTCAATTTAAACCAAACTATCATATGCTAAAAGGGGTAAACTATACTAATTAATCCACATTTTCTATAACTAATAAGTTTAGAATTGCAAACTAAACTAAATAGCTAAAATATGAACTAAAGTGCAAAATGCAGAAATAAAGTAAAAAATACAACAAAAGAGCAATGTATAAGTACTGAAAGATAAAAATAAAAAAATAAAGATAAAAATACAGAAAAATAAACAAAATAAGATGGAAAGAGTCTATAGTAGTTCACCAGAAAATACGCCAGAGATGGCGACCTCCCCACACTTAAAATAAAGCATCGTCCTCGATGCTCACTCAAGCTGGGTATGAAGGAGTGTCATCACTGGAAGGATGGGCTGCTGGAGTCTCTCTGGTGACCTGAGGATCTGCAGACTGGATGAGGGTAGGAGGATTTGTCTGCTGTAGAGGAGGCTCTGACTAGATGGGAATCTCTGGATCTGTGGCCTGAATCTGGTGTGGCATCTCCTGCTGTGGTGCAGCCTGCTCCGGTACTACCTGTGCAGCCTGGGTAGGTGTCTCCTCCTCGTGATCATCCTCCTCCACCTCAGATGTATCAGAAGGGGTGTCAGGCTCGGAGGGGATGTCGCTGCCGGAACGAATCATCAACTTGACGTGCTCATAGCGTCGCTTGTTGCGATGCTCCATACGATCCAAGCGGGCGAAGAGTCGATGCACCAAATGGTAAATAGGCTCAGGAGCAGCTGGAGGTGCAGTGGGTGGGGCAGGTGCAGCAGTGGAAGAAGAAGGGGCGGCTGAAGGTGTGGTTGTCTCATCAGGAGCGGTGAGAAATGGAGGTGTATAGCCCAAAGCCAGAAACTTCCTACTGTGAGGAATAATCTTCTTGCGGTCTGCAGCAGTCGGCTGTGCATCAGCATCCTCCCAAGGCACGTCAGCTCGATGGCCTAGCTGGGTAACCAGATAAGGGAAGGGGAGGGTGCCTCTGACATGGACCCTGGCCATATAGTGCCAGATGAATCGTGGCAGATACAGGTCCTTACCCTCCATCACACACCGGAGGAGGGTGATCATAGCAGCAGGCAGCTCCGTCTCATGAGTACTCGGCATAACAAAGTTGCTCAGGATCTGGTGCCAGAGCCGAGCCTCATCATTCAGATACATCAGCTTGATTCCCTTAGGCATTGTTGTGTTCTTTCCCATGACCCATGGGACAGTAGGGTCAATGGCTATCGTCTCCTTGACAGTATCCCAGTCAAATCGCATAAACCTCATATCCTCCTCAGCCTTTTGGTAACTGTCAGGCTGATCGGACTTAGGCTGAAGGTGCAGAATATCCTCAATGGCCTCTTCAGTGACCAGTATCTGTTTCCCTCTGAGGTGCACTGCATCCAGGGAAGTCTTGAAATAATTGCAGTAAAACTCTCTTACCCAGGAATCATTGACCTCTGTCAAATTTCTCTCCAAGAAGAACCAGCCTCGCTGTTTGATCTGATCGGAGGTGTACTGCTGTAGTTCTTCTGGAATTTTTAAAGTTCGCTCCAGGTAGAGATTTCTGGAGGTGGCAAACACTGGATACTTCAGCTCACAGTATCGGTTTGCAAACTTAATGGGATCATTGGCAGGAAGGAGCTGGTCGGCCTTCTCCTGCGTGGTAAAGTGCTTTTCCTGCCAGGAGTCATCATGGATAATCTCCAGGATAGACATAAAGGGTTCACCTCTTTTTCATTTGCCAGTTGTTGCCTTTCCTTTTCCCTTTCTTTGAGGGTCAGACATCCTGAAAAATAGAATTCTAGGATATAATAAAAGTAGAAAAACAAGTAGGCAAATAATAAGATAAGCACAAAGTGGCAAAGGAGCAATAGAATTATGAAATGAGTTAAAGAAATGTATAGTTTGGATTGTTGCGGAGGTAAAAATCTAAGATGAGAAATCACAATCCAAAATAATTTATGAGTGGAATACTTGTTAATTAGGAGCAACAATAATCATGCCATGAGTGAAAAAGTTGAAATAGTTAGTTAGAAAGCAGATGGGGAAGTTAGAAAGTTAAAAGTGGGTAAAATTGAAAAAGAGGTTAGAAAGCGAAAATCATTGAGTTAGTAAAAAGAAAGTCAGAGTAAGTGGCATGATGATTGGTTTCTAAGTAACAAGAATTTCACAATTTTAAGCAACAGACAACTCAAATTCAAGCAAGAAAATTAAGTTGTTAATGATTCATATAGATATAGAAATAGCGAAAAAGTAAAATCTAATCATCAATAATGTGATTTATTAACCGGGAAAACAGAGGAATAAGAATGCTGGCCCGTGCATTCATGAATTGGTATAGTAAAAGCTGAGGAGTGCCAAATTCAAATTGCCAAAACCAAAACATGAATGAATATCAAAACAATTTACAGAAAATGGGCAGCATTCCGGCTAAAATTGGATGTTCCCGGGTAATAAACAGCAAGCAGAATAGTTCATATAAATTAAAGTAAAGCTGCAATTACATATACGGAATATGAACATGAAAAAGCAGTGTAAAAAGCTGCATGAAACAGTAAAGAATAGCAAATGAACAGTACTAACATCACAGCAACAGCAGAATTGCAAATGTTATAAAACAAGTAGCAAGAATAGCGCAATGAATCAGGCCTAAATCCACTAACCACATCCTAGCTACCTAACCACCTAGAATCTACTACAATATACATCTCTAACTATCCTAAATTTAAATGTAAACTGAAAAAATATGCAAATAACTATGAATGAATGAAAGGTGGCGTTCGGCGAAACCTGGTAGGCGTATGAACTAAGCTAGGGAACTGAGAGATGGCGGGGGTGTGGTTGCGGTGGTGCTGGGAGGGGCACGGTGGTGCGGTGGCGGAACAAGGCTGTGTGGTTGCGCGCGGCTGTTTGTGGTGGCGGGGGGGTTTCGGGTAGGGTGACCGGTGGAGGGGGTGGTTGAAAAAGAACGGGGGTAAGGGTGGTGGTGGTGGGAGGCACGGCGGTTATGGCGCGGTGGTGGTGGTGGTCGCAGAGGGGGCAGCGGTGGTGGAGGGAAAAGGAGAAGAGAAAGAGAAGAAAGAGAGGAAAGGAAGAAGGGAGGGTGGCGTCGCGGTCGTGGCTGGGTGGTCGTGGGTGGTGCGGCGGTTGGAAGTGGTTGGGGTGGTGGTGGCGGTTGTGGGTGGCAGGGAGCAGAGAGGGAGCAGTGGAGGGGTTGAGGGGAAAGAATGGGGCGTGATGGGGTAGGGTTTCGTGTCACTGGGGGTTAGTGAATTTGAATCGACGCGAACGCGTGGGGCACGCGGTCACGTGGCTAGGGTGGAACGGGGTTGACGTGGTCGCGTAGTTGACGCGGTCGCGTAGTTGACGCGGTCGCATAGTTGACGCGATCGCATATAATGGGTAAAAGGATGAATGACGCGGTCGCGTGAGGCACGCGATCGCGTCACTGGAAATTGTGCTAAACGCACAATTCCAGCGTCATTTCAGCGCAACTCTCTGTCTCCTTTGGGGTGTTATGCAATCCACGCGACGCGAACGCATCGCTCACGCTTTCGCGTGGGATGGGTGTTTTGCAAGTGATGCGTTCGCGTGATGGACGCGAACGCGTGGGCCATTTTGTGCTAAACGCACGACAGCCACACGGTTCCAGCCTAGATTTCTGGGCGTTGGATTTTTACGCCGATTTCCAGATCACGCGTTTGCGTGATTGACGCGGATGCGTGGGAAGTGTTCTTCGCAACTGACGCGATGATGCCAGGGCATCTTGGCCAGTTTCACTGACCTTTTCTTTACTGTTTTTAGGATAGTTTCATACATTTCTTTAGGAAATAAGCTAGTTTTGGGTAAATATTCACTTATGCTTTGATTCAAGCATACATTGTGCATTTTACATAATTTCATGAGGATTTTGCATAAGTTTAGTGACAAATATTATGTTGCATTACTCATGACTTGGACTAGAGCTTTGATGCACTTTATTGCTTGATTTCAGGACCAAAAAAGAAGCAAGAAAAGGGGAGGTAACTTGCAAGATTAATGAGAAAAGTGATTGCCAATAACATTCTCAAAAAGCCATCAATGCCCACGTTAGAGAGTCACGTTAACTAAGTTAACGTAAACTCTAACGTGGAGAAGAGAAGTTGAGCCAACGTTAGTGACACTTAACATTGTCACTAACGTTGGCAATTACTCATAAGTGGCCACGTTAGAACTAGTTAACGTGGCCTCTAACGTTAAGGGGGGAAGAGAAGCCAACGTTAGTGACACTCAACATTGTCACTAACGTTGGCCTATGGTGCAAACTCCCACGTTAACTTGGTTAACGTGGGAACTAACGTAAAGGATGAAGAGTTGTCGACAACGTTAGTGACACTCAACATTGTCACTAACGTTGAAGCAACCACACAACCCCCAAGAGTCACGTTAACCTCCACGTTAACTTAGTTAACGTGGAAGCTAACGATGAGGAATGAAGGATGAGCCAATGTTAGTGACACTCAACATTGTCACTAATGTTGGGATTGCTAAAGATGGCTACGTTAGAGGCCACGTTAGCCTAGTTAACGTGGACTCTATCGTGAGACCTAGGGGCACATTGGAACGTTAGTGACAATGTTGAGTGTCACTAACGTTCTCGAAGGTTGGCAAGGACCACGTTAGAAGCCACGTTAACCTAGTTAACGTGGGCTTTAACGTGAAACAAGAAGGGGCTCACTGGAACGTTAGTGACAATGTTGAGTGTCACTAACGTTCTCGAAGGATTAACAAGGCAACGTTAAAAGCCACGTTAACCTAGTTAACGTGGGTTTTAACGTAAGGCAAAGGGGTGCATTGGAACGTTAGTGACAATGTTAAGTGTCACTAACATTCTCGAACTTATATTCTCACTAAATATTAACACCCCTAACGTCCTGAGCGGAAGTCTCTGCCCATTTAGCACTTTCTCTCTGCAAGTAAAGCCAAACCCAAATGAAGAAAAGAACTGCTTCAAACTCAAGATCCAAAGGCCCAAGACTTGAAGAGTAAACTAGAAGCTGAGAAGAGTAGTATATATAGGAGTAGCTTTGAATTGTAAAGGAGTTCTGGAGGCTGGGAAAAAGGGAACTACTCTCTGTATTTTACTTTCTTTGCAATTTCTAGTTTTATGATGTATTCTCCATCTTTGTTTTCATTTTCAAGAGCTATCAACAACTAAACCCCTTTCATTGGGTTAGGGAGCTCTGTTGTAATTTGATGGATCAATACTAATTTTCATTATTCTTCTTCTATCTTTCCTCTTGATTTTACTTGAAAGCTTTCGATCTTCATCCCATTGAGTAGTTATCTTGGAAGAGAAGCTATTCAAACTTGGATCTCTTTTGAACCTTGAAAGAGAAATGAAGAGATCAAGCTAGAAATGCTTTCTCATGCTGGACCAAATTGGGTTTCGATGGGTATGTGACTATAACCCTCTCAATACTTGGTTTGGGAAATGCATGTGGTATAATCAGTGACTATACTTCATCTCTTCTCATGAGCAATTGACCAAGGAATTGGCTATTGATCAAGATTTGAGAGATTGAATTGCAAGAAATTGTAATTCAATCACTTAAGATTGCCAAGGAGATCAATGAGTGCATTGATTGAGGAAGAGATAAAAATGAACTTGATCCGGAGAATTGGAACATCTCCTAAGCCCAATGAACTCCTCATCTCTGATCTTACCCATTCTCTTTAATTTCTGTCATTTACTTTTATGAGCAAATCCCCCATTCCCATTTACAATTCTGCAATTTATTTCCAGTCATTTACTTCCAGTCCTTTAATTCTAGCATTTACTTTTCTGTTATTTACATTCCCGCCATTTTAATTTCTGCAACTCTCAACCCAAATTCTAGATTAGCTCAACTAGAACATTCTTCTAATTAAAGTTTCTTGATCAATCAATCCCTGTGGGATTCGACCTCACTCTATTGTGAGTTTTTACTTGACGACAACTTCGGTACACTTGTCGAAGGGAGATTTGTTGAGAGACAAGTTTTCCGTGCATCAAGTTTATGGCGCCGTTGCCGAGGATTGATTGTGCATCAACAATGATTAAATTGGAAGATCACTAGATTGAGCATTTTTTTTATTTTGTGAATTTCATTTTTCTGTTTGAGTGATTTACTTTTTGTTTTAGTTAAACTTCTTCCCTTCTCCCTCTACCCGTTTGTTTTTCTTTGTTATTTTCAATTCTGTTTGCTAACCCACTAACTGTTTGATATATTGCATCACCCACAACTAACAATAACTCTGACACAAATACTGTCTGCACCTATTTTCTTTGCTTGTACTTGTTGGTTGTATGACAGGGAGAAGAAGCGGGGCTTCAACTTCCTTTGATTCTGAACCTGAGAGAACCTTCCTTAGACTAAGGAGGGAGGCAAAAGAAAAACGTGTAGTTGGTGCTGAAGAAGAGGAGGAACACTTTGAGGAATACTTTGAACCTAACATGGAAGAAAACATGGAAAATCATCATGAAGAAGAGACTCACAACCATGGCAGAGGAGGTGGAGCAAATCATGCTGGGGAGGATAGAAGAGTTTTGGGCTCTTACATCAATCCAAACCCAGGCAATTGTGGAAGTAGCATCCAAAAGCCAACAATCCATGCCAACAACTTTGAACTTAAACCACAACTCATCACCCTTGTTCAGAACAACTGTTTGTTTGGAGGAAGTGTTCAAGAAGACCCCAATCAACATTTAACCACCTTCCTGAGAATGTGACACAGTGAAGTCTAATGGTGTTCATCCTGACGCCTATAGACTGCTCTTATTTCCCTTCTCACTCAGGGACAAGGCAGCCAAGTGGCTAGAATCCTTCCTAAGGGAGAGCTTGACAACTTGGGAAGATGTGGTGAATAAATTCTTAGCAAGATTCTACCCTCCTCAACGAATCAATAGGCTGAGAGCTGAGGTTCAAACTTTCAGGCAACAAGATGGTGAGACTCTATATGAAGCATGGGAGAGGTTCAAGTACTTAACAAGGAGGTGTCCACCTGACATGTTCAACGAATGGGTCCAGCTGCACATTTTCTATGAAGGGCTCTCTTATGAGTCAAAGAAGGCAGTAGACCATTCATCTGGAGGATCCTTGAACAAGAAAAAGACCATTGAGGAAGCCATAGATGTTATTGAAACAGTAGCAGAGAACGACTACTTCTATGCTTCCGAAAGAGGGAACACAAGAGGAGTGATGGAGCTAAACAATGTAGATGCTCTGTTGGCCCAAAACAAGCTCATTACCCAGCAGCTGGCTGACCTCACCAAGAAGATGGAGAGGAACCAAGTACCAGCAATCTCCACTTCGTCAACAACACAAGAAGGAGTAAATGAAGAAGCAGAGGGGAGTCAGGAGCAAGCCAATTACATTGGGAATTCACCAAGGAAAAACTATGATCCATACTCCAAGACTTACAACCCTGGATGGAGAAACCACCCAAACTTTGGGTGGGGAAGTGAGCAAGATCAAAAGCAATTCACCCAGAGGACATCTCAACACCCCCACAACAACACTTCTCCACATACTTATCAAAACTAAAACAGCACGTCTGCTCCGAATCACTCATCAATTGATGACAAGCTCTCTAAGATTGAAGCCTTACTTGAAGGAATATGCCAAGAGATTCAAGAAAATAAGGTGTTCAAAGAGGAGGTGCGAGCCAATATTAAGAACCAGGGAGAGACCATCAGGAAGCTGGAATTCCAGGTGGGATATTTAGCTGAGAAGATTCCCAAACCTACTGATAGCCTCCCAAGTGACACGGAGAAAAACCCCAAGGGAGAAGCAAAGAAAGTAAGATGGGAAGATTGCAAAATGGTTACTACAAGTGATCAAGAGATTGGAGACAAGCAAAGCAAAGTGTGCAAACAACCTGAAGACAACTCAACAAAGGAGGAGGATAGAGATCACAAAGAACCAGAAATCTCACAACAAGAGCTGCTGAAGCTCTATGCACCATTCCCTCAACTGCTCAATGGTGCTGTGGGAAAAAGAATATACTCAAGCTTCCTAGACTTGTTTGCATCTCTGCATGTGAACATACCATTCATCAAGGCAATTCAACAAATGCCTGCATTCATCAAGTATATGAAGGAACTTCTTCCCAGGAAAAGCTCACTCAAGGGAGGGCAGACTATAGTGATGAACAAGGAATGTAGTGCCCTTATTCAACCTGAGTTGCCCACAAAAAGAAGAGACCTAGGAAGTTTTCATATACCTTGTGCCATAGGTGAAAACATGTTCGACAGAGAACTATGTGATTTAGGGGCTAGCATCAACTTACTTCCCTTATCCCTGGTGAAGAGGCTGCAGATCAATGAGATAATGCCCACAGATGTCATTATCAGACTGGCTGACAAAACTCAAAAGCAAGCAATAGGAGTGGTGGAAAATGTGTTGCTAAAGGTTGGGAAGTACTTTCTCCCAACAGACTTTGTCATTCTAGACATGGAAGAGAGTCACACTCATCCAATCATATTGGGAAGACCATTCCTAGCTACGGCCAGAGCACTTATTGATATAGAGAAAGGGGAGCTAATATTGAGAATCCATGATGAACGACTCAGCTTCAATGTTTTCAAACTCTCGCAAGAAACAGATCAAGAGGACAAGGAACTAAGCACAAATGATAATGAGACACTGAAGGAGGAAACAAGCACTGAAGCACAGCCAGTTCATTCTGAGATCCCCTTAACTGACAAACAAGGAAAACAGCAATTGCCACAGCTCAAGGAAAAGTTGGAGGAACCTAAACCTCTAGAGGCAAGTGAAGACAGCACCACAGCTCCTTTAGAAAAAGAGGTCACCAAGGGGAAGGCAACCTCAAAAGAAACAAAGAAGAAGGTACCAAGAGGGTGGAAGAACAAGAAGATCCCTACGGAAGACTTCTCTCCAGGGGATAAAGTTGTCTCAGCCTACTTCCCAGATATTCCCCCTAATCTCCCTACTGTGCCATCTCAATTACCCAAGGTCTTCACTATCAATAGAGTTCTTTCCCTGGAACATGTGGAGATTATTGATCCAACCAATGGATACAAATCCACAGCAAGAGGGGAGGACTTTAAGCACTACCAACCACCATGATGAAGGAAAAACGTCAAGCTAGTGACGCTAAAGAAGCGCTTCATGGGAGGCAACCCATGTTTTATATGCTTTTAGATGATAATGAATAAGTCAATCTTTATGAGCTTCAATCCAAACTTAACAAACAATTGGTGAAAATCTTCTTATGCAGAATATAGTGAGGAACAAGTTTGGTGTTCAAAGCAAACCAAGATGCATGCTAGTCTTGGGAGCTTTGAACACAAAACTTTCATCACAGTGATCCAAACTAAGTTTGGTGTCACCTCATGGTGCCACCAAAATGCATATAAGGACCCACCAATAGTTAGTTAGTTAGTTGGAATTCATAAACAAACAATCAAATCCTTTCTTCCCCTTTATTAATATTAGCCATAAAATTTATATGGTCATTTTAATATCTTTTCTTACTTTACTTAGTTTGTCTTTATAGGAAAGAAAAAGGAGCATTAAAAGGGATAGATTGGACAGCCAAACAAAGAAGGTTCGGACACCACAAAAAGAGGGAATACATTGGAAAATGTTGCCATGCAACATTGAAAAAATGGGACCACTAGAAGACCGAGCAATCCCCATCATAAAGTGATGATCCTTGTCTTCTAGCCATGCATAACCCCAACCGTCCATCAAGTGACTATTTCATCAATCTACACCCTCCATTCCTTCACAACTTCTCTATATAAACAACCCTTGTCCGTATTACCCTTCATTGTCATCACACACCCTTCACCACTCTTCCTTTCTGTACAAGACACCCTCTATCAATCATAAACATTTTTTCCTACTCTCTTCACTGCCATAAAACCCTAAACAACCAAAAGTCTCTACAACCTTACCACCTTCACATATTAACCATCATTCATGGCATCTTCAAGTTCTAAGAGAAGGGAAGGGAAGGAACCCATGGAAGAACACCCATATGATGAGAAGAGATTTAGAAGCTTGCATCATGCATTGCAATATGGGTGGATGGTTGATAAGGAAATCATTTATGAGCTGGGATTCCAATTTAAGAAGACTGAATGCCCCGAAATCACAGAGAAGGTAGAAAGGAGAAGATGAGAGCTCCTCACTGACCCGGTCACTAAGGTGAATGCAAATCTCATAAGAGAATTTTATGCAAATGCAGTCAGATATGATAAGAAAGATGAGTCATATACAAGCTTTGTGAGAGGAACAATGGTGGATTTTGGTCCCATGAGTGTAATGAGGGCATTGAAGCTACGGTCTATACCTTTTGAAGAAGAAAGTTATCACTCAAGATTGGACAACAACCCCAATTATGACCAGCTTTTACGAGACCTTTGTGTACCAGGAGCTGACTGGGAAAGGGGTGCTGGAAATAAACCAAAGTTCATTAAGAGAACAGACCTCACTCCTGAAGCCAAGGGGTGGTTTGAGCTAGTGAGGAGGTCTATCCTCCCAGCTGCAAACAACTCGGAGGTGAATCTCGAGAGAGCAACAATGGTGCATTGTATACTCAAGGGAGGAGAAATCAAGGTTCATGAGATCATAGCTCAAGGAATTAGAAAGATGGCAGAGAAAAGCGACTCAAGAGGAACATTAGGTTACCCCAGCACTATTTACCGAATATGCAAGAAAGCTAGGGTAGTTTTTGAAGATGAGGACCCCGTTTGGATAAAGGAAGGCATTCCAATAACGGTCCGAAGGATGAATGCTGCAGCATCCCCCTTGCCTCAACAGAAGCAAAGAAAGAGGACAGCCCCTCAAGTAGTGGAAGGCCAAGTCTCAGAGGGATCAGCACAACAGACCTTGGACATGCACCAATTGCAGGAGGCCATTGATGGCTTATCTAGACAATATTTGGAAGGCCAAGGAGCACAGAAAGAGCTTCAATTACAGATGATGGGGCAGCAAGAGGAAACACTTTCAAGATGGAGGACTCAGCAAGGTGAGTGGCAAAGGCAAATGATGGAACATCAACTAAACCAAGGACAAAAATGGGGAGAAGCATTCAACAGGATGGAACAAAGGCAAAACGAGCAACAAGAATCCACCCAGAGGCTAATCAACATCCAAGCACATCAAGGGGCACACATACATGAGATGCATCGATGACAAATAGAACAGGCAGAGCTATTGGACGAGCAAAGGGCATTCGCAGAAGGAGTTTACATGAGTCAAACAGGACATCAGATAAATACTCAAGCCAGGCTCGGCTACTTAGTGGGACAGCTGCCAATATTGCATCCAAGAATAGCCAAGTATGATGAAATGAAGGATGAATTAGCACGAAAGGAAAGACAAAGGGTGGAAGAGAGTCATGAGTCAGTGAGGAAGGCACTTGAGGATTGGAAGCAAGCAAGATTGGCACGGATGCGAGGAAATGCAAGAGGAAACAAGGAGGACAAGCAAGGAAAAGAGCGTGGACATCCACAACAGTAAAAGGTGGTAGAGTTCCTTCTTTGTTCCATCTTTCTCTATGTTTTAAATAAGGAAGATCTTGTATGAAATAGAACTTGCTTCCATGTTATGTTTGAACCTTTTTCAATCATGTTATTTTTTTTTTTTGGTATTGAAGAGAGTCTATGTGCACTGGTCTTTATGTCACTGCATCATTACTTCCCTTTCTTGTAAGCTTGTCCCTTTTAAATCAAATTGAAGAAGAGAATGATTATGTTTTTAAAAGACCAGAGTAGGGTTCCTAATGTGGAGGTGCATTCATGAATCTTTGGGGTAGTCATAAGTTAGCTAAGTTGGTTCAACCACAAGGTTAGGAGGATAACTATCTATCCTGAATACTTGACTTTGGATATACTCATGAGACTAAGTTAATAACAAGATCCTAAGAAGAGAAAAGGGAAAGAACAATGGAAGTGAAAAACAAAAGAAAAAGAGTAAGCAACAAGGCTAGGCATCAACGGTTTTAATCTTGAGGCAAGTGTCTGTGGTGCTCCTCTTTAGGGGTGCTTTATCACTTGGTAACTTGGGTTAACTAACCCGGGATTATCAGCTGAAAATCCATTATCAAGAGTAACCCTCACTACAGAGCATTTAGTAACCCAAAGAGGTGCTGGACACCCAGGTCTCAAGAAAAGAAAATAAATAAACTATATGCCTGTGGTGTGTATGTATGGGGGAGAGACTTGAGGGAGTAAGTCCTTAGGGGTGCTTCAACACCTAGCACCTTGAACCAACTGGTTCGGGAGTGTTGGCTGAAAGCTTATCTTAAAGAGTTGCCCCCTTACAGAGCACTTAGCCTAAATAACACAAATAACCCTTGAAATAACAATAAAAAGATCAATGAATAAAAGTCTCATGAGATATAAACAAAGTAAGTGTTTAGGGACATGATAAAGGTCTGAAAGCCAGTAATGGAATGAACCTAAGTTGCTATGCAAGAAACCACCATAAAATCAGTAATATGACTTCCACAAGGATGACTCATTCCTCTGGATATTCCATTCATCATTCTCTTGTTCCAGTACTTGCTTAGGACAAGCAAGCTTTAAGTTTGGTGTTGTGATGCCAGGGCATCTTGGCCAGTTTCACTGACCTTTTCTTTACTATTTTTAGGATAGTTTCATACATTTCTTTAGGAAATAAGCTAGTTTTGGGTAAATATTCACTTATGCCTTGATTCAAGCATACATTGTTCATTTTACATAATTTCATGAGGATTTTGCATAAGTTTAGTGACAAATATTATGTTGCATTACTCATGACTTGGACTAGAGCTTTGATGCACTTTATTGCTTGATTTCAGGACCAAAAAGGAAGCAAGAAAAGGGGAGGTAACTTGCAAGATTAATGAGAAAAGTGATTGCCAATAACATTCTCAAAAAGCCATCAATGCCCACGTTAGAGAGTCACGTTAACTAAGTTAACGTAAACTCTAACTTGGAGAAGAGAAGTTGAGCCAACATTAGTGACACTTAACATTGTCACTAACGTTGGCAATTACTCATAAGTGGCCACGTTAGAAGCCACGTTAACCTAGTTAATGTGGCCTCTAACGTTAAGGGGGGAAGAGAAGCCAACGTTAGTGACACTCAACATTGTCACTAACGTTGGCCTATGGTGCAAAGTACCACGTTAACTTGGTTAACGTGGGAACTAACGTAAAGGATGAAGAGTTGTCGACAACGTTAGTGACACTCAACATTGTCACTAACGTTGAAGCAACCACACAACCCCCAAGAGTCACGTTAACCTCCACGTTAACTTAGTTAACGTGGAAGCTAACGATGAGGAATGAAGGATGAGCCAATGTTAGTGACACTCAACATTGTCACTAACGTTGGGATGGCTAAAGATGGCTACGTTAGAGGCCACGTTAACCTAGTTAACGTGGACTCTAACATGAGACCCAGGGGCACATTGGAACGTTAGTGACAATGTTGAGTGTCACTAACGTTCTCGAAGGTTGGCAAGGACCACGTTAGAAGCCACGTTAACCTAGTTAACGTGGGCTTTAACGTGAAACAAGAAGGGGCTCACTGGAACGTTAGTGACAATGTTGAGTGTCACTAACGTTCTCGAAGGATTAACAAGGCAACGTTAAAAGCCACGTTAACCTAGTTAACATGGGTTTTAACGTAAGGCAAAGGGGTGCATTGGAACGTTAGTGACAATGTTAAGTGTCACTAACATTCTCGAACTTATATTCTCACTAAATATTAACACCCCTAACGTCCTGAGCGGAAGTCTCTGCCCATTTAGCCCTTTCTCTCTGCAAGTAAAGCCAAGCCCAAATGAAGAAAAGAACTGCTTCAAACTCAAGATCCAAAGGCCCAAGACTTGAAGAGTAAACTAGAAGCTGAGAAGAGTAGTATATATAGGAGTAGCTTTGAATTGTAAAGGAGTTCTGGAGGCTGGGAAAAAGGGAACTACTCTCTGTATTTTACTTTCTTTGCAATTTCTAGTTTTATGATGTATTCTCCATCTTTGTTTTCATTTTCACGAGCTATGAACAACTAAACCCCTTTCATTGGGTTAGGGAGCTCTGTTGTAATTTGATGGATCAATACTAATTTTCATTATTCTTCTTCTATCTTTCCTCTTGATTTTACTTGAAAGCTTTCGATCTTCATCCCATTGAGTAGTTATCTTGGAAGAGAAGCTATTCAAACTTGGATCTCTTTTGAACCTTGAAAGAGGAATGAAGAGATCAGGCTAGAAATACTTTCTCATGCTGGACCAAATTGGGTTTGGATGGGTATGTGACTATAACCCTCTCAATACTTGGTTTGTGAAATGCGTGTGGTATAATCAGTGACCATACTTCATCTCTTCTCATGAGCAATTGACCAAGGAATTGGCTATTGATCAAGATTTGAGAGATTGAATTGCAAGAAATTGTAATTCAATCACTTAAGATTGCCAAGGAGATCAATGAGTGCATTGATTGAGGAAGAGATGAAAATGAACTTGATTCGGAGAATTGCAACATCTCCTAAGCCCAATGAGCTCCCCATCTCTGATCTTACCCATTCTCTTTAATTTCTGTCATTTACTTTTATGAGCAAATCCCCCATTCCCATTTACAATTCTGCAATTTATTTCCAGTCATTTACTTCCAGTCCTTTAATTCTAGCATTTACTTTTCTGTTATTTACATTCCCACCATTTTAATTTCTGCAAATCTCAACCCAAATTATGGATTCGCTCAACTAGAACATTGTTCTAATTAAAGTTGCTTGATCAATCAATCCCTGTGGGATTCGACCTCACTCTATTGTGAGTTTTTACTTGACGACAACTTCGGTACACTTGCCGAAGGGAGATTTGTTGAGAGATAAGTTTTCCGTGCATCACGCGAACGCTTTAGCGATGCGATCGCGTCGATGGCTTCCTTTTTTTTATGCAGGTATGCAATTATGCAGTATGCAATGCTAAATGCAAATGTTATGAATAACATCCAGGTTCAGTAAAAATAATATAACATAAAATCAAATAGTACGAAATAAAAGTTGAAAAAGAAACGACCGTACCATGGTGGGTTGTCTCCCACCTAGCACTTTTAATTAAATTCCTTAAGTTGGACATTGGATGAGCTTCCTGTTATGGTGGCTTATGCTTAAATTCATCCAGAAATCTCCACCAATGTTTGGAATGCCAACAGCCTCCGGGGTCCCAAACTAGGCATGTAAAGCTTCTAAGCAACTTCACACAGATTCTCAGGCTTCCAGGGTGATGAATATCAGAATATTTTCCAGGATCCCAAACTTTGCTTTTAAATCCACCTTCGTCTTGATCTATATTTTTCCATCTGGGTAGTTTAGAAACTGTATTCTCACCAAGATGACCAAACGTCTTCCGTGACCCATTCAATTGAACTTGATACCAATCCTTGCACTTTGAATTGAAGCGTGGAACCTTATTGGATTTTGTACACCAGCTCTGAGTGCGAGCCATTTCCCTCTTACTCTTAAAGCCGCAGAGAGCTCTAAGCTGGCCACCTGTTTCAAGCAAACCATATTCAAGTGGAAAAGTAATGTTAAGGGTTAAGGATTGTACCCACTTGAAGCTTGTAACAGGTGGTAATGGCCTTGGGATAGGTGTTTCCAATGGTTCTGTAAGTTCTACTCCCTTGTAATCTGTTGTGAATTCCTCCACTTCTTTGCAAAATTCTTCAGCTGCAACTGTGTCCTGATCAAAGTCTTCTATGGCTTCCTCATCACTTAAGTCATACGTTGGAGGTTGAGAGAAATCTACCTCGACGTCATCTTCGTATTCACTTGGATATGGTTCTTCAGGTTCAAGGGATTTTAGTTGCAAATGTGAGTTCGTGACTAGGAGAGCTTGATTCGTGATCATTACTGCCCATGGAATCAACTTCTTGGTCTGTTCCGTCCAATTCTTCACAAGGCATATGCTGTGGAGGTCGTGCACTATCCTCCTTGGCATTCAATTTGGACTTCTCAGCGGAATCCTGTACAGTTCTTGATTCCCATTGATGTTTAGCATCTCCTATATCTTCAACCACTTCTTTCTCTACAACTATCATGGCTTTCTCTACTTGTTCCAGTACAAAGCCATGCTCTTCATTGCCCACCGGGGTTTCTAGTATTTCCTTCATGCTATGCTCTTCTTTTGATTCCCCACATGTAGCTATGGGAGTACTTTTAGTTCTCAGTTGTCGGGAAGCTATTAAATTTACTACCTCAGTTACGGCAGTAGTGAGTTCCAGTACACCCTTTTTCTATCTTTGCTTGCCCTTGAAGAAGAACACGAAGTCTATTGTCCATAGGAGGTTGGGGTGGGTATGAGGGCTCATCGGTTGGGAAAGAGGGTTCAAAATAAGAATGTGGTGGTTCTTGGGAGTAATTGGATTGGGGTTGTGGTGGATAAGGGTCATATGATGGTGAAAGGTGAAAAGGAACTTGTGAGTGTGGTGGTTCAAATCTACGTTGAGAGGATGGTCTATAAGCACATGGTGGGCCTTGTTGGTAATTGCAAGGTGGTCTACCATGTCTGCTAGCTTGGTATGCATTGTATAGTGGTCCTCGTCCATGAAATCTTGGAGGGTGTTGTTGCCTAAAGGGTTGATCAGATCCTCTTGGCTCCATCCATCCTTGATTGCTCTGACCTTGATGCATGTTCCTGCTATAACCTCCGTTCCTTTCAACAATATTAGAACTAAACTCAAAGCGAGAGGGGTGAGAATTCATAGTAGCTAAAAAAAATAAAAAGGGAAAAACAAATAAACAAGTAAAAGAAAAATATTTACAGTAACCAATAATAAGGCACATGTTTGCAGTTCCCCGGCAACGGCACTATTTTGAAGAACTGAAGAATGACGGTTTAGAATTCAGAATAAATTCCCGTTGTGAGTATAGTTTCTAAACCGAGCAATCAACCTTTCTTACAAACGTTTTGGTTGTCACAAGTAACAAACCCCTTTAAAATTGATAACTGAAGTATTTAAACATCGGGTCTTCTTCTCAAGGAACTGCAAGGAGGTATGTTCTTGTTATTGGTTATGAGTTTGTAAATTGGAGTTTTGAAAGTAAGGAACAATTAATTTAAATGACAAATAAAATAAATAAATAACTGTGAAATAAACTCTTGGCAAGGTAAGAAAATTTGGAAGTCTTATCCTAGTTATCCTTATCAATGGTGATGAGAATTGAGTTTTAATCCCACTTAGTTAGCCTTTACTAAAGCAAAAGAAGGTCAAGTGGACCAATTAGTTTGATCCTCAGGTCCTAGTCAATTCCTAAGAAAGGACTAGAGTTATTGGAGTTTAATTCAATTGGTAAAAAAAAAACAGTTATCAGTCATGATGAGTTGACAACTCAAGAGTTACCAATTAATCAACCAAAGCCAAAAGGAAGAGAATATAAATTATTAATATAAATAAAGGAGAGCAATCATGATTCTGAAATACCTCAAATTATATTAAATAGAAAATCAAATCTAAACATGAATGGTTCATAAGCCAATTTGGCAACAAAAGTAATTAAAGGAAAGCATTAAAGTATCTGAAAATAAAAGAGAAATATAAAGTAAAGGAATGTTGAACCTGATAAGGAGTTGGAATACTAAATTGAAATAATAAGAAATCTTAATCCTAAAACCTAAGAGAGAGGAGAGAACCTCTCTCTCTAAAAACTACATCTAAACTATGAAAAGTGAATAATTGGAGACCTCCTTCGAATGGGTGCATTCCCCCACCTTATAACCTCTAATCTGTGCCTTCTGGACTTGGATCTGGGCCAAAAAGGAACTCAGAAATTGCTGGGAGCATTTTCTGTAATTTCTGGTGCGGGGCGTCTGTCACGCGTCCGCGTGGGTCACGTGGTCGTGTCATCTGGAGTTTTTCTTGTCACGCATTCGCTTCGGTCACGCGTACGCATCATCTGTGTTCTGCTCATGGCTCGCATCCGCGTCAGTCACGCATTCACATCGCTGCCTTTTTGCACTGGGCATGCGACTGCGTCATCCATGCGTTCGCGTCGCTGCCAGTTTCTTCAAAAACTCCATTTTGTGCTTTCCTTCCATTTTTGTATGTTTCCTTTCCACCCCTTAAGTCATTCCTGCCTTAGAAGATCTGAAACTACTCAACACACAAATCACGGCATCGAATGGTAATAAAGGGTAATTAAAATAATTATTTTTAAAGCACAGGAAACATGTTTTTCACATACATTACATAATAAGGAAGGGAAAGTAAAACCATGCAAATTACATGAATAAGTGGGTGAAGGGTTGAATAAATTACCTAAATTGAGCACAATATATATATATATATCATAAAATATGGGTTTATCACCCCTCCTTCATTAGCATCCCTGGCGTGCCACGCCTTCGAGCCCAAGTGGCACGCCCAGGGTCTTTTAATCAGTTGTGTCGCATGGCGTGCCACGCTTTCGAGCACAAGTGGCACGCTCAGCATTCAAGTGGCACGCCCAGGTCTTCTCTAGGTTAATTGGTGATGTTGGCGTTCTACGCCCAATTCTTCAAGTGGCACGCCAGGGTGGAGGATGGTAGCTGGCGTGCCATGCCTTCGATACCAAGTGGCACGCCCATATGGTTGGCCTCCTATCTCCCTCTCTGGAAAACTATACTAGCGTGCCATGCCCATCATTTTGCCTTGGTTCCAATAGCTGGCGTGCCACGCCGAGCATTCAAGTGGCACGCCCAGGTGATAATCTTGAGCTGGCGTGCCACGCCTTCGATACCAAGTGGCTCGGCCAGCCTTTGTTTTAGCCTTCTTGTACATTGGCGTGCCACACCCAGATGCTCAAGTGGCACGCCCAAGTAAGGGTGGAAGCTTGGCGTGCCACGCCTTCGATACCAGGTGGCACGCCCATGGCTCAAGTGGTGGGTTAGGCGTGCCACGCCCAACCTGGCGTGCCACACCCCTTTAGTGGTCTTCATTGTTGCTCTCTGGAAATTTGTACTGGCGTGCCATGCCCAGCTTCTGGCATGCCACACCAATGCATTTTTGTGGTGTTTGCTCCAAGTGGCACGCCAGTTTCACACGCCCAACTTGTTTTGTTGTTTTCTTCCTCTTTTTGATGTATTTTTCACCTGAAATTCAGCACAAACTCATTTCAAAGCAATGTACTATAATTTTCATCAAATAATGCATGAATTGCAATGATCAATTGAGATTATGCTCTTTTATGGTCATTTTTATGCAAGAAAAAAGGGTAGATGATGCAAGTCATCACAACACCAAACTTAAGCTTTGCTTGTCCCAAGCAAATTAGTGTGAGTAGCCCTTTTATGATTTGAGACTTTGACCTTGAATGGATGCAGACATGACTAAGGATAGGACTAAGTATTTAACACATGCATGCCTATTTTTGTTTCAATGTCACAAAGACTAGTTGCCTTTACTTGTCATACCTTCTAAGACTAGTTGCCTTTCATGACTCATTTTCTTTTTAGTTCGTTCAAGGTTCTACACTTAGTTCCCTGTCTCTTAGTTTTTGAATGGCCTCTCTTGGTCTTAGTCTCTTTTACTCTTGTTCTTATAACAACTCACAACAACTCTTATGAAAACAAACTATGCTTTTATTGATGTAGATGAACTTGAACTAACATTGGATTTTTTTTCTTGTAATTTAAAAAGGACTCACAAAGGACTTCAGGACATGAGAAAAGAAAACTAAGAATTAAAGTAAACTATCCTAATGTTGCATTTTATTCTTGAACAGAAATTAAAATATAGAGAAAAACTTAAACATGATTCAGAAATTAGAGAGTGTCAACCATGAGACTTAACAACCTTGAGCAGCTTCAACTTTAGTTCATTGGTCTTTTTCCTTTATCTTTCTTCTTGGAAGGGGAGGAGTCAGCTTCATCCTCTTTAGAAGATCCTTCTTGTGCTTTAGTGTCTTTGGGCTTCCAAAATCCTAGCCTTCTCATGTAATTCCTTTCATCCTCCTTGTGCTTGGCTAGAATTTCTTCTTGTCTTGCACTCAACTCCTCCATTCCTTGCATGAATGTTGGGTATCCTGGGTTTAGAGTGGCCACAGCATTACATAAGTGATTCAGCTTCGCTTGTGTGTTGATATCGTATTGCCTCCTTGAAATGGTTCTGGAATCATAAAGATGTCTGAACTCAGCAAGGTTTCTCTGCTGCCATTTGCCCTGCTCTACTATTTTGTCGAGTTCACTTCGCACTTCCCCTCAGTCGAACTGTTCTTGCTACTCTTTCCTCATGTGCTCCAAACTACCTTGGAATTGTTATATGTTCTGATTCACTTGGTTCCATTGTTGTTGTTGATTATTCTTGAGTTGGTTGACATCCTCTCTCAGATGGTGTATGTCTCCCTTCATTTGGTGTATGTCCCCTTGCACTTGCTCCCAGTTGAATCCTTCAGGGAATTGTTGGTATTGTTGGTATGGTGGTAGTTGAAGTGCCAGATGATGTGGTTGCTCCTCTGTCTCTTCTTCTTCTTCTTGTTGTGGTGCATGAACATGAGCTCTATGCTCTTTGGCCCTCTGAAGTGGGTTGACAGCCACCACTTCGGCCATCTTCTTGGCAGTTATAGGCTTGTCTTGCTCCACCAGTACTTCATCAGTGATCTTCTCAACCCCAGCTTCATCACATAGCCTCTGGATGATGCTGGGGAATGCCAACCTTGAGCTATCTTTGGTGCTTTTCAGCACTTTATTGATGTTGTTGGCAATCAGCTCCCCAACATTGACATTTTCACCCTTCATGATGCTGTATATGAGCACAGCTCTCTCTTTGATCACCTCTGAAGTGTTGGATGTGGGGATTAGGGACCTTTTCACAAAATCCAGCCACCCTCTAGCTTGGGAGCTCAAGTCTCTTATTCTCAGCTGGTTGGGCCTCCCATCCTTGTCGTTTATCCATTGTACATTCAACACACAGATTTTATTGAGGATTTCATCAAATCCTGGGTCTTGTTGCTTCATTCTTTCCTCATAGCTTCGGGTGGAGTTTGTCCGCTTCACCATTAGCATCCTCTCTATATTGGTGGGGTTGTAATCAATAGGCTTCCCCTTTACATAGCTAAGATAGCCATAGGGTTGTCCTGACTGAGGCACGGCATTGGCATAAAACTCTCTCACCAAATCTTCCACCACCTTCTTTGGTAGGTTGCACAAGAGTGCCCAGCCCCTGTTGTTGATCTCTCTGTTGATCTCAGGGTGCTCGTTTCTTCCCAGCTGGAAACCGACCTCTGAAATGATTCTCCTCTCACTCACCCAACCATAAAACTGATTTTGGTTGAATAAGGAGAGGAACTTGTACTCATTGAAGCTTGAACTTGAGGATCCAGATATTGGTTCCTTAGTCTTTCTTTTCTTTGATGCTGAGGCTTTTGGTGGTACCATTGGGTTGAGAAAGTGTGTTTGAAGGTTAAAAGAATGTTGGGGATTGTTGTAAGAGCAAGCAAAATAAAGTTTTGCTCCAACACCAAACTTAGGACTTGATTGTCCCAATCAAGAAAGGGAAAGAAGTAGAGAAAGAAAGGTAAGGGAAAGAGAAAAGAGATGAAAAGAAAGAAGGACTTGTGGGGTCTTTTCGTATGTGAAGTTGGGGTTTGAAGTGTGGAGAGAGGTGGGAAAAAGTAGGGGGCATTTATAGGGTTGGAAAGTGTGGTTCGAATGGTGGGAAGTAAAGCAATTCAATGTTTTCCCACTTGGGGAGTGGCGCCTAGCGTGGGAAGAGGCACTAATCCTTATCCCACTTTGCTTCTTGCATGTGTTGACTTCCAAAGTGCAAGTACACTTTGACTTCTTTGCTTTATGTGCTACCAATCATGTGGGCCCCATTCTCTCTCCTGAAAATAAAACTGAAACCCCATCAACAATGACAAAAGACTCCTCCACATTCCTTTTTAATATAAGTGAATGGAATTGCAACTGATGGGTGTCCCTTGGGACACCAAACTTAATCACATTGCATCTTAATAAATTGGGTTCATCATTGGGTTTCTAATGTGTTCATAAAGGTGGAATAATTTCAATCCTTTCATATCCCTTCATTTCCAACCTCTTCTAAACATAATTAAAAACCACTTTCATGCTCTCACCAATATATTAATTGCTTTCAAATTGAGTAGTATTGGGCCTGCTAGATGGTATTCTGTATGGTAGTGGCCACACCAAACTTAATCTCTGGGCTTACTCCTCAAGATTAATTCATTTAAATAATTGTAAGCCTAGATTAAGAGGGTAAGTAGTCACACCAAACTTAGCTTTTCAGCTAGTTCTCAGCCCAATCACTCATCATCAATAAATATATTCATCAAATTGCATTCCCTGAATAGAAGAAAACATAATGTATGGGTCTCCTAACTACCAAAACTGATATTAAACTTCCTAATCTACTACCTACAATCTACTTCTAGAAGGCAATGAAACACAATTCTTAAACTGAAACTTAAGCCACCTAAATTGGCAAATTTTAACTACTTCTAAGAAAGCAATAAATCAAAAAGGATATAAAGTGTTGGGGTGCCTCCCAACTAGCGCTTCTTTATCGTCACTAGCTTGACGTTCTTCCTTTCTTAGCTGAGGTTGTAGCTCACTCTCCTCTCATCCAGTGAGTCCCTGAGGTAATGCTTGAGTCTATGGCCATTCACAGTGAAGGTTCTTTGTGTTTTGTCCTCCATAAGCTCTACATGGCCATAGGGGGACACCTTGAGGATGGTGAAGGGTCCTGACCATTGAGACTTAAGCTTCCCAAGGAAGAACTTGAGTCTTGAATTGTACAGCAGCACCTTTTGTCCTTCAGTGAACTCCCTCCTAGCTATCCTCTGATCATGCCACCTTTTTGTGTTCTCTTTGTAGATCTTTGCATTCTCATATGCTTGATTCCTAAACTCCTCCAGCTCATTGAGTTGCATTAGTCTCTTTTCTCCAGCAGCTTGATCATCAAAGTTTAGCATTTTTAGAGCCCAGAATGCTCTATGTTCAAGCTCAACTGGTAAGTGGCAAGCCTTGCCAAACACTAATTGGTATGGCGACATCCCAATGGGTGTTTTGAAGGCTATTCTGTAGGCCCATAATGCATCATCCAGCTTCTTAGACCAATCCTTTCTTGAGTTTTCAACAGTTTTTTTAAGAATTCTTTTGAGCTCCCTATTTGAAATCTCTGCTTGCCCGTTGGTCTGTGGGTGGTATGGAGTTGCCACTTTGTGCTTGACTCCATATCTAAGAAGGAGTGTCTCAAGTTCCTTGTTACAAAAGTGTGTCCCTCCATCACTAATGAGGGCTCTAGGAACTCCAAATCTGCTGAAGATGTTCCTTCTCAAGAAGCTCATTATAACCTTGTTGTCATTTGTTGTAGTGGCCATGGCTTCTACCCACTTTAACACATAATCTACAGCCACCAATATATAGCTGTTTGAGCAAGAGGATGGGAAAGGTCCCATAAAATCAATTCCCCATACATCAAACAATTCTAACTCTATTATAAACCAATGTGGCATCTCATTTCTCTTGGATAGATTGCCAGCCCTTTGGCATTCATCACACCTTGACACCAAGTCCTTTGCATCCTTGAAAATGGTTGGCCAATAGAACCCACATTCTAGCACCTTGGCTGCAGTTCTTTCCCCACTAAAATGGCCTCCATATGAAGATCCATGACATTGCTAAAGCACTTCTTGTCCTTCCTCATGGGAAATACACCTTCTCAAGGTCCCATCTGCACACTTTTTGAATAAATAGGGCTCATCCCAGATGTAATGTTTAGCATCTTTGATTAGCTTTCTCCTCATGTGTTTGTTGGTGTTGGTTAGTAGTTCCCCAATAGCCTTGAAGTTAGCTATGTCTACAAACCAAGGGGCTTCTTGGACCATCATCAACTGCTCATCAGGAAAGCTCTCATTCACTGCAAACTGGTGTGTCTCGTCTTCTTCTTGTGGAATCCTTGAGAGGTAGTCAACCACTTTGTTCTCTGCTCCACTCCTATCTTTAATTTCAATGTCAAACTCTTGGAGTAGCAGGATCCATCTTATTAATCTGGGCTTGGACTCTTGTTTGGTAAGCAAGTATTTGAGTGCTGCACGATCAGTGAATACAATTACTTTAGATCCAATAAGATATGATCTAAATTTATCAAAAGCAAAGACAATGGCAAGTAATTCCTTCTTTGTAGTGGTATAGTTCCTTTAATTCTTATTAAGGACCTTGCTAACATAGTAAATGACATGCACCAATTTGTCCTTCCTCTGTCCTAAAACAGCCCCCACAGCAAAATCTGATGCATCACACATCAACTCAGCATGGTGGTGCTATGATAGGTGCAAAGGAGAGTTTGTTCTTAAGTTCTTCAAAGGATAGCATGCATTCCTTATAAAAAACAAAAGGTATATCAGAGACAAGCAGGTTGCTCAAAGGTTTGGCAACCTTGGAGAAGTCTCTAATGAACCTCCTATAGAAGCCAGCATGTCCTAGAAAACTTCTAATTGCTTTGACATTGTAAGGTGGGGGTAACTTTTCAATCACCTCCACCTTAGCCTTGTCCACCTCTATGCCCCTTTTTGAGATCTTATGACCAAGAACCACCTCCTCTGTAACCATGAAATGACATTTCTCCCAGTTCAAAAAAAGGTTGGTTTCTTGGCATCTCTTTAGCACCAAGGCTAAGTGGTGCAAGCAGTTAGAATACGAGTTACCAAATATAGAGAAGTCATCCAGAAACACATCAATGAATCTTTCAATCATGTCTGAAAATATGGAGAGCATGCACCTTTAGAATGTTGCAGGTGCATTGCACAATCCAAAGGGCATTCTCCTATAAGCAAAGACACCATATGGACAAGTAAATGAAGTTTTCTCCTGGTCCTTGGGGTCTACAACTATTTGGTTGTAACCCGAATAACCGTCTAGAAAGCAATAATATTCATGTCTGGATAATCTCTCAAGCATCTGATCCATGAAAGGCAGAGGGAAGTGATCCTTCCTGGTGGCCTCATTAAGCTTCCTATAGTCAATGCACATGCGTCAGTCAGTCACTGTTCTTGTGGGTATCAACTCATTCTTCTCATTTGGTACAACAGTGACCCCTCGTTTCTTTGGCACTACTTGCACAGGGCTTACCCAAGGACTGTCTGAGATGGGGTAAATCACCCCTGCTTGCCATAACTTCAACACTTCTTTTTGGACCACTTCATTCATGGTTGGATTCATCCTTTTTTGTTGCTGTCTTGAGGGCTTAACACCTTCTTCAAGTAGGATCTTGTGCATGCACGTTGAAGGACTGATTCCTTTTAAGTCTGTGAGTGTTCAGCCTATGGCATCCTTGTATTGTTTCAGCAATTGGATAAGCTCCTCTTCTTGCTCCTTACTCAAGCTTGAATTGATGATCACTGGGTGAGTGTTGTTGTCACCCAAATTTGCATATTTCAAGCTTGGTGGTATGGTCTTCAGCTCTAGTTTTGGTGCCTCCACTTCCTTGTTGTCCTTGTGGTTCAACATGATTGAATTCTCCATGGTTCCTTATGGTAGTTCTCCACTTGATGCTTGTTGTTCTAACTCCATAGTTTCTTCACATTGTTCTTCTTCCAAAATCCCTTGAACTATCTGTTCTATGGTGTCTACCATCATGCATTCTCCTATGGATTCTTTGGGGTAACTCATTGCCTTAAAGACATTAAAGACCATCTTCTCTTCATGCAATCTCAAGACTAGTTCCCCTTTTTTCACGTCAATGATGGCTCCAGCAGTAGCTAGGAATGGCCTTCCTAGGATGATTGATGGGTTAGCCTCTTCTTCCATATCCAGCACAACAAAGTCAGCTGGGAAAATGAATTCTCCAACTTTCACCAACAAGTCTTCCACTACTCCATATGGAAACTTGAATGTTCTGTCAGCCAATTGGAGTGCCATTCTTGTTGGCTTGGCTTCCTCAATCTTTATCCTCCTCATCATGGTTAGAGACATGAGATTGATGCTAGCTCCCAAGTCACACAAGGCTTTCTTAATATTGATATCCCCTATGATGCAGGGGATTTGGAAACTCCCAGGGTCTTTCATCTTCTGAGGGAGCTTCTTTTGTATAATGGCACTACACTCCTTAGTTAGCACTATGGTCTCTTTTTCTCCCCAGTTTCTTTTTCTTGTCATGAGCTCCTCAAAAAATTTGGCATAAAGTGGCATTTGCTCTAATGCCTCAGTAAATGGTATGTTGATTTGGAGCTTCTTGAAGATCTCTAAGAATCTAGAGAATTGGATATCCTTCACATCCTTCCTCCGCCTTTGTGGATATGGTGCCTTTGGCACATAAGGCTTCAAGAGTGGCTTTGGTGAGGAGGGGGCAGGGGTTTCTTCTTCATTCTTGTTTTCATGCTTTTCTGCAGCTTCTTTTTCATGATTGCCCTGGCTTGGGGTCACTTCTTCTATAACTTTCCCACTTCTAAGTGTGATGGCCTTGCATTCTCCTCTTGGGTTGGCCATAGTATCACTGGAAAATGTATGTGTAGACATTGGAATTTGCTTGGATAAAGTCCCCACATGTGCTTCTAATTTTGAAATAGCCGCACCTTGGTTCTTCAGATTCGATCTGTATTCTTCTTAATTGGCATCTATCCTCCTGACAGCCTGTGTTTGTCTCTCCAAAAGGGTGAAAATAGCTCATATCAGCTGTGATGACAGTTGTGCTATTGCAGCCTCTACTCTCTCGAAGTTGCTCTTGATTTCACATGGTTGCATGGTTGAGGTTGATGCGTCTTGATGGGGGTTGTTGTTTATTTGTTGGGTGGAATGATATGATGTGTTTTGTGAATTATGGTAGGGTCTGTTGCTGCTTGATTGATGGTTGGGGTTGTGATTCTGGTAGTGATTGGATTGGTATGGCTTGTTATGGTCTTAGTTGTGGCCTTGTTGGTTCTCGCACCCAAAATTTGGGTGGTTCTTCCAACCTGGGTTGTATGTCTTGGAGTTTAGATCATATGGTAGTCTAGAATTATTCACATAGTTAGCTTGCTCCCATTCACATTCAACTTCTGGTGCATCTCCTTCTTGTTGAGGGGCTTGGGCTTGAATGGCTGAGACTTGATTACTCTCCATTTTCTTGGTCAAGGCTGCTAATTGTGCAGTGATCAATTTGTTTGGGCCAGCAGGGCATCCATTGAATTGAGCTCCATTACTCCTCTTTTTTGAGTTCTATCTGAACCATAAAAATACTCATTCTCAGTAACAGTCTCAATGACATCTATGGCTTCTTCAATGGTTTTCTTCTTGTTGAGTGAGCCTCCTGAAGAATGATCTACTGCTTGCTTTGACTCATATTACAGCCCTTCATAGAAGATGTGTAGTTGCACTCACTCATTGAACATATCCGGTGGGCATTTCCTTGTCAAATCTTTGAACCTCTCCCAGGCCTCATAGAGTGTTTCACCGTCTTGCTGTTTAAAAGTTTGCACCTCAGCTTTTAGCCTGTTGACTCTCTGTAGAGGGTAGAATCTTGCTAGAAATTTATTTACAACATCATCCCATGTGGTTAAGCTCTCCTTGGGAAATGCTTCCAACCACTTTGCTGCCTTATCTCTGAGTGAGAAAGGGAACAAAAGTAGCTTGTAGGTGTCAGGGTGTACACCATTGGACTTTACAGTATCATAGATCCTCAAGAATGTAGTGAGATATTGGTTTGGGTCCTCCTGGGCACCTCCTCCATATGAACAGTTGTTCTGGACAAGTGTGATGAGTTAAGGTTTCAACTCAAAGTTGTTAGCATGGATTGTTGGCTTTAGAATGCTGCTACCACAGTTTTCTGGATTTGGGTTGATGTAGGAGCCTAAGACTCTCCTCTCTTGCCCAACATGATTGCCAGCATCCTTTCCAATATTGTTATGCACTTCTTCCTCCATATTAGTTCTCAGATCTTCCTCCACTAATTCCTCTCTAACTATGCCTTTGCCTCTTGCTTCCCTCCTTAATCTAAGGAAGGTCCTCTCAGGTTCACTATCGAAGGAAGATGAAGTTTCTCCCTTTCTACCTATCATACATTCAACAAACAGCAAGCATAGGGCAAGTGAAGGAATCACTCTTGTTAAGATTAATGGTTAGCTTGGTTGATGCAATTAATCAAACAATTAGAAGAATGGAAATATAAACAATGAATAACTAAGATCTCAAAAAAAAAGGAAACAAAATAGACAGTAAAATTAAAGAACTAAAAGGAAAATAACGAGGTAATTAAAATGCTTAATCTAGCTCTCCAATCAATTTAATCATTGTCAAATTCAAACCAATCCCCGGCAATGGCACCATAAAACTTGAAGACCGGAATTCACTCCCCATATGAAAATGATGAATTCGTTCTTTTAGCAAGTGCACCAAAATTATCGTCAAGTAATAACCCACAGTGGAGTGGGATCGTATCCACAGAGATTGGTAGATTTGAGAAATTTTAATCAATTGGTGAATTAGTCAAGCTAAACAGAATAGATTATGATTGCAGAATTGTAAATGTGCAGAAATATAAATGACATCAAAAGTAAAGGAAAGCAGTAAATGGAAATAAAGTTTTACATTGAAAATAATGGGAACTTTAAAGCCACCTTAAGTTTTACATTGAGAATAATGGGAACTTTTGATTTTACTTGCGTGACATACATAACTAATAATGATTTTTGAGCTAGAGAACACACAGCCTGTGAGTTTTGAGCTTAATTGTATGGTTACATTCAAACCATAAATTTTATTCCTATGTGTTCCGCCTTTTTTTTTCTGATGTTCTTTACTTTGTTTTAATCTATATGTCCGATTATAGAATAGAAATACATACCAAGAGAGTGATTGAGGCCATTGTTTAATTTTAGCTCACTTATCCCAAATTAGCCTACCCTTTTACATCACCCTTGTTAGCCCCCTTGAGCCTTTAAATTCCCTCTTATTCTATAAGCCACAATACTAGCCTTAAGCAGAAAAACAAAATAAAAATCCCAAGTTGAATCCTTGGTTAGCTTAAGATAGAAAGTGTGTAATTGTTTAAGTGTGGGAAACCTATTGGGAACATGGATGATAAAAACAAAAGGTAGAAAAGTTGAATAGAATAAAATTATTCAAATAAAAATTTTGGGAAGCATGCTCATGTAAAATCAAATAATTGAATTACCATGTGCAATAAAAAAATGTTATTTTTCAGTATTGGAATAAAGGGGACACAAAAGAATTCCCCAAATGTGAAATAAAGCAATGCACATGGGATAAAAAAATAATAAACATTGAAACATGAGCATGTAACATCAAAAGTGGGAAAATATAGGAAAATAGGTAAAGAAGCTTTGCTTTACAAAGTATGTATGTTAGGTGAGATCTTAGACTAATTAAGGATTCACTTATTAGCTCACTTAACCTTATACATATACCCTTACCTTTACCTTGGCCCCATTACAACCTGAACTAAAGACCTCATGATTTTTGGTATGTCTATATTCTATAATTGTTGATTGGTTAGATGAAGAACAAAGTTATAGAAAGTAAGAATAAAAAGAAGAATAGAGTGATTAACCCAATAAACACTGAGTGACTAGAGAGTAAACACAAAATCCAGTGAGGGTTCAATAGCTCATTAACATATATCTCTGCTGAAATTATTAATTGTCTTGCAAGTTTATAAAATATTTTTCTCTCCCATTTCAATTGTAAAGGCACTTTATCAACTATCTAAGGTTTGGCTATATATATATATATATATATATATATGACTCCTTGAGAATGTGAATTAATTCAACTACATGCAAGCTTTATATACAAGTGCATAAAAATTAGAATTGCATGATGCATCTAGGTAGTCGCATTTAGATTAGATTGCATTGCATGGCATTCCACCACTTTAACCTAACATTACCCTTGGACTTAGCATGAGGACATGCTATTGTTTAAGTGTGGGGAGGTTGATAAACCCATATTTTATGATATATTTTGTGTTTAATCTGAGTGATTTATTCAATCCTTCACCCACTTATTCATATTAATTGCATGGTTTTACTTTTCCTTCCTTATTATGTGATGTATGTGAAAAACATGTTTCCTATGCTTTAAAATTAATTATTTTAATTACCTTTATTTCCATTCGATGCCGTGATTAGTGTGTTGAGTAGTTTCAGATCTTCTAAGGCAGGAATGACTTAAAGGATGGAAAGGAAACATACAAAAATGGAAGGGAAGCACAAAATAGAGTTTTTGAAGAAACTGGCAGCCACGCGATCGCATGGGCGACGCGGCTGCATGCCAGCGAGAAAAGGCATTGACGTGGCCGCATGACTGACGCGACCGCGTGACAAGGAAAACTCCGAATGACGCGACCGCGTGACAGAGGCCACGCACCAGAAATTGCAGAAAACGCTCATAGCGAATTCTGAAGCCCTTTTTGGCCTAAATCCAAGTCCAGAAGGCATAGACCAGAGGTTATAAAGTGGGGGAATGCGTCCATTCAAGGAGAGTCTCCACTTTAGTTAGTTTTCATGATTTAGATTTAGTTTTGAGAGGGAGATTCTCTCCTCTCTCTTTAGGACTAGGATTTAGAATTAGGATTTTATGCGCTTTCAGGATTATCTCTTTTTATCAGGTTCAATATTCTTTTTTATTATTTTCCCAATTTTATTTATGAATTCTTCTGTTACAGATTACTCTTTGAATTAATGTTATTTGAGGTATTTCAGTTTATTATTACTTTCTTTTATTTACATTATTATTATTCCCATCTGAAGACATTTTTATTCTAATAGATTTACTTTTCTCCTTTTGGTCTTGGTTAAGAAATTAGTAACTCAGGAGTTATCAAACTCAAACATGATTGATAACTGTTATCTTTGTTAATTAAATTGAACTTCAATAATCCCAATCTTTTCTTAGGAAATAAATAGGATCCGAAGATCAAACCAATTAATCCCTTGACCTTCCTTTGCCTTAGTAAAGGTTAACAAAGTGGAATTAAGATTCAATTTTCATAATCATTGATAAGGATAGCTAGGATAGGACCTCTAATTTCTCATACTTTGCCAAAAGTTTATTTACAGTCATCTATTTATTTTACTTGCCATTTAAATTGCTTGTTCTTCATTTACTTTATTTGCTAATTAGACTATTCACTCCTCATTCTCAAAACCCCAATTTACAATCTCCATAACCAATAATAAGAACATACTTCCCTGCAGTTCCTTGAGAAGACGACCCGAGGTTTGAATACTTCAGTTATCAATTTATTTAGGGGTTTGTTACTTGTGACAACCAAAACGTTTGCACGAAGGGATTTCTGTTGGTTTAGAATCTATATCTACAACGGGACTATTTTTATAAAATTCTTTACTAGCAAAAATCATAACGTCAAAATGGCGCCATTGCCGGGGAACTGCAATCGTGTGCCTTATTATTGGTTATTGTAAATATTTTTCTTTTACTTGTTTATTTGTCTTTATCTTCCCCTTTTTATTTCTATTAGCTACTATGAATTCTCACCCCTTTCGCTTTGAGTTTGGTTCTAATGTTATTGAAAGGAATGGAAGTTATAACAGGAACATGCATCAAGGTCAGAACAATCAAAGATGGATGGAGCCAAGAGGATCTGATCAACCCTTTAGGCAACTACACCCTCCAAGATATCATGGACAAAGACCATTCTACAATGCATACCAAGCCAATAGACATGGTGGACAACCTTGTAATTACCCACAAACCCCACCATGTGCTTATAGACCATCCTCTTAACATAACTTCGAACCACCACACTCACAAGCTCCTTTTCACCATTCACCACCGTATGATCCTCATCTACCCCGATTCCAGTCCAATTACTCCCAAACATCACCACTTCCCCATGTACCATATCCAAATCTATCACCCCAAGAATCAGAGATTCGCCTCAAGGAAACAGTAGATCAACTTCAAACAACCCTACATCAACTGGAGCAAGCAGTAAGTCTATTATCTTCTAGACGTTCGATCATTCAAGGACCTCCCACAGCCCTATGTGGACAATCTAACGAAGAGCGTAGCATGAAGGAGATACTAGAAACTCTAGTGGACAAGACAGAGCATGGCTTCGTCCTGGAACAAGTAGAGGAAGCTGTCATTATTAAAGAAGAAGAGTTGGTTGAAGACTTAGGAGACGCTGAACTTCCATGGGAATCCAGAGTTGTAGAGAATTCTGTCAAGGACGTTACAATTGATGCTAAGGAGGACAGTGCCCAACCCCCACGTAATGAACTTGCATCCGCGAGTGAATTCTCTGAGATCGAAGAATCTTCCCCAAGTGAATACGAAGGTAATACGGAGGTAGATTTCTCTCAACCTCCAGTCTATGACTTAAGTGATGAGAAAGACATAGATGGCTTTGATCAGGACATGGATACATTTGAAGAATCTTGCAAAGAAGTGGAGAAATTCATAGAAGAGCACAAGGGAGTAAAACTCACAGAACCACTGGAACCACCTATCCCAAGGCCATTACCACCCAATACAAGCTTCAAGTGGGTACATCCTTAACCTTTAGCTTTATTTTTCCACTTGAATATGGTTTGCTTGAAATAGATGGCCAGCTTAGAGCTCTCTACGGCTTTAAGAGTAAGCGGGAAATGGCTCGTACTCAGAGCTGGTGCACAAGGTTTAATAAGGTTCCACGCTTCAACTCGAAGTGCACGGATTGGCATCATGATCAATCGGATGGATCTCGGAAAATGTTTGGTTATCCTGGTGAGAATCTAATTTCTAAACCTCCCAGATGGAAAGTATAAATCAAGACGAAGGCGGATTTAAAAGCAAAGTTTGGGATCTTGGAATCTATACTAACATTCGTCACCCCGGGAGCCTGACAATCTGTTTGAAGCTGCTCAGAAGCTTCACATGCATAGTTTGGGACCCCGGAGGCTATTGGCATTCCAAGCATTGGTGGAGATTTATGGATGAATTAAAGCATAAGCCACCATAACAGGAAGCTCATCCAATGTCCAACTTAAGGACTTGATGCACGGAAAACTTGTCTCATAACAAATTTCCTTCGGCAAGTGTACCGAATTTGTCGTCAAGTAAAAACTCACAATAGAGTGAGGTCGAATCCCACAGGGATTGATTGATCAAGCAACTTTAATCAGAGGAATGTTCTAGTTGAGCGAATCCAGAATTTGAGTTGAGAATTGCAGAAAATAAAATGGCGGGAAGGTAAATGGCAGGAAAAGTAAATGCTAGAATTAAAGATCTGAAAGTAAATGACTAAAAGTAAATTGCAGAATTGTAAATGGGAATGGGGGAATTGCTCATAAAAGTAAGTAACAGAAATTAAAGAGAATGGATAAGATCAGAAATGGGGGTTCATTGGGCTTAGGAGATGTTGCATTCTCCAGATTAATTTCATTTTCATCTCTTCCTCAATCAATGCACTCATTGATCTCCTTGGCAATCTTAAGTGATTGAATTACAATTTCTTGTAATTCAATCTCTCAAATCTTGATCAATAGCCAATTCTTTGGTCAATTGCTCATGAGAAGAGATGAAGTATGGTCACTGATTATACCACATGCATTTCCCAAATCAAGTTTTGCGAGGATTATAGTCACATATCCATCCAAACCCAATTTGGTCCAGCATGAGAAAGCATTTCTAGCATGATCTCTTCATTTCTCTTTCAAGGTTCAGAAGAGATCCAAGTATGAATAGCTTCTTTTCCAAGATAACTACCCAATTGGATGAAGATCGAAAGCTTTCAAGTAAAATCAAGAGAAAAGATAGAAGAAGAATAATGAAAACTAGTATTGATCCATCAAATTACAACAGAGCTCCCTAACCCAATGAAAGGGGTTTAGTTGTTCATAGCTCTGGAAAATGAAAACAAAGATGGAGAATACATGATGAAACTAGAAGTGCAGAGAAAGTAAAATACAGAGAGTAGTTCTATGCCAAGAGGCTCCCTATAATTTCCAACTCCCAATTTAATTCAAAGCTACTCCTATATATACTACTCTTCTGTTCTTCTAGTTGGCTCTTCAAGTCTTGGGTATGGGCCTTTGGATCTTGAGTTTGAAGCAGTTCTCTTCTTCATTGGGCTTGGCTTTACTTGCAGAGAGAAAGTGTGAAGTGGGCAGAGACTTTAGCTCAAGACGTTAGTGGTGTTAACGTTCAGTGAAAATATGGGTTCGAGAACGTTAGTGACAATCACCTTTTTCACTAACGTTCCTCACCCAAGTAAGAGCCACGTTATCTTCAACGTCAGTGGCACAAACGTTGCTACTAACGTTGCCTCTTTGTCCTTTACACACGTTATTGGGACTTGCCTTTCCCAATAACGTTGAGAAGTCTCCCCCTTCCCTATGTTAGAGTCCACGTTAACTTAGTTAACGTGGCTCTTTTAACGTAGGCTTGCCAACCTTCAAGAACGTTAGTGACACTTACCATTGTCACTAACGTTCCAATGTGCCCCTATTTCTCACGTTAGAGTCCACGTTAACTAGGTTAACGTGGCTTCTAACGTGGCCATGCTAGCCATCTCCAACGTTAGTGACAAGGTTGAGTGTCACTAACGTTGGCTCATCATTCCCTTATCCACGTTAGCTTCCATGTTAACTTAGTTAACGTGGGAGTTAACGTGGCTCATAGTGGCTTATGTGGGCTAATTCCAACGTAGTGACAATGTTTGGTGTCACTAACGTTGGCAATGACCTCTCTTCTTCACGTTAACTTAAGTTTTTACGTGGGAGTTAACGTGGCTTATTGGGGCTTGTGTGGGTTCCTTCCAACGTTAGTGACAATGTTTGGTGTCACTAACGTTGTCGACCACTTTGTCTCCTCACGTTAGCTTCCACGTTAACTAGGTTAACGTGGAAGTTAACGTGGCTTATTGTGACTTGGCCAACGTTAGTGACAAAGTTGAATGTCACTAACGTTAGCTTTCCCTTTACTTCTTAACGTTAGAGGCTACGTTAACTAAGTTAACGTGGCAACTAACGTGGCCACTTATGAGCTTGGTCCAACATTAGTGATAATGTTAAGTGTCACTAACGTTGGCTCCATTTCCTTTCTTCCACGTTAGAGTTCACGTTAACTTAATTAACGTGACTCTTAACGTGGGCAATGATGGCTTCGAGAGCGTTATTGGCAATTACTTTTCTCATTAACTTTGCAAGTTACTCCCATTCCACGTTAGTGTTAACGTTAGTGTAACTAACGTAGCCACTAATGTGGTTCTTCTTTGCTTCCTTTGTCCTGAAATCAAGCAATAAAGTGCATCAAAGTTCTAGTCCAAGTCATGGGAAATGCAACATCTAATTTGTCCTTAAATTCATGCAAAATCCTCATGAAATCATGTAAAATGCACAATGTATGCTTGAATCAAGATGTAAGTGATTATCTACCCAAAACTAGCTTATTTCCTAAGGAAATGCATGAAACTACCCTAAAAATAGTAAAGAAAAGGTCAGTGAAACTGGCCGAAATGCCCTGGCATCAGGACTTTAACTAAAAGTGCTAGATGGGAGACAACCCACCATGGTATGATCGTTCCTTTTTCAATTTTTTTTTTAGTTTTTTTTTGTTTTCAAGTTTTATTTCATTTTATTATATTGAACCTGGAGTTTTGCATCGCATTCATATTAATCGTTGCATTCTGCATACTGCATAATTGCATACCTGCATAAAAAAAAGCGTGCGCGATGCGACCGCATCATTCATGCGATCGCGTCAAGTTGCGAAAAACACTTCCCATGCGACCGCGTCATTCACGCGGCCGCGTGATCTGGAGAACGGCGTAAACATCAAACGACCAGAAAGTTAGGCTGGAATCATGCGACCGTTATGCGTTTCGCACAAATGACCCACGCGATCGCGTCCCTGACGCGATCGTGTCACTTACACAACATCAATCCCATGCGATCACGTGAGCGACGCGATCACGTCGTATGGATTACACAACACCCCTAAAGGAGACAGAGAGTTGCGCTGAAACGACGCTGGATTCGTTCGTTTAGCACAATTTCCAGCGACGCGATCGCATGCCCCAGGCGATCGTGTCATTCACTCTTTTAGCTATCCCATGCGATCGCGCCACTCACGCGATCGCGTCGACCCCCATTTCACTCCAGCCACGCGACCGCGTGCCCCACGTGATCGCGTGGATTCAAATTTATAACCCCCCAGTCACGCGAACCCTACCATTCGCGCCCCCTCCCCCCCCAAACCCCTCTCCTCCCTCTCTTCTTCTCCGATCACACCACCACCACCCAGCCACCATCACCAAAAACGACCGCCACCCCGCCGACCACCCAGACCCCGCCGCCACCCACCCCCTTCCTTTCCCCCCCCTCTTTCTTCTTCTTCCTTCTTTTTCCTTCCTCACCGTCCCTGCCCTCCTCCGCGATCACCACCACCACGCCGCCGTCACTGCCCAGCGCTACCCATGCCCCCTTCCTTCCCCTAACCCCCCACACCCATTACCCTTACCTTTCCCTCCCTGCGCCCGAACAGCAGTCACCGCCGCCGCGCCACCCTCCTCCGCCGCGCCAGACACCACCGCCACCATCCCCAGCCACATCTCTGCCCCACTCTCCTTAATTCGCCTACCAGGTTCCGACAAACGCCACCCTTCTCTCCATTCGTAGTTAATTCATATTTTTCTGTTTATGTTCATATTTAGGCTAGTTAGATATGCATGTTGTAGTGGATTCTAGGTTGTTAGGTAGCCTAGGATGTGGTTAGTGGATTTAGGCATATTTAATTGCACTGTTCGTGTTTCTTATTTTATCAATTTGCAATTCTGCTATTGTTGTGAAGTTTAGTAATGTTCATATGTTGCTCTTCAAGTTCATGCTGCTATGCTCTTTCTTATTCATACTATTTAATTACAGCTTTACTTTTGATTCATATGAACTATTCTGTTGCTGTTTATTTTTCGGGACAATCCAATTTTAGCCGGAATGCTGCCCAAATTTCTGTAAAATGTTTCCATTCATGTCTTGGTTTTGGCATTTTCAACTGTGCTTTCCTTAGATTTAACCAAACCAATTCATGAATGCTAGGGCAAGCTTTCTCATTCTCTTTGATTTCCTGGTTCATAATCTGCATTTTTGATTATTAGATTCCAATTTTTTTGCTATTTCTATATCTATCTGAATCATCATCAACCTAATTTCCTTGTTTGGTTATGAGTTACCTGTAGCCTTTAATTATGAATGCTTGTTACTTAGAAACTTATCATTATACCACTTACATTAACCCACTTTTTACTAACTCACTAATTTTAACTTCTTAAACTCTTTTTCAATTCTAACCAACCTAACCTTTCATACTCTCTCTTCTTGGTTTTTCACTTTCTCTTTAACCTTCTAACCATGGCATACTGATAATTTTTCCTAATTAACATGCCTTCTATTACATTTTGGATTGTGAATTCTTCTTTTCAGACTTTTAACTCCTATACAATCCTTAATGCACATTTACTTAACTCATTTTCCTTATCCTATTGCTCCTTTGCCACTTTGTGTTTCTTTTGACTATTTGCCTATTTGTTTTCCTATTTTTATTATATCCTGGTTTTCTATTTTTCAGGATGTCTGCCACCCAGAGAAAGGGAAAAGCAAAGGCAACTACTGGCAAACGTAAAAGAGGAGAATCCGCTATGTCTATCATGGATATCATGCACGATGACTCATGGCGGGAGAAAAACTTTACCCCGCAGGAGAAGGCCAACCAGCTACTCCCTGCTACCGATCCAGTAAAGTTTGCAAACCGATACTGTGAGCTGAAGTATCCGGTGTTTGCAACCTCCAGGAACCTATACCTGGAGAGGACTTTGAAGATCCCAGAAGAACTCCAGCATTACACCTCTGATCAGATCAAACAAAGAGGCTGGTTCTTCCTGGAAAGAAACCTGACTGAGGTCAATGCATCTTGGGTAAGGGAGTTCTACTGCAATTACTTCAAGACTTTCCTAGATGCAGTGAACTTAAGAGGGAAGCAGATTCTGGTCACTGAAGAGGCCATAGAGGATGTTCTGAAACTTCTGTCTAAATCTGATCAGCTGGATGGTTATCAAAAAGCTGAGGAGGACATGCACTTCATGAAGTTTGATTGGGATGCAGTCAAGGCCAGGATAGCCCTTGACCCGACCGTTCCTTGGATTATGGGTCAGAACACTACCATGCCAAAGGGAATCAAGCGGATTTACTTGAATGATGAGGCTCGGCTATGGCATCAGATACTTAGCAACTTCATTATGCCGAGTACTCACGAGATTGAGATACCAGCCGCTATGATCACCCTCCTATGGTGTGTGATGGAGGGTAAGGACCTGTACCTGCCACGCTTTATCCGGTACTATATGGCCAGGGTCCACGTCCGAGGCACTCTTCCTTTTCCTTATCTGATTACACAGCTAGGCCGTCGAGCTGACGTGCCTTGGGAGGATGCTGATGAAAAGCCACCTACTGCAGAATGCAAGATTATCCCTCACAGCAGGAACTTTCTGGCTTTGGGCTATCGACCTCCTTTCCTCACTGCTACTGCTGAGACAGCCACACCATCTGCCGGCCCCTCTTCCTCTACAGCTACCCCTGCTACCACCACTACACCTCCACCTGCCCCAAAGCCCGTCTATCATCTAGTGCACCGCCTGTTTTGACGGCTTGACCAGATGGAGCGTTGCAACAAGCGACGCTATGAGCACCTGAAGCTGATGATACGATCTGGCGACATCCCCTCCGAGCCTGACACACCATCCGAGGCATCTAAGGAGGAGGTGGATGATCATGAGGCAGAAACCCATCCACAGAGCGAGGCTGCGCAGGCAGGCACAGAGCAGGCCACATCACATCTGGAGGCTCCGCCTCAGATTCAGGCTGTAGACCCCGAGATCCCTATCCAGTCAGCACCTCCTCTGCAGCAGGCAGATCCTCAGACCACCATCACAGAGACTCCAACTACCCGTCCTTCCAGTGATGACACCCCTTCACACCCTGCTTGAGTGAGCATCAGGGACGATGCTTCATTTTAAGTGTGGGGAGGTCGCCATCTCTGGCATACATTTTTTTTGTGAACCACTACAGACTCTTTTTATTTTATTTTGCTACTTTTCTGTATTTTTCTTTTTATTTTTATTTTTCTTTTCTCAGTACTTATATATTGCTATTTTTATGTATTTTTACTCTATTTCTGCATTTTGCACTTTAGTTCATATTTTAGCCATTTAGTTTAGTTGCAATTCTAACTTATTAGTTATAGAAATTGTGGATTAATTAGTATAGTTTACCCTTTTTAGCATAAGATAGCTTAGTTTAAATTGAAAAATACAAAAAGGGAGTAAACTAGGAACTTGAACATAATAAGGAACAATCCACACGACTTGTATATATATAGCATTACATGTTAGTTAGTTAACAATATTTCATCAAGGAGAAACACTAGAACTTTAAAGCCACCTTAAGTTTTACATTGAGAATAATGGGAACTTTTGATTTTACTTGCGTGACATACATAACTGATAATGATTTTTGAGCTAGAGAACACACAGCCTGTGAGTTTTGAGCTTAATTGTATGGTTACATTCAAACCATAAATTTTATTCCTATGTGTTCCGCCCTTTTTTTTCTGATGTTCTTTACTTTGTTTTAATCTATATGTCCGATTATAGAATAGAAATACATACCAAGAGAGTGATTGAGGCCATTATTTAATTTTAGCTCACTTATCCCAAATTAGCCTACCCTTTTACATCACCCTTGTTAGCCCCCTTGAGCCTTTAAATCCCCTCTTATTCTATAAGCCACAATACTAGCCTTAAGCAGAAAAACAAAATAAAAATCCCAAGTTGAATCCTTGGTTAGCTTAAGATAGAAAGTGTGTAATTGTTTAAGTGTGAAAAACCTATTGGGAACATGGATGATAAAAACAAAAGGTAGAAAAGTTGAAAAGAATAAAATTATTCAAATAAAAATTTTGGGAAGCATGCTCATGTAAAATCAAATAATTGAATTATCATGTGCAATAAAAAAAATGTTATTTTTCAGTATTAGAATAAAGGGGACACAAAAGAATTTCCCAAATGTGAAATAAAGCAATGCACATGGGATAAAAAAATAATAAACATTGAAACATGAGCATGTAACATCAAAAGTGGGAAAATATAGGAAAATAGGTAAAGAAGCTTTGCTTTACAAGTTATGTATGTTAGTTGAGATCTTAGACTAATTAAGGATTCACTTATTAGCTCACTTAGCCTTATACATATACCCTTACCTTTACCTTGGCCCCATTACAACCTTAACTAAAGACCTCATGATTTTGGTATGTCTATATTCTATAATTGTTGATTGGTTAGATGAAGAACAAAGTTATAGAAAGTAAGAATAAAAAGAAGAATAGAGTGATTAACCCAATAAACACTAAGTGACTAGAGAGTAAACACAAAATCCAGTGAGGGTTCAATAGCTCATTAACATATATCTCTGCTGAAATTATTAATTGTCTTGCAAGTTTATAAAATGTTTTTCTCTCCCATTTCAATTGTAAAGGCACTTTATCAACTATCTAAGGTTTGGCTATATATATATATATATATATATATATATATATATATATATATATATATATATATATATATATATATACATATATATACATGTGAATTAATTCAACTACATGCAAGCTTTATATACAAGTGCATAAAAATTAGAATTGCATGATGCATCTAGGTAGTTGCATTTAGATTAGATTGCATTGCATGACATTCCACCACTTTAACCTAACATTACCCTTGGACTTAGCATGAGGACATGCTATTGTTTAAGTGTGGGCAGGTTGATAAACCCATATTTTATGATATATTTTGTGCTTAATCTGAGTGATTTATTCAATCCTTCACCCATTTATTCATGTTAATTGCATGGTTTTACTTTCCCTTCCTTATTATCTGATGTATGTGAAAAACATGTTTCCTATGCTTTAAAATTAATTATTTTAATTACCTTTATTTCCATTCGATGCCGTGATTAGTGTGTTGAGTAGTTTCAGATCTTCTAAGGCAGGAATGACTTAAAGGATGGAAAGGAAACATACAAAAATGGAAGGAAAGCACAAAACAGAGTTTTTGAAGAAACTGGCAGCCACGCGATCGCATGGGCGACGCGGCTGCATGCCAACGCGAAAAGGCATTGACGCGACCGCATAACTGACGCGACCGCGCGCCTTGAGCGAAACACATATGACGCGGTCGCATGACTGACACGACTGATGTGCGGAAAACGATCTGACACAAAACTCACCAGCAAGTGCATCAGGTCGCGTCAAGTAATAATAACTCACGTGAGTGAGGTCGATCCCACAGGGATTGAAGGATTGAGCAATTTTAGTTTAGTGGTTGATTTAGTCAAGTAAATCAAGAGTTGATTGAGTGATTTATGATTACCAGAATTTAAATTGCATGGAAAATAAAAGGAGAGGGGTAGATTGCAAAAAATTAAAGAGCAGAGAAAGTAAATAAGCTGAATCTTAAAGTGCAAGTAATATAAATTACAGAAACTTAGATCGCAAGAAATGTAAATTGCAGAATCTTAAAGTGCAAGAAATGTAAATGGCTTGAATTGTAAAGGGAATTGGGAATTTGATTTGCAGAAATTAAACAGAGAAAAGTAAATCTCAACAAGTAGATAAGTAAAAGAGGAATCAAAATGAAACGGATCTCAACTGGAAACGTAAATTGCTTGAAGAAGCGTTCAACAGAGAAATTAAAATGAAAACTCCAGATCTCAGGACCCCAAGAGACTAGTTAACCAAGTCTAGATCTCAATACCTTCCTAGATCCAAATTGAGAATTCAATTGCAAGAAAAGTAAAGATCCAGCAGTAGAAGAAAAGAAGCGAAATCGCAAATTCTCAATGATGCAGTAAATCAAAACAGAGAGATCTCAAGGTGAGATTGAAACAGAATTCCTTCAATTCTCAACACTCAAGACTCAGACAAAGTGTGTAGAAAAGAAAACAAAAACAACCCAGAGGAAGAGAATTCAATTCTCCTTCCCAGGAACTCTCAAATTCTAAAAGCAACTACTAAGGTGAGCTCTCTACTGCAAGTATTGAAAATTCTAAAAAGGAAGCTCCCCTGAAACTTCAAATCCTAAGCTATTTATACACTTTCTTCAAATGATCATTAATCCTTGAATTGGGCCTTTAGTCTTGATGGAATTGGGTTGATAGTAGCCTCCGTTGATTGCTCTTGGTGTTGGAAAGAAATCCATTAGTGAACCGGGCCATGAACCATTCACGTTTGAGCCAACGTTTGAGGCAAACGTTGACTCAAACGTCACTTGTGTCAAATTATGCAGCCAAGTCCATTTGCTGTCCTCCACGTTTGGCTCAATGTTTGAGGTCAAACGTGAGCTCAAACGTGGATCACCCCAGGCTCTCTTTTTGGCCAACGTTTGGCCCAACGTTTGAGGCAAACGTTGGCGCAAACGTGGCTCATCTAACTCATCAATCAGGGGTGCTCTTCCATGCTCTTTCTTGCCAAAATGTAGCCAACGTTTGACCTCACGTTTGAGGCAAACGTTGGCTTAAACGTCGCTGCTCAGAAGCTCCAACTCTCCTCTTTTAGGCGCCAACGTTTGACCTCACGTTTGAGGCAAACGTTGGCGCAAACGTTGCCCTTCCAGGAGTGCCATTTTTCTTCCTTTTAGGCACCAACGTTTGACCTCACGTTTGAGGCAAACATTGGCGCAAACGTTGCCTTCTAGGAGCTTCTTCTTCAGCCAACGTTTGCCTCAACGTTTGATGTCAAACGTTGGCTCAAACGTTGGCTCTTCCCCAGGGTATTCTTCATCTGCTACTCACGTTTGAGTTGACGTTTGAGGCAAACGTCAGCTCAAACGTGAACTCCTCTTTTCAAGCCCATTCTTGCAACCTTCTTCCAAGCTTTATTCCTCCTGTCATCAATCAACAATTGTATCAAAGCTATGCCATAATCATGAGAGTTATCCTTCTTCTTGTCACACAAGCAATTATGGCACAAAAACTCATGAAAATGCATCAATTCATCCATGGTTGATTGAATCAAAGGAAAAATGAAATTCAATCCAATTAGCTTACTTGTGGCTTAAGAAAGTGCATAAAACCAAATAAAAACAAAGGAAAAAGACTAGTGAAACTAGGCTAAGATGACTTGTCATCACAACACCAAACTTAAAACTTGCTTGTCCCCAAGCAAGAAAAGAGTTATTAAGAAGAAAGAATGAAAACAAAAGAGAATGCTCATGTTAGCAGAGTGTTATTGGTAGCTCATGGGGTTTTATGCAGATGTGTAACTACTCACTTCTTATTGACAAGTAGGCCTAGAAAGTTCTCTCTAAGCATCAAGCAAGACACTGCTATGACCTCTCATTATTCCTTTGTCCTTGTTTACTGAATTTTTTTTCTTTATAAGCTTTAGTTCAGTGTCATGTGTAACAAGCTCTTTTCTTTATTTATGCTTGACACATTATTCACTTTAGACACTTGGCTCACATCCCTTCTTAGAACATTGATGCCCAGCACCTCTTTGGGTTACTAAATGTCTTGTAGCTAGGTTGCTCTTGATAGTGGACTTTCAGTTGATAATCCCGGGTTAGTTAACCCAAGTTACCAAGTGTTAATGCACTCCAAAGAACTTAATAATCCAAGCAGATCCTAGTACAAAGACACCACAGGCATATATTCTAAAGTTCAAACTATTGGTGTCTAGCTTTGTTTCTTTTTATTTTTCTTTTGTTCTGTTGCCACTTTTGGCTTTTTCTCTTCTCTTTTTGTTTTTCTTTTCACCCAAGGACTTTTATTTTGTTGAGATTCATAGACAGTGAACTACTTTCTTTTTAAAAAGAGAACAAGTTATTCCTTTTATTCACTAATAATGAGTTGCCACACAATCACACATACATGCCACCACTTACTATTATTTGACTTCTAGCTAACGATGAACCATCTTACTTCATGCTTCAAACATTTCTTTTATTGAATTGAAAAGATGCAGGGGACAAAGCATGCATTAGTTAAGTGAAAGTAAACACACAAGCACACACTTAGACTAACTTACTTATTTTAAAAAAACAAACATAATGCAAAGACCATTAACTAAAATGACCTAATAAGGATGCAAAGACTACTTTATACAGAAATGATGCATGCTTTCTTTGTAGTAAGGAGCAGGTCCACCTTTCATGTATCAGGCTTTTTCTTGCTTCTTTCATTTGCTTGGGTGTTGGTGTTCCCTGTGTCCATGTCTGTTGTCTGTTGACCCCGCCAAAACCCAGCTTTATTCATCGCCTCCTCTACTCTATCTTCAAGTCTCATAGCCTTGCTTACTTCTATCTCACTTTTCCCTTTGAAGAACTCATCGAAAGTTGGAAAATGCTGGATCCATGTTGTGCAGATGCTCTCCAATATAGTTCATTTTGATTTGACTATTTATGTTGTAGTCGGCTTGGACTTCATATCTTGCATCTTGGAGATTTGTGAACTCTTTGAGAGCCCTCATATTTTCAGCTTGCATTTGTGCTAACTTTCCAAATGATTCGTGAGATTGAAAAGCATGCTCCTCTTGCATCACGAAAAATTTTGACTCAAACTCACTTTGTCTGTTCATCATTCTCAGCTGTCATTCCTCTTGCTCTTGTTGGTTTTTCATGTAGTGGGAATGGTATTCCTCTTGCCTTTCTTGAATTCTCATGTATTGTTGTGATAATCTTCCAATTGCTTCCTGCATTTGAGTCATATCTAGAGTGTTATGTGGTGGAATGTGTTGCTGTTCTTCTTCCTCTTGTGGTTCTTCTTCCTCTTGTGGCTCTTCTTCTTCCATTGGTTCATTTCTTTGCCTTCTTCTTGGTAGTCTTTGGCTCTGCTGTGCTTCAGTAACGATCATCATTCTTTCAATGGTTATAGGCATGCCCGGGTTCAGCCATGTTGGATTTGCCTCTTCCATTGGCACCTTGGCTTTCATACATAAACGCATAATGGTGCTCGGGTAGTGTAGCCACCCTTCGGCCGAATTTTTCTCTGCTAACCTTTGAATGTCATTTGCAATGATCTCATGGATCTTCACTTCTCCTCCCGTTATTATGCAATATAACAAGATAGCTCTCTTCTTATTGACCTCCGAGTTGTTTACTGTGCCTAAGATTGATCTCTTCATTAGCTCATACCAACATTTTGCTTCAGGAGTGAGATCTCCTCTTCTCAAGTACTTGTACTTGTTTTTAGTAGTTCCTACCCACTCCGTGTTGACTACACTAATCTCACTGGCAATCTCATCATAGTCTTACTCTTCATTTAGCCTTTGATGGTATCCTGGCTTATCAAAATGGGTTGCCCTCAGTTTTAATGCTTTCATGATAGTGTTTGGGCTAAAATCTACTTCAGTTCCCCGCACATAACTCTTATAAGTTGGAGCTTGATTCATTTCGGTCCTTGGGGTATTGGCGTAGAATTCCCATATAATGTTCGCATTGATTTTGGTAATTGGTGAAATGACCTCCTCCCACCTCCTCTTCCTAATCTTGGCTTTCATTTCTTGGCACTCATCGTCCGGCAATAGAAGTGGAACCTCTGGATATATCTTCTTCTGCCTCATCCATTCAAGTTGTAGTTGATGGTACCAAGATCTAAATTTCCACTGGTCAAATTCAGGGGTGTTTTCTTCAACCATGGGCTCCTTTCCTCTCCTTCGTTTGGTTCTTGAGGAAGAGGCCATGATTGCTTGATTGGCTGATCTTTTTGAGGTTAGAGGGGTGTGAAGAAAGTTGGAGATTTTGATGTGTTCAGAGAAAAATTTGGGGCTGAGCTTATATGATGAAGAATGATGGAGGGAATGGAGTTTGAATGGTTGGATTGCAGGGGGTGTGCAACTCTTCGGTTATGTGCATGGCTTTGAAGGTGGTGTGTTATGATTACTTAAATGAACAATGGAGGGCTGGGATACAATTGGGTGTTATACGAATCAAAGGTGTGCATGTGAGGGTGAATGAGGACAAATTTTTACTTCTTCAATGATTTTCAACGTGATCATTCCAAGGAGTGGCAGATTCACTTTTTGAGACATTTGATGGGATTTTGTCCTCATGCTATGCTCTCCCTTTGTCTTGTCTCTTTCATTGAGTGTTCTTTGACCACCTAACCATCACAACAAGACAACAAAGATCAACATTATCAAACCGTGGCAAGAGTACTTCCTTTATTAACAACTATGTGAACTCTCATTCCTTATATCTATTTTAACCGTGACTTTTCTTGGAGGACACCAAACTTAATGTTTGGTCATATAGTAAAAAAATGTTTATTCCTCCAACTAGTGTTCTTGAAATCCCAATGTCACTCTTGGTTAAAATTTATAAGAAATGCTTTCATAAAATTTTTTTTTTGGTGCATGATTTTTTTTTTAATTTTCATGAAGAGAAAGGAATTTTTGATCTTCTGAAAATGTCCACCTATGCAGACACCAAACTTAGTGTTTGGTCATATGCTTTATCAGGATAACTAAGCATACAGTATGAAAATATTTGTAACACTGGTTTGGTGTGCTTGAAGACACACCAAACTTAGAAGCCTTAGCATATGTTTCAAACAGTGCATGCATTCATTAAGTATGTTCATGAAAAGAAAAGAAATCATGCTCAGGTGATCATAGCTTATTGAATTTTAAAATGACATAAATCTTAAATCATGGGTTGCCTCCCATGGAGCGCTCTTTTATTGTCACTAGCTTGACACTGGGGCTTTCTTTTATGGTGGTTGATGATTGTAGTGCCTCAACTTGTCCCCCCTGACTGTGATCCTCCTCTTTGTTCCTTGATGTTCAATTTCAGCATGTTCTAATGAAAGTATATTACTGACAGTGTAGTAGTCATCAGTCTGTTGGTTTGTTCCCAGTTGTTGGTAGATCAATTGCACTTTATCACCTTTGGACAGCCCTTCTGTTGGAATCTTTCTGTTCTTCCAACCCCTTTTTGTTTTGTTCTTGTGTTTCTTCCTTCCTTTTGTTGACCTTTCTTCTTTGGCCGTAGGTTTACCTTGGAGATTTCTCTTCTTAGTGGCTAACACTACAATGTCCTCTTGAACTTCTTCATTATTTTGCATAGATTCTTTCCTTCTTTGATTTGTTAAATCATTTATCTCTTGTTTGGGAGGGCAGCTGTTGTCTGTCTTGTTGATCTCCTCCTTCCATTGTAGATTTTCTTTATTTTCTGTACCATCCTTCTTTTTATAATTGAACTGTGCTTCTGGTAGTAAACTTAAAGTGATACTCTCATCATGCATCCTGAGGATTAATTCTCCTTGTTCTACATCTATGATGGCTCTTGCAGTAGCTAAAAATGGCCTTCCCAAGATGATTGAATTGTTTTCTTCTTCTTCAGTGCTCAGTATTACAAAATTCGTAGGGAAAATGAACTTGTCAACCTTAACTAAAAGGTTTTCAATCACTCCTTTGGGATGTACTACTGACTGATCCACTAATTCCAAGGACATCTGTATTGGTTTCACCTTCCCTATGCCATGCTTTTTCACTAAAGATGATGGAATTAGATTTATGCTTGCTCCTAAGTCACACATCCCCTTGTTGATAAATAGACTTCCAATGGTGCAAGGTAGGAAGAAACTTCCAGGATCTTCCAGCTTGGGAGGGAGTCCTTTTCTGATGAGCGCACTACATTCTTCAGTGAGAAGCACAGTTTCCTTCTCCAGCCAACTTCTTTTCTTATTAATGAGTTCCTTCAAGAACTTGGCATATAAGGGCATTTGTTCCAATGCTTCAGCTAGGGGAATGTTGATTTCCAGCTTCTTGAAAGTTTCCAGGAACTTATGAAAATGTTGGTCCTTAGTCTCTTTGCTGAACCTCTGAGGGTATGGTAGTGGAGGTACAAAGTTCTTCTCTGTTTGTTGCCTTTATTCCTTGGTTGGTTCTTCAATTACTTCCTTCCCCTTTCTTGAAATTTTTAATTGTTCCTCCCTTTCTTGAGCTTGCCTTGCAGTTTGCTTGCTTGCCATTGCATCATCACCATCGGCTTCCTCTGCGTGTGTTGGCTTTTCCCCCTCTATTGGCCTTTTGCTGTTCTCCATTTGCTTCCTTGTAGGGTCTTTATTACTCATCAATGTTCTCCCACTTCTTAACTGTATTGCCTTGCATTCTTCTTTAGGATTTGGAATTGTGTCACTTGGCAGGGAACTTGATGGTCTCTCAACAGAAATCTGCTTGGAGATTTGCCCAATCTGTCTCTCTAGGTTCTTCATGGAAGCTTCATGGTTCTTGGTTGTCATTTCTTGGTGTTTCCACATTTTGTCTATCAAGGTTTCCAAGTTAGTGAGTCTTTGAGATTCAGATGATGCTTGTGGTGGGTTGTGAGATATGGGTGGTGGCTGGTGGGCATTTTGATTGGTGGGTTGATTATTGGATTGGTAATGGTTGGGATTGGGGTAGTTGTTTTAAGGTTTTCTGTAAGGATTTTGGTTAGTTTGCTGCTGGTTGTGGTTTTGGTTGTTTCTGGAAGTATTTTGGTTTGAGTTCCTCTGCCATGGTTGTTGGTTCTGGTTGTGATTATCTCCCCATCTGAGGTTTGGGTGGTTCTTCCAGGATGGATTGTATGTGTCACCATACACTTCATTCTGTCCAGAATTTTGGTTGTGCATGTACTGGACTTGTTCTTGCTACTGCTCCTCTTGAGTTTCTTCATTTTGCACCCATGTGGATGATGGTTGGCTTGTGTTAACTGCTGCAACCTGGAGGCTATCAATCCTCTTGGCCATTTGCTCAAATTGTTGTTGAATTTGCTGCTGCATCATCTTGTTTTGAGCCAAGATTGAGTCTACTCCTTCTAACTCCATTACTCCTCTCCTTTGTGATGGTTGGCGGTTTCTTTGATGAGCAAAGAAATATTGATTGTTGGCCACCATGTCCACAAGATTCTGGGCTTCCTCAGCCGTTTTCATTAGTTGTAGTGAACCTCCAGCAGAATGATCTAATGCCTCTTGAGATTTCAATGTCAGACCTTCATAGAAATTTTGCAGCACGTCCCATTCATTGAACATCTCTGGAGGACACTTTCTGATTAAGGCTTTGTACCTCTCCCATGCTTCATACAAGGATTCGGCATCTAATTGTGTAAATGTCTGCACCTCGGTTTTCAGCCTGATGATTCTTTGAGGTGGATAGAATTTGGCTAGAAATTGGTCACCAAGTCATCCCAACTAGTGATACTTCCTTGGGGAAAAGTTTCAAGCCATTGTGCGGCCTTGTCCTTTAATGAGAACGGGAACAACAGAAGCTTGTAGGTTTCAGGATTCACGCCATTGGATTTGACAGTGTCACAAATCCTTAAGAAGGTGGATAGATGTTGATTTGGATCCTCCAATGGTCCTCCCCCAAATGAGCAGTTGTTTTGGACCAATGTGATGAGTTGTGGCTTCAGCTCAAAGTTATTTGCATTGACATTAGGGGTGAGAATGCTGCTCCCACAATGTCTAGCGTTTGCAAAGGTATAGGAGGCCAGTACTCTCCTCTGCTGTGGGTTATTGTTAACCCCTCCTCCTGGATTAGATGGATCTCCTTCCATCTCGTGATATTCTTCCTCAGAATCTTCCTCTCCAACAATATTTTTCCCTCTTTCAGCCTTAACCTTCTAAGAGTTCTCTGGTCAGTTTCAGATAAAACAGGAATGGATCTCCCTGTACCTGACATACAAATAAAACAAAAGAAACACCACCAGTAACACTTCAATCTATTGCTAGAATGAAGTTTAGTTTAAGCAAAATTTCAAACAGTTAGTGTGTCAGTCAAAAATTAGAGAACAGAAAAGAAAAAGTGCTTGATCTAGATCTCCACTTCACTTAATCATTGTCAATCTGTTTCAATCCCCGGCAACGGCGCCAAAAACTTGATGTGCGGAAAACGATCCGACACAAAACTCACCGGCAAGTGCACCGGGTCGCATCAAGTAATAATAACTCATGTGAGTGAGGTCGATCCCACAGGGATTGAAGGATTGAGCAATTTTAGTTTAGTGGTTGATTTAGTCAAGCAAATCAAGAGTTGATTGAGTGATTTGTGATTACCAGAATTTAAATTGCATGGAAAATAAAGGGAGAGGGGGTAGATTGCAGAAAATTAAAGAGCAGAGAAAGTAAATAAGCTGAATCTTAAAGTGCAAGTAATATAAATTGCAGAAACTTAGATCACAAGAAATGTAAATTGTAGAATCTTAAAGTGCAAGAAATGTAAATGGCTTGAATTGTAAAGGGAATTGGGAATTTGATTTGCAGAAATTAAACAGAGAAAAGTAAATCTCAACAAGTAGATAAGTAAAAGAGGAATCAAAATGAAACGGATCTCAACTGGAAACGTAAATTGCTTGAAGAAGCGTTCAACAGAGAAATTAAAATGAAAACTCCAGATCTCAGGACCCAAGAGACTAGATAACCAAGTCTAGATCTCAATACCTTCCTAGATCCAAATTGAGAATTCAATTGCAAGAAAAGTAAAGATCCAGCAGTAGAAGAAAAGAAGTGAAATCGCAAATTCTCAATGATGCAGTAAATCAAAATAGAGAGATCTCAAGGTGAGATTGAAACAGAATTCCTTCAATTCTCAACACTCAAGACTCAGACAAAGTGTGTAGAAAAGAAAACAAAAACAAGCCAGAGGAAGAGAATTCAATTCTCCTTCCCAGGAACTCTCAAATTCTAAAAGCAACTACTAAGGTGAGCTCTCTACTGCAAGTATTGAAAATTCTAAAAAGGAAGCTCCCCTGAAACTTCAAATCCTAAGCTATTTATACACTTTCTTCAAATGATCATTAAGCCTTGAATTGGGCCTTTAGTCTTGATGGAATTGGGTTGATAGTAGCCTCCGTTGATTGCTCTTGGTGTTGGGAAGAAATCCATTAGTGAACCGGGCCATGAATCATTCACGTTTGAGCCAACGTTTGAGGCAAACGTTGACTCAAACATCACTTGTGTCAAATTATGCAGCCAAGTCCATTTGTTGTCCTCCACGTTTGGCTCAACGTTTGAGGTCAAACGTGAGCTCAAACGTGGATCACCCCAGGCTCTCTTTTTGGCCAATGTTTGGCCCAACATTTGAGGCAAACGTTGGCACAAACGTGGCTCATCTAACTCATCAACCAGGGGTGCTCTTCCATGCTCTTTCTTGCCAAAATGTAGCCAACGTTTGACCTCACGTTTGAGGCAAACGTTGGCTTAAACGTCGCTGCCCAGAACCTCCAACTCTCCTCTTTTAGGCGCCAACGTTTGACCTCACGTTTGAGGCAAACGTTGGCGCAAACGTTGCCCTTCCAGGAGTGCCATTTTTCTTCCTTTTAGGCGCCAACGTTTGTCCTCACGTTTGAGGCAAACGTTGGCGCAAACATTGCCTTCTAGGAGCTTCTTCTTCAGCCAACGTTTGCCTCAACGTTTGAGGTCAAACGTTGGCTCAAACGTTGGCTCTTCCCCAGGGTATTCTTTATCTGCTACTCACGTTTGAGTTGACGTTTGAGGCAAACGTCAGCTCAAACGTGAACTCCTCTTGTCAAGCCCATTCTTGCAACCTTCTTCCAAGCTTTATTCCTCCTGTCATCAATCAACAACTGTATCAAAGCTATGCCATAATCATGAGAGTTATCCTTCTTCTTGTCACACAAGCAATTATGGCACAAAAACTCATGAAAATGCATCAATTCATCCATGGTTGATTGAATCAAAGGAAAAATGAAATTCAATCCAATTAGCTTACTTGTGGCTTAAAAAAGTGCATAAAACCAAATAAAAACAAAGGAAAAAGACTAGTGAAACTAGGCTAAGATGACTTGTCATCAGCGACCGCGTGATAAGGAAAACTCCGAATGACGCGACCGCGGGACAGAGGCCACACACCAGAAATTGCAAAAAATGCTCATAGCAAATTCTGAAGCCCTTTTTGGCCCAAATCCAAGTCCAGAAGGCATAGACCAGAGGTTATGAAGTGGGGGAATGCATCCATTCAAGGAGAGTCTCCACTTTAGTTAGTTTTCATGATTTAGATTTAGTTTTGAGAGGGAGATTCTCTCCTCTCTCTTTAGGATTAGGATTTAGAATTAGGATTTTATGCGCTTTCAGGATTATCTCTTTTTATCAGGTTCAATATTCCTTTTTATTATTTTCCCAATTTTATTTATGAATTCTTCTATGTTACAGATTACTTTTTGAATTAATGTTATTTAAGGTATTTCAGTTTATTATTGCTTTCTTTTATTTACATTATTGTTATTCCCATCTGAAGACATTTTTATTCCAGTAGATTTACTTTTCTCCTTTTGGTCTTGGTTAAGAAATTAGTAACTCAGGAGTTATAAAACTCAAACATGATTGATAATTGTTATCTTTGTTAATTAAATTGAACTTCAATAATCCCAATCTTTTCTTAGGAAATAAATAGGATCTGAAGATCAAACCAATTAATCCCTTGACCTTCCTTTGTCTTAGTAAAGGTTAACAAAGTAGAATTAAGATTTAATTTTCATCATCATTGATAAGGATAGCTAGGATAGGACCTCTAATTTCTCATACCTTGCCAAAAGTTTATTTACAGTCATCTATTTATTTTACTTGCCATTTAAATTGCTTGTTCTTCATTTACTTTATTTGCTAATTAGACTATTCGCTCCTCATTCTCAAAACCCCAATTTACAATCTCCATAACCAATAATAAGAACATACTTCCCTGCAGTTCTTTGAGAAGATGACCCGAGGTTTGAATACTACGGTTATCAATTTATTTAGGGGTTTGTTACTTGTGACAACCAAAACGTTTGCACGAAGGGATTTCTGTTGGTTTAGAATCTATATCTACAACGCGACTATTTTTATAAAATTCTTTACTAGCAAAAATCCTAACATCAAAATGGCGCCGTTGCCGGGGAACTGCAATCGTGTGCCTTATTATTGGTTATTGTAAATATTTTTCTTTTACTTGTTTATTTGTCTTTATCTTCCCCTTTTTATTTCTATTAGCTACTATGGATTCTCACCCCTTTTGCTTTGAGTTTGGTTCTAATGTTATTGAAAGGAATGGAAGTTATAACAGGAACATGCATCAAGGTCAGAACAATCAAAGATGGATGGAGCCAAGAGGATCTGATCAACCCTTTAGGCAATAACACCCTCCAAGATATCATGGACAAAGACCATTCTACAATGCATACCAAGCTAATAGACATAGTGGACAACCTTGTAATTACCCACAAACCCCACCATGTGCTTATAGACCATCCTCTCAACATAACTTCGAACCACCACACTCACAAGCTCCTTTTCACCATTCACCACCGTATGATCCTTATCTACACCGATTCCAGTCCAATTACTCCCAAACATCACCACTTCCCCATGTACCATATCTAAATCTATCACCCCGAGAATCAGAGGTTCGCCTCAAGAAAACAGTAGATCAACTTCAAACAACCCTTCATCAACTGGAGCAAGCAGTAAGTCTATTATCTTCTAGACGTTCGAACATTCAAGGACCTCCCACAGCCCCATGTGGACAATCTAATGAAGAGCGTAGCATGAAGGAGATACTAGAAACTCCAGTGGACAAGACAGAGCATGGCTTCGTCCTGGAACAAGTAGAGGAAGCTGTCATTATTAAAGAAGAAGAGTTGGTTGAAGACTTAGGAGACGCTGAACTTCCATGGGAATCCAGAGTTGTGGAGAATTCTTTCAAGGACGTTACAATTGATGCTAAGGAGGACAGTGCCCAACCCCCACGTAATGAACTTGCATCCGCGAGTGAATTCTCTGAGATTGAAGAATCTTCCCATATGTAGAGGGAGGATTATATGTCACCATATCCAAACACCAAAACCCAAATCCTACTCAAGTGTGAGAAGGAATTTCTAGCTTGGTTTCATGTTTTCTTTTCCAAGGTTCCTATGAAACCCATTTTGCATTCAACCCATTTTCCAAGGTGATTGAATACTAACATTAAAACAAAATTTTTCTAGCAAATCAAAGATGAAGAGAAGAAGAAATTCACTATCATTAATCCATCAAGTACAATAGATCTCCCTCTCTCAATGAGAGGGAATTTAGCTACTCATAGCTCAAAGAAAAGTAAGAGATGGAAAAGTGAATCTAACTATGCTTCAACTAATAGCTCAACTGCTTAACCCCTTTCTCAGTACTTTTAAAGATTATTTATACTAATCTTAGAACTAGAAATAAAGAAAATACAAAAGTGAAAAGAAAAATTACAATTTGGAGGGAAAAGAAGCTCAATAAACGTGATCCCCAGCTGGCATGTGGCTGGTGCTTCAGTGGCGTGCCACGCCTCACTATGATTCTGGCTTGGCGTGCCACACCCAGCTCTTCAAGTGGCACGCCCTCCTTCATTAGCATCCCTGGCGTGCCACGCCTTCGAGCCCAAGTGGCACGCCCAGGGTCTTTTAATCACTTGTGTAGCCTGGCGTGCCATGCCTTCGAGCCCAAGTGGCACGCCCAGGCCTTTTTAAACCCTTGGATAGCCTGGCATGCCACGCCTTCAAGTCCAAGTGGCACGCCCAGGCCTTCTCCCTCTTCTTCTTGCTTCTGAAAAATTGAACTAGCGTGGCATGCCCAGGGTTTGGCGTGCCACGCCCATGCTATGTGCTTGATCCATCTCTCTAGAAAGTTGAACTAGCGTGGCACGCCCAGGGTCTGGCATGCCACGCCCATTTGTGTGCTTGGCTTCTTCGCTGGCGTGCCACGTCCAGCATTCAAGTGGCACGCTCAGGTCTTCTCTGGGTTGATTGGTGATGATGGCGTGCCACGCCCAGCTCTTCAAGTGGCACGTCTGGGTGGAGGATGGTAGCTGGCGTGCCACGCCTTCGATACCAAGTGGCACGCCCATATGGTTGGTCTCCTATCTCCCTCTCTGGAAAACTATACTAGCGTGCCACGCCCATCATTTTGCCTTGGTTCCAATAGCTGGCGTGCCACGCCCAGCATTCAAGTGGCATGCCCAGGTGATAATCTTGAGCTGGCGTGCCACGCCTTCGATACCAAGTGGCATGCCCAGCCTTTGTTTTAGCCTTCTTGTACATTGGCGTGTCATGCCCAGATGCTCAAGTGGCACGCCCAGGCCTTTGTGGCCTTCTTAAGCTTGGCGTGCCACGCCTGGCTCCTCAAGTGGCACGCCCAAGTGACTTTTGAAGTTGGCGTGCCACGCCTTCGATACCAAGTGGCACGCCCATGGCTCAAGTGGTGGGTTAGGCGTGCCACGCCCAACCTGGCGTGCCACGCCCCTTTAGTGGCCTTCATTGTTGCTCTCGAGAAATTTGTACTGGCGTGCCACGCCAATGCATTTTTGTGGCGTTTGCTCCAAGTGGCACACCAGTTTCACATGCCCCGCTTGTTTTGTTGTTTTCTTCCCCTTTTTGATGTATTTTTCACCTGAAATTCAGAACAAACTCATTTTAAAGCAATGTACTATAATACTCATTTTAAAGGGTAGATGATGCAAGTCATCAGCTTTTAAACTTCCAAAATCTTTTCTTATCTTATTCATATCTTTTATTAAATATTCAAATCCTTTTCATGTTCCATATCTTGTCTTTAATGCCTTTTTTATCTTCTTAAAAATCTTTTCTTATCTTTTAAAATTAACAACTTATTCTTTTCAAAAATCTTTATCTTTTATCTTTTATCTTTTATCTTTTAATTTTTTCGAAAAAAAATCCCTCCCCCCACCCTATATATATGCATGACCGTACCCCCTCCATCACTCCTCACCTCTCATTCGAATTCTCCCCTCTCTTTCCCTCTTCTACTCTCTTTTCAAGTTCACTTCCTTTCTTATGTTTTGCTCGAGGACGAGCAAATTTTTAAGTTTGGTGTGGTAGGAGCCCTGTTCTTTCAAGAATTCAATCCCATGGCTCCAAGAAGTACCAAGATCACCCCAAAGAACAAGAAAGAAAATAACTCAACAGTTATTTTCAAACCTATTTTCTTCTTCACCAAGCAGCATGAGGAACATTATCAAAAGATAATGAGCAAAAGGCCAGTAATCCCTGAAGTGGGATTCAACCTTGGAGAAGAAGAATACCCAGAGATCAAGGAACAGATTCGAAGGAGAGTTTGGGAGATTCTAAGTGATCCAGAATTTAATGTTGAATATAGCATGATCTGAGAATTCTATGCAAATCTGTGGATGATAGATAAGCAAAAGAAGGATGGAACAACCATCTACACTTTTCGCACCATGGTCAGGGGGAGGATCATATATTTTCACCTGGATAGGGTGAGAGAGATCTTCAAACTACCCCTGCTGAAGGATGACCGTGAGTCATACAAAAGAAAGGTTGTAGCCAACCAAAAGTTGGACCAAGTCCTAAAGGACATATGCCTGCCCGGAACTCAATGGATTGAGAATACACAAGGAGAGCCATGCCAGCTAACTAGGGCCGACCTCAAGCCTGTTGCTAGAGGATGGCTAGACTTCATTAGGCACTCCATTCTCCCTACAAGTAACCGATCTGAAGTCAATGTTGCAAGAGCAATAATGATTCACTGCATCTTGACAGGGAATCAGGTGGAAGTCCACCAAATAATCCCCTTGAGATTTACAAGCTAGCAAACAGAGATTCTACTAGGACCATGCTGGCTTATCCAAATCTCATATTCTGCCTATACAAGGAGGCTAAGGTTTTGATCCAAGAGGATAACTTTATTTCAGTGGAAAAACCAATCACCAAGCAGGTGATGGAGAGCCCCCAGATAGAAGATGATAACCTAAAGAGGAAGGCACCAGAAGCATCCCAAGAGATCCCTCCAATGGAGTACTGGAACCATCTGAAAGCATCTGTAATTCACTTACAGAGCACGCTAGACCAGCTCAGAGAGGAGCAGCAAAATTAGACTAGCATGATTTACAAACTGATCAAAGAGCAGGAGAAGTAAGGGTGTGAGCTTGAGGAGCTAAAGCGCTAGAAGCTCTCTCCTGAAGAGGCCAGCGCCCCTCTACCTAAAGAACCATGCGCCTTTCAAGTTGAAGAGCCTTGCACCCTACAGGCTGAAGAAAACAACATCCCACAAGTTAGAGGTTGTTGAGTTTCAACTCTGTAGTTATTCTAATTCCTATTTTTCATATTTTTGTTATTCTAATTCATAATTAGGTTGCATGATCACTAGTAGTAATTGAGTCTTTACTTTTTATTTTTATTTTATGTCCTTTAAATTTTAGGATTACATAAGCATTAGTAGTAATTAATTAATTTTTATTTTTTCAATTAGCTATAAATTATTCCTCTTATCATCATTGAATATGAATAAAATAGTAGATATTTTTAGAAGAAAAAAAGATGCATAGATTTTTTAGCTTTCGAATAAAGAATAGTTACATTAATCTGATTGGGTTACATTGCTTTAGTTTTCTGAATGAAAGAATAAACAGTGCATGTTTGAAGTTGAATTTTATGATGCTGGCTCTTAAAAGAATGAAGAAGAAGAAAAAATATTATTGATAATCTGAAAAATCTAAAAATTGATTCTTGAAGCAAGAAAAAGCAGTAAAAAAAAGAGTATACAGAAAAAGCAAAAGAAGTAGAAAAAGCCAATAACCCTTTAAACCAAAAGGCAAGGGTAAAAGGGCCCGAGGCTTTGAGCATCAGTGGTTAGGAGGGCCCAAAGGAATAAAATCCTGGCCTAAGCGGCTCAATCTATGCTGTCCCTAACCATGTGCTTGTGGCGTGAAGGTGTCAAGTGAAAAGCTTGAGACTGAACGGTTAAAGTCGTGGTCCAAAGCAAAAAGAGTATGCTTAAGAACTCTGGACACCTCTATCTGGGGAGTCTAGCAAAGCAGAGTTACAATCTGAAAAGGTTCACCCAGTTAAAGTGTCTGTAGCATTATTATATCTGGTGGTAATACTGGAAAACAAGGTGCTTAGGGTCACGGCCAAGATTCTGAAAGCTATGTTCAAGAATAAAAAAAAGCTGAGCCAGGAGAATCAATAATATCATCTGAATTCTAAGTTCCTAATAATGCCAGTGATTCTGATTTTCAATGGATAGTGAGATGCCAAGACTATTCAGAAACAAAAAGCTACTAAAACCCACTCATCTAATTGATTGAGCTTCATTCGAAACTCAGAAATTTTTTGCATCCTACTCTTCTTTTCATCCTATTTTATTTTTTAGTTGCTTGAGGACAAGCAATAGTTTAAATTTGGTGTTGTGATGAGCGGATATTTTATACGCTTTTTAGCTTAGTTTTCATATAGTTTTTAATAGGTTTTATTTAGTTTTTATTAAGTTTTTACATGTTTTAGTGTTAAATTCACATTTTTGGATCCCACTTTGAGTTTGTGTATTTTTGTACCAATTTAGGCATTTTCTGGCTGAATTTGAGGAGATGGAGCAAAAGTCTGATTCAGAGACAGAGAAAGCACAGCAGATGCTGTCCAGAACTGACCTCCTTTCACTCGAAAGAGATTTTCTGGAGCTACAGAAGTCCAAATAGAGTGTTCTCAATGGCTGTGGAAATCTGGCTTCTAGAGCTTTCTAGGAATGTATAATAGTTTATATGTTATTTCGGATTAGAAGGCCCAAAACTGGCGTCCAACGCCAGCTTTCTACCATTTTCTGGCATCCAGCGCCCAAGGAACCAGAGCCCAATCTCCAAATGCCCAGAGATGACTCCCTAGCTGGTGTTCCACATCTAGAAAACCTCATAGCACGTGGATCTCATCAAGATCATCCCAAACACTTACCAAGTGGGCCCTAGAAGTGGATTTTAACACTAAAAAGACTGTTGTACCCTTACTAGTCATTAGCTTAGTATTTAAGGGATTTTATTCATGTCATTCGAACAACTTACTTCACTTTTCTCATTATACACATTTATCATTGTTTTTTCTACCTCAATATGAGTTTTTAAACCTCCTAGGTTGAGGGGAGGAGCCCTGCTGAGTCCTATAAATTAATAAAAGTACTATTGTTTCTTCTTCGATCCATGTTTGATCTATCTCTAAGATGTATATCCGATCTTCAACGTGATGAATAGGATGATCTAACAAATTAGCTCTGTTCATCACACTAAGATGAACATGCCTGACAAACACCCGCGTCTACTTGGGTTCGTGTGAATACCTGGAAGAAAAGCACGAGCCAACAGCTATGTTTATACATCTCTCAGACGGTTAATCTATGATTTTGTTGGGGACTTCTTGAGATACCAGTTCAGCCGATCTTCAAGGAGATTAAGGTCTTCGTGATATAGGCTAGAATCCAAGAAGCAGTGTTCTCTAATCCAGAAGTTTCGACATTGTCTGTGGCGTTTTGAGTAGGATCGTCAAGAGAATGACTTACTAGAGCTTCACCCTCCATTAGATTGAATGACCAAGGGCCCTGGCATTCATTCTGTAGTAGAGGAGATCAATGACCACGAGCAATGGCTTTGATCACTTACAGCCTGCCATAGACGAAGATCATTCACAAGCAAAGAAGATAATAGTACCAGAGTTAATTCAGAAAGACAAGGCAACTCCGACTCTCAAATCAATTCCCATCATATAATTCCTATTATTTTATCCAAGCATTTATGACATATAATCATTCAACATACAATCAACAACCTTCTGATTCCACCTGATTCAGACCTGCAAGACAACCATTGCTTGCTTCAAGCCACAATCCTGGTGGGATCGACCCTGACTCGCTCAGGTATTACTTGGACGACCCAGTGCACTTGCTGGTACTGCTACTGTATGAACAGTGTGGGGGTTTGCGTACACGCACACCAATATGCCAGACCTTACTTTCTGAAAAGTGTGTCAGTTGTTCTCATGTCTCATTCAAGTACTTCTTCATAGTGAGGTCTTTAGCTTGGTAGGTACCATTAATTTGTGAGGTTATTACTTATGAATTACTGAACACCACCACCTTTTCTACCTCAACTTCTTTAGCTAGCTTCAAGCCAGCAAGTAGGGCCTCATATTCTGCCTGATTATTAAAAGTAGAAAAATTGAACCTTAAGGATAGTTCTATCCGAGTTTCTTGGTCACTTTCTAGAATAATACCAGCTCCGCTTCCAGATTTGTTTGATAACCCATCTAGGTACAGACTCCATGTAGTAGGGTTTTTGGGAATTTCATTGTATTTAGAGATGAAGTCGGTGAGGTATTGTGATTTGATGGCTGTCCGAGTTTCATATCTTAAATCGAACTCGGACAGCTCTACTACCCATTGTAGAATCCTCCCAGCCAAGTCTATTTTTTGTAGAATACTTTTCATCGGTTGATTAGTGCGGACATTAATGGTACGGGCTTGGAAGTAAGGTCGGAGCCTTCGGGATGTAAGAACAAGGGCATAAGCAAACTTCTCTATCTTTTGATAGTTCAGCTCTACCCCTTGTAAGGCTTTGCTGATGAAGTAGATAGGTCGCTACCCCTTTTCGTCTTCTCAGACCAAGGCCAAGGCTATGGCCCGACTTCTGACTGATAAGTATAGCACGAGTTCTTCCCCTTTTGCAAGTCAGGTAAGTATGGGTGGTTGCCCCAAGAATGTCTTGAAGCCTTGGAAAGCCTGTTCACATTTTGGGGTCTATTCAAATTGCTTTCCTTTTCTTAGAATTGAGTAGAGGGGAAGTGATGAGTCCATATTTGATAATGATTTTTGGCTTGAATTGGACGGATTTCATCATATAAACTCACACTTAATTACACTACTCTTGCTACTTTGTCTTATGGTTCAAGTTATTTTGTTAATATATGAAATTTTGATTTCTTTTATCTTTTGTTTATAAATTTGATGTTTTATTATTTCTATATGCTTAATTGAGTTTCTATTGTTGATATTGTGGACAGTTTGGTTATAGTTATCATTATCTTTTGTAATTTACCATGTTTTGTTTTTATGCCCACAAGGTATTTGTAAAAATGCCAACTATAGATTTTGAGTAGATTTTCACATCTTGGCTTGGGAATTGAGTTACTAGGATATTTTGAGTCATAATGTCCGACATTTAGTGGTAATTCTTGGGTTGTTAGTTGATTCTTGTTTCCATTGATGCTAGCTTTTTACTAAGTAATTAGTAAGTTAGCTGGGACTTATCGATTAAGGTCAATTATGCTTGCTTGACTTACTCCTCGATGTTAGGAATTGATGAAGTAAGATTAACTCATCATAATTGCCATAGTTGTGGTCATGACGATGATAGAATTCCTTAATTCTCATTCCTAAGTCAAGGCTCTTATATGCATTTATTGCATTTTCATCAAGTTTTGATATTGTTTCCTTGTTAATTGTATTAATTTCCTTTTTGATCATTTGTTGGTTCTTTTATTTCTTAGTTCTTTTAATCTTTCATTCCTTGATTGAAGAAACCTCTTATTTCACAACCAAGAGTGTGACATCTTAATTGCATAGTCCAAGGGAGACGACCCAGGACTTAAAACTAACGGTTATTATTTGTGTTGAATTGTGACAATTCTTTAATTTAAACTTAATGAGAGGATCTATTGCTGGTTTGGACTATACTTGCAATCAAAGTTATTTTGTGAAATTCTAGACTGGCATAAACCTTAATCATCAAGTTTTTGGCGCCGTTGCTGAGGACATGCAATTTATTATATTTTTAGTTGTTGTGAATATGTTAATATTGTAAATAGCACCTTTTGGTTGCTTGTTTATTTTTGTTAGTAGGTTTTGTTTATATTTTCTTTATGACTCATTCACACCATGACCACAATTCACCCCCCATGGAACCCAAACACTTATGTTTCTAGTCACCAATTCTATACACCATCACCTCACTACATACAAAATCAAAATTCTTATCCTCATGAGTTTAATTATCGACATTCATCGCCTCAAGTTTCATCTTCGTATATGGATCAATCCATACAAGAAGCACTCCAAGTGCTTATTCAAGAACAAAAAGAGTTTCAGAAGAAGCAAGAGCATGTTGTGCTACCTTAGTGGAAACCTTCAACCGGTTAGCTTCATTGCGTTCATGCTACAACCAAGAAATTCTTGTGGATGAATGTGAGAAAACAAACTTAAGTGAAGAGTATGGAGTAAATAAAATATTACAAAATCAAGTGGAAGATGAGAAGTTACAACGTGAAGCACAAGAGAAGGTAAATGAAGAATTGATGGAAATTAATCAAGTGAATTCCATCATCAATGAATTTTTTTTCCACCTTGGTCAACCCCCTCAATGACCTTCATGAACCTTCCTCCATTGAATTTGAAGAGGTTGTTGATGTGGATTTCACACAACCTCCAATATTTGATTTAAGTGATAATGAGGAAGACTTAGAGGAGGTTGATGAAGAAAAGATACAAAATGTTGATGAGGAAGAGTTTAACTATCAAGAAGTGAAGGTATTTAAGCAAGAGAAAATTGAGTGGGTGAAAATTTTACCAACGAGCTTCAACGGCCCACATCAATATGCTATCTTGGAGATGGATAATTAACTTCAAAGCCTTCTTGGAGTGTTAGATGGTGAAGAAAGAAATGTCGATTGGCAAAGAGGTTCAAAGCTCATCAAAGAAGCCAATTTAACATTTGGAGTTCAAATATGGTGCAAGACTCAATTGAGTGGATTCGGGGAGTGTTTAATTGTTCCAATGGTGATTCAAGAGGTTGTTCATCTAAGTGCAAAAATAAAGATTAACAAGAAGATAAACAAGAGACTAGAGTGTGGGATCCGGTCATACGTTTCAACAATCAACATTTATGGACCCTAACTACTTGCTTGGAATTGCCTAAGAGTTTGATGCACTTCATTTGGGACCCCGGAGATCAAATAACTTGGGTGGCAACTCAAGGATGAGCGGAAGCATAAGCCACCTTGGCACAAGCTTCACTCATAAAGTCCAACTTAAGGACTTTAAACCAAAGTGCTAGGTGGGAGACACCCCACCATGGTAATATCCTTCTAACTCTTTCCCTCTTTAGCTTTTGTTTTTTTTTTTTTTTGAATAACTGTTTATCTTACTTAGTTTAGTCTAGTTGTATTTTGGTGTTAATTTAGTGTTTTTAATGGAATAATGTATTTTGAGGTTTTAATATGTCTTGGGGTTTGAGAAAACTATTTTGAATGTCATGTTTGATGCCTTAAAGGCATTAAAATTTTTGCAAAAATAGAGCATTGTGCGTACACGGAGACCTGTGCATATGCACACTTTCCCTAGTTTTTGACATCTGTGTGTACGAACCACCTTGTGCATACGCACACCCATTATCACCCCTTCTGCTGGGAGCGTTCGCTCCTTCTTGTGCGACTGCACCCCATCCCTTTTTACCTTCTGTGCGTACGCACACTGATGTGCGCACGCACACTTCATCCCTTTTCTACAAAAAAAAGCTTTCTGTGCGTGTACACAGCCCTGTGCGTACGCACATCCTTTAACACCCTTCCTGCTGGGAGCGCTCGCACACAATTGTGCGTATGAACACCCCTTTGTTTTTCCTAGTGTGCGTACACACAAGTTGCATTTTGAACGTTAATTCGAAAGGGGAAACCTATCGCGCCTTAACACTTCCCCTAAACCCTTTTCTCTTCTTCTTCACCATTACCCCTGTGCCATACCACCCATTCCAACCCAAATCACTAGACCACCACCCCAACCTCCATCCGATGCCATCACCAACGGCGACCACCGTCGCCTACCCTCGCTTTCCCTTCCCTCTTTCTTTTTCTCATTTTCCATACCCCATTTCCTCCTGCTCCTGTACGCTATCCCCGGTTCCAGCACCAACCCCAGCTCGCGTCTACAGCTCTGAGGAGGCAACTTCGACAAGACCCAGCAGCTGTAAAGTTCTGTGCCGCTGTGACACCACCACTATTCTCTGTCTCCCCCTTCTTCTTCCTCTCACCAACGCAGGTTCCATCCGTCCCCTGTCCCCTGTTCTTTTTATTTTATTTATTTTAACTACTTTTTAATTTTGAGTTTAGTATTTATGTTAAGCTTAGGTTAGTTGATTGATGTTTTCTGGATTAAAAATTGTTGTTGACTGATTTTTTTGGGTAGTGGCTCCTTCAATTGAACCTAATTTCACTGCTTTGGTATTGTGCACACCATATGCTCGATGAAATGCCTTGAGTGAATTTTTTTGTTTTAATTCCTATGTTTGGCCAGCATTTGTTTTAAATTCTATTTTTCTTAGGCATTAAAATCTAGACTTGTGTAGTTTTGTTCTACTTTTGATGATGTTTGAGATTGAATTTTAATAGGCACTTGATTGTTATTTTGTGGTTCAAACACCAAATTAGTTTAAAATTTCAAGTTGATCCTGTATTTAGTGTAATTTCAGAAGTGCATATCATGTTTGATTAAGTGAGTTGAATGAATTTGCTTATTCATGTTAGTTTTAAATATGAATGATCACATACATAATCACTTGTTCTTTGATGTTTTTTAACAATTCAACTTGATTTTCATCAAGTTCACCGCTTTTGGACCAAGACCGGTGTTTATGTGATTATTTTCTACTTTTTGACATGAATAAGTAGGCTCTTCTAGTATTAAATTGGTAATTGTCTTTTTGCCAATTTTGTTGAATCTTGCATTTTCATTGCACAATCGCAATAACCAAGTTTTTTTTAATTCAATTCACTTCCATTACTTTGGCCTAAGTTGTTTGTGCTTCAGTTATATTGATTCTTGTATTTACTACTTAGGTTACTTAATTGCGGGAAACCTTACTTTCTCTTAAACATACAATATTTTCAAAATGTTTTCCTCAATTAAGTATTTATTTACTTTCTTGTCTCTAAATGTTGCATTTTGATTAACCACTCTTTTGCTTTATTGTGCCAATTATCTATTTCTCTGAGTTGTATTCTGTTCTTTCTTTTTCAGGATGCGTATGTAAGGGCAAGGAGCCAGCTTCATCATCGGCTCCCACCGATGTCCATCCGAGTACTTAGCTAGACACTTTTGCAAACGAAGAGGCCCAAGATCAATACAAGAAGTTGGAGAAAAAGGCCTTCCATTATGAAAGAAAATTAAATGTTCCAGATAAATATATGGATGCTATATATAACCGGCTTGATTATTATCAGTGGAAGTTCATAGAGCTCAATTCGGTAGAAATTAATGAACACCTGGTGAAAAAGTTTTGTGCAAATCTACTGAAGGTGGAAGCTGAGACTGTTTTTCTCCAAGGCGTACAGTTAAACACCTCGACTCATGCGTTCGAGGCCCTCTTACAGCTTCCTCACATCTTGCCTAGCCGTGATGCTTATCCAAAGATAGCGGCGGATGTGATCAAGGGCAACATTTCACTAGACACCGTCCTGGAGAAGATTGGCCGACCTGAGGCCCGCTGGGAGTACAGCTCAGGAGAGAAGAAGGTTTCCATCAGTATTGCTTGCTCTGATATTCATGTTGAGGCAAGGATTTGGTAGCAGATCATTATTGATTATATACTTCCTAGTACTCTTGCCACCCATATCAGAGTCTGAGTGGCGATACTTCTTTGGGCCATTTTGGAGGGTAAGAAGATTTTTGTTCTACCCCTGATCAGAGAATCGATGTGGAAGGTGAACAAAAATAAAAAATTCAACATTCCTTTTCCATCGATGATTATGAGATTAGCGACAACATCTGGGGTGGAGCGGAGGCTGGGTGACCAGATGTCTGGCCTTTCGAGTGTTCAGCAGTTTTTACCATTCGGGGAATGGGAGGAACCGGCACAGAAGAAGAGGAAGATTATAGAGCCGTCATCATCATCAGCACCACCAGCATCTTCAGCACTTGCAGCAAGGCCCATTTAGAGTTGGTTCAGGACCTTATCCTAGAAGTTCGCAGCAATTACCATTGCAGTGCGCATTGTTTTTAGTCGGCGAAGCTTGAAGGACGAGACCCTGGTCCACCTCCTGCAGACACACTCGAGCCGGTAGCACAGGAAGTGGCAGCTGAGGAAGTTGACACCGAGCCGACCCAAGATCTGATTGTGTACCAGCCACCACAGCACCTACCACCGCTAAACGGTGGAGCTACATGGAGACAGGCATCGCCATCTCATTTTTCTGGCACGAAAAATATTGCAATGCTTAAGTGTGGGGGAGGATTCGCTACTTTTTAGGTGTAAAATTCTCTTCTAAACACTTTGTTATCTAGTTTATTTTAGTTCTTATTATGCTTTTTGTGGATATTTATAGTACTTTGACTTTTTCACTATATACTCTTATTTTGGTCATTTGTATACATGTTAGTTTGCTTCTAGTTTATCTCTAGTGTTGCATTTTTATTTTGGTTGATATATATTGAATTTTTTATTTTATTTGGTGTATATATATATATATATATATATATATATATATATATATATATATAGTAGTGTGATTAGATGATGTGAAAAGTATAATGCCTATTTGAATTTTGTGCTAATTGTTCATATTGATTTTTGGATATTGAAAATTAAGAAAAGAACTAGGAACTTTTTGAATTGCATCTGTCATGAGATACATAAATATATAGGAAATAATTTTGGTAAAAAATAACAAAGATTTTCAAGAATTTTGTTTTTAGGGCGTTTTATTGAATTGATTCGGGAAATCCTTTGTAAACGTGCTTGAATGATTTTTGTGGATCATAGAGGAAAGATAGAACAAAATACCTTGTGAGTTGTTCAGCTTTTAATGAATGATTACACATTCTAACCACAAAATTTGTTCATTGTGTGCTATACTCCTTCTATTACTGTGATCTTGGTTTTGCTTAATTCTTTATTTCTAATAGTTGATGTTTGAATGCATTAAGTATTATTGAGGCCATCTTTAAATTTGAGCTCACTAACCCATATGGACATACCCTTGCATCTATCATTGTTAACCCTTTTGAGCCTTATTTAACCCATTGTTTTTAACATTATCACAACACAACCTTAAGCGGAAAAACATGAATTACCTTGATTTGTATCCTTGATTAGCTTAGGTTGAGAATTATGTTGCATTTAAGTATGGGGAAAGGGGGAATTTTGGAGGAACTTGGGTAAAAAGAATAAAAGTATTTTGGGTATGCATTGAAAATTTTGAAAATAGGTGCATTTATGTATAAATTCTTAAGTCATATGCATTTATTTTGATTTAAAAAAAATCAATTCAAAAGGGGACAATAGTTTCCCCAAAGAAAAATAAAATATAAATAATGAATGCATATGAGAACTAAATGAAAATCAATGCATAAATCTGTGGGAAAGAAAGTGATGGAAGGTTAGGTTGCATTGTTATTATTAGGGTAATATAGGTTGAGTTGGATACCTAAATTAATCAAGGCTTCAATCTTTTAGTCCACTTAGCCATATTTATCCTACTTTAACCCTAACCCTATTACAACTCTGAGAAGTCCTCATGATTTTTGCATTCATGCATCAAATATTTATTGATTGTTAGATGAAGAGCAAATCCTTGAAAGTATGATTAGAGGAGACTTGAGTGTTTAAACCCTTAGACACTGAGCGTTGAGAGTGTATACACATCCAGTAAGGGTTCAATTGCTCAATTTTATGTTTCCATACATCTTATTAGGCATTTTTGCAAGTTGCTTCATTTTTGAGACTTGAATAAATTCTTTGGATTTTGATTGCATTGAATTATTTATTTGTGTAGCCCTATATGTCCATATGCTTGTTTGGAAATTTGATGGTTTGTTTTCACTAAATCAAAAGTAAACTATAGTATAGATAGAAATAGATAGTATTTAGTATACTTGTTTGTGTATAGCATAAGGACATGCTATTGTTTAAGTGTGGGAAAATTGATGAGTCCATATTTGATTATGATTTTTGGCTTAAATTGGATGGATTTCATCATATAAACTCACACTTAATCACCAAAATAGCATATTTTTGTGATTTCTCTATAATTTGAATCTAAATGTGAAAACATATGTTTTTGTGCTTAAATTGATTATTTTAATTCCTCTTTTATTCCATTTGATGACGTAATATGTTTTGTTAAGTAATTTCTGGTCAATTAGGCATGAATGGTTTGGTAGAAGCGGAAGGAAGCATGCAAAATGGAAGAACACATGAAGAAAATAAAGGAGAAGCACACAGTCAAGTGTGCATACGCACAACCTTCTGTGCGTATGCACACATCTGTGCCTACGCACACATCTGTGTCTATGCACAAGTCCCAGCGCATGACTTCATTAATAAAGCACGTGGCTCACGAATTTGGGGTTCTCTCTTGGCCCAATTTTTAGAGTTACTGAAGCCAAATGGAAGGCTATATCAAAGGGAAATGAACATACATCAAGGGAGCTCACTTTTACATAGATTACAACATAATTAGGAGTAGGAGTAGTATAGAGTAGGTTTCTTCAAAATTCTCTTTTAGGATTTATTTAGGTTTCATTGTAGAATTTTATAGTTTCAGTTTTGATCTTGGATTTTGCTCATCTTTATTTTAAATACTCTTTAATTTTCTCTTTAATTACACTACTCTTGCTATTTTGTCTTATGGTTCAAGTTATTTTGTTAATATATGAAATTTTGATTTCTTTTATCTTTTGTTTATAAATTTGATGTTTTATTATTTCTATATGCTTAATTGAGTTTCTATTGTTGATATTGTGGACAGCTTGGTTATAGTTTTCATTATCTTTTGCAATTTACCATGTTTTGTTTTTATGCCTACAAGGTGTTTGTGAAAATTCTAACTATAGATTTTGAGTAGATTTTCACACCTTGGCTTGGGAATTGAATTCCTAGGATACTAGAGTCATAATGTCCGATATTTAGTGGTAATTCTTGGGTTGTTAGTTGATTCTTGTTTCCATTGACGCTAGCTTTTTACTAAGTAATTAGTAAGTTAGCTAGGACTTATGGATTAAATTCAGTTATGCTCGCTTGACTTACTCCTCGATGTTAGGGATTGATGAAGCGAGATTAACTCATCATAATTGCCATAGTTGTGGTTATGACGATGATAGGATTCCTTAATTCTCATTCCCAAGTCGAGGCTTTTTTATGCATTTATTGCATTTTCATCAAGTTTTGATCTTGTTTCCTTGTTAATTGCATTGATTTCCTTGTTGATCATTTGTTAGTTCTTTTATTTCTTAGTTCTTTTAATCTTTCATTCCTTGATTAAAGAAACCCCTTATTTCACAACCAAGAGTGTGACATCTTAATTGCATAGTCTGAGAGAGACAACCCAGGACTTAAAACTCCTGGTTATTATTTGTTTTGAATTGTGGCAATTCTTTAATTTGTGTTGAGAGGATTCATTGCCGGTTTGGACTATACTTGCAACGAAAGTTATTTTGTGAAATTCTAGACCGGCATAAACCTTAATCATCAAGAAGTCATTTCAGAGCTAACCCTACTAAAATCTGGATAGAGTGGCCAGCCTTCCATTCAGTTGTTGGACCTCTTTAACATAGGTCGGCCTCTTCATATTGACTGTAGCCTAGCATTTGTCATGCTTTGCTTCTATTCCTCTTTGAGTCAGTATAAACCCTAAGAACTTCCCAGCTTCTACTGCAAAGGTATACTTTGAGGGATTTAACCTCATTTCATGCTTTCTTATAGTGGAGAATACTTTGGATAGGTTGGACAATAGTATTCTGTCCTCTTTGGTCTTAACGAGCATGTCATCCACATATACTTCCATGACTTTTCCTATGTGAGAGGAAAACAGGTTATCCATCAATCGTTGGTAGGTAGCTCCTGCATTCTTCAATCTAAAAGGCATTACTGTGTAGCAACAGTTTGTCTTTGGAGTTATAAATGAGGTCTTTTCTTGATCTAGTTTGTAGATCGAAATTTGATTGTATCCCGAGTAGGCGTCCCTAAAGGACAAGTATCTATAGCCTGATGCTGAGTCGAACAAAGCATCTATGCTAGGGAATGGATAAGGGTCCTTAGGGCATGCTTTATTGAGGTTAGTGTAATCGATGCACGTTCTCCATTTTCCGTTTTGCTTTTTCACCAATACAAGATTGGCTAGCCAAAGCAGATATTTCACCTCTCTTATAAATCCTGCTTCTAGAAGGTCCTACACTTGCTCTTCTATGACCTGTGTTTGTTTTGGTCTGAGCTTTCTGCGCTTCTGCTGAACAGGTCAGGAACTTGGGTATACAGCAAACCTATAGCACATTGATGCGTGAGCATCTTTCCTATCTTTTCCTAGTGAATTTGCATCTAACTTATTGAGTTTAATTAAGAATTAATTATATTTTAGCCACTATGGATGCTATTTTGAGTTTTGTACAATTTTATTCATTTTAGGTAGCATTCGGATGGATTTGATGAAGTTTCTGCATAGAAAGAGAAGAAACCAAGGAGATGACCAGCGAATACCGACGCTGATGCATGGCTCACGCAACCGCGCGGAATGGAGGAAATCGCAATGACGCGATCGCGTGCCTGACGCGAACGCGTGGACTGGAATCTGCACAAATGACGCGAACGCGTGACCGACGCGTCCGCGTGACTCACAAAAAAGGATCATCGACGCGTGCGCGTGACCGACGCGTGCGCGTGACCGACGCGTGCGCGTGACCGACGCGTGCGCGTTACCGACGCGTACGCGTGACATGCGCCACATGCAGAAAATACAGAAAAATGCTGGAGGCGATTTCTGGGTTGTGTTGACCCAGTTCTTAGCCCAGAAATCACAGATTAGAAGCTGCAGAAGGGATAAATCAAGTGGTCCCCACCCATCAGCTGAAGACTTGTTAATTAATTTGAATTTAAATTCAAATCTTATCTTAGGAAAAGATATTATTTTAATTTTAATTTTAGAAATTTGATTTTTAAATTATTAGGATTAGTTATAAAAGGGATCCCAATAGGGTGGTTCCAGAAGAACATTCCACAACATTATTCCATACAAATTTACATTCCATATTTCATGAGCAACTAATCCTCCATTGTTAAGGTTAGGAGCTCTGTCTATTGTATGAATTAATAATATTATTTTTCTATTTTAATTCATGTTTTGATTTATATTTCAATAATTATTTTCGTTCTTTATTTTATGAATTTTGGTGCAACAGAAGTATGACCCATGTTCTATTTGAGTTCTTGTATAACTTGGAAAAACTCTTTACTTGAACAATAGATTGAAAACATATTATCCTGAATTTCTTATTGTTTGTATTTAACGGGATACGTGACATATAATCCCTTTATTTTTAGACAATTAGGATTCTTGTGGCATATAAATTGGAATTTGATCATCACCCTCTAATTGGAATTAATTGACCAAGGAATTAGCAGTTGATGAATTTTAGAGGAGACTAGGAAGGTCTAAGGAATTAGGGTCTAGTCACAACTAGTTTGTGATGAGCGGATATTTTATACGCTTTTTGGGGATAATTTCATATAGTTTAGAGTATGTTTTAGTTAGTTTTTAGTCTATTTCTAGTAGTTTTCAGGAAAAATTCATATTTCTGGACTTTACTATGAGTTGTGTGTTTTTCTGTAATTTCAGGTATTTTTCTGGCTGAAATTGAAGGAGCTGAGCAAAAATCTGATTCAGGCTGAAAAAGGACTGCTAATGCTGTTGGATTCTGACCTCCCTGCACTCAAATTGGATTTTCTGGAGCTATAGAACTCGAAATAGCATTCTTCCAATTGCATTGGAAAGTAAACATCCAGGGCTTTCCAGCAATATATAATAGTCCATACTTTGCACAAGGATAGATGACGTAAACTGGCGTTCAACGCCAGTTCTCTGCCCAATTCTGGCGTCCAGCGCCAGAAAAGGATCAAAAACTGGAGTTGAACGCTCAAACTGGCATAAAAACTGGCGTTCAACTCCACAAATGGCCTCTGCACGTGACTCACTCAAATCTCAGCCCCAGCACACACCAAGTGGGCCCCAGAAGTGGACCTCTGCATCATTCATCATAGTCCACTCATATTTTGTAACCCTAGGCTACTAGTTTAGTATTTAAACAACTTTTAGAGACTTATTTTGTATCTCATGACATTTCAGATCTAAACTTTGTATTCTCTGACGGCTTGAGTCTCTAAACCTCATTTTTGGGGGTGAGGAGCTCTGCTGTGTCTCGATGAATTAATGCAAGTATTTCTGTTTTCCATTCAAAAACGCTTGTTCCTATCTAAGATGTTCATTCGCGCTTAACCGTGATGAAGGTGATGATCTGTGACATTCATCACCTTCCTCAAACCATGAACGTGTGCCTGACAACCACCTCCGTTCTATATACGATTGAATGAGTATCTCTTAGATTCCTTGATCAGAATCTCCGTGGTATAAGCTAGAACTGATGGCGGCATTCATGAGAATCCGGAAAGTCTAAACCTTGTCTGTGGTATTCCGAGTAGGATTCAAGGATTGAATGACTGTAACGAGCTTCAAACTCCTGAAGGTTGGGCGTTAGTGACAGACGCAAAAGGATAGTAAATCCTATTCCAACCGAATCGAGAACCAACCGGTGATTAGCCGTGCTATGACAGAGCGCGTGAGCGTAGTTTTCACTGGAAGGATGGAAGGTAGCCATTGACAACGGTGATCCACCAACACATAGCTTGCCATAGGGGGACGTGCGTGCATGAATCAGAAGACAGAGGAAAGCAGAGATTCAGAAGACAAAGCATCTCCAAAACTCCAACATATTCTCTATTACTGCACAACAAGTAACCTTTAATTTATGCTCTACTGGTTATTCACAATTCAACTGATAAACATAATTGACTTCCTGACTAAGATTTACAAGATAACCATAGATTGCTTCAAACCAACAATCTCCGTGGGATTCGACCCTTACTCACGTAAGGTATTACTTGGACGACCCAGTGCACTTGCTGGTTAGTGGTACGCGTTGTGAAAAGTGTAATTCACAATTCGTGCACCAAGTTTTTGGCGCCGTTGCCGGGGATTGTTCGTGTTTGAACAACTGACGGATTATTTTGTTGCTTAGATTAGGAAAAATCTTTCCTTTTTTTGGTTTAGAGTCTTTTATTATTTATCCCTTGTTAAAATACTTTAAACTTATAGCTCAGTTATTTAGAACGTGGTGTTTATGTTCATGATAATTGGCTATCATATTTTTTTTAAAAACCTTTTTCAAAAATAATTTTTCTATTAAATCTTGTGCCAAACTTTAAGTTTGGTGTTTTCAAAAATAATCTTTCTTACAATTTTTGAAGGTCCCATAACTCATTTGGCTAGAGCGTTAATCTGTGTTCTTGGTAATTGGGTTAGAATCTTTTATACTCTTTTCAAAACCTTCTTTTTCAAAAATATTTTTTCTATTAAATCTTGTGCCAAACTTTAAGTTTGGTGTTTTCTTGTTAATTTCCCTTTGATTTTCGAAAATTTTGGTTTGGTTTTCTAAAAATTTTAAGTTTGGTGTTCTTTCTTCATGTTCTTGTGTTCTTGTGAGTCTTCAAAGTGTTCTTGAGTTTCCTTGTGTCTTGATCTTAAAATTTTTAAGTTTGGTGTTCCTTGGTGTTTTCCCTCCAAATTTTTCGAAAACAAGGAGCATTAGATCTAAAAATTTTAAATCTTGTACTATCTTATTGTTTTTCTCTCTCCTCACTAAATTCAAAAATATCTTTTCAAAATATCTCTTCTAACTTCCTAACTTCCTATCTTTTCAAAATTTGTTTTAACCAACCAACTAACTTTTTGTTTGTTTCTTAACTTTCTCAAAACTACCTAACTAACTCTCTCTCTCTCTCTCTAATTTTCGAAAATATCTTCCCTCTTTTTCAAAAATTTCTTTTTTTTTTACTAATTAATTTTTATTTTATTTTTTACGAAAAAAAAAATTTTTAAATCCAAATCCTTTTTAGTTATTTTATTTTATTTAAGTATTCACTTCTTATAAAATAAAATAAATAAAAAGGTAAATCAGTCCAAGTCATATCCATATATCCATCATGGACATAAGTGGAGATGGACAGTCCAGGAGGACTTTGGGGTCATATTCTAACCCCTCTACTGCTTCATATGGGAGTAGCATCTGCATACCCTCCATTGGAGTTAGTAGCTTTGAGTTGAATCCTCAGCTCATTATCATGGTGCAGCAAAGTTGTCAGTATTCCGGTCTTCCACAGGAAGAACCTACAGAGTTTCTGGCACAATTTTTACAAATTGCTGACACAGTACATGATAAGGAAATAGATCAGGATGTCTACAGACTATTACTGTTTCCATTTGCTGTAAAAGATCAAGCTAAGAGGTGGTTAAACAACCAACCTAAGGCCAGCATAAGAACATGGAAACAGCTGACAGAAAAATTCCTGAATCAATATTTCCCTCCAAAAAGGATGACACAGCTAAGGCTGGACATCCAAGGCTTTAAACAAGGAGATAATGAATCTCTTTATGATGCCTGGGAGAGATACAGAGAGATGCTACGAAAATGCCCCTCTGAAATGTTTTCAGAATGGGTTCAGTTAGACATCTTCTACTATGGGCTTGCAGAAGGAGCTCAGATGTCTTTGGATTACTCAGCTGGTGGATCTATCCATATGAGAAAGACAATTGAAGAAGCTCAAGAGCTCATTGATACAGTTGCCAGGAATCAGCATCTGTATCTAAGCAGCAACCCTTCCATGAATGAAGAGGTTAAAACAGTAACTGCTGAATTCAGTACTGTAAAACAAGCTGCTGAATTCAATCAGCAATTAGATTTTCTAACAAAGCAGCTAGCTGAATTCAAAGACAGGTTACAGGAAACAAGGATAGCTAATATACACATGGACGAACAGTTTAAGCAAACAAAGCAGCAGCTATCAAAGCAAATAGCAGAAGAATGCCAAGCAGTTCAACTAAGAAGTGGGAAAACATTAAATACCCCACCTCAAGGCATCAAAAATTCAAGAAATGAGCGACCCACCAAAGATTTCCCTGAGGACAGTAAGAGCCCAGGGAAAAATAATTCTGGCACTAAAACGCCAGAAACAAGGCAGGATTGGCGTTCAACGCCAGAAATGGGCAAGAATCTGGCGTTGAACGCCCAAAGGGGGCATAATCCAGCGTTGAACGCCCAAAATGGGCACATTTCTGGCGTTCAGGCGCCAGGAACAGACAGTGAGTTGGCGTCTAACGTCACTCCAGCTTCTGACTCTGGTACTCAATTGCCAGTGAGGGATCAGACACACACAAGTGCTGATAACAACCCCTCTAAAAAGGCTTCTTTAACCACTAAGGTTGAGGAATATAAAGCCAAGATACCTTATCCTCAAAAACTCCGGAAAGAGGAGCAGGATAAGCAATTTGCTCGCTTTGCAGATTATCTAAGGACTCTTGAAATAAAGATTCCTTTTGCAGAGGCACTTGAGCAAATACCTTCTTATGCCAAGTTCATGAAAGAGATCTTGAGTCATAAAAAGGAGTGGAGAGAAACAGAAAGAGTTCTCCTCACTGAAGAATGCAGTGCAGTCATTCTGAAAAGCTTTCCTGAAAAGCTTAAAGACCCTGGGAGTTTTCTGATACCATGCATATTAGAAGGTGATTGCACCAAGACAGCCTTATGCGATCTTGGAGCAAGCATTAACCTAATACCTGCATCCACTATCAGGAAGCTTGGCTTAACTGACGAAGTTAAACCAACCCGGATATGTCTCCAACTTGCTGATGGTTCCACTAAATACCCATCAGGCATGATTGAGGACATGATTGTCAGAGTTGGGCCATTTGCCTTTCCCACTGACTTTGTTGTGCTGGAAATAGAGGAGCACAAGAGTGCCACTCTCATTCTAGGAAGACCCTTCCTAGCAACTGGACGATCCCTCATTGACGTCCAACAGGGGGAAATAACCCTGAGAGTCAACGATGACGAGTTCAAGTTGAACGGTGTCAAAGCCATGCAGCATCCAGACACATCAAGAGACAGCATGAAAGTTGACCTTATTGACTCTTTGGTAGAAGAGATCAACATGGCTGAGAGTCTTGAATCAGAGTTGGAAGACATCTTTAAGGATGTTCAGCCTGATTTGGAGGATTCAGAGGACATGAAAGAGCCTCTGAACTTTCTTCTGAAAGAGGAAAAACCTCCTAAACCGGAGCTCAAGCCACTGCCACCATCCTTGAAATATGCATTTCTAGGAGAAGGTGACACCTTTCCAGTGATCATAAGCTCTGCTTTAAATTCACAGGAAGAGGAAGCACTTATTCAAGTGCTAAGGACACACAAGACAGCTCTTGGGTGGTCCATAGGTGACCTTAAGGGCATAAGCCCAGCTAGATGCATGCACAAAATCTTATTGGAGGATAATGCCAAACCAGTGGTTCAACCACAGAGGCGGCTAAATCCAGCCATGAAGGAAGTGGTGCAGAAAGAGGTCACCAAATTACTAGAGGCTGGGATTATTTATCCCATTTCTGATAGCCCCTGGGTGAGCCCTGTTCAAGTCGTCCCAAAAAAGGGAGGCATGACAGTGATTCACAATGAAAAAAATGAACTGGTTCCTACAAGAACAGTTACAGGGTGGCGCATGTGTATTGACTACAGAAGGCTCAATACAGCCACCAGAAAGGATCATTTTCCTTTACCATTCATAGACCAGATGCTAGAGAGACTAGCAGGTCATGATTACTACTGCTTTTTGGATGGCTACTCAGGCTATAACCAGATTGCAGTAGATCCCCAGGATCAAGAGAAAACAGCATTCACATGTCCATCCGGAGTGTTTGCTTATAGAAGGATGCCCTTTGGGCTATGCAATGCACCTGCAACCTTCCAGAGATGCATGCTCTCTATTTTCTCTGATATGGTGGAAAAATTTCTGGAAGTCTTCATGGATGACTTCTCAGTATATGGAGACTCATTCAGCTCCTGTCTTGATCACCTGAAACTTGTTCTGAAAAGATGCCAAGAAACCAACCTAGTTTTAAACTGGGAAAAGTGTCACTTTATGGTGACTGAAGGAATTGTTCTTGGGCATAAAATCTCAAACAAGGGAATAGAGGTGGATCAAGCAAAAATAGAGGTAATTGAAAAATTACCACCACCTGCCAATGTTAAGGCAATCAGAAGCTTTCTGGGGCATGCAGGATTCTATAGGAGGTTTATAAAGGATTTTTCAAAAATCGCAAAACCTCTAAGAAATCTGCTAGCTGCTGACACGCCATTCGTGTTTGACACAGCATGTCTGCAGGCGTTTGAAACGCTGAAAGCTAAGCTGATCACAGCACCAGTCATTTCTGCACCAGACTGGACATTGCCATTTGAGTTAATGTGTGATGCCAGTGATCATGCCATTGGTGCAGTATTGGGACAGAGGCATGACAAGCTTCTGCATGTCATTTATTATGCCAGTCGCATTCTAAATGATGCCCAGAAAAATTACACAACCACAGAAAAAGAACTACTTGCAGTGGTTTACGCCATTGACAAGTTCATATCATACTTAGTAGGATCAAAAGTGATTGTGTACACTGACCATGCTGCTCTTAAATATCTACTCACAAAGCAGGATTCAAAACCCAGGCTCATCAGATGGGTATTGCTTCTGCAAGAGTTTGATATAGAAATAAGAAACAGAAAAGGGACAGAGAACCAAGTAGCTGATCATCTGTCCCGGATAGGGCCAGTGGAAGGGACGTCCCTCCCCTTCCTTGAGATCTCTGAGACGTTCCCTGATGAGCATCAATTTGCCATTCAGGAAGCACCATGGTTTGCCGATATTGCAAACTATAAAGCTGCAAAGTTCATACCCAAGGAGTACAATAGAATACAAAAAAGGAAACTAATTACTGATGCAAAGTACTACTTGTGGGATGAGCCCTATCTCTTTAAGAGATGTGCAGACGGAATTATCCGTAGGTGTGTCCCCAGAAAGGAAGCACAGAGAATCCTATGGCATTGCCATGGATCTCAATATGGAGGCCATTTCGGAGGTGAGCGAACAGCCACCAAGGTTCTCCAATGTGGCTTCTATTGGCCCACACTCTATAAAGATTCCCGAGAGTTTGTACGTAATTGTGACAGTTGCCAAAGAGCTGGTAATCTGCCTCATGGTTACGCCATGCCTCAACAAGGAATCTTGGAAATAGAGTTGTTTGATGTATGGGGAATTGACTTCATGGGACCTTTCCCACCATCATACTCAAACACTTATATTCTGGTGGCAGTTGACTATGTATCAAAATGGGTTGAGGCTATTGCCACACCCACCAATGATACTAAAACAGTGCTGAAGTTCCTCCAGAAACATATCTTTAGCAGGTTTGGTGTCCCTAGAGTGTTAATCAGTGATGGGGGCACTCACTTCTGCAATAAACAACTTTACTCTGCCATGGTTCGGTATGGAATTTGCCACAAAGTGGCCACTCCATATCATCCACAAACAAACGGGCAAGCTGAAGTCTCTAACAGAGAATTAAAGAGAATCCTGGAACGGACAGTAAATACCCGTAGAAAGGATTGGGCAAGGAGCTTGGATGATGCTCTGTGGGCTTACAGAACAGCATTCAAGACCCCTATAGGGACCTCTCCATACCAACTCGTGTATGGTAAGGCATGCCACTTGCCCGTGGAACTGGAACATAAGGCCTACTGGGCAACCAGATTCCTAAACTTAGATGCCAAATTAGCAGGAGAAAAACGATTGCTCCAGCTAAATGAGCTAGAGGAATTCAGATTCACAGCTTTCGAAAATGCCAAGCTTTATAAAGAAAAATCAAAAAAATGGCATGACAGAAAGCTGTCATCTAGAATCTTTGAACCAGGACAGAAGGTCCTATTGTTTAACTCTAGACTCAGGCTATTCCCCGGGAAACTGAAATCCCGGTGGAGGGGACCATACGTGATTACAAGTGTGTCACCATATGGGTATGTGGAGCTTCAAGATATTGATTCTGATAAGAAGTTCATTGTCAATGGACAGAGAATCAAGCATTATCTTGAAGGCAACACTGAGCAAGAATGCTCAAGGCTGAAGCTAGATTAAAAGCTCAGCAAGGTCCAGCTAAAGACAATAAAGAAGCGCTTGCTGGGAGGCAACCCAGCCATAGGGCAACAATCCTCTGAGCATTTTGCCCTATTTCTATTTTTATTTTTATTTGTTTATATAGAATTCATTGACAACAAGGTAAATAATCATTTACAGAAGACCTCGGCACACAAAACAGAGTAAAAGAGCTCAATGGCAAGAAAACGCCAGTAAAGGGGCATTTTGGGCGTTCAGCGCCCAAAATGGGCATCCACTGGGCGCTGAACGCCAGTAATGGCAGCATTTGGGCGTTCAACGCTAGGAATGGCCACCCACTGGGCGTTGAACGCCAGTAATGGCAGCAACTGGGCGCTGAACGCCCAGGAGATCAGCATTTGGGCGCTGAACGCCCAAAACAGGCAGTGTTTGGGCGTTCAAACGCCAGGAGGACAGGGAGAAGCCAAATCCAGGAATCCCACATGTATTTCCATTTTAATTTCAAATTTTATGCTTCAATGCATGATTTTTTTTACATGAACATATCAAGAACCCTGGTTTCTAAAATCCCTAATTTCTAAAAATCCATCTTTCCAAATTCAATCCAACTCTTTTCAAAATCTTTTCTGAAAACAAATCTATCTTTTTCACTCAAAAATCTTTTCAACTAATCCATATCTTTTTCAAATATCCATATTATCTTTTTCAAAATTCAGAGTTATCTTTTTCAAAAATCTATCATATCTTTTCAAAATTAAACTCTATCTTCTATCTTATCTTTTTCAACTCAATCTTTTTATCTTATCTCCTCCAATTTTTCGAAAACCCACCCCCCCACCCCTTTAAATTGGGCTCGGCCCCCCCTCCTTCATCAACAAGTGCTACTCAATCTCCTTCTATCCCTCTCCTTTCTTTTCTTTTGCTTGAGGACAAGCAAACCTCTAAGTTTGGTGTGTTTATCCGAGATCACTACTAAGATTATGGCTCTCAAAGGGAAACAATACACTCCAAGAGGCAAGAAAGAGAGCGTTCCAAAACCACTTTGGAATCAAGGGAAGTTCTTATCTAAAGAACATTCAGACCATTATCTTAAAGTAATGGGTCTGAGATCAGTGATCCCGGAAGTTAGATTCGATCTGAAAGAAGATGAATATCCGGAGATCCAGGAGCAAATTCGAATCAGGAACTGGGAAGTCCTAGCTAATCCTGAAACGAAAGTAGGAAGGAACATGGTCCAGGAGTTCTATGCTAATATGTGGCAGACTGACAAGCAAAGACAATCTGGAACAGCCTGCTACGAATTTCGGACCATGGTCAGGGGAAAGATTGTTCATACCACCCCTGACAAAATCAGAGAGATATTAAAGCTACCTCAGCTAAAGGATGATCCAGACTCCTTCAACAGGAGGATGATGAGAGTAGACATTGGCCTGGATAAGATTCTAGAGGACATCTGTATCCCTGGAGCCAGGTGGACCACCAACACAAAGGGCGTCCCAAATCAACTCAAGAGGGAGGATCTCAAACCAGTTGCCAGAGGATGGCTGGACTTCATTGGGCGTTCTCTGTTGCCCACTAGCAATCGGTCTGAAGTCACAGTTAAGAGAGCAGTGATGATTCATTGCATCATGATGGGAAAGGAAGTGGAGGTTCATCAGCTGATTTCAACTGAGCTCTATAAGATTGCTAACAAAAATTCAAAAGAGGCCAGGTTGGCTTATCCAAGCGTGATTTCTCTGCTCTGCAAGGACGCTGGAGTCAAGATGGGAATAACTGAATATATCCTAATTGAAAAGTCAATCACCAAAGCATCAATGGAGAGACAACAGGCACAGGAGGATCTCATCAAGAAGAGAGCACAGGAATTCCTTCCAGAGATACCTCAAGCTGAATACTGGGAATATCTGGAGACATCCATCACCAAGATGCAGGAAGCTATGGAGCAGATAATAAAACAACAGAAGGAACACAGTCAAATGCTGACCCATATGCTTAAAGAACAAGAGGAGCAGGGACGTGACTTAAGGGAATTGAAGTGCCAAAAATCTTCTGTGATACCAAGTCTCCCAAGGATCAGAGGAACCCCCATACCCCCAGAATAAAGGTTGTTAATTTCCAATTTCTGCCTTAACTCTGTGACAGTGTTCTTATAAAAGTACCTTAGAAGTCATATAGTAGTAATTAGTATCTATTTTGATTTTATCTCCAATTAAGCTATAGTTTATTTTTCTCATCATCATTAAACATGAATAAAATAGTAGATCTTTTGAATAAGAAGCAATAAAATTTCGAGTTTAAATAAAACAAATTCTAATTGGTTAAATGTGGTGGCAATGCCTTCTGTCTTCTGAATGAATGCTTGAACAGTGCATATGTCTTTTGAATTTGTTGTTTAAGACTGTTAAATATGTTGGCTCTTGAAAGAATAATGAACATGAGACATGTTATTGATAATCTGAAAAATCATAAAAATGATTCTTGAAGCAAGAAAAAGCAGCAAAAAACAAAGCTTGCAGAAAAAAAAAAGCAGAAAAAGCCAATAACCCTTAAAACCAAAAGGCAAGGGCAATTAAAAAGGATCCCAAGGCTTTGAGCATCAGTGGATAGGAGGGCCTAAAGGACTGAAATACTGGTCTAAGCGGCTAAACCAAGCTGTCCCTAACCATGTGCTTGTGGCGTGCAGGTGTCAAGTGAAAACTTGAGACTGAGCGGTTAAAGTCAAGGTCCAAAGCAAAAAGAAGAGTGTGCTTAAGAACTCTGGACACCTCTAATTGGGGACTTTAGCAAAGCTGAGTCACAATCTGAAAAGGTTCACCCAGTTATGTGTCTGTGGCATTTATGTATCCTGTAGTAATACTGGAAAACAAAGTGCTTAGGGCCACGGCAAAGACTCATAAAGAAGCTGTGTTCAAGAATCATCACACTGAACTAAGAGAATCAATAACACTATCTGAATTCTGAGTTCCTATAGATGCCAATCACTCTGAGCTTCAATGGATAAAGTGAGATGCCAAAACTGTTCAGAAGCAAAAAGCTACTAGTCCCGCTCATCTAATTAGAATCTAAGCTTCAATCAAAAACTCTAAGATATTATTGCTTCTCAACCTATTAGTCTTCTATTTTATTTGTCTAGTTGCTTGAGGACAAGCAACAGTTTAAGTTTGGTGTTGTGATGAGCGGATATTTTATACGCTTTTTGGGGATAATTTCATATAGTTTAGAGTATGTTTTAGTTAGTTTTTAGTCTATTTCTAGTAGTTTTCAGGAAAAATTCATATTTCTGGACTTTACTATGAGTTGTGTGTTTTTCTGTAATTTCAGGTATTTTTCTGGCTGAAATTGAAGGAGCTGAGCAAAAATCTGATTCAGGCTGAAAAAGGACTGCTAATGCTGTTGGATTCTGACCTCCCTGCACTCAAATTGGATTTTCTGGAGCTACAGAACTCGAAATGGCATGCTTCCAATTGCATTGGAAAGTAAACATCCAGGGCTTTCCAGCAATATATAATAGTCCATACTTTGCACAAGGATAGATGACGTAAACTGGCGTTCAATTCCAGTTCTCTGCCCAATTCTGGCGTCCAGCGCTAGAAAAGGATCAAAAACTGGAGTTGAACGCTCAAACTGGCATAAAAACTGGCGTTCAACTCCACAAATGGCCTCTGCACGTGACTCACTCAAATCTCAGCCCCAGCACACACCAAGTGGGCCCCAGAAGTGGACCTCTGCATCATTCATCATAGTCCACTCATATTTTGTAACCCTAGGCTACTAGTTTAGTATTTAAACAACTTTTAGAGACTTATTTTGTATCTCATGACATTTCAGATCTAAACTTTGTATTCTCTGACGGCATGAGTCTCTAAACCCCATTGTTGGGGGTGAGGAGCTCTGCTGTGTCTCGATGAATTAATGCAAGTATTTCTGTTTTCCATTCAAAAACGCTTGTTCCTATCTAAGATGTTCATTCGCGCTTAACCGTGATGAAGGTGATGATCTGTGACATTCATCACCTTCCTCAAACCATGAACGTGTGCCTGACAACCACCTCCGTTCTATATACGATTGAATGAGTATCTCTTAGATTCCTTGATCAGAATCTCCGTGGTATAAGCTAGAACTGATGGCGGCATTCATGAGAATCCGGAAAGTCTAAACCTTGTCTGTGGTATTCCGAGTAGGATTCAAGGATTGAATGACTGTAACGAGCTTCAAAATCCTGAAGGTTGGGCGTTAGTGACAGACGCAAAAGGATAGTAAATCCTATTCCAACCGAATCGAGAACCAACCGGTGATTAGCCGTGCTATGACAGAGCGCGTGAGCGTAGTTTTCACTGGAAGGATGGAAGGTAGCCATTGACAACGGTGATCCACCAACACATAGCTTGCCATAGGGGGACGTGCGTGCATGAATCAGAAGACAGAGGAAAGCAGAGATTCAGAAGACAAAGCATCTCCAAAACTCCAACATATTCTCCATTACTGCACAACAAGTAACCTTTAATTTATGCTCTACTGGTTATTCACAATTCAACTGATAAACATAATTGACTTCCTGACTAAGATTTACAAGATAACCATAGATTGCTTCAAACCAACAATCTCCGTGGGATTCGACCCTTACTCACGTAAGGTATTACTTGGACGACCCAGTGCACTTGCTGGTTAGTGGTACGCGTTGTGAAAAGTGTAATTCACAATTCGTGCACCAGTTTGCCATGAATTAAATCTTGCATGATTAAAATAGTTAATAAGAAAAGTCAATCCAGAAAATAGATAACTCTGAAACCTTAACTGCCTTCTCAATATTTTATTCCCAACTTATTTATTTGTCTATCCTTTTGATATTCTGAGTTCGAACTTAAACCTTTTGAACATCTCAAAACCATTTTATGTTTGTCTAACTAATTAAATCATTTAACCATTGTTGCTTAGTCCATCAATCCTCGTGGGATCGACCCTTACTCACGTAAGGTATTACTTGGTACGACCCGGTGCACTTGCCGGTAAGTTAGTGGGTTACAAATAACGCACCAAGTTTTTGGTGCCGTTGCTGGGGATTGATTGTGATTAACAACTACTCATTGTTTGATTGCTTAGATTAGATAATTTTTTTATATTTTTTTTCTATTATTATTAATTTTTATTTTTTTATTTTGCATTTTTTTCTTACGATTTTTTTTTCTTTTTACTTTTCTTTACGTTAATTTTTTATTCTCTTTTCCTTTTCATTTACATTCCCCCCTCCCCTTTATACTGTACCTTTTATTTACTTTTATTAAAAATAATAAAAAATTAAAAATTAAAAAATTAAAAAAATTAAAAAATATATTTAAATAAATAAAATAGCACTAAAATTTATTTTTTTTAATTTCTGAATTTAAGTTTGGTGTTACCCAGTTAATTTTATTTTAATTTTCCTCTTTATTATTTTTTTTTAAATTTTGGAATTTTTTTATTTATTTATTTAGTATTTTTATTTTATTATTTTACACAGGTTACCTCACAGGGACTTCTCTGTACTCTGACGTAGAGAGTCCCATTTTTTCTTATTTTCTGCTGGTGTATGCACAGGAATAGAGACAAAGAACATCTCTTAGACTTTGATCCTGAACCTGAAAGAACTTTCAGGTGACGTTTACAAAAAGCAAGACTTTGCAAGGCTGCAGAGTCCACTATGGCAAATAATAACGCTGTTAATGTCAATGTGGTAAATCCGAATGGGGATGATCAACAAAAGAGAGTGCTTGGCTCTTATTCTGCTCCTACTACAGATCTTTATGGAAAGAGCATTGTGGTGCCTCCTATAACTGCAAACAACTTTGAGTTGAAGCCACAATTGGTCACCCTGGTGCAACAAAATTGCCAGTATCATGGTCTTCCTCACGAAGATCCAAATCAATTTATATCTGATTTTCTGCAGATATGTGATATTGTGAAGACAAATGGAGTGAACCCAGAGGTGTACAAACTCATGCTTTTCCCGTTTGCTCTGAGGGATAAAGCAAAGCTATGGCTAGATTCACAACCAAAGGAGAGTCTGAATACTTGGGACAAGGTTGTTACAGAGTTTCTCACTAAATTTTTCCCACCAAAGAAGCTGACTAAGCTTAGGTTAGAGGTTCAGACCTTCAGACAGAAGGAGGGAGAAACACTTTATGAAGCCTGGGAGAGATACAAGCTACTGACCAGGCAATGCCCTCCGGACATGTTCTCCAAATCCAACTAGATATCTTCTATGAAGGCTTGGGAGAGATGTCCAAGATGAGCTTAGATACTTCTGCAGGCGGTTCATTGCACAAGAAGAAGACACCAGAGGAGACTATTGAGCTGATTGAATTGGTTGCAATAAGCAACCAATATTTATACTCATCTAACAGGAATCCTGTGAACTCTTAGACCCCCCAGAAGAGAGGCGTGTTGGAAGTAGAAGATGTTAATGCTCTTCTTGCTCAGAACAAGCTGATGTCTCAGCAAATAAATCTACTTACTCAATAGATGGGTGGCATGCAAGTCTCAGCTATCAACACCCAAAATCCACCACATCAAGTTTCCTATGACATGGCAGGTAACTTTATGCAAAATGATAATTATGATTATGCTCAACCCTCTTCTGAACAGGTGAATTACATGGGGAGTGGTCCGAGGAATCCCAACAATGATCCATATTCCAAGACATACAATCAGGGGTAGAGGAATCACCCAAAATTTGGGTGGAGAGATCAACCTCAGAGACCTCAGAACTTCAACAATAGTTCTTAGGGCAGTTTTCAATAGAACAACTATAATAACCGCCAATTTCAGTCTCAGCAACAACAAACACCTCAGCAGGCAAATTCTAAATCCCAAGAAGATTCTAAATGGGAGACGATGATGAGTTTCATACAAGAAACCAGAGCCTCTATTAGAAACTTGGAGGTGCAAATGGGTCAAATGAGCAAGCAATTACTTGAAAGGTCTTCAAATACATTCCCTGGTGATACAGTGGTGAACCCAAGAAAAGATTGCAAGGCTATTCAATTGAGAAGTGGTAAAGTAGCTGGTTCTGAGACCAAGGTCAATGAAGATCTAGTTGAAAAGAAAACTCCAGAGGAGAAGAAGGAAGAAGTAGAGCACGCCCCTCCTAAGCGTGCAGACAACCCGTTTCCTGACTCTCTTGACACTTATCCCACCTTACCAAAGGCCCCTGAATACAAGCCAAAAATGCCATATCCTCAGAGACTTCAGAAGGCGTCCAAAGAAAAACAATTCTCTAAATTTTTAGATGTCTTCAAGAAGCTGCAGATCAACATTCCTTTTGCAGAGGCTCTGGAGCAAATGCCTCTCTACGCTAAATTTATGAAAGAGTTGTTGACCCACAAGAGGAATTGGAAGGAGCAAGAAACTGTGGTGTTAACCAAGGAATGCATTGCTATTATTCAACACACCCTTCCTGAGAAGATGCCAGACCCAGGAAGCTTTGTCATTCCTTACACCATTGGAGAAGTCGGCATTCGGAGAGCTTTATGTGATTTTGGAGCTAGCATCAATCTCATGCCACTTTCAGTGATGAAAAAGCTTCAAATTGAGGAGGTAAAACCCACTCGTATTTCTCTTCAACTTGCGGATCTTTCTATTAAATTACCTATGGTTGTAGTTGAAGATTTACTTGTTAAAGTAGGACCATTTATTTTTCCTGTTGATTTTGTTATATTAGACATGGAAGAGGAGGTAAAACCCTCTATTATACTTGGTAGACCCTTTTTAGCTATAGGTAGAGCTCTGATTGATGTGCAAAAGGGTGAATTAACCCTGAGGGTCAATGAAGAACAGGTGGTCCTAAATGTTTTTGAAGCCCTCAAGCACCCCAATGATTCTGGGGGGTGTATGAAAATAGATGTTATTGAACCACTTATTCAAGAAGTACTGGAAACTGAGGTACTTGATGATGTTTTGGATCCTATTTCTGAGTGTGAATTAGTTGAAGTTGACAATTCACCACCCCAAAAGGAGCTGATGAACACGCCAATCAAGGAGGAGAAAGCCCCCAAGCTTGAGCTCAAACCCTTACCCCCTTCTCTGAAATATGTGTTTTTGGGTGGAAATGATTCATATTCAGTGATTATTAGCTCTTCTTTGAAGCCTGAAGAAGAGGAGGCGCTTATTTCAGTGCTCAGGAACCATAAAACAGCTCTTGGGTGGACCATTAGTGATTTGAAGGGGATTAGTCCAACCAAGTGTATGCACAAGATCCTTCTTGAAGATGATGCTAAACCAGTTGTGCAACCATAAAGGAGACTCAATCCAACTATGAAAGAGGTGGTCCAAAAAGAGGTAATGAAATTATGGAAAGCATGTATTATTTACCCTATTTCTGACAGTCCTTGGGTAAGTCCTATGCAGGTAGTTCCCAAGAAAGGAGGGATGACAGTGATCAAGAATGAAAAGAATGAGCTTATTCCTACAAGAACAGTCACAGGATGGAGAATGTGCATAGATTACAGGAGGCTCAACACTGCTACAAGGAAGGATCATTTCCCCCTCCCGTTCATTGATCAGATGCTTGAGAGGTTAGCTGGTCATGCTTTTTATTGTTTTCTAGATGGATATTCTGGATATAATCAAATTGCAGTGGACCCTCAAGATCAAGAGAAGACAGCATTCACATGCCCCTTTGGAGTATTTGCCTACAGGAGAATGCCATTTGGACTTTGCAATGCTCCAGCAACTTTTCAGAGGTGTATGCTTTCAATTTTTTTTTATATGGTTGAAAAGTTTATTGAGATATTTATGGATGACTTTTCTGTTTTTGGTAATTCTTTTGAATCCTGCCTTAAACATTTATCTCTTGTCTTGAAACGGTGTCAAGAATCAAACCTTGTTTTAAATTGGGAAAAATGCCATTTTATGGTTACAGAAGGCATTGTTCTTGGACACCGGATTTCAAGGGAATTGAGGTTGACAGAGCAAAGGTGGAGGTAATTGAAAAATTACCACCACCAACTAATGTTAAGGCAATTAGGAGTTTCTTGGGTCATGCAGGATTTTATAGAAGATTTATAAAGGATTTTTCTAAAATTGCTAAACCATTGAGCAACATGTTGGTTGTTGATGTTCCTTTTATCTTTGATTCTGATTGTCTGCATGCTTTTGAAACTCTGAAAGTAAACCTTACCTCTGCTCCCATTATAGCTCCCCCTGACTGGGATTTACCATTTGAATTAATGTGTGATGCTAGTGATTTTGCTATAGGAGCTGTTTTAGGACAGAGGCATGGTAAGCTTGTACATGTCATTTATTATGCCAGTCGTGTGTTAAATGATGCTCAAAAGAATTACACAACTACAGAAAAGGAATTATTAGCTGTTGTGTATGCTGTTGATAAGTTTAGGTCCTATTTACTTGGTTCTAAGGTTATTGTTTATACTGACCATGCTGTTTTGAAGTACCTTCTAACCAAGCAGGATTCTAAACCAAGATTAATCAGATGGGTGTTGCTCCTTCAGGAGTTTGATATTGAGATAAAAGACAGGAAAGGGTCAGAAAATCAAGTAGCTGACCATCTCTCTAGAATTGAGCCTGAAGCAGGAGTGCAACCACCTATAGCTGTAACTGAGACATTTCCGGATGAGCAATTATTCCTCATTCAGCAGGCTCCATGGTTTGCAGACATTGCAAATTATAAGGCCATGAATTTTATCCCAAGGGAGTACAGTAGGCAACAAGTGAAGAAGCTATTGACTGATGCAAAGTACTACATTTGGGAGGAACCATACCTTTTTAAAAGGTGTTCAGATGGAATTATCCGGAGGTGTGTCCCAGATGAAGAAAAATAGCAGATTCTTTGGCACTGTCATGGTTCTGAGTATGGAGGCCACTTTGGTGGTGAAAGGATAGCTACAAAGGTCCTTCAGAGCGGGTTTTACTAGCTGACTCTCTTCAGAGACTCAAGAGCATTTGTAAAGCATTGTGACAGATGTGAAAAAGCCACGAATCTCCCTGCCAACCATGAAATGCCACAGCAGGGGATTCTTGAGGTTGAGTTGTTTGATGTGTGGGGTATTGATTTCATGGGACCTTTCCTACCCTCACATTCAAACAACTATATTCTAGTGGCAGTCGACTATGTGTCCAAGTGGGTGGAAGCTGTGGCTTTGCCCACCAATGATGCCAAGGTGGTAATGATCTTTCTTCAGAGATATATCTTCAGCCGGTTTGGTGTCCCAAGGACACTCATTAGTGATGGAGGAAGTCACTTCTGTAACAGACAGTTGGACTCTCTTCTGCATAGATATGGAGTCCGTCATAAAGTGGCAACCCCCTATCACCCTCAGACAAGTGGACAGGTTGAAGTTTCCAACAGGAAACTTAAGAGAATTTTAGACAAGACCGTCAGTATTTCAAGAAAGGACTGGTCTAGGAAGCTTGATGATGCTCTCTGGGCATACCAGATAGCGTACAAGACTCCTATTGGCATGTCCCCGTATCAGTTGGTCTATGGCAAAGCCTGTCACTTGCCAGTCAAACTGGAGCATAAAGCTTACTGGGCAATCAGGTACCTGAACCTTAATTCAGAAGCTGCAGGAATTAAGCGAATGCTTCAGTTGAATGAGCTTGATGAATTCAGATACTCAGCCTATGAGAATGCCAAGCTCTATAAGGAGAGAACTAAGCTATTGCATGACAAGAAGATAGCCATCAGAGCCTTTGAGCCAGGACAGATAGTGCTTCTATACAATTCAAAGCTCAAATTCTTTCCCAGGAAGCTGAAATCCCGGTGGTCAGGACCATTTGTGGTTACCAGAGCTTCACCGTACGGTCATGTGGAAATACAGGAAGAGAATTTTGACAGGAAGTTTACAGTGAATGGCCAGAGGCTGAAGCACTACCTTGGAGGCGAGATCGATCGCCAGAGGTCCACTCATCTGCTGAACTAGCAGAACTGACCGTCAAGCTAGTGACGTTAAAGAAGCACTTGTCGGGAGGCAACCCGATAATTTCGTATCCTTAGTTATTTTTCGTAGTAGTAGTTTTCTTACTTGTTTGGTTTTTATTAAGTTCTTACTAATTTTCTGATCATGCAGCTATTTTATCACAGGAACCGAATACCTCAAGCTATTTGAAAAAAAAAAGGGCACACGACGCGCAAGCGTCATTGACGCGAACGCGTCAATCATGTGTGCGTGAACAATGAAAATTGACAGAGAGTTGCGCGGAAGTGGCACTGGACTCATGCCTTTCGCACGCGAACGCGTACCCCACGCGTTCGCGTCGTTTGTGATTTTCGCTATTCACGCGGGCGCGTCACCGACGCGAACACGTGACCTGCAAATTCGACGTAAAAGAGCGTTTGGGCAGAGAGTTGTACCGGCTTGGGGCAAGAAGTGTGCTAAAAGCACAAATTTGGTCATGCGGACGCGTGACTGACGCGTTCGCGTCAGTTGCACATATGGCCATCCACGCGAGCGCGTGCATGACGCGAACGCATCGTATGCAAATTTGGCTCCCAAGCCATGCAAATAGAAAGTAACGCGGGCGCACGGCTGACTTCGTGCGTGCCTGACGCTAATGCGTCATTATGAAGAATGCGCGACGTACGCGAACGCGTTGTTTGCGCCGCCCAGTTTTCTTTCTCTCTCTCTCCCAATCCCTATTCTCGCTTATTCTTTTATCCTCTTATTTTTTTTCTTTCTTCATAATAATTTATCTCTTTCTATTTTCAGTTCTTCTTTGCTTGAGGACAAGCAAACCTTTAAGTTTGGTGTTGACGCTTTGCTTAGAAGTTTTTTGTTTATTCCTATGGCACCAAAAGGGAGGCAAATCATCTTCACTGAGGAGCACAACCTGAAGAATAAACAACCGCTAGGATAACTAAGGTGGTTGAGTTCCTTTCATTTTTTATTCCCTCCCGCTTTTGTCATATATGTTCCGGTTTTCTGCTATTATGCTTTGTTTGCTGCATGATCCTTTATTAGTAGATTCATAGGTTCTAGTTTAATTTTTCTGTTAAGTGCTATAATTCTGAAAGATGTCTCATGTATTACCCACTAAGCTTGAAATCAAAAAGAAAGATGAACAGATGTAGTGCATGAGAATTTGAATTTAATTTTTAGAGTAGTCTCACTTACTTAGATGTGGTGGTATTTTCTGTGATTCTGAATGAATGATTGAACAGTGCATATTTTTTATAGTGAAGTTTATGAATGTTAAAATTGTTGGCTCTTGAAAGAATGATGAAAAAGAGAAATGTTATTGATAATCTGAAAAATCATAAAATTGATTCTTGAAGCAAGAAAAAGCAGTGAAAAACACAAAGCTTGCGAAAAAAAAAAGAAAAAATAAATAAAATAAAGAAAAAAAAGAGCAAGCAGAAAAAGCCAATAACCCTTTAAACTTAAAGGCAAAGGGTAAAAAGGATCCAAGACTTTGAGCATTAATGGATAGGAGGGCCCAAAGGAATAAAATCCTGGCCTAAGCAGCTAAATCAAGTTGTCCCTAACCATGTGCTTGTGGCGTGAAGGTGTCAAGTGAAAAGCTTGAGACTGAGCGGTTAAAGTCGTGATCCAAAGCAAAAAGAGTGTGCTTAAGAACTCTGGGCACCTCTAACTGGGGACTCTAGCAAAGCTGAGTCACAATCTGAAAAGGTTCACCCAGTTATGTGTCTGTGGCATTTATGTATCCGGTGGTAATACTAGAAAACAAAATGCTTAGGGTCATGGCCAAGATTCATAAAGTAGCTGTGTTCAAGAATCAACATACTAAACTAGGAGAATCAATAACACTATCTGGATTCTGAGTTCCTATGGATGCCAATCATTCTGAACTTCAAAGGATAAAGTGAGATACCAAAACTATTCAGGATTGCAGTTGTAAACCCCACTATAAGAAGAGACATGAGCTTAATCGAACTCTCATTCTCATGCAAATTCACATCCTAAGCTTATATTAGTTTTTGGTTGCTTGAGAACAAGCAACAGTTTAAATTTGGTGTTGTGATGCGTGAGCATCTTTCCTATCTTTTCCTAGTGAATTTTCATCTAACTTGTTGAGTTTAATTAAGAATTAATTATATTTTAGCCACTATGGATGCTATTTTGAGTTTTGTGCAATTTTATTCATTTTAGGTAGCATTCGGATGGATTTGATGAAGTTTCTGCAGAGAAAGAGAAAACCAAGGAGATGACCAGCGAATACTGACGCTGACGCATGGCTCACGCAACCACACGGAATGGAGGAAATCGTAATGACGCGAACACGTGGACTAGAATCTGCACAAATGACGCGAACGCGTGACTGACGTGTCCGTGTGACTCGCGAAAAAGGACCATCGACGCGTGCGCGTGACCAATGCGTACGCGTGACATGCGCCACGTGCAGAAAACACAGAAAAACACTGGGGGCAATTTCTGGGCTGTGTTGACCCAGTTCTTAGCCCAGAAATCACGGATTAGAAGCTGCAGAAGGGATAAATCAAGTGGTCCCCACCCATCAGCTGAAGACTTGTTAATTAATTCGAATTTAAATTCAAATCTTATCTTAGGAAAAGATATTATTTTAATTTTAATTTTAGAAATTTGATTTTTAAATTATTAGGATTAGTTATAAAAGGGATCCCAACAGGGTGGTTCCAGAAGAACATTCCACAACATTATTCCATACGAATTTACATTCCATATTTCATGAGCAACTAATCCTCCATTGTTAAGGTTAGGAGCTCTATCTATTGTATGGATTGATAATATTATTTTTCTATTTTAATTCATGTTTTGATTTATATTTCAATAATTGTTTTCGTTCTTTATTTTATGAATTTGGGTGGAACAGAAGTATGACCCATGTTCTATTTGAGTTCTTGTATAACTTGGAAAAGCTCTTTACTTGAACAATAGCTTGAAAACATATTATCCTGAATTTCTAATTGTTTGTATTTAATGGGATACGTGACATATAATCCCTTTATTTTTGGACAATTAGGATTCTTGTGGCATATAAACTGGAATTTGATCACACCCTCTAATTGGAATTAATTGACCAAGGAATTGGTAGTTGATGAATTTTAGAGGAGACTAGGAAGGTGTAAGGAATTAGGGTCTAGTCACAAATAGTTTGCCATGAATTAAATCTTGCATGATTAAAATAGTTAATAAGAAAAGTCAATCCAGAAAATAGATAACTCTGAAACTTTAACTGCCTTCTCAATATTTTATTCCCAACTTATTTATTTGTCTATCCTTTTGATATTCTGAGTTCGAACTTAAACCTTTTGAACATCTCAAAACCATTTTATGTTTGTCTAACTAAGTAAATCATTTAACCATTATTGCTTAGTCCATCAATCCTCGTGGGACGACCCTTACTCATGTAAGGTATTACTTGGTACGACCCGATGCACTTGCCGGTAAGTTAGTGGGTTACAAATTACGCCCACACATCAAGTCGGGATCAATACCAGGCATGTGAGAGGCTTTCCAGGCAAAGAGATCGAAGTTTTTCCTCAACAGTTCAACGAGTTGTTTCTTTAGGCTTTCCTCCAGGTTTGCCCTTATGCTCGTTGTCTTGTCGGGGTGATCTCCAATTTGTATCTCTTCTATTTTGCCTTCTGGTTGAGGTCATAGTTCTTCTCGATCTCGGACTCCACCTAACTCGATTGTGTTGACTTCTTTAACTTTCGAGCTGCCTTTTAAACTAAGGCTTTCATTATAGCATTTTCTTGCTAACTTTTGGTCTCCTTTTATAGTGGCAATCCCTTCAGCTGTGGGAAACTTCATGCAAAGATGTAGGGTGGAGACGACAATTGAAAGTCGATTTAAAGTTGTCCGACCTATTAGGGCATTGTAGGCTAAACTTACATTGACTACAATGTAGTCAACACTTAGTGTCCTTGACCTAGCACCTTTTTCGAAGGTGGTGTACAATGAGATGTAACTTAGAGGTCGGATTGGAGTGTCTCCTAGTCCAAAAAGGCTATCCGAGTATGTCCTTAGATCCTTTTCCTCTAACCCGAGCTTGTCAAAGGCGGGTTTAAACAGAATATCTGCCGAGCTGCCTTGATCTACCAAGGTTTGGTGGAGGTTAGCATTTAAGGATTATAGTTATCACCACTGGGTTGTCATGCCCTGGTACTTGATAAACCCCATTTTTAGGGTTTATCTTATGCTTAATTTGGGGGACTTTATGACCTTTTACCCACATTTATTCAATGAAATAGCATGGTTTCATGATTGTCTCATAATTTGTGCTTAAGTGTGAAAACATGCTTTTTAGGCCTTAATTGGCTAATTTTCATTCACCTTTGATTCCACTAGATGCCTTGATGCGTTTATTAGTGATTTCAGGATTGAAAAAGCTAGGAATGGATCAAAGAGGTGAAGAGGAAAAGCATGCAAGTGGAGAACTCATGAAGAAATAAGGATTTGGGATGCTGAGATCGACGCGCACGCGCAGCAGATGCGTACGCGTACATGACACGTACGCGTGGATAGGAAATTGTCAAGCGATGCGTACGCGTGACCCACGTGTACGCGTCGATGCTCGCACGTGACTCGCTTAAAGGCAAAACGCTGGAGGCGAATTCTGGGCTTTCTAGGCCCAGATCCAACTTATTTCTGAGGCTATTTAAGGCAGAATTCAAGGGGGAGTCAACGCCTTACAACATATTAGTTTAGTTTGAGTTTAATTTTGGAGGAAAAGTTAGTTTCTAGAGAGAGAAACTCTCTCTTCACTCTAGAATTAGGTTAGATCTAGATTAGGATTTCTTAGATCTAGGTTAATTTCATGCTTTGATTTACTTTTCCTTTATCAATTCTTGTTTCTCTATCTCTCCTCTCTCTAGTTTAGCATTTAATTCTTGTAATTCTCTACTTTTATGTTGATACACTTTTGTTTCTTCTATTTCTCTTTTAATGTAATTTATGATTCATGCTCCTTTATTGTTGAATTGCTTTGTTGTTGTTTAATTCCTTTTACTTTCCTTTTATGCCTTCTAAGTGTTTGATGGAATGCTTGGTTGAATTTTAGAATAGAATTTTATGTTCTTGGCTTGGGAAGGTAACTTAGGAATTCTTGAGTTACTAATGTCCAAGTGATTGATAATTGATAGCCATTAACTCTAGTTTTCATTAATTCAATTAGTGAGTGGCTAGGACTTATGGACTTGGATTGATATAGCTCATTTGACTTTCCTTTACTTGTTAGAAGATGACTTAATGGGATTAATCCTTGCAATTATCATGTTGTGGTTAGTGATAAGGATAGAGATCCTTGACCACCAAACCTTGCCAAGACCTCTTTTTGTCATTTAATTTCCTTTGCAATTTACTTTTCTTGTTTCTTATTCCAAAAATCCCAAAACATACCTCTAACCAATAACAAGAACACTTTATTGCAATTCCTAGGGAGAACGACCCGAGGTTTGAATACTTCGGTTATTAATTTTAGGGGTTTGTTACTTGTGACAAACAAATTTTTGTATGAAGGGATTATTGTTGGTTTAGAAACTATACTTGCAACGAGAATTCATTTGTGAAATTCTAAACCGTCAAAAATTCGTTCAACAGTACTATTCCTTAAGCATCCACTTTAGTGAAGGAGATAGTGGGTAAGTCGGACGATTGACTATCTTCCCCGACTTGATATGCTTCCTTGAGGTGCCTTTTTTGAGGATTTTGATATTTCTCCTCCTGTAAATCCACCATTAATCATGTGCATGTGTCACTCGGGGGTGTGAGGAGGGCGTTCTGGTCGTTCTCCTTCTTCATCTCTTCTTCTCTTCCTCAGGTTGTCCAGCCTTTCTGCTAGGTATCTATCAAATCGGCCTTCTATGGCCAACTTTTTGATAACATTTATTAGTGGAATGCCCGTACAGCTTGTGGTACTCACAATATTCAGTCCGACTTCCAGCTTTCTTATGCTTAATCGGACGAGGATGTAGAAGCTTCTCTGTATGGTATATTTCTCTGTAAACATCAACCAGGGAAACCCTTAGAGGGATGTAGTTGTGATACTTTCGAGGCTTTTCTATATTTTATTCCTCTTTCTTCTTGGGTTCCCTTTCTTTGTCCCGAGTTTGATAGTAGGGCAAGTTTGCTCGCGAGGGAGGTTCTCTAAGTCAGAAATTTTCTTCCATGTTGATGTATTTCTTTGTCCTTTCTTGCACTTCATTTAAAGAAGTCAGGTGTCATTTAGATATGGACTGGGAGAATGGTCCTTCTTTTAGGACTTTCACCTGACCCATGATCACAGCTTCGGTTGGCAGATTGTGGATTTTCAGACAAGCTTTATTGAATCTTTCCATGTAGTCACGAAGGCTTTCCCCGACTTCTTGCTTTACTCCTAGTAAGCTCGAGGAATGCTTTGTTTTATCCTTCTTGATGGAAAACCTGGTGAGGAATTTCCTAGCCAAGTTGTTGAAATAGTCTTCATATTAGGAGATGCGAAACCTCCATGGGAACAAAAAGTTGAAGAAAATCCCTCCAAGAAGATTGAATTTGTGGCTAAGGAGGAATGTGCACAACCTCCAAGGCATATCCCGTATGAAGACTTGGACGGGATAGAGCAAGAATCGAGTTCCCTTGGCAATGAAGTTCAAGCATCAAATCTTAGTGGTGAAGAATCCTTTGATCTTAAAGATCCTTCTCCCGGTGAATTTAAAGGTGTTGTGGAGGTAAAATTCTCCCATCCTCCTGTTTATAATTTGAGTAAGGGAAAAGGCTTGGATAAAATCATTGAACAGAGGATTTTATTTGAAGAATCTTGTGAAGAGGTACAAGTCCTTAGCAAAAGAAGGACGGGAGTTGAATACGCTTTGTCAAGATCCTTGGAAGCTTCTTTACCTAGGTTGCCATCTACACTTTCATTTTAGTAGGTAAAATTTATTTCTATTAGCTTTATTATCCCATTCGAATATGGCTTGCTTGAAACGGATGGTAAACTTAGGATTCTTTGTGGGATGAAGTGTAAGAGAAAGATGTTTCGTGGTTGGCGTTGTAAATCAAGGCTCATTATGGTTGATACATCAAAGATGGAATATAAAGGTTGGAATAGTGCTCAACTAGATGGTTCAAGGAGGATTGTTGGGCACTTCATTGAGAATTCATCTTGCTTGCTACCCGGATGGACTAATAATGATCAACTTCAAGACGGGTGTGAAAATAAAGTGTGGGATCCCGGATCGCACAAGGAGATTCAAATTTGGGAGCCCCAAGCTTGTGAAGAACCCCATCAAGACTTGGTGCAACTCATGAGAAATCTTAGGGCACAATAGAGAACCAAGCATTGGTGGGAGTTCCAAGAAGAATTCAAGCAAAAGCCACCTTGATGAGAAGCTCCCCATAAGTCCAACTTAAGGACAATAAACAAAAGTGCTAGGTGGGAGACACCCCACCATGGTAAAATATTTTCATTTTTTGTTTTGTACATATTGGTAATTAGATTAATTTTATGTTTTTATTGGTTTGTTGAGTTTAGTTGGTAGTTTTCATGTTGAATAAGGTTTTATGGTGTTTTGGTAGTAGTTTGGAGGTTTGCAATGCTTGGTTTGGTGCAAAAACATCGAAAATTTTGAAAAACAGAGCACCAACCCACGCGTATGCATCACTCACGCGTACGCGTGCCCCAAGCATTTTCGACCATCCACGCGCACGCATCATGTACGCGTACGCGTGAATTGCAGATTTTCACCTCCCAGCCAAGAACCCGAGAGTTGCGCCTACACTGCGCGAACATTGAGCCTGAGGCATAAACCAACCCACGCGTAAGCATGCATGACGCGTACGCGTCGCCTCTCTGGTTTTCCATGCACGCGTACGCGTGACCCACGCGTACGCGTCGCCTCCATTTCGCCACCACCCATGGGCACGCGTCACCTACGCATACGCGTGGGTAGCCTTCTCCCATCACGTTCTTTTCTCATCCTCTTTCCATTTCTTTCCTTTTTCTTTCTTCTTCCCTTCTCCTACCCCTTGTCCAACACTTTCAAACACCATTTATAACCATTTAGGTAGTTAGTTAGTTAGTTTAATTTTCATTCGATTTTCTATTTTTCATTATAAGTGTTGGATTGTCAATCTTGTTTACCATTAATTGCTGCTGAGTATTAAAAAAGATGTTATCTCAACATCACTATGCTTATAATCTTTGTTGGACTCTTTGATTGAGGTTATATATTGCTACTTGGTTTTGAGTTCTTCATGCTTAATTTTGTGAATACCAAGTGAATGAGAATTGCTTTCAAGTACTCTAAATCTTTTTGAATTGCATGTTGTAGCTAGCCACCATGTAATTTGAATCTTATTCATTGATTAGGAAATCTCTTGATGGATGATGTGCATTTATCTTAATGCATTGTGTTTCATGATCATATGAATTCATAGGATTTTGGCTTGAATGCTTTCATGCTTCTTTATTGCTTGTTTGGTTGTTTTGACCCACAAGTTTAGAGCATTTCAAGCACATTAGGATGAGTGAAGTGCATGTTTCTTTTTGTGTAATTGTGACATAGTTCTTTTCATGCTAGTATGTGCTCTAAACCACGCGCACTTTAGAACTACACACCTATTCTCCTTAATTAATGTCACACCAATTCACTCACTCAATTCTAGTGATTTATCTCATTCCAACAATTTATGCTTCCTTGCTTTGTATTCTCCTATCTTATGGTGTTATTTTCTAATTTTTCATGAATGATGCACCACAAACAAAGACGGAAGTGGAATAAAGAATATGCAGCAACCGGTTGACCTACCAGCAGAAAGGTAGCAATCCAGAGAGTCGCCATACCCCCTGGCTCATCTTTGAGTGTACCAAGGATGGTGCAAACTTTTAAGTGTGGGGAGGTCGTCCGACCAGTCGACGTTCTTGGGTGACAAATTTCTAATCCCAACACTTTTGCATTTCATTCCTAGATCTTTTAGGATTTTTAGTTGCATTTTCTTTTTTTGCATATATATAACATAATAAGCTTAGTCAAAATAATGAAATTTTTCAAGATTTCTATCTATAGGGCATCCCGATTGATTTGAGTAAAAACTTTTCTCGAACTTGCTTGAATTATATATATTGTGGATCATGTTTCTGAGCTAAGAACACAAGCGTGTGAGATTTGGGCCTAATGGTGTGGTTGCATCTTATAACCACTTATTTCCTTCTTGTGTGCATTATTCTCTTTCTATGATTATAATCTTTAATTTGTTTGATTCTTTATGTCCACTATTTTGTGTATTCATGTATTTATATGATTGAGGCCATCATTTCATTTAGTTCACTTACCCAAAGAGCTTTAACTTTTATCTTCCATTGTTAGCCAACTTTGAGCCTACGATTAACCCACTTGTTCATAATTTTAGCACATTACAAGCCTAAAAGCGAAAAACAATAAATGTCCTTATTTGGATCTTTGATTAGCTTAGGCTAGTGAGTGTGTATCATTCAAGTGTGGAAAAACTTGGGACATTGGTTGAGAAAAAGGGTAGTTTGTATTTTTGTTAAAAATATTGGGAATTGGGTGCATACTCTTATATTGATTAAATGTATAGACCTTATGCATTGATGTTCTTGTATATAGTTTGAAAGAAAGAAAAATGAGAAAAACAAAAGAAAAAGAAAAAGAAAAAAAAGTATGGAAAAGAAAAGAAAAGAAAATAGAAAAAAAAAGCAAGAAAAAGAAAAGTAATAAAAAGGGGACAAAATGCCCCAAAATGAAGCTCAATAATAATCAATACATATGAGTTGTAATAAAAAAGAGAATGCATGAGTATGTGAAAAAGTGAAGAATGGGTAGTTAGGTTAGCTTTTAATTGTATAGGTTGTCATAGGTTAGGTGGGAAGTTTAAGCTCATCAAAGATTCAAATCTCAAGTCCACTTGACCAAAGATACATCCTACCTTGACCCTAACCCCATTACAACCGATGAATAAGACCTCATGATAATTGTATGTATGCATGAAATAAATATTGATTGTTAGATGAAAAATAAATCTTGGAAAGCATGATTAGGGGAGAATTGAGTGAATCGACCCTAAACACTTGAACGACTAGAGTGCAAACCTTCCGGTGAGGGTTCAATTGCTCAATTACATGTCTCCACCTAGAATAATCACTTTTCTTGCAAGTTTGTAAAAATCTTTAATAACTCAATTCAATTGTGGATTTGATTGGATTTGCTAGTCCTTGACCCTTGTGCCAATGTATGTTCTCCTGGGAATTGATTTATTTTGACCAAGTAGTTGTATTCATGTAGATAGTTACATTTAGATAGGATGCATTTAGGTAGTTTATTACATTGAATAAATGTTGATACCCTTTGTTTCCTTCTTGACTCTAGCATAAGGACATGCTATGGTTTAAGTGTGGGGAGGTTGATAAACCCCATTTTTAGGGTTTATCTTGTGCTTAATTTGGGGGACTTTATAACCTTTTACCCACATTTATTCAATGAAATAGCATGGTTTCATGATTGTCTCATAATTTATGCTTAAGTGTGAAAACATGCTTTTTAGGCCTTAATTGGCTAATTTTAATTCACCTTTGATTCCACTAGATGCCTTGATGTGTTTGCTAGTGATTTCATCATTGAAAAGGCTAGGAATAGATCAATGAGGTGAAGAGGAAAAGCATGTAAGTGGAGAACTCATGAAGAAAAAAGGATTTGGGATGCTGTGACCCACGCGTACGCGTCGATGCTCGCACGTGACTCACTTAAAGGCAAAATACTGGGGTGAATTTTGGGCTTCCCAGGCCTAGATCCAACTTATTTCTGAGGCTATTTAAGGCAGAATTCAAGGGGAAGTCAACACCTTACAACACATTAGTTTAGTTTAAGTTTAGTTTTGGAGGGAAAGTTAGTTTCCAGAGAGAGAAGCTCTCTCTTCTCTCTAGAATCAGGTTAGATCTAGATAAGGATTTTTTAGATCTAGGTTAATTTCATGCTTTGATTTACTTTTCCTTTATCAATTCTTGTTCCTCTACCTCTCCTCTCTCTAGTTTAGCATTTAATTCTTGTAATCATCTACTTTTATGTTGATGCACTTTTGTTTCTTCTATTTCTCTTTTAATGCAATTTATGATTCATGTTCCTTTATTGTTGAATTGCTTTGTTGTTGTTCAATTCCTTTTATACCTTCCAAGTGTTTGATGGATTGCTTCGTTAGATTTTAGAATAGAATTTTATGTTCTTGGCTTGGGAAGGTAACTTAGGAATTCTTGAGTTACTAATGTCCAAGTGATTGATAATTGATAGCCATTAACTCTAGCTATCATTAATTCAATTAGTGAGTGGCTAGGACTTATGGACTTGAATTGATATAGCTCATTTGACTTTCCTTTACTTGTTAGAGGATGACTTAATGGGATTAATCCTTGCAATTATCATGTTGTGGTTAGTGATAAGGATAGAGATCCTTGACCACCAAACCTTGCCAAGACCTCTTTTTGTCATTTGATTTCCTTTGCAATTTACTTTTCTTGTTTCTTATTCCAAAAACCCCAAAACATACCTTTAACCAATAACAAGAACACTTTATTGCAATTCCTAGGGAGAACGACCCGAGATTTGAATACTTCGGTTATCAATTTTAGGGGTTTGTTACTTGTGACAAACAAATTTTTGTATGAAAGGATTATTGTTGGTTTAGAAACTATACTTGCAACGAGAATTCATTTGTGAAATTCTAAACCGTCAAAAATCCATTCAACAGTACTATTCCTTAAGCATCCTCTTTAGTGAAAGAGATAGTGGGTAAGTCGGACGATTGACTATCTTCCCCAACTTTATATGCTTCCTTGAGGTGCCTTTTTTTTTAAGATTTTGATATTCCTCCTCCTGCAAATCCACCATTAATCATGTGCATGTGTCACTCGGGGTGTGAGGAGGGCGTTCTGGTCGTTCTCCTTCTTCATCTCTTCTTCTCTTCCTCGGGTTGTCCAACCTGTCTGCTAGGTATCTATCAAATCGGCCTTCTCTGGCCAACTTTTTGATGACATTTTTTAGGTCGTAACATTTATTAGTGGAATGCCCGTACAGCTTGTGGTACTCACAATATTCAGTCCGACTTTCAGGTTTCTTATGCTTAATCGGATGAGGATGTGGAAGCTTCTCTGTATGGTATATTTCTCTGTAAACATCAACCAGGGAAACCCTTAGAAGGATGTAGTTGTGATACTTTCGATGCTTTTCTATATTTTATTCCTCTTTCTTCTTGGGTTCCCTTTCTTTGTCCCGAGTTTGATAGTAGGGCAAGTTTGCTCACGAGGGAGGTTTTCTAAGTCAGAAATTTTCTTCCATGTTGATGTATTTCTTTGTCCTTTCTTGCACTTCATTTAAAGAAGTCAGGTGCATTTAGATATGGACTAGGAGAATGGTCCTTCTTTTAGGACTTTCACCTGAACCATGATCACAGCTTCGGTTGGTAGATTGTGGATTTCCAGACAAGCTTTATTGAATCTTTCCATGTAGTCATGAAGGCTTTCCCAAACTTCTTGCTTTACTCCTAGTAAGCTCGAGGCTTGCTTCGTTTTGTCCTTCTGAATGGAAAACTTGGTTAGGAATTTCCTAGCCATGTTGTTGAAATAGGCTATCGACCTGGGTGGCAGATTATCAAACCACTTCATGGCCGCTTTGGTTAAAGTACTCGGAAAGACTTTGCAATAAGTGGCATCAGAAGCCTCAGCCAAGTACATTCTACTTCTGAAGTTGCTAAGATGGTGGCTCGGGTCGGACGTCCCGTCATAGAGATCCATGTTGGGCGATTTGAAGTTCTTAGGAACTTTAGCCTTCATGATCTCTTCTGTGAACGGATCTTGTCCTCCCAAGGGACTTTCATCACGCTCTGCCCGATTATTCCTCCTTTGTATATCAGCTTCTAGTTTTTGTAGCTTGTCTTCTAACTCCTTTCGTTGCCTTACTTCTTTCCACAACTCCCATTCTGTTTCCCATTATCGCTCTGCCTCATGTTCGAGCTATTGTAGTCGATCCCCTTGGCAATGAAGTAGATCTAGAATCTCGGTCGCATGAGGTTGGTCCTCAGCCTCGGGATGGTGGACCTTGGACTGGATCCTCCTTGTTTGAGGATTCCTGAGGTCCCTTCCCCGTGGGGACCATGGTGTGGTGCTGGAGGCGGAAGCAAGAGGGCTTGATTTTCTGGCTCAGACTCAGATGCTGTATAGCCATCTTTGTGTTCGTGGCCCGCCATTCGTCAGAGGATTAATCATAGGTCCCCGGCAATGGCGCCAATGTTCCGAGGGTTACCTGAAAAGATGATTTTAGCCTAAACGTTAGGTCCAGATCCCTTAATGAGGCAGCGTCTGACCTCTTCAGTACCGAGGTGCCGCCTGTCCGAGTTCCTTGTGAGGAGGTGGAGGATGGTATCTGCAAGAGACTGCGATACATAAGTTAGCAAGGGCTTTAAATAAGCTTTTAGTAGATTATAACGTGTCTTATATCTAGGGGTGCCAGTGTATTTATAGTAGGGTAGATAACCACCTTTGTTGGAATAGTTCTATCTTTTTTGATGGATAAGAGTTCCCTTTATCTTGAGAGTTTGTTGGGATCTACCTTCTTGATGGGATAGAGATAATAGGAAAGCTTTAAGAAAGCAGTTACTTGTTTAGTCAAGTAGAACTGGACCTTTATGACATTGTCCGGCCTCTTTAAGAGGTCGGGCTTATCGTGAAGGGCCACCTTATTAGTGGGCCTTTTGTTTTATTGGGCCTGACTTTTATCTGTTGAGCTAGGGTACGAACAAATGTTATTAACAAATAAGAGAAAGAGGCTCAAGAAGAAGCCAATCCTCTAGAGGAACATGTGATCACAACCTCTCAGAAACAATTAATTCAAGTTTCAAAAGTTCCACTAAAAGAGAGAATTTCTGTAACACCCTCACTACCAGAATGTCACGCTTCCGGCTGCGCCACTCTGATAGCAAGAAGTATTACGACTAACTTCATATACTTAATATTAAAATAGGAGCCTTTGACTCAACACCGTATCGCTGACTTCATTAAAAACCAGAAATAAATACTTTATCTTAAAAAAGAACAAACAGGCATAGGTTCATATATAAGATTTCTTACATAACGGCTTATAACATAATATACATATAAAACATACAACTCCTATCCCTCTTACAAAATTGTAATAACAAAGACGAAGGAAGAAAAATTATCTAATTAATAGAACATCATATAAACCAAACGCGGTATAACTCTTTACAATACTCCTTCCTCCGATTCCTAAAAAGGTAAAGCTGTATGGGGTGAAAACCTAACCACACGGTCTCACCACGGAGTTTCAGAATTGTCATAAGAAGATATTTAATAAGAAAACTGTTTTCAAGCTCAGTGATTATCATTGCCTTATGAATCCTTTTAGAAAAAATAATAGCTAATCGTTCAAAACCTTTTCAAAGAAACAATGTTTAATATTTCAGAAATCCAAAATCTTTCTTTTCTTATAAGAAAATCTCAATCAGAAACCAACCACGCAATCAATCAACACAATCATCAATTCAGCACCAAATTTCATTCTCAAGTGTAGCACACCAGGACAAACACAAGCAAGACAGACAAGGAAAGCACAGGTTTAGGTAGTAGTTATAGCAAATAGTTCAGGTAGTAGTTAAGAACAGTTTAACAATTAGGCAAACCAAAACAAGTTCAAACCCAAGCAAAGCATACAAATGCATATGATGAATGTCTGTCCTATGACTAATGAGTTCATCTGTCGGTTATCCAGCCAACCCGACAAGTCCGAAAACCTTAGACTGTCCCCCGTCGCGCATCCCCATGAGTCTATGCATAGCTTTTTCTCATATTCAAATATCAATTGCTCAATGGGGGTACCATTCTCGGGAATTTATACATGCCCGGTCACCCTTATGACGTAGGGTCAACAGAGTATCGAATCTCAACCTGGAGCAAGTGGTGACAAGCCACTGCGTCTACCTAGGGAAACTCCTGTCTCAGATAATTCAAATTCATAAGCCATATGAATAATTCAAAGATCATATCTCAACATTCTCAATATCATCATCATTCATCAATCCATATCTCATTTCCAAATTCATTCAAAATCATATTTCAAAGAAAATCCTCATCATCCTTCTTTCCGTTCCATTAATCAACAATCCCAATCCAAAACATAATTCTTTATTTTTTAAATAAATCAATATTAAAACATATAATGTTTAAAAACTAAACCTTTTTAAATAATTACTTCAGGCAAAACTTCTAATTTTATAAAATTTCGGCAGTATCTCCTCTAAAATTCGGACTCTGCCATCCTTTTCGGGTCCCAACCAAATCAAACCAAATGCCTGTTAATCATTTAAATCACTTTCAATTACCATTATCACAACAACAACACTCAACCCCAAGGAAATTACAAAATTTAGAATTCAATCAACCAATCCTATAAATCGCAATTTAAACCAACTTCAATCAACAACATCAATCAATAATTAAGAATTCTCGATCTTCTCAAACAGTTTCAAACCAAACTATTCCTCAAACCCTTCTCGAATCATTTCCGAAATAGCAAATCATTATCAATAAACAAACTGCTTTCAAATATCAAGTCCTTTCCAAATTTGTTTTAAAATCAAATTCTAATTTCAAGTCGAATTCAATATCAAATTGAATTTCAATATTAAATCTTTTCTAAAATCAAATCGTTTCCAAAATTAAACTAAATGCCAACAATAAATCTCCTCCAATAATTTAAGGAAAACCACTTTAACAACATCAATCAAACTAATAATCTCATTCATCCAAAACAACTCAATTCAATTCATAAGACTTACGAAATCACAAAAATGTATTTTACGTATTAATATCAATTTAAAACAACTCTGAAAAGTAAAACAAGTTTAAGAAAAGCACCCCTACCTCAGTTAGTCGAACCCGTCGAATTTAAACGCGATGATCCCTTCTATGTTAATTTCAGCAACAGTAGCAACTCTAATAGCTCGTTAGTACCATTAATACTATCACCTTTGATAATTCCATCAACAAACAGGGAAGGCAGAGCAGCAGTGTTAAACAGAAACATTAGTTTTTCTTACTCAGAATAGAAAAGACTAAGAAACAAAATGGAAACAGAGTAAGGATTAAAGCTTACAGGTTCAAGAATAGGAGAATCGAAACCAGAAGAAGAAGGTTGGTGCTATCTTCGACTCTGATGGTGGTGCATGACTCACCGGCGACTGTGGCGGCAACGGCAAGGACGGTGGCTCCTCTTGCTCGCACGACTCTGTCTCCCTCTCTCCCTCGCGTCGTTCTTTTCTCTACGGTAAAATCCAACAAGGACCGGCAGTGATGGAAACCCTTTCTCCGGTGTCACTCTCGCTTGTTTTTCCCTTTTCTAGCGACAGCGACGACCTCCAACAACAACAGCTGTAGCAAATTGATGGCGGTTGAGGGACGGCAGTGATGGCTCAACCCTTCTCCGTGACGGTCCTACCCTCCAACAGTAGCAACGGATGCAAACTCCATCTCTCTTCTCGGTCCCCCTCTTCGTGGCAACCTAGCGACGGCGACCATGGAGGCTAGAAGACAAAGCAACTCGGCGATGACGGTGCTGGCGCGGACCAACTCAGCGACGACGGTGCTGGTGCGGACCCTCGACGACAGCGGCTTGGCGGCGAGCTGACGCGGCCTCCTCTTCATTTGCGACGGTGACGCGGGCTCGGCTCCATGGAATGGTGGCGATGAAGATGCTTCCAGCGGCGGCATGCAGTTCTGACGGCGACAGAAGCACGAACGGCGGCAAAGCAGCGATGCGGCGCGGCGGTGATGACTGCATATGGTCCCCCTTCTTCCCCTCTTCCTCTGCTCTCCTGTTCTCCCCTCTCTACCCTCACTGTTTCTTTCTTTCTTTTCTACTGCTACTGGGTTTGGTCAGAGAAGGGAAACATTGGCGGTGGTTAGGGTTAAGTTAGAAGGGGTTAGGATTTTTGGGGTTTAATTTGGGAATTAGGGTTTAATTTAGGACAAAAGTGAAATTAAGAATTTTGGGTAAATTGATATTTAGTCAATTTTAATAAAATTAAAGTATATTATATAAATTTAAAATCTAATTTAATCTCTTAAAATTACTTTAAAAATACTACTTAATTTTCAATTTACTAATAAGCTTTTAATAAAGTATTCTAATTTAAAATTAGAAATAATATAATTTATTTTCTATTTATAAAAATTAAAATATTAAATTCTAGAATTTCTATTATTTAACTAAATTGTATAAAATTTGTATTTTTTTTGCAACTGTTAAGCTGTATAATTTAAATACAGAAAATTATTCAATAACTATAAAATTAAGTAAAATTTTTAATTTAATTGTCAAAATTTGATTTAATTACTTTTAATAAAATAATTTCTAAAACTAAAATTTTTAATAAATAAATTAATTAAAATTAACTCATAATAGTATGTTTCAAAAATTATGGTCTTACAATTTCAGTGCTGAGTACAAGTCTAAGATTCTATATCTTTAGAAAGTTTGGTGAGTCAAAAATATTTTAGGAATGGTGATCAAATTTTTGTTAGCAAGACATTAAAAAATTGGAATGTGAATATAGACATTAAATAGCATATCTCATTAAATAGCGTATCTCATATTTTTTATATCATGTGTTCAAAATACATTCAATTAGTCAATTTTTATTATTTGACCCTGATAATTATTCTATCTATAAATACTGATTGTTATGTTCTTGGAAAGACCAAAAAATAAAAAATAAAAATAAAACAACTTCCTTAAGAAATAGAACACTTGAGAAAAAGAGCTTCACTATACTATCCGAATCAAACATTTTCCTGGCTCCTAATTATCACAAATAATGGCAGCCACTGTCAAGATGATCAGCATACTCCTCTTCCTTTCCCTCGTTTCTCAATGTAAGTTTGTCTTTTTTTATTCTTTTTTCAAATCGTTGTTCATTATATATAAATATAAATTATTTTGGTCTAAAAAAAATGTTTGATGATGATCAGGCCATTGCCAGTGCTCGTTGAATAACTTACAAATTGAACAACATAAGGATGGAATTTGGAGGCATGGAAAACCAGAGTTTACTGTGACCATAACAAACAACTGTCGTTGTTCTCTAAAGAATGTGATTCTAAATTGCAAAGATTTAGAGACCACTGCGGACTTAGGCACTACTATCCCAGCCATTTTGAGTGTTAAGGGTGATCAGTGTATTGTTAATTCTGGTCGCCCTTTCAAAAATGCTCTCACCTTCACATATGCTTCCGACAGCCCATTTCCTTTCATTCCAGTTCACTCTGAAACTGTTTGTTAGTGTTACTAATTAAATAAATTATATACACATATATATAGTTTGATGAAACATATGTACGCATAAATTATGCTGTTTCATCAACAACTACAAAAGGGAAAGAAAGAAAGACGTGTATTCAACTATTCATTATATTTTGTTCGAGATCAGAACAAAGTGTATTCAAATAGATGAAATAATAATAAATAAGAATAACAACAACAACGATAATAATAATAATAATGTCTATTTCTTATTGGTTTAGTAACTAGTTTACATTCTTCTACAATGTATGAAAAATTTCTATTCAATTTATATATTGATAGAATATTTTAAATTTATTTTTTAGTAATCCATTTAAGATATATTATTTTTTATAATTGTTATTCAATAAATCTATATTAATAATATACATGCTTAATAAAAATTAACATGCTATAATACAATTGTATAATTAGACGTTCACCAAAAAAAAAAAAAAATTGTATAATTAGACTTGATATTAAAATAAAAAAAGAAATATAAATAATGACTAACGTTCTCAAACTTAAAATCAAAATATTTTAGATCAAAAAATAAAAAATAAAAAAAAACTTTTAATAAATAACGTCTCAAATATTACATGACAATAAATTGAATCCACTACATATTTGAATCAATCAAATTAAATAATTGATATAATAAAATAATTAGAATTATTTGGTTTACTTAAGTAAGTTAAATAAATAAAAAATATTTTATAAATATGTCATATAAAAATTATAATATTTTTAAAAATTATTAATCAAAATATATAAGATAAAAAATTAATACAAATTAGAACAAAATCAATTCATTTATTTTAGTCAAATTGAATAATTAATATAATATAATTATAGTTAACGTGATTATAAAAATATTAAATAATTTGATATTGATCTCAATCAAATCAAATAAATAATAAATAATAAATAATTAAAATATTTAAATAAGTCAAATAAAATAAATTAGAAAACACATTCAAAACATACCACGTGAGTTATCTATAACAATATATAATGCCAAAATATGGAGGTTTGGTATCCAATTTTCTATTTCCTGTTTTAACCCTACTAACATAATTCAAAAATATTATACACTTACTTATTTTACTAACAGTTACAAAAACTCACGCGTAACTTCTATTCAATTCTTTACTCCCATGATCTCTCTTTTTTTTTGGTCTAATTCTTCTTTATCTTATAAACTCTTCTCTGTACCGCACAATTATTTAAATGAGTTTTTTTTTACATCTTAAACTAGGTAAAGACGATGTCAAAAGATTTATTTTCGTGGCCATATATGAAATAAAAAAATAATTAGAAACCAACAAGTGTTTAATCAGTGGTGATAAATAGTTTTTTTGTATAGATCTTATTATATTCGGAGGTATTCATTTAAATTATGTTTTGTTTAATTCTATATTGGTCTTTGTTTGTATAGTGTTGTTTTAAGTATATCTGTGAGTACTGTACTCTGATGGTCTGTCCAGTAGTTTAGCCTCATTCTAATTATTCTATTAGAATTTTTTTTAATCATAAAAAATATATATCTTTTTTATTTTTTTTATAATTTCATCTATTTTACTGATTTTTTTTTACCTCCTAATACACTTTGTTATATTTCTCTTGCTGCCATTATTTTTTTACCTTCAACGCTATCGATTTCGTCACATCCATCGTTACAAATTTTATTTAGTTTTATTGCAGTTATTATGTTCACGTATAACTTCTACCTATATTTTTTTTCTCTTTAATTTACTTATCTAATTAATATTTTCATGGCTCTTTTACTTTTTTTTAATTTGTTCCAATATTTCACGTACAAAAGATAGTGTTCTATCTTTTTCTCTTACTAAGGAAGAACTAATTTTTTTTATATTATATGTATTTTTTTTAAATATGTCTGTATCTATCAATGATGAATTGAAAAAGTCTAATATTTTGTTAAATTTAAGGATTTTTAAATTACTTCATATGTGATAATATTATTTTTTTAATTTTTAAATTATTAAGTATACAGAATATTATATTTAAAATTTGAGTACATGAATATTTATTTTTAAATTAAACTAAAATAAATGAATTATATTACAAAAATATAATTTATTTTGACTTCTATAATATCATTTGTTTGGCATATGGCACTGGTTATTTGATTAACATATAAAAGATGTAACATATAAATAGTGATAATTAATTACGGTGGGGTGAAGAGACGGTGGAAGGAGAAGAAAAAACGAGAAAGAACAAAGTAATATGATAACAGCGATTAGCCAATGATAGGTATGTGTATAGAGAATAATAATAAGAGAAAGAATAGTGTTTGATATAGTAAGGGGATATAATAAAAATTATAAGTTAATAATTTAGAAAAATAATGAAATTAAAAATATTTAAAAAATTAAATATAAAATTAAAAAAGAAAAATAAAATATTTAAAAAATTAAAAAATTTTAAAAATTAAATATAAAATTAAATGCTTTATGTCTTACTTTTTTAGCGAAACTTCAACAACTCATAAAAGTTAACGGAATAGATGGTTATAAATCAAAGTGATAGACAAAATTAAAATTTGCAATAATAATACTTGGTGATAATTAATTGCGGACGGTCGGGTGAAGAGAATATGGAAGGAAAAAGAAAAAACGAGAAAGGAGAACAAGGTAATATAATAATCTATAACAATATATAATGGCAAAACCTGTTTTGGTGTCCAAAACTTTTTTTTCATTTTTATCCTTCTTAATAACCTAGCCCACGTTAGTTATTTCGCATTACAATACTCTCACTACCTCATTTTCATTCACGTTCTCTCTTATTTTATAATTCCACGTAACTTCTATAATAATTATCTCTTTCTTCCCTTATTCTCTCTCACTTCACGTTGCTTTTACTAGAAAAACTTCCTTCATTTCTCATCCATCTTTTCATGTATTTTTCTCACTTCATCTAATATAATTTGTTTTTCGTCATTAAATAAAAGTGTGAAACTATGTTTATATGTTTGTTTTGATTAATTACCGTTGACAGGATACCAATGGAAGTGGTGGACCGACTTGGCAAGACTATGTCTGGCGACAAAGACAAAACATGAGCGAAGAACAGAGGCAGCAATACCTTGCCAGAAGGCGTGCGTTATACATCCCATTAATAAATTTATGTAGTTAGTATATCATTTAATATGAATTACCTTTTACAATATATTTTCATGCTAATAATAAATTTTCTAAATATTCAGATACTAATAATAACAGTGAAGTTGGTCCAAGTAATAAACGGAATGATCCAAATATAGGTAAGAATACTGTATATTTATATTTACTTAATTAATAATAATTTATTTTTTCTTAAGTTTTGATTCGATAAACCTTCCATAATTGTCCTAAATAATATTGTTATAGATATTATTATAATATTTTAATGTACTTTAAATTAAATAGGAGAGTTGTTTGCTATTTGGAGAGGCTTTCTTTTAGCATGGAACTCGGGACAAAGAGACATTATATGTGAGACAGACTGTGTGGAGGCTTTTACTATTGTCAATAATTTACAAGATTGCTCTGGGTTTATTGATCCTTTGGTATTAAAAATCCGAGATATCATGTCTTGGAAATGGCGTGCTGATCTTCGGTTGATCTTGAGAGATGCAAATACAGTAGCAGACATCATGGCAAAGACTGCAATGAGGACTATTTCTCCCCAAGTGGAGCTTCCATTGCCTTGGAAGGAGTTTGAGAGTAGTATTCAGCGGGACTGCCTTTCTTAAGCAGTTTCTTGTTTTTTTTTTCTTTCTTAGTTTTTGTTTATTTTCTTTTAAGTCACCAAAAAAAATTAAATATCTACAACAATATATAAAGGGAATAGGAGATTAGTGTCCAATTTTCACTTTTCTATCTTAATTTTATTGATAAATAGTGTTTAATATAATTTTCGTCTTAAAATTTGGTCAAAAATATAATTATTAGTTAATTTTCCTTTGTTCTTTTTATAGTTACTTTTTTATTCTACACATAACTTCTACTCATGTTGTCTTTTTCTTTATTCTATGGAGTACATGTAGTACTCTGTCCTTATCTTTATTTCACTTAATTAAAAAAAATAATGATAAATATGTGTACGGAGAATGGTAAAAAATAATAAAAATAAAAATATTTTTTTTAAAAAAAATAATGAAACAAAAGATAATTTAACATATTGAATATAAAATAAAAAAAAGCAATTAAAATTATGCGAGAAAAAAAATTCTTTAAATTTAAATTTTTATATCTGCTTTAAATTAAATAAGATTAAAAAAATAAATAAATTTATAAATATTTATAAATCTTTATCTTAATTGTTACATATAAAAATAACATAATAATTTTAGTATCATACTTAAATTAATTTAAATTTTATTATTCTATACATTAAAAAATAAATAACATATAAAATTTTTATTTTTATTTATTAATAATTTATTATTTATTAAAATTTTTATTTTTTATCTCAAATTTATAATTTAAAAAGCATAAAAATTAATTTTCTGAAAATATTAGAAAAAATAACAATATAAAAATTACAATTTTGTTTTGAAATTAAATGAAAATCTTAAAAATTTTATTAGTTAGAGACATAGAAGTTGACATATTAGATTTAGAGAAAGATTAAGAATTATTACAAATAAGTGTTAAGAACAGGGGAAATATTCAATAATAATGTAATATTTTTATATTCAATTGTATATGTTAATAGTAACTAAAATAGTAGTGTCCATATAATATTACTCTTTTAAGAAGATATAAAATATTTGATATTATTTTTTTATAATTGTTGACAAATTTTATAATTTGATAAAAAAAAAAATCTGAATCATTGATATCTTAAATTTTGTCTGAAAGCAATAAAATATGACTTAACAAATAAGTCTGAAAAATAATAAGGATCTATATAATAAGTATACATCTAGATATCTAAATCAAAGAAGAAAAAAATTCCTTTAGCAAATTTGTAATAACTCAAAAGTTAACACCATGGTAGTTATAGATCAGAGTGATAAACAAAAATGAGAGTTGAAATAATGGTATGGTGATAATTAATTGCGATTGGGATGAATAAAAAAAAAGGCAACATAATAATAATGATAAGAGAAACGATAGTGTATAATATGATGAGATAATATAATTAAATAAAAATTAATAATCTTAAAAATAATAAAATTAATGATAATTAAAGAGGTTCAAGATAAAATTGAAAAAATATAATTTTTTATCTATTAGAATTATGGATGGAGATAAAAAAATGTTTTGAATATAAATTTTTAAATTTGCTTCTAATTAAATAGGATTGAAAAAATAAATAAATTTAATAATATTTATAAATAACTAATCTTTAAATAATATCAATAAATTTTTTTATTAATTTTATTACAGATAATAGCAAATTAATATTTTTTAATCTTATTTTTTAATTTAAATTTATTTTTTTAATATTTTACATGTTAAATAATTTAAGATATTTTATTTTTTTTTATAATTTATTTTTAATTATTATTAAATTTATAATTTTAAAATAAAAATATAAAATTAATTTCTTAAACTCAATAGAAAAGTAGCTCACCAGGCACAAATTGAAAAGATTCGATTTTAATAATATACTAGTTTTATTCCTCGTGTCTTGCACGAGAATTTAAACTATAATCTTAAATAAATATTATTTGGTATGAATATAAATTAATTTATTTTAAAATAATTGATAACATATGATGCAGATTTTAAAAAATCATAAATAATCGGTAAGTGCATCAAATTATACTAAATAATATCACGAAAGTAGATTATCATTTTCACAAGAATTAACAGATTAAGCAAGCAATAATTACTTAATTATTCTAGTGAGACAAACACAACTTGAAATTTCAATAGCAAATAGCATGAAAATAGAGAATTAAACAAGAGTAAACTAAAATTAGTTTAGAAAGTAATATGATTAAGAGAGTTAAAATTTTACTACGGGTGGAAAAAGACGAGGCAACTTACCAGGAACTTGCAGTCTGACATGTGTTTAGTCTGGCCTGGCCTAACCTGTTATAAAATAGGCATATGTTCAATCTCGTATAAAAAGATTAATATATTAATAGACCAGATCTAGACTTACTAATTAGTCTTATTGGCCTGTCAAGCCTGTTTGAGCCAATTAATACATAATTACATATATAAATATTAAATATGACATATTACATATAAATATTTTTATTAAAAATAATTTTTTTAAATAATATTTTTATTTTTATAAAAAAAATGCCTTTTTAACAGGCTCTAGATCAAGCTAGGCTGAATCAAGCCAGGCTTAGTACTTAAAAAAAAGCCTATAACACGATGCAGGCCAAGCTCAGGCCAAATAATTACATGACATAGGCCAGGCCTGTTAAGAGTAAAGCCTGGTCTGGCCTATTTTCACTCCTGAGTTTCAGAGATGTTGAGACTTCTGGAGAAATACTTTTTACTTTCCACCTTGATCATGTAAAGATGTATCTATGGCAAATCATTAGTAATCAAACCCCAATCCCTTGGTAATTCAATTTCTCTTTAACCTAATTAATCACTAATCCCTTAGTCAATTATTTAAGAAAAGAAGTGAAGCACTTTCACTTATTTAAAAATCACACAATACACAAGAATTATTTCTAATTGATTCAATGTCACTTATCAAGTGTAGTTTTCAAACCTAAAAATTTTGAGAAGTTTTTGAGATTAATTCAATTAATTAATTTTTTCAAGATATTAAGAGAATTCAAGTCTGAGAAGAATTATTTTTCAACACATTTAAATTTTTTGGATGAAGAACAAAAATTTTTTTAAAAAAAATATCAATACATTAATAAAAGGTAGAAAAGCTAGAATATTAGTCCATTAGAATCAACAGAGATCCTAATCTTAACCGGGAAGATTAGTAACTCATGCTAAAAAAACCTAGAATTCTTGAAGTGTAAAAACTATCGAAGAAAAGAAGAAAGGAAAGAAGAAGAGCACATGAGTCTCTTTTTTTTAAATACTAATCCTAAAACTAATCCAGAATTTAAACTAATTCAAAAAAAAACTAAATCAAATTAAATTGTATTAATTAAGTTTTAATGACTCTTAATTAACTAATGATCTTCGTTGTAATTGAAATTCAAAACTTAGAGCCTTACTTAGTTGAAATCATGGGTTTAAAACTTCAATTTTGAGCCAACAAAACATTTAAAATTGAAAAGATTAGTAAAGAATTAATAAGAATTATTGAAGCATTGAAGGCCCTTGGGAGTAGACCATTTGGAGTGTGGAATGCACCCTTCATGCATGCAACGTATGGCCTCTCCTAGGCCTAACTAGCCTCTGTTTCACGCTTCACGGCCCATCTCCTCACGTTTCATGCATGAAATCCTTGCTGAATTGCCTTCTATCTTGGCCTTCATGTTGCACAACCGATGAGCTTTTGAAAATTAAATAATAAGTTATTCATAATTTATTATTTTATTTAAAAAAATTATTTTTTTAAAAATAATTAAACTAAATTTTATGAGATTTTAAATTTAAAATTTATTAAAATTTTTAAATAATTTTTATTATAATAAAATATTTTAAAAAAGATAAAAAATTATTATTATTATTATTATTATTAATGGCCGAAGCCATCAAAGAACCAAAAAGGAAAGCCAAATATATATATATATGTTCTGGCAAGCATATTGCTCTTGATTTATACGTCGGTCCGATGGTACGATAAGAGCTCCTGAGCCGACATTAGTCCTGAGCCGACGTTATCCTCGTGAACTCGAACCCGAGCGTGGTACCTGCAAAAAGGACTCCGACGCTCAAGTCAGTAATAGAATAGAATACCACTAAAATCAAAGATATAAGATTGGAGACGGGCAGTATAGGACAAAACCGAGTAGTTCTATCGAGTGAGAGTGTGTTGCTTTTTCATGTCTCCGTTCAATGTTTTCTGTTCGGGTTTATGGGCTCAGCGTGGAGCCTGATCGGTCAGCACATTCCGAGATTTTCGCGAGTGGATTGATCCGGATATGCTGGCAAGTACATTGGCTCCGTGATTCGAGTATATGGGCGGTTTTCGAAAGGCGACCGTTGCGTCGAGGTATATCTCGGACGTGGCCGAGATTCTTGGGTGCAGTACACAGCCCCCAAGCTTGACTTGGTGTATGCGGCAAGTTGAGCTTTTTGAAGATATACCTCGGCGCAGAGAGGCTGAATAGCTGAGCCCCCAAGCTCAACGAGCGTACAAGCTTGGGCTAAAAACTCAAACGGATTTTTTTTATGAGTGCATTTTGAAATGCCCGTTCTTATTTGTTTTTGGAAAAAGTGATTTTTGTCACTTGGTTAACCGGGCCGTGATTTAATGTGCACGTTTACCAATGTGCAAGCTTAACCGTTTCCTTCTCGTAACTTAATGACTTAGTATATTCCCACTAAAGTAGTGGGTTGTAATTGATTGTTCTCAAACACGAGTCTTCAGGTGTTTTGCAAAAGAGGTTTTTGGTGAATTAGGGACCATGTCTTCCAGAGGTTAGTCTCCTTGTCTTCTTCCTGTGTTGCATTTTTTCTTTCGAGTTTCGTTTGTTTTTCCTGAAAAAATGGTTAAAGAAAGAGAGAAAGAGAAATTGAAGGTTGTCGAGGAGGATAAGGAGAATCCCTACCATTGGGTTCACGACGACGTAAAGACTCGGGCTTCCTCTTACTGTAATCAGGAGTCGGTTCAGGGTTTGGTTCCTGCTAAATTTGTGAGAACTGGGTTTGATGTTAGTTTCGAGTTCCTTCCGTGCTCCGGTCAGGATAGGGTTTGTGAAAGGAGGGGGGACTGGGGTTACTTTTATATGTATATCCCCTGTTTATCTGAGCTGCATGTGAAGTTTCCATTTTCAGATTTTGAGTGTAAAGTTTTGATTCAGCTTAACTGTGCTCCTTCACAGTTATACCCGAATTCGTGGGCGTTTTTGCGCGCGTTTTAAGTTCTTATGAATTTCTTGAATGTTTGTTCCTTCACTGAATGTTTTCTTTTCTCTTTTCCAGTCCAAAGGGGTTCAGAAAGGGACTTTGGATTTTTCTAAGTAGTTTTCCTGGTCGCTCTCTCTTTTTACTTTACAAATCCTCTTTTAAAAACTTTAAGTCTATGTTTGTAAAAATTCGTGCTTTGGAGACTGTATATCCCTTCTTCCTTGATGAAGAAATGATAGAAAAGTTCCTTATGTATTGGTGTTCGGAGCCTTTGCAAATTCTTGAGGCTGATGATATGAGCGAGGAAGAGGACTGTCTTTTGGAGTTTCTGATTGAGAATTTTGCTGCTGGGGGATGTTTGTCTATTCCTGATTTATTGAAATTCGATGCGGAAAATGATTTTGAAAGGCTGAAATTATATATAGGTACTGTTATTTGTGCAAGTTTTTGCGTTGTTCCGTTATATGTTTACTGACCTTCATATTATTTTCAGGTAGTAAGATGCCCAATCTGAATCCTGCCAAATTCCAAGCTTTTTTGAAGAAGAATGGTGAAAGGGGTGGTAGTATTTTTGGGGTTGTGAAGGAGGCTGTCGAAGATGCTGCATTTTCTACTGCCCAGGCCCCTCCTTCGCCAAAAAGAAGGAAAACCGTTTCGGAGAATTCACTGGAGGTGATTTTCAAGGGTGATCAGAATGTTGCTGTGAAATCTGTTTTTTATCGGCAGCGTCGGCTGCATGGTTTCATGCCTGGTGCGAACCCTCACTCGCTCTGGAGTGATCAATTCCCCTTGGCCGAGCTTGCAGATCGCATTTCCCAATTTCCTGGGGATATGGCACTTACTCGTCATGTGGGTTTGGAGGGATGGGCAAGTTCATCCAAGTATGTAATTTTGTTTTTCTCTTTGTTATCTGTTTATTTGCTAGTTTGCTGAGGTTATCCTGTTTTGCCTAGATTGTTGCATCTCGGCTTCTTTGCGTTGGTCGTACTACGGAGCTGTTATGTTCGGAGCAGTAGGTTCTGATTGATAAAGCTGCATCCTCCGAGCTTTTGTTAAAAGAAAAGGAAAAAGTTGTAAGTGATGTCACTGCTAAGGTGAAGGAAAGAGAAGATGAAATAGAAGACCTGAAGGAATAGATCAAGTTACTGAAGAAAGAGAAAGAAGATGAAGTGGGACGTCTTCATGGGCAAATCAGGATGCTCCAGGCTGATTTTATGGAAAATGACAGAGTTAAAGGTGAGATGAATGCTCGTCTTAACGAGCTTGAGGAGGAGAAGATGGACATGTTTTTGGCCGGATTTGACCGTGCTGTCAGCCAAGTTTTACTGTTCGTCCCCGAATTTGACGTCGAGCGGTTGAATGTTGCAAAGACTGTAGTGAATGGTCGGCTTGCTGATGATGAGGGCGTCGAAGACCAGGATGAGAGTGTTCCTCCTCCTTGATGGAAATTTTTATGTTTTATTTATTGTAGCTTGCTGTTTGTATTGGAATATGTTGAACTTTGTTTCCGACTTTGTTTGTCGGCTTTTGTATGTTTTGTGAATGCCCGTTTAGTTCTCATGCTGACTTTCATGGATACTGAATATTTCATCGGCGTGTTTGGCCTTATAAGGTTGGTTTTGGTAATTTGATATGCATCAAAGCTTTATATTGGTTGTGAAATTGAATTGTCTATTATGTGAGATGGTCGGCTTCGTTAAAACCTGTCCGAGTAAACCCTCCTTAGGGAAAAACCTCGTGATCAGGAAAAAGAGTACCTGGCCAAATCACTATTACAAATAGAATTTAGCTCTAAAACATTTTCAGGGACGAAATGTTCCATGTGTTGGGGAGGGGTGTTCCTTCTATTGTTTCCAGGCAGTATGCTCCCTTTCCAATAACTTTAGAGATTCGAAAAGGACCCTCCCAATTTGTGGCTAACTTTCCTTGACCTGGCGGTTTCCGTACATCTTCCATTTGTCGCATGACTAAGTCTCCCTCTTGTAGTGTTCTCGGCCTTACTCTTTTGTTGTATTGTTTCTTTATCATTGTTTGCATGGCTTGCTGCCGTAGTTTAGCCAGGTTGTGTTCTTCATCTATTAGGTCGATTTTGGTTGCTCTTTCCGTTGAGTTGTCTTCTTCATTGAGGTATTCGGTTCTGCTGGATCCTTGGCTAAGTTCGACTGGTATCATACATTCTGCTCCATACACTAGTCGGAATGGGCTTGTATTCGTTGTTGTATGTGGTGTGGTGTTATAGCTCCATATTACTTCTGGTATGAGCTCGGCCCACCACCCCTTAGCATCTGTTAATTTCTTTTTTAGTGCCTGCAAGATAACTTTGTTAGCAGCTTCTGCGAGCCCATTGGTTTGAGGGTGCTCGACAGAGGAAAAATGATGTTTAATATGCAGATCTGTAAGGTATGATGCAATTTTTCTATCGGTGAATTGCCTGCCATTATTGGATATGATTTTCCTAGGTAAACTGAATTTGCATATTATCATTTTTCAAATGAAATTTTGTACCTTTTCGGCTGTGATCTTTGCTAGGGGTTGTGCTTCAACCCACTTTGTAAAGTAGTCGATGGCCACAAGTAAAAATTTTACCTGCCCCGTCGATATAGGGAACGGGCCGAGTATATCCATCCCCCACTTATGGAACGGCCAGCTGATGTTTGATGCATGCAGCAGCTCGGCCGGGTTGTGGATGAGTGGTCCGCACCGTTGACATGCATCGCAGCGTTGTACTTTGTTATTGCAGTCCTTTCTCATTGTTGGCCAGTAGTAGCCGGCCCGTAAGGTTCTTGTGACTAGGCTTCTACTTCCAGTGTGGTTTCCGCAGATTCCGTCGTGCAGTTCGTTTAAGACATTTTCCGCTTCTGTCTGCCCGAGACATTTCAAAAGGGGTCTAGAGATTCCTCGTTTGTATAGCTCGGCTCCCAGCAGAGTATACTGAGCTGCTTCTGGTATGTCTCCACTTCTTATGTAGTTGACGAATACATGTCGCCAGTCTTCTTCCTGCGATATGCTAAAGACAGATTTTGTCTCTAAACTAGCTTCTGTTAGCGTAATATGATGAAGTTTTTCCGTTTGTTCGGTTAATCTGTGCGTGGCTAGTTTTGACAGGATATCAGCTCTGTAATTCTCCTCCCTAGGTATGTGTAATATTTCGAATTTTTAGAAAGATTGAACAAGGGTTTTTACCGAGTTTAGATATCTTTCTAAGAGTGTGTCTCGTACATGGAATTGGCCGCTTACCTGTTGTACCACTAGTAGTGAATCACAGTGAACTGTCAGAAAAGAGATTCCGACCTCTTTAGCCAATCGTAATCCAGCCAACGAAGCTTCATATTCAGCTTGATTGTTTGTTGTTTGGAAGAGGAATTTGATCGACTTCTCGGCTTGTAACCCTTCATCATCCTTTCGAAGGATGATGAGCGGATAATTTATACGCTTTTTGGCATTATTTTTACATAGTTTTTAGTATGATTTAGTTAGTTTTTAGTATATTTTTATTAGTTTTTAAATAAAAATCACATTCTGGACTTTACTATGAGTTTGTGTGTTTTTCTGTGATTTCAGGTAATTTCTGGCTGAAATTGAGGGACTTGAGCAAAAATCAGATTTAGAGGTTGAAGAAGGACTGCAGATGCTGTTGGATTCTGACCTCCTTGAACTCAAAGTGGATTTTCTGGAGCTACAGAACTCCAAATGGTGCGCTCTCAATTTGACATCCAGGGCTTTCCAGCAATATATAGTGGTCTATACTTTGCCCAAGTTTAGATGACACAAACTGGCGTTCAACGCCAGTTCCATGTTGCATTCTGGAGTTAAACGCCAGAAACAGGTTGCAAAGTGGAGTTAAACGCCAGAAATAGGTTACAAACTGGCGTTCAACTCCAAGAGAAGCCTCTACACATGTAAAGCTCAATGCTCAGCCCAAGCACACACCAAGTGGGCCCCGGAAGTGGATTTCTGCATCATTTACTCATTTCTGTAAACCATAGTAACTAGTTTAGTATAAATAGGACTTTTTACTATTGTATTTTACATCTTTGGATCATCGGGGGATTATCTTTTGATCCTTTGATCATGTTCAGGGGGCTGGCCATTCGGCCATACCTGGACCTTGTTCTTATGTATTTTCAACGGTAGAGTTTCTACACACCATAGATTAAGGTGTGGAGCTCTGCTGTTCCTATTCTAAGATATTCATTCGCACCCAAGAACATGATGAATGTGATGATTATGTGATGCTCATCACCATTCTCACCTATGAACGCGTGCCTGACAACCACTTCCGTTCTACATGAAGATGAGATATAATGAGTATCTCTTAGATATCCAATACAGGGGACCGAGTCCGAGATATTAGAGTCTTCGTGGTATAAGTTAGAACCCATGGATGGCCATTCCTGAGATCTGGAAAGTCTAAACCTTGTCTGTGGTATTCCAAGTAGGATCTGGGAAGGGATGACTGTGACGAGCTTCAAACTCGCGAGTGCTGGGCGTAGTGACAAACGCAAAAGGATAGTAAATCCTATTCCAGTATGATCGAGAACCAACAGATGATTAGCCATGCAGTGACAGTGCGTTGGACCATTTTCACAGAGAGGACGGGATGTAGCCATTGACAATGGTGATGCCCAACATACAGCTTGCCATGGAAAGGAGTAGGAATGATTGGATGAAGACAGCAGGAAAGCAGAGGTTCAGGAGGAATGAAAGCATCTCTATACGCTTATCTGAAATTCTCACCAATGAATTACATAAGTATCTCTATCCTAGTTTATATTTTATTTATATTTATTATCAATTCACCATAACCATTTGAATCCGCCTGACTGAGATTTACAAGGTGACCATAGCTTGCTTCAAGCCGACAATCTCCGTGGGATCGACCCTTACTCACGTAATGTTTATTACTTGGACGACCCAGTGCACTTGTTGGTTAGTTGTGCGAAGATGTGACAAAGTGTGATTCACGTTTGAGAGCACCAAGCCTTTGGCGCCATTGTTGATGATTGCAATTTCGTGCACCAAGTTTTTGGCACCATTGCCGGGGATTGTTCGAGTTTGGACAACTGACGGTTCATCTTGTTGCTTAGATTAGGTAATTTTATTTTATTTTTAAGCTTTTTATTTCTCATTTTTGAAAATAATACAAAAAAAAATTTCTTCTTTTTCGTTTTTCCCAAAATAATTTTCGAAAAAACCAAAAAAAAAATCTTATAAAATCATAAAAACCAAAAATTTTATGTTTCTTGTTTGAGTCTAGTGTCAATTTTTAAGTTTGGTGTCAATTGCATCTTTTTAATTTTTCTTAAAATTTTCGAAAATTCATGCATGTGTTCTTCATGATCTTCAAGTTGTTCTTGATGATTTTCTATTTTGATCTTTAATTTTTCTTGTTTTGTGTCTTTTCTTGTTTTTCATATGCATTTTTGAATTATTAGTATCTAAAGTTTGAAATTTTCCAAGTTTGGTGTCTTGCATGTTTTTCTTTTCTTAAAAATTTTCAAAAATAAGTTCTTGGTGTTCATCTTGACATTTAAAGTGTTCTTGGTGTTCATCCTGACATTCATAGAGTTCTTGCATGCATCATTTGTTTTGATCCAAAATTTTCATGTTTTTCTCTTTCTTCATAAAAAAATTCAAAAAAATCAAAAAAATATCTTTTCCTTATTTCACTCATAATTTTCGAAAATTTGATTTGATTTAATCAAAAGTTTTTAAAATCTAGTTGTTTCTTATGAGTCAAATCAAATTTTCAATTTAAAAACCTTATCTTTTTCAAATCTTTTTCAAAAATCAAATCTCTTTCATTTTTCTTTTATGACATTCGAAATTTTCAAAATTTATTTTCAAAATCTTTTTCTTATTTTGTTTCATAATTTCAAAATCTTTACTAACAATTAATGTGATTGATTCAAAAAAGTTTTAAGTTTGTTACTTGCCTAGTAAGAAAGGTTCAATCTTTAAATTTTAAATCATATCTTTTTAGTTTCTTGTTAGTCAAGTAATCAACTTTAATTTTCAAAATAAAATCTTTTTAAATTTCTTTTTCAAATCTTTTTCAAAATAAGTTTCAATCACATCTTTTTCAAAATCAATTTCAAAATCTTTTCTAACTTCTTTTCTAACTTCTTATCTTTTCAAAATTGATTTTCAAATCTTTTTCAATTAACTACTTGACTTTTTGTTTGATTTTAAAAGTTTACTATTTCAATCATATCTTTTTCAAAACTACCTAACTAACTATCTCTCTCTAATTTTCGAAAATCCCTTCCATCTTTTTCAAAATTCTTTTTTAATTAACTAATTGTTTTAAATTTTAATTTAATTTAATTTCATTTTAAAATTTTAAAATTTTCAAATTTTTACTTTAATTTTAAATTAAAAACAAAAATACTTTTATTTTAATTTATTTAATTTTCGAAATTCTCTCCCCCTCATCTCTTTCTAATTATTTTATTTATTTACTAACACTTCTTTTCATTTAAAAATTTGAACCCTCTCTTCTTTCTGTGCTCGAATTTCTTTTCTTCTTCTACTTACATTAGGAATCTCTATACTGTGACATAGAGGATTCCATATTTTCTTTTCTATTTTCTTCTTTTTCATATGAGCAGGAACAAGGATAAGAACATTCTTGTTGAGGCTGATCCTGAACCTGAAAGGACTCTGAAGAGGAAGCTAAGGGAAGCTAAAGCACAACTCTCTGGAGAAAATCTGACAGAAATTTTTGAAAAAGAAGCAGACATGGCCGAAAATAATAACAATGCAAGGAAGATGCTTGGCGACTTTACTGAACCAAATTCCAATTTACATGGAAGAAGCATCTCAATCCCTGCCATTGAAGCAAACAATTTTGAGGTGAAACCTCAATTAGTTTCTCTGATGCAACAGAACTGCAAGTTTCATGGACTTTCATCAGAAGATTCTTTTCAGTTCTTAACTGAATTCTTGCAAATCTGTGATACTGTTAAGACCAATGGGGTTGATCCCGAGGTCTATAGGCTTATGCTTTTCCCGTTTGCTGTAAGAGACAGAGCTAGAATATGGTTGGACTCTCAACCTAAAGACAGCTTGAACTCTTGGGATAAGCTGGTCACGGCTTTCTTAGCCAAGTTCTTTCCTCCTCAAAAACTTAGTAAGCTTAGAGTGGTTGTTCAAACCTTCAAACAGAAAGAAGGTGAGTCCCTCTATGAAGCTTGGGAGAGATACAAGGAACTGACCAAAAAGTGTCTTTTTGACATGCTTTCAGAGTGGACCATCTTGGATATATTCTATGATGGTCTGTCTGAATTATCTAAAATGTCATTGGACCATTCTGCAAGTGGATCCATTCACCTAAAGAAAATTCCAGTAGAAGCTCAAGAACTCATTGACATGGTTGCAAATAACCAGTTCATGTACACTTCTGAAAGGAATCCTGTGAGTAATGGGACGCCTATGAGGAAGGGAGTTCTTGAAATTGATACTCTGAATGCCATATTGGCTCAGAATAAAGTATTAACTCAGCAAGTCAATATGATCTCTCAGAGTCTGAATGGATTGAAGGAATCATCCAACAGTACTAAAGAGGCATCTTTTGAAGAAGAAGCTTATGATCCTGAGAACCCTGCAATAGCAGATGTGAATTACATGGGTGAACCCTATGGAAACACCTATAATCCCTCATGGAGAAATCATCCAAATTTCTCATGGAAGATCAACAAAAGCGTCAACAAGGCTTTAATAATGGTGGAAGAAACAGGTTTAGCAATAGCAAACCTTTTCCATCATCCACTCAGCAACAGACAGAGAATTCTGAGCAGAACCCATCTAGCTTAGCAAATATAGTCTCTGATCTATCTAAGGCCACTGTGAGTTCCATGAATGAAACAAGGTCCTCCATTAGAAATTTGGAGGCACAAGTGGGCCAGCTGAGTAAAACGGTCACTGAAACTCCTCCTAGTACTCTCCCAAGCAATACAGAAGAAAATCCAAAGAGAGAATGCAAGGCCATTGACTTGACCATCATGGCCGAACCTACAAGGGAGGAGGAGGACGTGAATCCTAGTGAGGAAGACCTCCTAGGACATTCAGTGACCAATAAGGAGTTTCTCTTTGAGGAACCAAAGGAATCTGAGGCTCATCTAGAGACCATAGAGATTCCATTGAACTTCTTTCTGCCCTTCATGAGCTCTGATGAGTATTCTTCTTTTGAAGAGAATGAAGACGTTACTGAAGAGCAAGTTACTAAGTACCTTGGTGCAATCATGAAGCTGAATGCCAGACTATTTGGTAATGAGACTTGGGAAGATGAACCCCCCTTGCTCACCAATGAACTAAATGCATTGGATAGGCAGAAATTACCTCAAAAGAAACAGGATCCTGGCAAATTCTTAATACCCTGTACCATAGGCACCATGACCTTTGAGAAGGCTCTGTGTAACCTGGGGTCAGGAATAAACTTAATGCCACTCTCTGTAATGAAGAAACTTGGGATCTTTGAGGTGCAAGCTGCCAGAATCTCATTAGAGATGGCAGACAACTCAAGAAAACAGGCTTATGGACAAGCAGAGGACGTGTTAGTAAAGGTTGAAGGCCTTTACGTCCCTGCTGATTTCATAATCCTAGACACTAGGAAGGATGAGGATAAATCCATCATCCTTGGAAAACCCTTCCTAGCCACAGCAAGAGCTGTGATTGATGTGGACAGAGGAGAGTTGGTCCTTCAACTGAATGGGGACTACCTTGTGTTTAAGACTCAAGGTTCTCCTTCTGTAACCATGGAGAGGAAGCATGAAAAGCTTCTCTCACTGCAGAGTTAACCAAAGCCCCCACAGTCAAACTCTAAGTTTGGTGTTGGGAGGCTACAACCAAACTCTAAGTTTGGTGTTGAACCCCCACATTCAAACTCTAAGTTTGGTGTTGAGAGGTTCCAACCTTGCTCTGATTATCTGTGAGGCTCCATGAGAGCTCATTGTCAAGCTATTGACATTAAAGAAGTGATTGTTGGGAGGCGACCCAATGTTATTTAATCATATCTATTTTATTTTCTTTTTGTTATTTCGTGTTTTATTAGGTTGATGATCATGTGGAGTCACAAAAACTACTGAAAAATAAAAAACAGAATGAAAAACAGCATTAAAAATAGCACACCCTGGAGGAGGAGCATTCTGGCATTTAAACGCCAGAAACAAGCACCAAGCTGGCGTTTAACGCCAGAAACAAGCATCTACCTGGCGTTAAATGCCAGAAACAGGCTACATTTGGGCGTTTAACGCCAGAAACAAGTAGCAGTCTGGCATTAAACGCCAGGATTGCACAGCAAGGGCGTTTTACACGCCTAATTGGAGCAGGGATGTTAAGTCCTTGGCCCCACTGGATCTGTGGACCCCACAGGATCCCCACCACTTCTTCTCTCCTCTTCACACCTTTTCATAACTCTCTTTCCTAAATACCCTTCACCAATCACCTCAATCACTCTTCCCCATCCCCTCTTCACCACTCACATCTATCCTCTCTTCCCCAAAAACCCCACCTACCTTCAAAATTCAAACTATTTTCCCTCCCAAACCCAACCCTAATGGCCGAACCCTAAACCCCATCCCACCCCTATATAAACCCCTCATTCCTTCTTCATTTTCACACAACACAACCCTCTCTTCTTCCTCTTGGCCGAATACACCTTCTCCCTACATCTCCTCCATTTTCTTCCTCTTCTCCTTCTTTCTTTCTTCTTTTGCTCGGGGACGAGCAAACATTTTAAGTTTGGTGTGGTAAAAGTATTGCTTTTTGTTTTTCCCATAACCATTAATGGCACCTAAGGCCAGAGAAACCTCAAGAAAGAGGAAAGGGAAGGCAATTGCTTCCACCTCTGAGTCATGGGAGATGGAGAGATTCATCTCAAAGGTCCATCAAGACCACTTCTATGAAGTTGTGGCCAAGAAGAAAGTGATCCCTGAGGTTCATTTCAAGCTCAAAAAGAATGAGTATCCGGAGATCCGACTTGAGATCCAAAGAAGAGGTTGGAAAGTTCTCACCAACCCCATTCAACAAGTCAGGATCTTAATGGTTCAAGAGTTCGGGGGAAATACTTAGATTTCAGTCCGGAAAATGTAAGGCTGGCGTTCAACTTGCCAATGATGGAAGAAAACGCACGCCCCTACACTAGAAGGGTTAACTTTGATCAAAGGTTGGATCAAGTCCTCATGGACATATGGGTAGAAGGAGCTCAATGGAAGGTTGACTCAAGAGGCAAGCCGGTTCAATTAAGAAGATTGGACCTTAAGCTTGTAGCTAGAGGATGGTTGGAGTTCATTCAGCGCTCAATCATTCCTACTAGCAACCGGTCTGAAGTTACTATAGACCGGGCCATCATAATCCACAGTATCATGATTGGGGAGGAAGTGGAAGTTCATGAGATTATACCTCAAGAACTCTACAAGGTGGCTGACAAGTCCTCCACTTCGGCAAGGTTAGCCTTTCCTCACCTCATTTGCCATCTATGCAATTCGGCTGGGATTGACATAGAGGGAGACATCCTCATTGAAGAGGACAAGCCTATCACTAAGAAAAGGATGGAGCAAATAAGAGATCATGGACCCCAACAAGAGCATGAGGAAATTCCCCATCATGAAATCCCTGAGATACCTCAAGGGATGCACTTCCCTCCACAAAACTATTGGGAGCAAATCAACACCTCCCTAGGAGAATTAAGTTCCAACATGGGACAACTTAGGGTAGAACACCAAGAGCACTCCATCATTCTCCATGAGATTAGAGAAGATCAAAGAGCTATGAGGGAGGAGCAACAAAGGCAAGGAAGAGACATAGAGGAGCTCAAAAGCATCATTGGTTCTTCAAGAAGAGGAAGACGTCATCCTCACTAAGGTGGACTCATTCCTTAATCTCCTTGTCTATTTATTTTACTATTTTTCGATTTTTGAGCTTTATGTTTTATTTATGTTTGTGTCTTCACTATATGATCACTAGTGTCTAAGTGTCTATGCCTTAAAGTTATGAATGTCCTATGAATCCATCACCTCTCTTAAATGAAAAAATGTTCTAAAAACAAAAGAACAAGAAGTACATGGTTTCGAATTCATCCTTGAAACTAGTTTAATTATTTTGATGTGGTAACAATACTTTTTATTTTCTGAATGAATGCTTGAACAGTGCATATGTCTTTTGATATTGTGGTTTATGAATGTTAAATATGTTGGCTCTTGAAGAATAAGGAAAAAGGAGAAATATTATTTGAAGATCTGAAAAATCATAAAAAATAATTTTTGAAGCAAGAAAAAGCAGTGAATACAAAAGCTTACAAAAAAAAAAGAGAAAAATAGCAAAAAAAAAAAAGAAAAAGAAAAAGCAAGCAGAAAAAGCCAAAAGCACATTAAACCAAAAGGCAAGAGCAAAAAGCCAATAGCCCTTAAAACCAAAAGGCAAGGGTAAATAAAAAGGATCCAAGAGTTTGAGCATCAGTGGATAGGAGGGCCTAAAGGAATAAAATCCTGGCCTAAGCGGCTAAACCAAGCTGTCTCTAACCATGTGCTTGTGGCGTGAAGGTGTCAAGTGAAAACTTGAGACTGAGCAATTAAAGTCAAGGTCCAAAGCAAAAAAAAAAAGAGTGTGCTTAAGAACCCTGGACACCTCTAATTGGGGACTTTAGCAAAGCTGAGTCACAATCTGAAAAGGTTGACCCAGTTATGTGTGTGTGGCATTTATGTATCCGGTGGTAATACTGGAAAACAAAGTGCTTAGGGCCACGGCCAAGACTCATAAAGTAGCTGTGTTCAAGAATCAACATACTGAACTAGGAAAATCAATAACACTATCTAAATTCTAAGTTCCTATAGATGCCAATCATTCGGAACTTCAAGGGATAAAGTGAGATGCCAAAACTATTCAAGAGGCAAAAAGCTACTAGTCCCGCTCATCTGATTGGAGCTAAGTTTCATTGATATTTTGGAATTTATAGTATGGTCTCTTCTTTTTATCCTATTTGATTTTTAGTTGCTTGGGGACAAGCAACAATTTAAGTTTGGTGTTGTGATGAGCAGATAATTTATACGCTTTTTGGCATTATTTTTACATAGTTTTTAGTATGATTTAGTTAGTTTTTAGTATATTTTTATTAGTTTTTAAATAAAAATCACATTTCTAGACTTTACTGTGAGTTTGTGTGTTTTTCTATGATTTCAGGTAATTTCTAGCTAAAATTGAGGGACTTGAGCAAAAATCAGATTCAGAGGTTGAAGAAGGACTGCAGATGCTGTTGGATTCTGACCTTGCTGAACTCAAAGTGGATTTCTGGAGCTACAGAACTCCAAATGGCGCGCTCTCAATTGAGTTGGAAATTAGACATCCAAGGCTTTCCAGCAATATATAATAGTCCATACTTTGCCCGAGTTTAGATGACGCAAACTGGCGTTCAACGCTAGTTTCATGTTGCATCTGGAGTTAAACGCCAGAAACAGGTTGCAAAGTGGAGTTAAACGCCAGAAACAGGTTACAAACTGGCGTTCAACTCCAAGAGAAGCCTCTACACGTGTAAAGCTCAATGCTCAGCCCAAGCACACACCAAGTGGGCCCCTGAAGTGGATTTCTGCATCATTTACTCATTTCTGTAAACCCTAGTAACTAGTTTATTATAAATAGGACTTTTTACTATTGTATTTTACATCTTTGGATCATCAGGGGATTATCTTTTGATCCTTTGATCATGTTCAGGGGGCTGGCCATTCGGCCATGCCTGGACCTTGTTCTTATGTATTTTCAACGGTAGAGTTTCTACACACCATAGATTAAGGTGTGGAGCTCTGCTGTTCCTCATGAATTAATGCAAAGTACTATTGTTTTTCTATTCAATTCAAGCTTATTCCTATTCTAAGATATTCATTCGCACCCAAGAACATGATGAATGTGATGATTATGTGACGCTCATCACCATTCTCACCTATGAACGCGTGCCTGACAACCACTTCCGTTCTACATGAAGATGAGATAGAATGGGTATCTCTTAGATATCCAATACAGGGGACCGAGTCCGAGATATTAAAGTCTTCGTGGTATAAGTTAGAACCCATGGACGGCCATTCCTAAGATCCGAAAAGTCTAAACCTTGTCTGTGGTATTCCGAGTTGGATCTGGGAAGGGATGACTGTGACGAGCTTCAAACTCGCGAATGCTGGGCGTAGTGACAAATGCAAAAGGATAGTAAATCCTATTCCAGTATGATCAAGAACCGACAGATGATTAGCCATACAGTGACAGTGCATTGGACCATTTTCACAGAGAGGACGGGATGTAGCCATTGACAATGGTGATACCCAACATATAGCTTGCACGGAAAGGAGTAAGAATGATTGGATGAAGATAGCAGGAAAGCAGAGGTTCAGGAGGAACGAAAGCATCTCTATACGCTTATCTGTAATTCTCACCAATGAATTACATAAGTATCTCTATCCTAGTTTATATTTGATTTATATTTATTATCAATTCACCATAACCATTTGAATCCGCCTGACTGAGATTTACAAGGTGACCATAGCTTGCTTCAAGCCGACAATCTCCGTGGGATCGACTCTTACTCACGTAAGGTTTATTACTTGGACGACCCAGTGCACTTGCTGGTTTGTTGTGCGAAGTGGTGACAAAGTGTGATTCACGTTTGAGAGTACCAAGCCTTTGGCGCCATTGTTGATGATCGCAATTTCGTGCACCAAAGGATCTCTGCTCCACGTCCGTTTTCATTTGACGCGCCATCTACATATAATTCCCAATTTTTGTTCTGTTCATTTTTGCGTGTAAATTCGGCTACAAAATCGGCTAGCCCTTGAGCTTTAGGCGATCCTCTTGACTGGTATGATATGTCGAATTCCGAGAGCTCAATCGCCCATTTCGTCATCCGTTCTGCCAGGTCTGGTTTTGAGAGTATTTGTCGTAAAGGGTGCCTTGTGCTAACTATGATCGGGTGCGTCTGAAAGTAATGTCTCAGGCAGCGAGCTGTTATCACCAAACCGAGTTCTAGTTTCTCTATCGTTGGATACCTAAGCTCGGCGTCCTGTAGGACTCTGCTCACGAAGTATACTGGGTGTTGCTCGTCCCCTGTTTCTGTTACGAGGATAGAACTGATAGTGTTAGCTGAAATTGAAAGGAAAAGTAGTAGTGGTTTACCTTGCTCGGGCTTCTGTAATATAGGCGGTGATGCTAGTATTTGTTTGAACTCAGAAAAAGCTCTTTCGCAGTCAGTCGTCCATGTGAATTTTTCCGACTTCTTTATTGTTTTGAAGAAATGATAAGATCTTGTTGCCGCCGCTGGTAAGAATCTTGATAATGCGGCCAGGCGCCCTGTTAGTCGCTGGACCTCCTTAATTGTTGTTGGTGATTGCATGTTTAATATGGCTTGGCATTTATCTGGGTTAGCTTCTATACCTCAGTTTGTTAACAGAAAACCGAGGAACTTTCCTTGTTTTACTCCAAACATGTATTTTTCGAGGTTGAGCCTCATGTTATGTGTTCGTAGCTGTTGGAAGACTTCTTTTAAGTCAACTTCGTGCTGTTCTTCCGAGCTGGATTTGACAACCTTGTCATCGACATAGATTTCAATATTTTTTCCGATTTGGCCTTTGAATACCTTATCCATTAGTCTCTGATAGGTGGCAACTGCATTTTTTAGTCCAAAAGGCATTACTTTATAACAGAAATTACCTTGGTCGGTTATGAATGTTGTTTTATCTTCGTCGTCCGGGTGCATTTGGATCTGGTTATATCCTGAGTAGGCGTCTATAAAGCTTAGCACTTTGTATCCTGAGGTATCATCTACGAGTCTGTCGATGTTCGGCAGAGGATATGAGTCCTTTGGGCAGGCTTTGTTCAGATATGTGAAATCCACACACATTCGCCAGCTTCCCGTGTTCTTCTTTACCATAACCACGTTGGCCAGCCATGAAGAGAATCGGACTTCTCTGATGAAACCTGCATCGAGAAGTTTCTGTGTTTCTATTGCTGCTGCACTCCTTCTTTCGGTCCCCAAGTTTCATTTTTTCTGACGTATAGGTCGGGCATTCGGGTTTATTACTAGTTTGTGGCAGATGAAGTTTGGGTCGATCCCCGGCATGTCAGCTGGTGTCCAAGCAAATAGGTCAGCATTTTCTTTCAGGATGTTCTTCAAATTTTGCTTTCTCCCTGCAAAAAAAGCTGATCCAACGTTAGTATATTGATTGTCTGTATGTAGTTGTACCTTCTCCAGGTCGTCTGTTGGGGAAGGTCGGTCGTGGTCATCTCTTGGATCCATGTCGGTTAGTCGCGGGATATGTTCTGAGTTATATACCGAGTTTATCCTTGGGATTGTCTCTTTTGCGGGCCTCAGTACACTAGCATTGTAGCATTGCCTGGCTTCTCTATAATCAGCATGAACTGTTGATATTTTGTTATCCTGCAAAGGAAATTTGACACACAAGTGGACAGTGGAGACGATGGCTCTGAAGGAGTTCAAGGAGGGGCGCCCCAAGATGATGTTGTAGGGGCTGGCGCAGTCGACCACTAGAAATTAAATGTCCAGGGATTTGGAATTTGGTGGCTCTCCCAATGTTGTTCTCATCCAGATATAGCCTGATATAGGGACTCTTTCGCCCGAGAAACCTGCCAGCTCCCCTCCTGATGGTTGTAGTGAATTGTCGCTCAGTTGCATCTTTTTGAATGTAGAATAGAACAGGATGTCGACGCTGCTTCCTGGATCGAGCAACACCTTTTTCACGGTTAATGGTCCCATGCTCACCGAAATTACGACTGGATCATCTAGGTTTGGCGCTCTTAATTTGAAGTCACTGGCACCGAAGTTGATGGTGGCTGAGGAGGTTGGTTTTGGGGAATTTTGTCGGGTTCCTTCCATCGTCATCATGGCCCTGTAACTTCGTTTCCTTGCTGTGCTCGTTATTCCTCCCCCTGCGAATCCTCCTGAGATGTAGTTTATGACTCCCTTGGCGATTAGGGTTTTGAATGGGTCTCGCCACGAACCCTTGTCGCTGTGGTCCGAATTATGCTTCGGTTTGCTTGTATCTGCTTCCTTTTGATTCCTTGAGCTCATGTACTTGTCTAATAACCCCTGTTGTGCCAGTCTTTCCAGCAAATCCTTGGCAGCCACACACTCGTCTGTGGTGTAACCGAACTTTTGGTGGAAAGCACAATGCTTCCCTTTGTCCACATACCTCTGGTCCTGGTATGTTCCAGCCTTGACTGGCGGCTTGATTAATCTGTTGTGGAGTATGTCCTTTATAATATCTTCCCTCCTTGTGTTGAACCTGGTATATGAATCAAACTTTGGAGTTAGTTTAAAAGATTTTCTGTGTTCTTTGGTGTTAGACCTGTTTGACTTTCCTCGTCTTTTCGCGAGGTCGGCCTTTCGTTCTTTCGTGTCTCGCAAAGTTCTTCTATTTCAATTTGTCCCGTAGCTTTGTCTCAGAATTCTTCCAGCGTCTTTGGCTTGGCCACAACTATGGCTTCTTGGAATTTCCCTGGTCGGAGCCCACTTTTAATGGCGTGTAGTTGTACTTCTGGGTTTAGGTCGGGAATCTCCATGGCTGCCGTAGTGAAACGCGTCATATATTCCTTGAGGCTTTCGTGCGGTCCCTGCTTGATGGTACTTAGATAGTCCAAATCTCTGACATATATTTTTGATGCCGCAAAATGATTGATAAACATCTTGGCAAACTCGTCAAAGCTAGTTATGGATCCTGCAGGCAAATTAGAGAACCATAGTAGGGCGGCTCCATCCAGAAAGGTGGGAAAAGAGCGGCATAAAATGGGGTCGCAATCGCTGTTGAGGAACATCATGGATTCGAACTTGGTGACGTGGACCTTCGGATCCCCGATGCGTTTGTATGAAGTCAGGGTCATTGGGAGTGTGAAATTCAAGGGCATTTTGTAATTCATTATCTCTTCAGAGAATGGATTAGCTCGTCTCCTCCCGTTCCTGGGGAGAGTTTCTGCTGTTTTAGCATTGGATTCTGACTGATGCTCTTCGTTCTGCTCGGGACTCGCCTTTTTGCTATGCTCCTTCCGATCTCCGTTGTTCTGTATGGCCGCCAATAGTTCGGCCATTCGTTTATTTTCTGCCAGTAGCGCAGCGTTTGCGGCAAAGAGATCGGTGTTCTCCTGGGTAGAGTGATGAGTTTCGGAATGATCCGTCATCGTCCTATTCCTGCGATAAAGAAAGCGAAAGAAAAATGTGCAGATATGGGTAAGCTTTTATAAACGGATATATTCTCGGGGGGGGGGGGGGGGAGAAGTTTAACGTCGGCCCTACGGTGGGCGCCAAATGTTTTGGCAAGGATATTGCTCTTGATTTATAAGTCGGTCTGATGGTACGATAAGAGCTCCTGAGCCGACGTTAGTCCTGAGCCGACGTTATCGTCGTGAACTCGAACCCGAGCGTGGTACCTGCAAAAAGGACTTTGACGCTCAAGTTAGTGATAGAATAGAATACCACTAAAACCAAAGATATAAGATTGGAGACGGGTAGTATAGGGCAAAACCGAGTAGTTCTATCGAGTGAGAGTGTGTTGCTTTTTCATGTCTCCGTTCAATGTTTCCTGTTCGGATTTATAGGCTTAGCGTGGAGCCTGATCGGTCAGCACATTCCGAGATTTCCGCGAGTGGATTGATCTGGATATGCTGGCAAGTACGTTGGCTCCGTGATTCGAGTATATGGGCGGTTTTCGAAAGGCGACTGTTGCGTCGAGGTATATCTCGGACGTGGCCGAGATTCTTGGGTGCAGTACAATATATATATATATAAACATGACACATGTTTTCTTTATATACATAACTTTGACACATGCCTTTTTTCATTTAATAACCAATGATCCTTGATTATGAAGAATCACTAATCAACTTCATTTTCACTTCATTCATCACCGCATAAACTTGAAAACAAAAGAGAGAGAGAGAGAGCTCTCGAGTGTCTCTTGAAGAACCGTGACCTCCCATGAGCTTTTGGCTCCAATTTCTTGTGATCCGTAACTCCAATAAAAAATTTAATCCGATAAAAATATTCATATCTTCCTTCTCTATACGTTGGTGTCATTTTTATTCGGTGGAAGTTGACGGTGACGTAGCTCTCGTTCCTCTTAAGTTTGGCCAATTGGAGTTCTACGAGGCACAGACAATTTTTGACGTTTTCTTCTTCGGTAACTCGGTCAGAAAGCTTCTCCAGAGTTTTGAGTATTTTGATTTCATATGGAGGTAGGGTTTGGTATCTTTATAATAATTAAATGTGAATTTGATAAGCGAATGTTGATTTGGTTGATTATTGTTTGAGTTTGAATGAGTTTATGTTGAATTATTGTTGTTGCTTGTAATTTGTTGATTTGGCTACGAGGAACAGCTCAGCTGTGGTTGTTTTAATGACTTTGAGGGCTGTTGTTAAACTTGAATATCAAGAAATTTATGAGATTTGGTGGTTGAAAAATTAAATTAAAAGCTATGAAAAATCGGTAACTAAAAAACTCAAAAATAGATTAAAATACAAGTAATATTTTGAAAGAAAGGGGTTAAGGGTTTCAGTTTTGGAATAAGAGGAGGATTAATATTTAAATTTTATTTTTGAAGAGTAACATTGTATTTGTATATAAAAATCGAGGTACAATTTGTAATTATATAAGTTTTCGGGTATTTTGGGTAATAAATAGAGTATAGGGGATAAAATAGGTATTTTATAAAAGTTCAGGATTATTTTTATAAATATGAAAATAAGTGAGGATTCTAAATATAATTTTATAAAATATTAAGGTTAAAAATAGAATACTAAAAAGTTCGTGATTTAGAAAGTAATTAATAAAAGTTTAAAAAATAAAAATAAGGTTTTATATATATATATATATATATATATATATATCATTTAAATTATCTTATTTATATTATTGTTATCATTTTATTAAGAATATTTAAGTTAGAGAAGAGCAAATAGAAGAACTCTTAAAAGCTTTAGAGGACGCAGTTGATTTAAGAATTTTGTGATTCTTTTTCATAAGACATTAGGGAAAGGCGAGGGAAGAATGTGAAGTTGAATTATGATAAAGAGTTGAAAGATTGAAGAAAATAAGAGAGAAAGGAAAGAAGGAAGAAAATAAAAGAGAAAGATGAAAAAGAAAAGAAAATAAAAAGAGCAAAAAGAGAAGGATGTATTAATTAAATTTATTAAAAGAATCTCTGCTACAGGAGAGCAGAGAAGAGAAAGATTAAAAGATTTTGGTGAACGTCTGTCACAGTAGAGCAGATAGAAAAGAAGGTATTAATTAAAGTGATTTCTGCCGCAGTAGAATAGATAGCAAAGGTTGCAAAGAATTTGAGTGTTGTTTGGGCCTTAGTGCCAAGTGTCTAGTGAGGACGGCGATGTGTAATGCTCACTGAGACCAAAAGGAAGGTTCTCCCACGAGGACGGTGATGCGTAACGTTCATGGAGGGGACGTTGGCTGAGATAAGGACGGCGGTACAAAACGATTATCTCAGGACCAGTGTCGGGAATCGGGCAACAAACTGACACATAAGCTCATGGCCTGTATAGGACTAGACGTGCATCATACTTGTTTGCGCATATTTGTTGTGATTGTGTTTTCATGATTGTGTGTGCTTGTGATTCGATTTTGTGTTCTGTAATTGCTCTCTTATTTGTGTTTGTCTTGCATTGTTTGTCTCTATGATTGATTCTGTTTTGTGATTGAGTTTTGATGGTGATTCGTGTTGAACTGGACCGTAGGCCGAGTTGATTTTATTTGGGCCAAAGGCCGTGATTGGAAGGACCAGCGGTAAGATTTGGTTAAAAGAGGTTTCTTAGTAAGCGATGAAATATATGAAATGTCATTTTGCATGAAATTTTTATAAGGAAAATATGAGTTTTAAATTTGGATAATGAACTTAACTTCTAACCCCGACCTTACTAAGAACTCCCCAGTTCTTACCCCCTATTTTCACCCTTTTCAGATACAGGTGTGAAGGTTAGTGCGGAGGTACAGGAGAATAGAAGATTATGTTTACGAGTTAAGTTGTTAGATTCTATTTTCCCTTCGTCGTTTATGGTTTTGGTTTTTAGACGAGTAGAACTTGTATTGGAGGATTTTTGAGTAAGTCTATGTATAAAATTCTACGTGGATATATATAATTTTGTGATTAAATAATTTAAAGTGCCGACTCTTCGTTTTCTTGGTGAAAGTTTTGGTTCGTATTCACAAACGCTCAATATTAAATAAAGATAGGATAAAATAAAAAGGGTTGGAGGTAAGTAACGCCTAAACTTTTAGTACGATCATGAGGTGCTAAAAGTTAGGGCGTTACATGCCACATTGCACGCATGGGCTTTTGGCTCTAATTTTCTCTCTGTTTTGCCCTTCACGTCACACGGCTAAATTCCCATGTCCCACGGCTGGTGATATCGTGTGTATGCATGCCAGATGCGTACGCATGATGTTCCTTGTAGTGCTAGTCTGTATGACACCCTTTGATTCATGCAACGGCTAATGTTATTGTGCATATGCCTGCTAGATGCATACGCACGAAGTGCCTAATGTCGCCAGTTGTGCGTACGTATGCTAGATGCGTACGCATGACATCTTCTTTACATCTCTTGATTTGTATTTTGTTCTTTTGATTCTCTTTTCATCCTTATTCTTGCTTATTTTTAACACTTTTCTACACATACCAAAGCTCAAAGCAACTCCAAGAAACATTGATTAAAAGTATGAGAATCTTAATAAAAACAAGGAAATCACTAACTTTATTCAAAGAAATAATAACTAAAAACAATTAAAGATGCTCATGCATTACAATACCAAACTTGAGATCTTGCTTGTCCCCAAGCAATAAAAGAACTATGCATAAGGAGTCCTCTAAATTGGAGTCGATCGAAGAATTTCTTGACATTTCAGTGAGTGAAGTGATCAAGTGACAATAGGGTGAACTCCGAATTGTGTGATCATGTATAGATTCCAGTGCTTGCTAGTCTTACAATTGAAAGTCTTAGGACTTAGGAATTCCATTTGAATGATATTATGGAGGTCTCTTTATATATTTTCACCTTGAAAACAGCTTTTTCTTTTTTTTTTCTTGGGTGCTTTGCACCTTGAGCCTAGTCGTAACTCTAAATGTTTTGGTTCAAACTTTACTCGACACAGAAACACCACAAGTACTTAACTAGAGAACTCTTTGAGTCTGTGCTTCTTTTTATTCTTCCTAATCAGTAGTGCTTAGAGTCTTTGGCTTCTCTTTTATTTGCACTTGGCTTTGAGTCTAAATGTCCTACCTCAATATTTTCTTAATACAGTCACACCACAAACACTTAATTAGAAAAATAACTCTTTGAGCTTTGGTTCTTTTGAGCCTTCTTAGCTATTGGCGCTCAGAACCTTGGACCTTATTTTTTGTTTTTTTTCCTTTTTCTTTTCTTTTCTTGCTGCTTCTTAGTTTTATTCATTTTTTAGATCTTGCGTAATACTTCTCTAAACTTCATTCCATGACACAATCATACTATCAAAACCTCTACTTCTCTTAATCTTTACTTGCCCCAAATTTTAAAAAATTTCTTTAACTTTATCCATTTAAAAAGTCTTTGTTGCATGCTTAGGATATTGGGTGCAAGCAATTTCAAAAGTGAGGTGAAATGAAGAAGAATGAATCATGATTATCAACTAACAATAGAAGCAATATATAAGAAATAAAAGCACAAAGATAGAGTTACCTCCCTCTTCATCATCTTTTAGGCTATGTAGAGCATATCCTCCAATACCAAACTTAAAGTGGTTGCTTGTTGATAAATCTACATTTTATGGTATTTATTTACTTCAATTGAGTGAATTTTATTGACTTTTTCCACATTTATTCACCAAAATAGCATGGTTTTGTGAATTCTTCCGAATTTGTGCTCACTACAAGAAAAACACCCATTCAGGTACACTTGAAAAGTGTAGCCAAAAGTGAAAAAAAATGATGCCTTAGGCTACGGTGATGAGCGTATATTTTATACGCTTTTTGGGGTTAATTTCATATAGTTTTTAGTGTGTTTTAGTTAGTTTTTAGTTTATTTTTAGTAGTTTCTAGGCAAAATTCATATTTCTGGACTTTACTATGAGTTTGTGTATTTTTCTGTGATTTCAAGTATTTTCTGGCTGAAATTGAGGGAGCTGAGCAAAAATCTGATTCAGGCTGAAAAAGGACTGTTGATGCTGTTGGATTCTGACCTTCCTGCACTCAAAGTGGATTTTCTGGAGCTACAGAACTCCAAATGGTGCACTTCCAATTGCGTTGGAAAGTAGACATCTAGGGCTTTCGAGCAATATATAATAGTCCATACTTTGCTCAAGGATAGATGATGTAAACTGGCGTTCAACGCCAGTTCCATGTTGCTGTCTGGCGTCCAGCGCCAGAAACAAGTTACAAATTGGAGTTCAACGCCAGAAAAGGATCCAAAGCTGGCGTTGAACGCCCAAAACAACCCTATGCACGTGATGAGCTTAAGTCTCAGCCCCAGCACACACCTTTTGACGGCATGAGTCTCTAAACTCCATTGTTGGGGGTGAGGAGCTCTGCTGTGTCTCGATGAATTAATGCAAGTATTTCTTTTTTCCATTCAAACATGCGTGTTCCTATCTATGATATCCATTCGCACTTCAATATGAATGTGATGAACATGACAATCATCATCATTCCTCTACGAACGCGTGCCTGACAACCACTTACGTTCCACCGTAGAATGAATGAATATCTCTTAGATCTCTTAATCAGAATCTTCGTGGTATAAACTAGATGATGGCTGCATTCAAGAGAATCCGGAAAGTCTAAATCTTGTCTGTGGTATTCCGAGTAGGATTCAGGGATTGACTGACTGTGACGAGCTTCAAACTCGCGAGTGCTGGGCGTAGTGACAAACGCAAAAGGATAGTAAATCCTATTCCGGTACGATTGAGAACCTGCAGATGATTAGCCGTGCGGTGACAGCGCATCTGGACCCTTTTCACTGGAAGGATGGATGGTAGCCATTGACAACGGTGATCCACCAACACACAGCTTGCCATAGGAGGATGTGCGTGCGTGAATCAGAAAACAGAGGAAAGTAAAATTTCAGAAGACAAAGCATCTCCAAAACTCCAACATATTCTCCATCATTGCATACCAAGTATTTATTTTATATTCCCTTGTTCATTTGCAAGTAAACTGATAATTATAATTGGCCTCCTAACTGAGATTTACAAGATAACCAGAGATTGCTTCAAACCAACAATCTCCGTGGGATTCGACCCTTACTCACGTAAGGTATTACTTGGACGACCCAGTGCACTTGCTGGTTAGTGGTACGAATTGTGAAAAGTGTGATTCATAATTCGTGCACCAAGTTTTTGGCGCCGTTGCCGGGGATTGTTTGAGTTTGCACAACTGACGGTGAATCTTGTTACTTAGATTAGGAAATTTTTGTCTTTTGGGTCAGAGTCTTTTATTTTATTTTCAAAAATTTTTCAAAAATAATTTTTCTATTAAATCTCGTGCCAAACTTTAAGTTTGGTGTTTTCTTGTTGGTTTTCCTTTGTTTTTCAAAAATTTTATTTTGGTTTTCTAAAAATTTTAAGTTTGGTGTTCTTTCTTCATGTTCTTGTGTTCTTGTGAGTCTTCAAAGTGTTCTTGAGTTTTCCTTGCGTCTTGATCTTAAAATTTTTAAGTTTGGTGTTCCTTGGTGTTTTCCCTCCAGAATTCTCAAAAACAAGGAGCATTAGATCTAAAAAATTTTAAATCTTGGGCTATCTTATTGTTTCTCTCTTTCCTATTTAAATTTAAAAATATCTTTTCTCTCTATTTTTAAAACAAATTTTCGAAAATTATTTTTAAAATTCAGATTTTTTTTTCAAAATTTAAAATCTTTTTCAATTCATATCTTTTTCAAAACTTCCTGACCACTTTCTCTCTCCTCATTTTTTTCGAAAATCTTCACCTATTTTTATTTATTTTATTTTAATTTATTTTATTTTCGAAATAATTAAATAAATAAATAAATAAATAAAAATAATTTTTTTTATTTTACATCATCTCCCTTTCTCCATCATGGATCTAAGTGGAAATGAACAGTCCAGGAGGACTCTGGGGTCATATGCTAACCCCTCTACTGCTTCATATGGGAGTAGTATCTGCATACCCTCCATTGGAGTCAGTAGCTTTGAGTTGAATCCTCAGCTCATTATCATGGCGCAGCAAAGCTGCCAGTATTCTGGTCTTTCACAGGAAGAACCTACAGAGTTTCTGGCACAATTTTTACAAATTGCTGACACAGTACATGATAAGGAAGTAGATTAGGATATCTACAGATTATTACTGTTTCCATTTGCTGTAAAAGACCAAGCCAAGAGGTGGTTAAATAACCAACCTAAGGCTAGCATAAGGACATGGAAACAGCTGACAGAAAAATTCCTGAATCAATACTTTCCTCCAAAACGGATGACACAGCTAAGGCTGGACATCCAAGGCTTTAAACAAGGAGATAATGAATCTCTTTATGATGTCTGGGAGAGATACAGAGAGATGCTACGAAAATGCCCCTCTGAAATGTTTTCAGAGTGGGTTCAGTTAGACATCTTCTATTATGGGGTTACAGAAAGAGCTCAGATCTCTTTAGATTGCTCAGCTGGTGGATCTATCCACATGAGAAAGACAATTGAAGAAGCTCAAGAGCTCATTGATACAGTTGCTAGAAATCAGCATCTATACCTAAGCAGTGACTCTTCCATGAAAGAAGAGGCTAAAACAGTAACTGCTGAACTCAGTCCTGCAGAGCAAGCTGCTGAATTCAATCAGCAATTGGATTTTCTAACAAAGCAGTTAGCTGAATTCAAGGATAAACTACAAGAGACAAGGATGGCTAATATAAACATGGAAGTACAATTCAAGCAAACAAAGCAGCAACTGTCAAAACAAATAATAGAAGAATGCCAAGCAGTTCAATTAAGAAGTGGGAAGACATTAAATACCCCACCTCAAGGCAGCAAGAAGCCAAGAAATGAGCAAACCACCCAAAATCCACCTGAGGACAATAAGAGCCCAGGGAAAAATAATTCTGGCGCTAAAACGCCAGAAATTGGGTGGAAGACTGGCGCTGAACGCCCAGACCATGCTCAGGACTGGCGTTCAATGCCAGAAACAAGCAAGGATCTGGCGTTGAACGCCCAAAAGAAGCATAGTTCTGGCGTTCAGACGCCAGGAACAGATGAGGAGCTAGCGTCTAACGTCACTCTAGCTTCTAACTCTGGCACTCAATTGCCAGTGAGGGATCAGAGACACACAAGTGCTGATGACAATCCATCTAAAAAGGCCTCTTCAACCACTTTTGTAGGAAATAAACCTACAGCAACAAAGGTTGAGGAATATAAAGCCAAGATACCTTATCCTCAAAAACTCCACCAAGAGGAGCAGGATAAGCAATTTGCTCGCTTTGTAGATTATCTCAGGACTCTTGAAATAAAGATTCCATTTGCAGAGGCACTTGAGCAAATACCTTCTTATGCCAAGTTCATGAAAGAGATCTTGATTCATAAGAAGGATTTGAGAGAAATTGAAAGAGTTCTCCTCACTGAAGAATGCAGTGCAGTCATTCTGAAAAGCTTAAAGACCCTGGGAGTTTTCTGATACCATGCACATTAGAAGGTAATTGCACCAAGACAGCTTTATGTGATCTTGGGGCAAGCATCAACCTAATACCTGCATCCACTATCAGAAAGCTTGGTTTAACTGAAGAATCTAAACCAACCCGGATATGTCTCCAACTTGCTGATGGCTCCATTAAATACCCATCAGGCGTGATTGAAGACATGATTGTCAGAGTTGGGCCATTCGCCTTTCCCACTGACTTTTTAGTGCTGGAAATGGAGAAGCACAAGAGTGATACTCTCATTCTAGGAAGACCCTTCCTAGCAACTGGACGAACTCTCATTGATATCCAACAGGGGGAAATAACCCTGAGAGTCAATGATGATGAGTTTAAGTTGAATGCTGTCAAAGCCATGCAGCATCCAGACACATCAAAAGACTGCATGAAAGTTGATCTTATTGACTCTTTGGTAGAAGAGATCAACATGACTGTGAGTCTCGAATCAGAGTTGGAAGACATCTTTAAAGATGTTCAGCCTGATTTGGAGGATTCAGAGGAAATGAAAGAGCCTCTGAAATTTCCTCTGGAAGAGGAAAAACCTCCTAAACCTGAGCTCAAACCATTACCACCATCCCTGAAATATACATTTCTGGGAGAAGGTGACACTTTTCCAGTGATCATAAGCTCTGCTTTAAATCCACAGGAAGAGGAAGCACTTATTCAAGTGCTAAGGACACACAAGACAGCTCTTGGGTGGTCCATAGGTGACCTTAAGGGCATAAGCCTAGCTAGATGCATGCACAAAATCTTATTGGAGGATAATGCTAAACCAGTGGTTCAACCACAGAGGCGGCTAAATCCAGCCATGAAGGAAGTGGTGCAGAAAGAGGTCACCAAATTACTGGAGGCTGGGATTATTTATCCTATTTCTGATAGCCCCTGGGTGAGCCCTGTTCAAGTTGTCCCCAAAAAGGGAGGCATGACAGTGGTTCATAATGAAAAGAATGAACTGGTTCCTACAAGAACAGTTACAGGGTGGCGCATGTGTATTGACTACAGAAGGCTCAATACAGCCACCAGAAAGGATCATTTTCCTTTACCATTCATAGACCAGATGCTAGAAAGATTGGCAGGTCATGATTATTACTACTTTTTGGATGGCTACTCAGGCTATAACCAGATTGCAGTAGATCCCCAGGATCAAGAGAAAACAGCATTCACATGTCCATCTGGAGTGTTTGCTTATAGAAGGATGCCATTTGGGCTGTGTAATGTGCCTGCAACCTTCCAGAGATGCATGCTCTCTATTTTCTCTGATATGGTGGAAAAATTTTTGGAAGTCTTCATGGATGACTTCTCAGTATATGGAGACTCATTCAGCTCCTGTCTTGATCACCTGAAACTAGTTCTGAAAAGATGCCAAGAGACCAACCTGGTTTTAAACTGGGAAAAATGTCACTTTATGGTGACTGAAGGGATTGTCCTTGGGCATAAAATTTCAAAGAAGGGAATAGAGGTGGATCAAGCAAAAATAGAGGTAATTGAAAAATTACCACCACCTGCCAATGTTAAGGCAATCAGAAGCTTTCTGGGGCATGCAGGATTCTATAGGAGGTTTATAAAGGATTTTTCAAAAATCGCAAAACCCCTGAGCAATCTGCTAGCTGCTGACACGCCATTTGTGTTTGACACAGAGTGTCTGCAGGCGTTTGAAACGCTGAAAGCCAAGCTGGTCACAGCACCAGTTATTTCTGCACCAGACTGGACATTACCATTTGAGCTAATGTGTGATGCCAGTGATCACGCCATTGGTGCAGTACTGGGGCAGAGGCATGACAAGCTTCTGCATGTCGTTTATTATGCTAGCCGTGTTTTGAATGATGCCCATAAAAATTACACAACCACAGAAAAAGAATTGCTTGCAGTGGTTTATGCCATTGACAAGTTTAGATCATACTTAGTAGGATCAAAAGTGATTGTGTACACAGATCATGCTGCTCTTAAATATCTACTCACAAAGCAGGATTCAAAACCCAGACTCATAAGATGGGTGTTTCTTCTACAAGAGTTTGATATAGAAATAAGAGACAGAAAAGGGACAGAGAACCAAGTGGCTGACCATCTGTCCCGGATAGAGCCAATAGAAGGGACGTCATTCCCCTCTCTTGAAATCTCTGAGACCTTTCCTGATGAGCATTTGTTTGCCATTCAGGAAACACCATGGTTTGCAGACATTGCAAACTACAAAGCTGCAAGGTTCATTCCCAAGGAGTACAGCAGGCAACAAAAGAAAAAATTAATTACTGATGCAAAGTACTACTTGTGGGATGAACCCTATCTCTTTAAGAGATGTGCAGATGGCATAATCCGTAGGTGTGTGCCTAAAGAAGAAGCACAAAGGATCTTATGGCATTGCCATGGGTCACAATATGGAGGTCATTTCGGAGGTGAGCGAACAGCCACCAAGGACCTCCAATGTGGCTTCTACTGGCCTACACTCTATAGAGATTCCCGAGAGTTTGTACGTAACTGTGACAGTTGCCAGAGAGCTGGTAATTTGCCTCACAGTTATGCCATGCCTCAACAAGAAATCTTGGAGATTGAGTTGTTTGATGTATGGGGTATTGATTTCATTGGGCCTTTCCCACCATCATACTCAAACACTTATATTCTGGTGGCAGTTGACTATGTATCAAAATGGGTTGAGGCCATTGCCACACCCACCAATGATACTAAAATAGTGCTGAAATTCCTCCAGAAACATATATTCAGCAGGTTTGGTGTCCCTAAGATACTGATCAGTGATGGGGGCACTCACTTCTGCAACAAACAGCTTTACTCTGCCATGGTCCGTTATGAGATTTGCCACAAGGTGGCGACTCCATATCATCCACAGACAAATGGGCAAGCTGAAGTCTCTAACAGAGAACTAAAAAGAATCCTGGAACAGACTGTAAGTACCCGTAGAAAGGATTGGGCACGAAGCTTGGATGATGCTCTATGGGCTTACAGAACAGCATTCAAGACTCCTATAGGGACCTCTCCATACCAACTTGTGTATGGTAAGGCATGCCACCTGCCCGTGGAACTGGAACATAAAGCCTATTGGGCAACCAGATTCCTAAACTTTGATGCCAAATTAGCTGGAGAAAAAAGATTGCTCCAGCTAAATATGCTAGAGGAATTCAGATTCAATGCTTTCGAAAATGCCAAGCTTTATAAAGAAAAATAAAAAAAGTGGCATGACAGAAAGCTGTCATCTAGAATCTTTGAACCAGGACAAAAGGTTCTGTTATTTAACTCTAGGCTCAGGCTATTCCCCCGGAAACTGAAGTCCCGGTGGAGGGGACCATATGTGATTACAAGTGTATCACCATATGGTTATGTGGAGCTTCAAGATATTGATTCTAACAAGAAGTTCATTGTTAATGGACAGAGAATCAAGCACTATCTTGAAGGCAATGTTGAGCAAGAGTGCTCAAGGCTGAAGCTAGATTAAAAGCTCAGCAAGGTCCAGCTAAAGACAATAAAGAAGCGCTTGCTGGGAGGCAACCCAGCCATGGGGCATCACTTCCTCTAAGCATTTTGCCCTATTCTTGATTTTATTTGTTTATATAAAGTTCATTGATACTAAGGTAAAGAGTCAATTGTATAAGTTCACAGGGTTACAGAAGGATTTTGCACACAAAACAGAAAAAAAGAGCTCACTGGCAAGAAAATGCCAGTAAGAGTCTGTTTTGGGCGTTCAACGCCTAAAAGAAGCATCCACTGGGCGTTGAACGCCAGTAACTATAGCCATCTGGGCGTTAAACGCCAGAAAGAAGCTCCTTCTGGGCGTTTAACGCCAGATTTATAGCATCCTAGGCGTTCAGAAAAATGCCCAGTGACAAAGGAGTTCCTGGCGTTCAACGCCAGAAAGAAGCAGCAGCTGGGCGTTGAACGCCCAGGAGAGGCAGCATTTGGGCGTTGAACGCCCAAAACATGCAGCATTTGGGCGTTCAAACGCCAGGATGGTGGGGAGGAGGTGAATTCGTTTTTACTTCACATTTTTCATTCTAAATTTAATTTTCATGTTTCAATTCATGATTTCTTGCATAAACATGTTAAGAACCCTGATTTCTAAAATCCCTAATTTCTAAAAACCCTATTTTAAAAATATCAAATGTATCTTAATCCATAAGCACAAATCCTTTTTTTTTCAATCCAATTCAACTCTTTTTCAAAATTTTCAAAACAAATCTATCTCTTTTCATTCAAAAATCTTTTCAACTAATCAATATCTTTTTCAAAAATCCAATTTTATCTTTTTCAAATATCTTTCATATCTTTTCAATTTTAAATTATATCTTTTTTTATCATACTTATTTTTTGAAAATCATATCTTCTATCTTATCTTTCTCACTATTTTCGAAAACCCCCCTCCCTTTTAAAAAAAACCCATTCGGCCTCCTTCCTCTCATCCACCATCCTACACTAGCTCTCCTTCTATCCCTCTCCTTTCTTTTCTTTTACTTAAGGACAAGCAAACCTCTAAGTTTGGTGTGTTTATCCGTGATCACTAAACCATACCCACTAAGATCATGGCTCCTAAAGGAAAACAACCCACTCCAAGAGGCAAGAAAGAGTGTTCCAAAACCACTTTGGAATCAAGAGAAGTTCTTAACTAAAGAACATTAAGACCATTATTACAAAATAATGGGTCTAAGATCAGTGATCCCGGAAGTTAGATTCGATCTGAAAGAAGACGAATATCCGGAGATCCAGGAGCAAATCCGAATCAGGAACTGGGAGATCCTAGCCAATCCTAAAATGAAAGTGGGAAGGAATATGGTCCAGGAGTTCTATGCTAATATGTGGCATACAGACAAGCAAAGACTATCTGGATATGCTATCTATGACTATTGGACCTTGGTCAAAGGAAAGATTGTTCATACCCACCCTGACAAGATCAGGGAGATCTTAAAGCTACCTCAGCTGAAAGATGATCCAGACTCCTTCAATAGGAGAATAATGAGAACAGACAAGGGTCTGGATAAGATTCTAGAGGATATATGCATCCCTGGAGCCAGGTGAACCACCAGCACGAAGGGTGTCCCAAATCAACTCAAAAGAGAAGATCTCAAACCAGTCGCCAGAGGATGGATGGACTTCATTGGGCATTCTCTGCTGCCCACTAGCAACCGTTCTGAAGTCACTATTAGAAGAGCAGTGATGATCCATTGCATCATGATGGGAAAAGAAGTGGAAGTTCATCAACTGGTTTCAACTGAATTCTACAAAATTGCAAACAAAAATTCCAAAGATGCCAGGTTGGCTTATCCAAGCTTAATTTCTATGCTCTGCAAGGACGCTGTAGTAAGGATGGGAATAACTGAGTATATCTCAGTTGAGCGGCCAATCACCAAAGCATCAATGGAAAAACAACAATCACAGGATGACCCCATCAAGAAGAGAACACAGGAAATTCTCCCAGAAATCCCTCAATCTGAATACTGGGAGTATCTTGAAACATCTATTACCAAGATGCAAGAAGCTATGGAACAAATACAGAAAGAACAGAAGGAACAAAGTAGCATTCTTTGCTATTTGCTTAAAGAACAGAAGGAGCAAGGGCATGATTTAAGGGAATTGAAGCGCCAGAAATTATCTCTTGAAGGACCAAGCACCCCGCAGATTAGAGGAACATCACTTCCCAGAACAAAGGTTGTTAAATTTCAATCTTAGCCTTAACTCTGTGATAACTGTTTTTATTTTAGTTGTACCTTATAAGTCATATAGTAGTAATTAGTATCTATATTTTTGATTTTATCCCCAATTAAGCTATAATTTAATTTTATCATCATCATTAAACATGAATAAAATAGAAGAATCTCTTTAGAATAAGAGGCAATATTTTTTCAAGTTTTTAATAAGATAAATTCTAATTATTTATATGTGGTGGCAATGCTTTTTGTCTTCTGAATGAATGCTTGAACAGTGCATATGTCTTTTGAATTTGATGTTTAAGACTGTTAAATATGTTGGCTCTTGAAAGAATGATGAACATGAGACATGTTATTGATAATCTGAAAAATCATAAAAATGATTCTTGAAGCAAGAAAAAGTAGTGAATACAAAAGCTTGCAGAAAAAAAATATATAGAGAAAGAAAAAGAAAAAGCAAGCAGAAAAAGCCAAAGCTCTTAAAACCAAAAGGCAAGAGCAAAAAGCCAATAGCCTTTAAAACCAAAAGGCAAGGGTAATAAAAAGGACCCCAAGGTTTTGAGCATCAGTGGATAGGAGGGCCTAAAGGAATAAAATCCCGGCCTAAGCGGCTAAACCAAGCTGTCCCTAACCATGTGCTTATGGCGTGAAGGTGTCAAGTGAAAACTTGAGACTGAGCGGTTAAAGTCAAGGTCCAAAGCAAAAAGAAGAGTGTGCTTAAGAACACTGGACACCTCTAATTGGGGACTTTAGCAAAGCTGAGTCACAATCTGAAAAGGTTCACCCAATTATGTGTCTGTGGCATTTATGTATCCGGTGGTAATACTGGAAAACAAAGTGCTTAGGGCCATGGCCAAGAGTCATAAAGTAGCTGTGTTCAAGAATCAACATATTGAACTAGGAGAATTAATATCACTATCTGAATTCTGAGTTCCTATAGATGCCAATCACTCTGAGCTTCAATGGATAAAATGAGATGCCAAAACTGTTCAGAAGCAAAAAGCTACTAGTCCCACTCATCTAATTAGAATCTGAGCTTCACTCAAAAACTCTGAGATATTATTGCTTCTTAAAATTATTTGCATTCTATTTTATTTATCTAGTCGCTTGAGGACAAGCAACAGTTTAAGTTTGGTGTAGTGATGAGCGGATATTTTATACGCTTTTTGGGGTTAATTTCATATAGTTTTTAGTGTGTTTTAGTTAGTTTTTAGTTTATTTTCAGTAGTATCTAGGCAAAATTCATATTTCTGGACTTTACTATGAGTTTGTGTGTTTTTCTGTGATTTCAGGTATTTTCTGGCTGAAATTGAGGGAGCTGAGCAAAAATCTGATTCAGGCTGAAAAAGGACTGCTGATGCTGTTGGATTCTGACCTCCCTGCACTCAAAGTAAATTTTCTGGAGCTACAGAACTCCAAATGGCGCACTTCTAATTGCGTTGGAAAGTAGACATCCAGGGCTTTCCATAAATATATAATAGTCCATAATTTGCTCAAGGATAGATGATGTAAACTGGCGTTCAACGCTAGTTCCATGTTGCTGTCTGGTGTCCAGCGCCAGAAACAAGTTACAAATTGGAGTTCAACGCCAGAAAAGGATCCAAAGCTGGCGTTGAACGCCCAAAACAGCCCTATGCACGTGATCAGCTTAAGTCTCAGCCCCAGCACACACCAAGTGGGCCCCAGAAGTAGATTTCTGCACCATCTATCATAGTTTGTTCATTTTCTGTAAACCTAGGTTACTAGTTTAGTATTTAAACAACTTTTAGAGGTTTATTTCGCATCTCATGACATTTTAGATCTAAACTTTGTACCTTTTGACGGCATGAGTCTCTAAACTCCATTATTGGAGGTGAGGATCTCTGCTGTGTCTCGATGATTTAATGCAAGTATTTCTGTTTTCCATTCAAACATGCGTGTTCCTATCTAAGATATCCATTCGCACTTCAATATGAATGTGATGAACGTGACAATCATCATCATTCCTCCACGAACGCGTGCCTGACAACCACTTACGTTCCACCGTAGAATGAATGAATATCTCTTAGATCTCTTAATTAGAATCTTCGTGGTATAAGCTAGATGATGGCAGCATTCAAGAGAATCCGAAAAGTCTAAATCTTGTCTGTGGTATTCCGAGTAGGATTCAGGGATTGAATGACTGTGACGAGCTTCAAACTCACGAGTGCTGGGCATAGTGACAAATGCAAAAGGATAGTAAATTCTATTCCGGTACGATTGAGAACCTGCAGATGATTAGTCGTGCGGTGACAGCGCATCTGGACCCTTTTCACTGGAAGGATGGATGGTAGCCATTGACAACGGTGATCCACCAACACACAGCTTGCCATAGGAGGACGTGCGTGCGTGAATCAAAAAACAGAGGAAAGTAAAATTTCAGAAGACAAAGCATCTCCAAAACTCCAACATATTCTCCATCATTGCATACCAAGTATTTATTTTATATTCCCTTGTTCATTTGCAAGTCAACTGATAATTATAATTGGCCTCCTAATTGAGATTTACAAGATAACCAGAGATTGCTTCAAACCAACAATCTTCGTGGGATTCGACCCTTACTCACGTAAGGTATTACTTGGACGACCCAGTGCACTTGCTGGTTAGTGGTACGAATTGTGAAAAGTGTGATTCATAATTCGTGCACCATACGGCTACGCTTTTTGGGCTACGGCTACGCTTTTTGGGATGATTCCTATTCGGCCGTTGCCTATTCTCAAAGGCTACGCTTTTCTGCACCAAGGGCTATGCTTTTGGAGTTTGAGAATAGGGTACGCTTTTCAAGTGATGCTGCCCAGGACCAAAGGCTACGCTTTTTAGCTTCCATTTTTACCAGAATAGGCTACGCTTTTCAGTGCCACTGCATCACTTGTAAAGCGTAGTCACATTGTATATCATGACTACCTTTTATAAGTGTAGCCTTAGGTCCCTCTTTTTTTTTTTGTATACTATAGCTACTGTATATAAGTGTAGCCTTAGATCCCTCATTGTTTTTTTTTTTATTTTCTGTATATATATATATATATATATATATATATATATATATATATATATATATATATATATATATATATATATATATATATTAATAATTTTTTTCTAAAACCTAATATTTAATAATATAACTATATAATCCTATATTTTAATTAAATTAGTGAAATATTATAAAATAAAAATATTTCTCCATCCAAAAAACCTACTTTTTTTTTTTACCGAGAAAAATATTTTTTCATAATTGAAAAACTTTTATAAAGTAATCAGAAAAACAGGAAATAGTTGCCACAGAAAACAATGCATGTCTTGTATACAACAATCACAGTTATCTGCAATCTGCATGTACCATCTTTAGCCTACAGCTTCTAAAGTTTACAGGTTGTTGTAAGATAGAAAACCTGAACATTTAAACAAAATGAAAATTTACATTCCAATGTAAAAAAAATGAAAAAAAAAAAAGTCATTTTGGTATAAATCAAATTCCCCCATTACAAATGACCATTCCCCTTGTGCACAACAGTGGTTCTTTCATAACCAAATGACATCAACAAAAACGGGGGCCTTGCTTGCTTATCTGCATTCCATGGCATATATGAAAATATCTGTTATGGTTACTAAGGAAAACATTCAGCTTCACAATAAGTTGCACCATCAAATATCTAGCTGATCAAGATCAATCGTGTTTGCGCAATTTCTTATCAGATCCTTCCGAACATTCACCTATTAAAAGCAAAAATTGTTTAAAAAGAAAAACAAGAAAGATTACGATAATACAAGTTTATTGGTGATTCAACTATGGAAACTGATTCTCTTAAAATTTTACATGACTTTGTTCCTTGTGATCTGTCATCTCTCTACTGATTTAAAAGGTGGAATCCAAACAATACATGAGATATCCATATGAAATAGTAAATAAAATCTAAGAGTAGTCAATCAGGTACCATATCAGAGATTCATACCAGCAGCATATCCCTATTACGGAGCAGCATTTTCAATGGTAAGTATCTTCCTCTCATTCTCATACATTGCTATAAATTTGCCAATTTTGACTAGTTGGCACCTAATGTAATGGTAACTATTTGATTGTGACGCAGATGGCAGGTTTCTTCATCTTCACTACTGTTCATCTATACCACAAGTAGTTGTAAACCCTTTGATCCAAGATAATGTAGTATGTAGCACCATAACGATTGGATTTGAATGCTGAGATTGAAAATTTTGACTAGGATATAAAATGCAAATTTCTAATTTATTATAGAAGTGATTCCAAACCAGCTAACATGCTCTTATCCATGATTCATCCAGGGATTTTGGAGAAGAAATTCAAACCCAAGGAACGAAATTGAAACCAGTTAACTAATAATAATATAGGATGAAACTAAAGACCAAAAAGAAATAGAAAGCAAACAAAACTTAACTAAAGATGAAGCAGAAATTTGTGCAGAAGATGAAGCTAAAGACCTTGTAGTTCTTCTAGGAATTTGTGCAGCTTCCTCTGAATTCATATTTCCTCTGATAAAATCAACAATGGAATCATCAATTTGGAATCAAAAGTGATCAGAAGCACTAATAAAAATTAAATAAGAAAGAGTTATCAGAAGCACTAATAATATGCCTTATAATAAAAAATAATATGTATAATAAACTAAATTCACTAATGAAACCAACAAGAGTGATCAGAAGCACTAATGAAGCAGAGCAGTTTTTTAAGAATTAGCAAGGAAAGAAAACTAGAGATGATAATAACATAAAGCTAAGGCCTGTAACATCTTTGCTCAGCATAACCAACGAGCAGTGAGATATGAAAACAAATGAAGCATAGACACTTGATAGAAGTTTCAGAAGAACAAAATTTTCCATTCACAAACAGACAAAATCTTCTCCCACAAAGACTTGAAAAACCCTCTCCTTCCATTCTCCATCCAGAAAAACATAAATAAATGACCATTTTCTCCCTGTTCCACAACTTAAAAGACAATACTACCAACAACAAAAGAATCAATAACAATAAGATCATCCCTGCTCTAAACACACACAAAAAAATTCTGGTCCAATCAAACTAGACATATTTGAACTGTATCAACTCTTCTAGTAATCAAGTCATACTCTAGTAGTGAGAATGCTCCTCAAAGATAGTTTTACATTTTATAACATTCACAATGCTGCAAACCCAGCACCTTATTTCATAGAGAAAAGTCTAAACCAAAAGTATTCCAACTACATCAAGTCTTCTAGACTTCTACTGATCTGCTAAAAGTTCTAAAACTCAGTTCACTAGGAACGAAGATTCTCAAAGCTTTTTTTCTGTAGCAATATTAATTACCTGTATGAGATTCATCGTGTTAGCAGAAAGCACACTAATAACATCAAAAGCTCAACTCCTTTTCACACAACAATGAAATCAAACCTTTGAAAAGCTCAACTCCTTTTCTGATTCAGCACTAAAAGAATGCATTGCCTTCAAGATTGTTAAATGTTAGTGACATCAAAGTAATCCTCAAGAATCAAATTGATACTTCAAAAACAAAATAAAATAAAATAAAAATTCAAGAACCACAATGGGGATTTACTCATTGTTTTGTGATATCACATGCCACAAATTTTTATCAATGATCAATAGTTCTAGTTTCTATTTCAGTAATGTAATAAGTAAGCCAGATTTTCATGGTAATGTTTGATTTCCATGACTGAAGTAATTAATTAGTTTTCAATATGTTAAGCAATTAGAAACAAGGAAATGAAATAGAGAGAAATGATAGGAATAAAAGTCAGAATAAGCAACCCTCACCCCCCCCTCCAAAAGTCTCATAATAAAAAACACCAGAAAAGATGAAGCTCAAACATGTTCCAGTTATTCCATTTCCAGCACAAGGGCATGTGAACCCTCTAATGCACTTGTCTCATAAATTAGCACAACATGGCTGCAAAGTTATCTTGCAAGAAAATATGCAAGAGCTCATTGATGATGGAATCATGGATACCAATGGTAAGAGTTATAATTTTCACTCTTTACTCAACTTTACTATTTCGGATAAATCGTAAAAACTACTCGTGCTAAATTTCATAGAACTACAGAACATTGAGAACAAAATTGGAAATGAAAGTGATTTTAGTTTAAACCATGTTGTAGATGTACAAATTAACATGTCCTTAAAATGAATCAAGCAAGAATATATTATTATTTTCTCAGTTATTCACTTTTTTATAATAGATGATGATACAGAACAGCAGCATTAATGCATAAAAGTTTAGTAAATTCCCTTCATACTGTGATTATTGAAAGGTATCAAGAAAAATTGAACACTTGTTTACAATCTAGTTAAATCTAAAGAGACAAGCAAAATTGTATGAAAAGATCTTGCAAAAATTTAGTTAAATCTAACGTATTTTTGAAATGTTTTAGTACTATCACAGTATCCTTATCCTCCACAGCTATTCTAATTTGCTCTCTCAAGTCTTGACATATTCTTCTTTTATCACAAACTCCTACCACTGTTAAGCTAGTAAAAAGAATATAAAGTACAAGCATTCGAATTTTCATCTGTTTTGTCTATTAATAATTAATGTCTCACAGTTCTTACTATACATATCAAGGGGAAGGAACGATTTGATATTAGGGACAAGCACAAGAATTAACCTATGAGATCGTAGGAGAGTCAGGACAGTAAAGTTAGCATCTGTAAGGAGGATGTTCCCCTGGGCATAGAGTTCTAATATAACATAGTTTGCATTCTCCCCCAATCCAAATTGAAAGAGAATAATCTGACACAGTTTAAAGAAAACAAAAATCAAAACATAAAATAAATTTCTACAGATTAATAGGAGAACAAAAAAGGTAGGGGTAATACCCTATCATAGCCAAGCTGCCTAACATCTTCAAGCCTCCTAGTCCGAATATGCTTCCTCAATTTGAGAGTAAAACCAGAAGGAGTATTGCTCTTGTCACTATAATAATCATGATCAAACAACCAATTAAATTAAGATCACTGAATGCTCTATTATTAAAATTGAAACTATAATAAATAAATTAGAACGTAATGATGTGAAGATTGAAGGATTACCGCATGTACACAGTGGTGTGCAATCTGACGCCACTTTCCATGAGAAGGAGGACCTTTTCGCTTTCGCCGGATTCCAAAACTCCGCTACTGTTCATCAGCTTGAGGACATACGTCTGCATAATAAGATTGAGATCAAAATCAAAATTAAAATAATTAGTAAGGATTTAATTTTGATTGAAGATTAGAAAAAAAAAAAGAATATGAGAATAGAGAAGTGTTTTTCCTACCTTGGGAGTGAGGTCGTAGACATTGGAGCAACGCAGTGTTCATCCGCACCTTCACCATGTTTGTGTTGTGTGGGTTTAGGGTTCGGTGGATGGCGATGGCGATGGCGGCATTGTGACAGTGACCCCCTTTCACTCTCTGTTCTCTCACTTGCGCTCTCATCTCTGTCTTCCTCCTCTCCTCTCTCTGGTTCACTCATTCTCTCAGATCTTGGTGTGTGCATGAATGCGTGCGTGGCGAAGGTGAGTTAGGGTTAGGGTTTTGAACAATTAATTGGAAGGTGAGTTGCGAAGGTGAAGGGTGAAATTTTTCTCTGATCTGATCATCTGATGGCGAAGAGAAGCGCAGAGATCGACGATGGTATGGGCGGCATGCGACGATCAGTGCAGGAGGGTTCACGACGGTGTGAGCTTCACGATCTTCACGATGGTGTGGCACTGAGTGGTGAGTGGGGACTGGGGTGCGATGATCTTCGCGACGGTGAGGCTTCACGATCTTCGCGCGGTGCAGGAGGCAGGGTTTTTTGAAAGGGTTTTCTTCGTGTTTTGGACTTGGAGGGTTTTCTTCTCTACTGAAAGGGTGACTTCTGAGCTTTGGAGTGAAAATTTTCACCAAGTGTGAGATTACAGAGTATGTGTGCTTTAGACCGGGAAAAAGTTAAGAGGAGGGAAAAAATTCACCTAAGTGTTAAATTTTTTATTCTAGACACATTAGGCATCACTTTAAAAACGTACCCAAAACTTAATAAATAGGCTACTCTCTAAAAGCGTCTCCTTTGATACGAAAAGTGAACCTATAGATATCAACCTATGGTTACGCTTTATAAGTGATTTCTAAAATACCTAAGGCTACATTTTTTAAATGATGCCACAATTGTGTATCCTTTTCTCTTATAAAAAGGCAACACGGAAAAAATCGTAGCGCTTTTCAAATGTAGCTTAAAAAAAGTGTAGCTGAATGGGTATTTTTCTTGTAGTGGCTTAATAGTAAAAGCATGCTTTTTAGGTCCTAAAATTGCTAAAGTTTATTCACTTTAATCCCATTCGATGCCTTAATGTGTTTGTTGAGTGATTTTAGGTTTGGAAGGAAAAGATTGGATTGAAGGAATGAAGAAAAAGTATATGAAAATAGAGAATTCATGAAGAAATGAAGTTTTGGAAATCTTCCGTGCAACGCGTATGCGTGACCCACAGTACGCATGACCAAAAATGTCGTCAAGCGACGCCTACGCGTGACACTCATCACGTGACCGCATTAAATGCAAAATACTTGCAGTGAATTCTGGGCTTCCAAAGCCCATTCCAACTCATTTCTGAAGCTATTTCAAGCCTTATTCAAGAGGGAACAAAGGGAGAGCAATTAGGTTTAGTTTTAGTAACATGCTTTAGGTTATTCTAGAGAGAGAATAAGCTCTCTCTTCTCTCTAGAATTAGGTTAGATTTAGTTAATTTCTCTTAGATTAATTCTTTGATACTTATCTTGATTTAGTTTTCTTTACTATTTCTTGTTCTAGCATCTTACTTCTTTTAGTTTTATTTGTTATTTCTTTTATTTGGTTATTTTATTATTGATGAACTCTTGTTAATTTTAATTTCTATTAATGTAATTTGATATTTCTATGTTTATTAATGTTTAATTTAATTGTTATTATTAATTTCTTACATTTGGTAGGTTTAGATTTTATTTTTATTGCAATTGAATATGCTTTTCTTTTCATGCATATCAAGTATTTGATAAAATACTTAGGTTAGTTTTAGTGTAGTTTTTCACACTCTTGGCTTGGAATTGAGGACCTAGGTGACTTTGAGTCATTGATGTCCATTCTTGATTGATATATTTAGGTAGTTAATTGATTTGGTTTCCATTAATGCTAGTCTTTCACTAAGCTAACTAGTGAGTAGGCTAGGACTTGTGGATTGAGATCAAATATACCTATTTGACTTATCCTCGATGTTAGGGTTGATTAAGTAGGATTAACTCTTCATAATCATCTATGTTTGTGGTCAATGGCTAGGATAGGTAACCTTAACTATCAATCCTTGCCAAGAGGTTTCTTAGCATTTGAATGTTCCTTTCTTTTGCTTAATTGCCTTGAGTTTGATTCCTTTTGATATTTAGTTATTGTTTGTTCCTTTAATTCCTTGTATTTACATTACTTGTCTTTTGCCATCAAACCCCACTCCCTCATAGCCAATAGTTGAGTACTTCATTACGATTTCTAGGGAGAACGACCCATGACTTCAAACTCCCGGTTATTTGATTTGAATTGTGACAATTCTTTATTTAAACTTTGATGTGAGGATTCAATTTCTAGTTTGGACTATGCTTACAACGGAAGTTATTTTATCTAAATTTTAGAACCGGCACAAATCCTCCTCATCACTTGTCCTCAAGCAACAAAACAAATAGTGGTGATAGAAATATGAATAATCATTATTATCTATTGAAAATAAATAAGTGATGCAGGAGATTGTTCAAATAAAATAAATGAAATTAAAAAAAATAAAATTAAAGACAGAACACATAACATAAATAAGTGGCTAATGCGTTTGCATGGGGTGAACCTTGCATGGGTGAAGTGTGACAACACCAAACTTGGTGTAAGGACACCAAACTTAGTGTGACACAATCAATGAGAAGTTGGACCAAGTACCTAGTGAAATGCAAGCAATATGTTGGTGTAGTAACACCAAACTTAACCCATGAAATACATACACAACATTAAGCAAAGTAAAAAAAAAAAGATGAAAAGAAGTTACCTATCATTGGGTTACCTCCCAATAAACGCTACTTTAACATCATTAGCTTGACAGTTGGTTCTTGCTAAACTTGAATTCTCTTTCTCTTGTTCCAATTGGTTAAGAGAAAAGACTTTAATGGAGAAGAGGAGAAAAAGGATACCATCCGATTTGGTTGCCTCCCAACAAGCATTTTTTACTGTCTTTAGCTTGATTCAAAACGCTTTTTAAGATAGAGGCTGGATTGATTTTTGTTAACCGTCTCCTTCTCATGGATATTATCATTTATTCATTGACCACGATCCTTCTTTTTGTGCTTTCTTCGATTGCCTCCACCTCTTCTAGCTCTTCTTCTTTTATGGGATTTAAATGTTGTGTAGTGCTTGGAAGGACCCCTTCATTAAGAAAATTACCCCTATATAGCTCTCTAATTCACTGGAGTATAGATTCCTTTGAATGATTCCCTCACATTCTTTTGTAGGAATTCGCATTGCTTCTCTTGGAAAGGAGTTTGTTTGTTCTTCTGTCACCTGCTTGGTAATCGATTCCACATATTTCTCCAAATTTTTTATATTTATTCTTGTCTCATGTGTGCAACTTTGAGTGTATTGAGTAAACTCAGTAGCGGTTTGAGTAAACTTAGCAATAGTGTTCTCTAGTTTTTTTTATGGCAAGCTAAAGAGATGATGATTCTTGATAAGAATAAAGAGATGATAGTTCTTAATATGAATAAAAAGATGATAGTTCTAGATATAGATAATTAGGAGGTGAGGTTGAGGCTTCTTGCATAAATTTAGCAAGGAATTGCTCTAGTTTTTTCATGGAATGATCAAGAGATGATAGTCCTTGATATGAATAGAGAGATGGTGGTTCTTGATATGAACAATTGGATGATGATTCCTGATATGAATAAAGAGATGATGGTTCTTGATGGATGGGACATAGAACATGAAAGTTTCCTTGTTCTTGACTTTCCCAACTAAAATCTAGATAGTTCCTCCATCCACAGTAATATGAATCATTCCTTGAGTGTGAGTAGTAACTCATATAGTCTGTAACACCCTATCACCCTAAGCCTTACTTCTATCCATAAAGAAAAGGATAACAAAGTGCCACGACAGTTCTAAAGCTCAATATCATAGTATATAGTCAAGATTATAATACGCTAGAAGCCCGATGAAGGAATAAAGCTCAAAGACGCAAAAAACAAACATACAAAAGCGCGAAGCGTTCGCACACGATAACTAAATGCGTAGGCACAAGAGATGAACATAATACATAGGTTTAACATGTATATATATATATACAAAAGAGGACTAGTCACAGCCTGTGGAGTTTAGGCCGGCTAGCTCAAACAGAAATACAGCAGAATTTTGAAGTTAAAACAGATACATCATGTCTCTCAAAGTTAAGCCTCTAAGGCAACAAGATAAAATATACAAAAGTGAGAGAATACTAAAACAAAATAAACATAATACAAAAGAGACCTATCCTTTTCTCTGTCAACATCTGCAAATTCACCGAGGTGGGTTGCTGATCTGCATCTGAAAAATAACAACAGTATATGGTATGAGAACCAGAGGTTCTCAATATGGTAACAGTGCATAATAGATAAGATATAAGGTTTCGGGATGCCAAAGACAATCCTAGAACTTCACATCGATACAAGTATTCAAACTTAAACAATTATATAATAAATCATAAACTGCGTAATCTAACTTAAGGGATTTCTACTGTAAGAACAAAAATTTAATTAACCTCTTAAATTAGATAAAATAATAATTTAATTGCCCAAAATAGGTTTGAAAATTTAGAAATAATAATTAAAAATATAAAGGTGAAATTTGAATTCAATAGATTTTTTTGAATGAGAAAATGTATCTTTCTGCAAAAAGTTTTGTAAAAACGTGCACCGGTACTTTAGCTGACAGTATCGTCTCTAGTCTGTCCAGTACCACGTATGAGAAAAAAAAATTTTAAAATTGAATTTATTAACTTGGACAGATAAAAATAATTTAGAATTGAAAACTGGGCGCTAATTCTAAAGGTTTTTGCTCGAAGTTGGACCAAAACGAACCTAAAATGCTACGTGGTTGGACCGGGCCCAAGCCCAACATATATATGTGTTCATTAAGAGGCATTCAGTCGCATTTTTCAGAAAAGAGAGAGTGGGGGATGCTGGTGTCCTGGTGAGAAGATAGAAGAGAAGGGTTTGGGTTTCACTATTCACTCCAACCTTGTTTTGCTCATAACTTGAGCTACGGTGCTCCGATTATGTGCCATTTGTGGCCAGGAAAAGCTCTCTCTGAGCCTATCATTTCTATCTAAACAAAGTATGTAAAAACTCGAAATCCATACTCCAATTTCTATCCCTAACAGTTTCACATTTTTGGTTTTAGTTCTTGAATAGATTTTGTAATTTTGGTTGTTTAGGGAAGATCTAGCATTGGAATATTATTGAGTTTTGTTCCTAATAATGTTGGGTAAGGTAAGTCTCTTCAAAACCCTTGTGGTTTGATGTTTTGGTTAATCCTAGTATTTATTTTGTATATTGTATGACGTTAGATTGAGGTTTGGTGTTTGTTGGAGTGAGCTCTAAGATTGAGCTTGGTGGGTTTTGCTTGGTGTTTTAAGTTGCGCGAGAATCGGCCAAGGTATAGTTTCAGTTTCTTTTATGTAATATATAATGTTTCGTGAAACTCAGGCTAGTGGCCCTAAAATAGGATTGAATGTTTGGGTGTATGTTTAATTGTATATGTGAATTTGATGTATGAAGTTAAGTTGTATGGTGGTGGTGATGATGATATTGTGATGATTATGGATGTCGATTATTGATTTTTATGACTATGGAGGTTGATGATGAATGTTGAGATTTATTATTGTTGATGAGGGTTTGTTCATATTGTTGATGATTGATGATGATTAATGGTGTTGTTGTTGCAGAATGAGGAGGACTATGACTGTTTATGATGATTTGGATGTTAATGAATAATGATTTTGATGGTGTAGAATGGTGTAATTGGGATATTATTGATGGTTGAGTTGAGGAATGATTGGTATGGAGTTTTGTGTTATTTTGATATTATTTGGGTTGTGAGTACCTAGGTTTGAATTGAGAAATTTGGTGTTGTTGAGGTTTTAGCAAAATTGGTAAATTCTTATTTTTAACCAACTTCAGTGGGTTATAACTTGGCCCTTGGAGATTAGATTTGAGTAAAATTTAGCTTAATTTAAAGATAAGTAAGAAAGCTTTAAAACGGTATAAGGATGAGTGAAATTAGAATTTTGTAGAGAAAGTTATGGATGTTGGACGTTAGGGTTAAAAATCTGTTTTTTGTGATGTTGCAGAAAATTGGAAAAACTGTCTTGTGTGCCTACGCACAGAACAGAGTAGGTGTTTCAACTCGTGCACACGCACACCCTGGGAAATTTGCAATTTGTGCGTACTCACAAGCCGGAAAAGACCTTCTGTTGGGTGCGTATGCACACAACAGTATGCGTACGCACAAGTCCTGTTTTTCAATAAAAACTCTATTTTTAACCATTTTACCTTCTCGACAAGCTTGTATACTTTCGTGACGCTTGTTTAAGATCCCCTAGCTAGTATTTTAGGTTTTGAAACAAGGGAAAACACTATAAATGAATCTATATTAGGTATTTTCTATTAGTGAGTTTAAAAGACAGAGACTTAGGTTTTTGAAGTACGGAGGATGGACTAGTTGGGTAATTTGATGGAATACTATAGTGATGATGAACTTGTGAACTTAAGGAATTGAGGAGTTGTTTGGGACCTGGAAACGGATGAGTATGGTTATGAGATTAATGACTTGAGTATAAATGGACTTAGATTGAATGGACAATTGTAATACCCGATCTAACCGAAAATTAATTAAATAATAAGTTAAATAGGAGCGAATATGGTTGGAAGATTTGGCAATTGGAATTTGATAATTTAAATATGATATTTGGATTCAGTGAATTTTTTCGAGTCGAAAAACATAGTTTTCTAAGTAAAAGCGTGTAGTGGAATTTTAACCGGCAGTACCGGTGGTGCACGAAATTGTGTTCCATGTTCCTTGTACTTGTGTGAGAGTAACAATATATAATTTTATTGAATCCTCATCGTGGCTCTATGTGTGGACACAACTCCATTCAACTAACCAGCAAGTGCACTGGGTCGTCCAAGTAATACCTTACGTGAGTAAGGGTCGAATCCCACGGAGATTGTTGGTATGAAGCAAGCTATGGTCACCTTGTAAATCTCAGTCAGGCAGATATAAAGTGATAATGGTGTTTTTGAATATTAATTAATAAAAGAGGGATAGAGATACTTATGTAATTCATTGGTAGGATTTTCAGATAAGCGAATGGAGATGCTTTTCGTTCCTCTGAACCTCTGCTTTCCTGCTATCTTCATCCAGTCAGTCTTACTCCTTTCCATGGCTGGCTTTCTGTGATACATCACCACTGTCAATGGCTACTTTCGGTCATCTCTCGGGAAAATGATCCAATGCCCTGTCACGGCACGGCTAATCGTCTGGAGGCATCACCCTTGTCAATGGCTTCATCTTATCCTCTCAGTGAATAATATGCTCACGCACCCTGTCACGGCACGGCTTATTCATCTGTCGGTTCTCGATCATGCTGGAATAGGATTTACTATCCTTTTGCGTCTGTCACTAACGCCCAACAATCGCGAGTTTGAAGCTCGTCACAGTCATTCAATCATTGAATCCTACTCAGAATACCACAGACAAGGTTTAGACCTTCCGGATTCTCTTGAATGCCGCCATCATTCTAGCTTACGCCACGAAGATTCCGGTTAGGAGATCTAAGAGATACTCATTCTAGCTTATTTCATGTAGAACAGAAGTGTTTGTCAGACACACGTTCATAAGGGAGAAGGATGATGAGCGTCACACATAATCATCACCTTCATCACGTTCTTGGGTGCGAATGGATATCTTAGAAGCGAAATAAGAAGAATTGAATAGAAAACAGTAGTACTTTGCATTAATCTTTGAGGAACAGCAGAGCTCTACACCTTAATCTATGGAGTGTAGAAACTCGACCGTTAAAAATACATAAGTGAAAGGTCCAGGCATGGCCGAATGGCCAGCCCCTCTGATCTAAGAACCAGGCGTCCAAAGATGTCAAATACAATAGTAAGAGGTCCTATTTATAATAAACTAGCTACTAGGGTTTACATGAGTAAGTATTTGATGTATAAATCCACTTCCGGGGCCCACTTGGTGTGTGTTTGGGCTGAGCTTAAGTGTTGCACGTGCAGAGGCCATTTGTGGAGTTGAACGCCAGTTTTTGTGCCAGTTTGGGCGTTCAACTCTGGTTTTGGATCCTTTTCTGGCGCTGGACGCCAGATTTGGGTAGAAAGCTGGCGTTGAACGCCAGTTTACGTCGTCAATTCTTGGCCAAAGTATGAACTATTATATATTGCTAGAAAGCCCTGGATGTCTACTTTCCAACGCAATTGGAAGCGCGCCATTTCGAGTTCTGTAGCTCCAGAAAATCCACTTTGAGTGCAGGGAGGTCAGAATCCAACAGCATCAGCAGTCCTTTTTCAACCTCTGAATCTGATTTCTGCTCAAGTCCCTCAATTTCAGCCAGAAAATACCTGAAATCACAGAAAAACACACAAACTCATAGTAAAGTCCAGAAATGTGAATTTAACACAAAATCTATTAAAAACATCCCTAAAAGTAACTAGATCCTACTAAAAACATACTAAAAACAATGCCAAAAAGCGTATAAATTATCCGCTCATCACAACACCAAACTTAAATTGTTGCTTGTCCCCAAGCAACTGAAAATCAAAATAGGATAAAAAGAATAGAACATACTATAAATTCCAAACTATCAATGAAACATAGCTTCAATCATATGAGCGGGACTTATAGCTTTTTGCCTCTTAAATAGTTTTGGCATCTCACTTTATCCGTTGAGGTTCAGAATGATTGGCATCTATAGGAACTCAGAGTTCAGATAGTGTTATTGATTCTCCTAGTTCAGTATGATGATTCTTGAACACAGCTATTTTATGAGTCTTGGCCGTGGCCCTAAGCACTTTGTTTTCCAGTATTACCACCGGATACATAAATGCCACAGACACATAATTGGGTGAACCTTTTCAGATTGTGACTCAGCTTTGCTAAAGTCCCCAATTAGAGGTGTCCAGGGTTCTTAAGCACACTCTTTTTTTGCTTTGGACCTTGACTTTAACCGCTCAGTCTCAAGTTTTCACTTGACACCTACACGCCACAAGCACATGGTTAGGGACAGCTTGGTTTAGCCGCTTAGACCAGGATTTTATTCCTTTAGGCCCTCCTATCCACTGATGCTCAAAGCCTTGGGATCCTTTTTATTTGCCCTTGCCTTTTGGTTTTAAGGGTTATTGGCTTTTTGCTCTTGCCTCTTGGTTTTAAGAGCTTTTGGCTTTTTCTGCTTGCTTTTTCTTTCTATTTTTGTTTTTTTTTTGTTTTTTTTTTCGCCTATTTTTTTTTCTGCAAGCTTTGCTCTTTGCTGCTTTTTCTTGCTTCAAGAATCATTTTTATGATTTTTCAGATTATCAAATAACATGTCTCCTAGTCATCATTCTTTCAAGAGCCAACATATTTAACATTCTTAAACAACAACTTCATAAGACATATGCACTGTTCAAGCATACATTCAGAAAACAAGAAGCATTATCACCACATCAATATAATTAAACTAAGTTCAAGGATAAATTCAAAACTCATGTACTTCTTGTTCTTTTGAATTAAAACAGTTTTTATTTTAAGAGAGGTGATGGATTCATAGGACATTCATAACTTTAAGACAGAGTTACTAACTACTAATGATCATGTAATGAAGACACAAACATAGATAAGCACATAACATAGAAAACGAAAAATAGAGAAAGTAAGAGCAAGGAATGAATCCACCTTAGTGATGAGGGCGTTTCAATGATGTTCTTGGGCTCTTCTATGTCTCTTCCTTGCCTTTGCGGCTTGATTCCTAGTGATTTTTTTTTTTTTTTGGGATTTCTATCCTCAGTTGCTTCTAATAATTATGTGGAGGGAGGTGCATCTCCTGAGGTATCTCAGGGATCTCTTGATTTGCAGCCACATGTTCTACCACTGAGCTATAGATCCTTTACATAATTGTTTTACCACACCAAACTTAGAATGTTGCTCGCCCTCGAGCAAAAGAAGAAGGAATAGATGAAGAAGAAGATGTGGAAAAAAAACTAGGATTATGAGGAGGTAAGGTGGAGATCCTGTGGGGTTCACAGATCCTGAGGTGATCCTGTGGGGTCCACAGATCCTGAGGTGTCAAGGCATTTACATCCCTGCACCAAATTAGGCATGTAAAATGCCCTTGCACACAACTCTGGGCGTTCAGCGCCAGGTTGGTGCCCATTTTGGGCGTTCAACGCCCCTTTGCTGCCATTTTTGGCGTTGAACGCCAGAACCATGCTTGTTCTGGGCGTTCAGCGCCAGGATTCTCCCATTCTGGGCGTTCAGCGCCAGAACTATGCTCTGTTCTGGCGTTTGAACGCCAGACAGATGCTCCTCCAGGGTGTGATTTTTCTTCTTCTGTTTTTGATTCCGTTTTCAATTTTTATATTTATTTTGTGACTCCACATGATCATGAACCTAAGAAAACATGAAAAACAATAAAAATAAGAATTAGATAAACATTGGGTTGCCCCCCAACAAGCGCTTCTTTAATGTCAATAGCTTGACAGTGAGCTCTCATGGAGCCTCACAGATGTGCAGAGCGTTGTTGAGACTCTCCAACACCAAACTTAGAGTTTGGATATGGGAGTTCAACACCAACTTAGAGTTTGGTTGTGGCCTCCCAACACCAAACTTAGAGTTTGACTGTGGGGGCTCTGGTTGACTCTGCTTTGAGAGAAGCTTTTCAAGCTTCCTCTCCATGGTTGTAGAGGGAGATCCTTGAGTTTTGAATACAAGGGAGTTCTCATTCCATTGAAGGACTATTTCACCTCTGTCAACATCAATCACAGCTCTTGCTGTGGCCAGGAAAGGTCTTCCTAGGATGATGGATTCATCCTCTTCCTTTCCAGTATCCAGGACTATGAAATCAGCAGGGATGTAAAGGCCCTCAACCTTTACTAACACGTCCTCTACTTGTCCATAAGCCTGTCTTCTTGAGCTGTCTGCCATCTCTAATGAGATTTTAGCAGCTTGCACCCCATAGATTCCCAGTTTCTCTATTACAGAGAGGGGCATGAGGTTTATTCCTGAACCAAGGTCACACAGAGCCTTAAAGATCATGGTGCCTATGGTACAGGATATTATGAACTTTCCAGGATCCTGTCTCTTCTGAGGCAATGTCAGTTGATCCAGATCACTTAGTTCATTGATGAACAAGGGAGGTTCAACTTCCCAAGCATCAATGCCAAACAATTTGGCATTCAGCTTCATGATTGCACCAAGAAACTTGGCAGTTTGCTTTTCAGTGACATCCTCATTCTCTTCAGAAGAGGAATACTCATCAGAGCTCATGAAGGGCATAAGGAGGTTCAATGGAATCTCTATGGTCTCTAGATGAGCCTCAGAGTCCTTTGGTTCCTCAGAGGGAAGCTCCTTATTGATCACTGGACGTCCCAGGAGGTCTTCCTCCTTGGGATTCACGTCCTCTCCTCTCCTCAGAGGTTCGGCCATGGCGTTTATGTCAATGGCCTTGCACTCTCCTTTTGGGTTCTCTTCTGTATTGCTTGGGAGAGTACTAGGAGGGATTTCAGTGATCCTTTTACTCAGCTGGCCCACTTGTGCTTCCAGATTTCTAATGGAAGACCTTGTTTCATTCATGAAACTTATAGTGGCCTTAGATAGATCAGAGACTAGATTTGCTAAATTAGAAGCATTTTGTTCAGATTTCTCTGTCTGTTGCTGAGTTGATGATGGAAAAGGTTTGCTATTGCTAAACCTGTTTCTTCCACCATTATTAAAGCCTTGTTGAGGCTTTTGATCCTTCCATGAGAAATTTGGATGATTTCTCCATGTTGAGTTATAGGTGTTTCCATAAGTTTCACCTAAGTAATTTACCTCTACTATTGCAGGGTTCTCAGGATCATAGGCTTCTTCTTTAGAAGATGCCTCTTGAGTACTGTTGGATGCAGCTTGCATTCCATGCAGACTCTGAGAGATCATATTGACTTGCTAAGTCAATATTTTATTCTGAGCCAATATGGCATTCAGAGTATCAACCTCAAGAACTCCCTTCTTCATAGGCGTCCCATTACTCACAGGATTCCTTTCAGAAGTGTACATGAACTGGTTGTTAGCAACCATGTCAATGAGTTCTTGAGCTTCTGCAGGCGTTTTCTTTAGGTGAATGGATCCACCTGCAGAGGTGTCCAGTGACATCTTTGATAGCTCAGATAAACCATCATAGAATATATCCAGGATGGTCCATTCTGAAAGCATGTCAGAAGGACACTTTTTGGTCAACTGTTTGTATCTTTCCCAAGCTTCATAGAGAGATTCACCTTCTTTCTGTCTGAAGGTTTGAACATCAGCTCTAAGCTTGCTCAGCTTTTGAGGAGGAAAGTACTTGGCTAAGAAAGCCGTGACCAGCTTATCCCAAGAGTTCAGGCTGTCTTTGGGTTGAGAATCCAACCATAATCTAGCTCTGTCTCTTACAGCAAAAGGGAAAAGTATGAGCCTGTAGACTTCAGGATCTATTCCATTAGTCTTAACAGTATGACATATCTGCAAGAATTCAGTTAAAAACTGAAAAGGATCTTCAGATGGAAGTCCATGAAACTTGCAGTTCTGCTGCATCAGAGAAACTAATTGAGGTTTCAGCTCAAAGTTGTTTGCTCCAATGGCAGGAATGGAGATGCTTCTTCCATGTAAATTGGAATTAGGTGCAGTAAAGTCACCAAGCATCTTCCTTACATTATTATTATTTTTGGCTGCCATCTCCTCTGCCTGTTCGAAAATTTCTGAAAGGTTATCTCTGGATTGTTGTATTTTAGCTTCTCTTAATTTTCTCTTCAGAGTCCTTTCAGGTTCTGGATCTGCTTCCACAAGAATGTTCTTATCCTTGCTCCTGCTCATATGACAAAGAAGAAGGCACAGAAAAATAATAATAATAATGGAGATCCCTTATACCACAGTATAGGGATCCCTGTGTGAGTGGAAGAAGAGGGGGAGACAAAGAATGTAATATAATGGAAGAAACACAACTGTGAGAATGGAAGAGATGTGAGATGAGATGTTAGGATATGAATGAATAAATAGAATAGGATGGGGGAGGTATAATTTTCGAAAATTATTTTGAAAAGGAGTTAGTGATTTTTGAAAATTGGTTTTTGAAAATTTGTTAGTATTTTTCGAAAAAAAATTTTTTTTTTTTGAAATAAAAATAAAAATAAAAATAATTAGTTAATTAAAAAGAAATTTTTGAAAAAGGGGGAGATATTTTCGAAAATTAGAAAGAGAGAATTAGTTAGGTGGTTTTGAAAAAGTTAAGAAACAAACAAAAAAGTTAGTTAGTTAGTTGAAACAAATTTTGAAAAGATAAGAAGTTAGGAGGTTAGAAAAGATATTTTGAAAAGATATTTTTGAAAAAGATAAGATAAGAAGATATTTTTGAAAAGATATGATAAAATTAGTTTTTGAAAAAGATTTGATTTTTAAAACCACAATTAATGACTTGATTCATAAGAAATCACAAGATATGATTCTAGAACTTAAAGTTTGAATCTTTCTTAACAAGCAAGTAACAAACTTCAAATTTTTGAATCAAAACATTAATTGATTATGTTATTTTCGAAAATTTGGTATAAAAAAATAAGAAAAAGATTTTTGAAAAATATTTTTGGAATTTTCGAAAATAACTAAGAATTTTGAAAAAGATTTGGTTTTTGAAAAAGATTTTGAAAAAGATAAGATTTTCAAATTGAAAATTTGATTTGACTCATGAGAAACAATTTGATTTTAAAAACTTTTGAAAAAGTCAACTCAAATTTTCGAATTTGATGAGAGAAAAAGGGAAAGATATTTTTTTTTTATTTTTAAATTTTTTTATGAAAAACATGAAAATTATGCAATGCATGAAATTTTTAGATCAAAACAATGAATGCATGCAAGAATGCTATGCATGTCAAGATGAACACCAAGAACACTATGAATGTCATGATGAACATCAAGAACATATTTTTGAAAAATTTTTAATGCAAAGAAAACATGCAAGACACCAAACTTAGAATTCTTTAATGCTTACGCACTAAGAATTCAAGAATACATATGAAAAACAACATACAACACAAAACAAAAAATCATCAAGATCAAACAAGAAGACTTACCAAGAACAACTTGAAGATCATGAAGAGCACTATTAATGCATGATATTTTCGAAAAAATGCAAGATGCATATGCAATTGACACCAAACTTATAACATGACTCAAGACTCAAACAAGAAACACAAAAATATTTTTTTGATTTTTATGATTTTCTAATTTTTTTGGATTTTTATTTTATATTTTTCGAAAAGTTATTTAGAAAAAGGAAAAATAAGGATTCCAAAATTTTTAATATGAATTCCAAGAATCTTACCATGTTAGTCTTAAAGCTCCAATCAAAGGGTCTGGCATGGCTTAACAGCCAGCCAAGCTTTAACATATAATTACATGGGCTGGAGTGATTAGTTGAATACCAATCCCAAAGTAGTTTGGGTATGGCTTTACAGCCAGATATGATTCAACATATTTCATGAAATACTAGAATTTATTCTTAAAAATTTTGAAGCCATAGAATAATTTATTTTTGAAAACATTATTTTTAGTAAATTTTTTTTTTTCGAAAACAAGTGAGGAATTTTTGAAAGATTTTTGAAAAATTTTTGAAAACAAAACAAAAAGAAAATTACCTAATCTGAGCAACAAGATGAACCGTCAGTTGTCCATACTCGAACAATCCCCGGCAACGGCGCCAAAAACTTGGTGCACGAAATTGTGTTCCATGTTCCTTGTACTTGTGTGAGAGTAACAATATATAATTGTATTGAATCCTCATCGTGGCTCTATGTGTGGACACAACTCCGTTCAACTAACCAGCAAGTGCACTGGGTCGTCCAAGTAATACCTTACGTGAGTAAGGGTCAAATCCCACGGAGATTGTTGGTATGAAGCAAGCTATGGTCACCTTGTAAATCTCAGTCAGGCAGATATAAAGTGATAATGGTGTTTTCGAATATTAATTAATAAAAGAGGGATAGAGATACTTATGTAATTCATTGGTAGGATTTTCAGATAAGCGAATGGAGATGCTTTTCGTTCCTCTGAACCTCTGCTTTCCTGCTATCTTCATCCAGTCAGTCTTACTCCTTTCCATGGCTGGCTTTCTGTGATACATCACCACTGTCAATGGCTACTTTCGGTCATCTCTCGGGAAAATGATCCAATGCCCTGTCACGGCACGGCTAATCGTCTGGAGGCATCACCCTTGTCAATGGTTTCATCTTATCCTCTCAGTGAATAATATGCTCACGCACCCTGTCACGGCACGGCTTATTCATCTGTCGGTTCTCGATCATGCTGGAATAGGATTTACTATCCTTTTGCGTCTGTCACTAACGCCCAACAATCGCGAGTTTGAAGCTCGTCACAGTCATTCAATCATTGAATCCTACTCAGAATACCACAGACAAGGTTTAGACCTTCCGGATTCTCTTGAATGCCGCCATCATTCTAGCTTACGCCACGAAGATTCCGGTTAGGAGATCTAAGAGATACTCATTCTAGCTTATTTCATGTAGAACAGAAGTGTTTGTCAGACACGCGTTCATAAGGGAGAAGGATGATGAGCGTCACACATAATCATCACCTTCATCACGTTCTTGGGTGCGAATGGATATCTTAGAAGCGAAATAAGAAGAATTGAATAGAAAACAGTAGTACTTTGCATTAATCTTTGAGGAACAACAGAGCTCTACACCTTAATCTATGGAGTGTAGAAACTCGACCGTTAAAAATACATAAGTGAAAGGTCCAGGCATGGCTGAATGGCCAGCCCCTCTGATCTAAGAACCAGGCGTCCAAAGATGTCAAATACAATAGTAAGAGGTCCTATTTATAATAAACTAGCTACTAGGGTTTACATGAGTAAGTATTTGATGTATAAATCCACTTCCGGGGCCCACTTGGTGTGTGTTTGGGCTGAGCTTAAGTGTTGCACGTGCAGAGGCCATTTGTGGAGTTGAACGCCAGTTTTTGTGCCAGTTTGGGCGTTCAACTCTGGTTTTGGATCCTTTTCTGGCGCTGGACGCCAGATTTGGGTAGAAAGCTGGCGTTGAATGCCAGTTTACGTCATCAATTCTTGGCCAAAGTATGGACTATTATATATTGCTGGAAAGCTCTGGATGTCTACTTTCCAACGCAATTAGAAGCGCGCCATTTAGAGTTCTGTAGCTCCAGAAAATCCACTTTGAGTGCAGGGAGGTCAGAATCCAACAGCATCAGCAGTCCTTTTTCAACCTCTGAATCTGATTTCTGCTCAAGTCCCTCAATTTCAGCCAGAAAATACCTAAAATCACAGAAAAACACACAAACTCATAGTAAAGTCCAGAAATGTGAATTTAACACAAAATCTATTAAAAACATCCCTAAAAGTAACTAGATCCTACTAAAAATATACTAAAAACAATGCCAAAAAGCGTATAAATTATCCGCTCATCAACCGGCTGAGATCTGTCTGGTACTACAGCTGAGAAAATTGATTATGAGTAAATAAGATTAAGAAATGAGGAATTATAATTAGGGAAGGTAGAAATATCTAAAGTGCGATTTAGAGCGCTAATCTTAAAGGTTTTGGCCCAAAATTGGGCCAACGGACAAAAATAAGTGAACTGGGCCTAAGTGGGCCCAAGACCCAACATATATAAACATTAGTTGTGAGCATTTCAGCTCATTTTACCCTAACAAGAAGGGTTGGGGCGCTGATTTGAGAAGAGAGAAGAGAAGAGAGAAAACATAACTCTCTTTGATCTTCAAACCACTATAACTTGAGCTACGGAGCTCCGATTGACGAGCCGTTTGTGGCCACGCGTTGCTCTTCTCATCCTCTACAATTCTATCTAAGTTTTGTGGTGAGTATTCCATTCATCTCTGCCCAGTTTTCGAAATTCCCTACTGTTACACGTTTTTGGATAGTTAGTGTTGAAATCTTGTGATTTTGGGTGTTTAGGGATACTCCAACATGGATTCTAAGTGGATTCTATCCCTACTTCATATGGGCTGAGGTAAGAAGTGCTCAAACCCTTGTGATTTGTCATTTTTATGAGCCCTAGGTTGATGTATGTATGTGATATTGGTTATGTTAGTGTATTTGGTGATGTTGGTGCACAATTGGGAGATTGGTATTGCTTGAGGAGCTTTGGTAAGGCTTGGAGCTAAGGTTGGTGAAGACTTCCAAAGAAGAGGCTCAATTGGTTTGGCTACAAGAGGTACGGTTTAAGTTTCATTTAAGTACCGTGTGTTGTGATGAGAATTCCTAGGCTAGATGCCCCTAGGATTAAGTTTGGATTGTGTAAATGGTTGGTGCTAATATGCATAGTTGGTATGTAATGTGAATTAATGATTGGGTTGAGAATTGTGTGGCCTTGTATGCTTGGTGTATTGAGAATTTGATGTACTGGGTAATGAGTATTGATTTGTGATATATGCATTTAAATTGTGAAAATTGGGCCGGAGGCCGTGAATTTTGGGCCGGAGACCGTATAGAGGTAAGAAAGGTAAGTCGATGTGTGCATTGTATGATGGCACAAGTGATTGGATGAATTTCAGATAATGAATATATGAATGATTAGGTTGGTTATTGAATAATAAAGTTTGAGAAGTTGAAGTGTGGAATTTGGTAATTTTGGGTGAAATTATGTAGATGAGGTATGTTTGGTTCGGTTGAGATATATTATGTGATCATATATGTGATTATGATTATTGATGCCTTGATGGTATGATGATGCATTAGAGATATGTATGTTGTGATATATGCTTGGGGAATGATTAAGGTTGATTTGTGGATGAAACCACGTGATAGTGAGTATGATATTGATTATGTATAATGATGGTTGATTGAAAATGGTATTATTGGAAATTGGGATGAGGAAGGATGTATGACATGATATTGTGTTTGTCCTTTAGCCATTTGATTGAGAAGTGTTAAAATGGTTGGATGTGGTTTTTGGGAATTTTGGTAAAGTGTCAATGTGTGAGTTGAGGATGGCTTGATGTTGATTTTGGTACATTTTGATTGATTTCAAAAAGGGTTGAAATTGGCATGTTTTGGTTGATTTTGAAAATAGTTGAAAATGACTTGTTTTGAAAATGGCACCTTGTGGTTTTGTATGAAAACATGGTTTTTGGGCATATTTTGATGGGACATAACTTGGACTACGGATCTCTGTTTTGTGCCAAATTTATTTAGAAGTGAAATTGGATCTGGGATGTCCATGCCGTTCGAAGAACGGGTGAAAAACGATTTAAAATGAGAAAGTTATGTCCGTCGGAAGATTGGGGGTTGAATCTGTAAATTCTGCAGCTTTTAACTTAGAAAATTTTTAGCAGAATGACCCTCCGCGCGTAGGCGCACTTGGCGCGTACGCGCCTGATGACAAGTCATCTTAGCCTATTTTAACAAGTCTTTTTCTTTTGTTTTCATTACAATTATGCACTTTCTTGAGCTACAAGCAAGCCAATTAGGTAGATTTTCATGTTTCCTTTGATTGAATCAACCATGTATGAATTCATGCTATTTCATGAGGTTTTATACTATAATTGTCACATATTATGAAAGAATGAATATCTCATGATTTTAAGCATAGCTTTGATGTGTTTGGTTGATTAATGATAGGTGAAGAAAGCTTGGAGAAAGGTTGAAGCAAGAAGGAATGGCTAGGAGTAAAGAGAAGACAATGGAATAAGTGAAATTGAACCAGGAAGCAAAAAGCTGGACCTAAAGTTAGCCTCAAACTTTTGCACAAACTTTTGGGTGAAAAGTTAGCCTCAACGTTAGCCCCTAACTTTTGGGCTAACGTTGGAACTTGAAAATCACTCCCTGGGTACCAAAAGTTTGCGCCAACGTTAGCCCCTAACTTGGAGGCTAACGTTGGCACATGAAAATCACCCCTGGGCACCAAAAGTTTGCGCCAACGTTAGCCCCTAACTTGGAGGCTAACGTTGGCACATGAAAACTATAAGGGGAGGAGCAAAAGTTTGCGCCAACGTTAGCCCCTAACGCCACAAGTGCACCAAGGAAGGCCAACGTTGGTGCAAAAGTTAGACCCCTAACTTTTGCACCAACGTGAGTATCAGCAAGATGTGGGAGCTGATATGAAAAGTTGGACCAAAAGTTAGACCCTAACTTTTGCTCCAACTTTTGGTCCAACTTTTGCAAAACTCCAACCCGGTTCAATTGGTTTACTTTGGTTCTTCTCCAAACTTCAAGAGCAATCAACCAAGGCCTCTTTCAACCCAATTCCACCAAGAGCAAAGGCCCAACTCAAGGCTTGAAGATCATTTGAAGAAAGTGTATAAATAGGATAGAATTCAAGTTCTTCGGAGAGCTTTCCCTGGGAATTTTCATAATAGTTTTCGGAGAGCTTTGGATATTGAGTGATCTTTAATTTCTTAGTCTTGGGGAAGGAGAATTCACTTCTCTTCCTCTCAGTTTTATTGCTTTCAATTTCAATTACAATTGTCTTGGATCTTGGGTTGGAGAATTGAAGAAATTCTGTTTCAATCTCAACCTTGGATCTCTCTGCTTTACTCACTGCTTAATTGAATTTAATTTTCTGTTAATTGCTCTTCATCTACTTTCCTTGAAATTTACAATTCCCTTGCAATTGTTCTTGTTGGATCTAGGAAGGCATTGAGATCTAGACTTGGTTTTCTAGTCTCTAGGTCCTGAGATCTAATTTCCCAATTTTACATTCTCTGTTACTGTTTTCCATGTTCATTTATTTTTCTGCTCTGAGATCCAATTCGATCCCACTCCTCTTCTACTTCTTTGCTTGATGAAATTTACTTTTCCTTGTTTAAATTCTGCAAATCCAATCCCCAATCCCCTTTACATTTCAAGCCATTTACATTTCTTGCACTTTAAGATTCTGCAATTTACATTTCTTGCAATCTAAGTTTCTGTAATTTATGTTTCTTGTACTTTAAGATTCAGCAATTTAATTCTTGTTCTCTTTAATTTCATGCCAATCACCCGTTCCCTTTACTTTCCTTGCAATTTAAATTCTGCAAATCACCAATCAATCAACCAAATCTTGATTCGCTTGACTAAATCAACCACTAAACTAAAATTGCTCAATCCTTCAATCCCTGTGGGATCGACCTCACTCCCGTGAGTTTTTATTACTTGATGCGACCCGGTGCACTTGCCGGTTAGAATTGTGTGTTTTGAGAGAAATTTATTTTTCCACCAAAATACTCATCAAGTTTTTGGCGCCGTTGCCGGGGATTGATTAGATTGACAATGATTAAGTGAGGTGGTAATCTAGATCAAGCACTTTTTCTTTAATTTTGATTAACCCACTAACTGTTTGATTTTTTGCTTAAACTAACTAACACTTCAATCTAGAAGTAGATTGAAGTGTCACTGGTTTTGTGCATTTCTCATGCTCTGCTTGTATGTCAGGTACAAGAAGAACCATACCCAATTTTCATGAACAAGACGAAAGAACTCTCAGGAGGTTAAGAAGAGCTGAAAGAGGGAAAAATATTGTTGGAGAAGAGGAATCAGACGACAAATTCCAAGAGATGGAGGAACATTCAACCAATCCACCAGGTGGAGCAGACAACAACAATGACAACCCACCCCAGAGGAGAGTTTTGGCTTCTTATACCTTTGCAAATCCTAGACATTGTGGGAGCATCATCTTGGCTCCAAATGTCAATGCTAACAATTTTGAACTCAAGCCACAACTCATCACTTTGGTTCAGAACAATTGCTCTTTTGGTGGAAGACCACTTGAAGACCCACACCAACATTTGTCCACTTTCTTGAGGATATGCAACACTGTCAAAACTAATGGTGTGCCTCCTGATAGTTACAAGCTGATGCTATTCCCATTTTCTCTCAGGGACAAGGCCACTCAATGGTTGGAATCTTTTCCAAGGGACAGCATCAACAACTGGGATGATTTGGTAACCAAGTTTCTTGCCAAGTTTTACCCACCTCAGAGGATTATGAGGTTGAAAGATGAGGTACAAACATTTACACAAATGGAGGCTGAACCCATCTATGAGGCATGGGAGAGGTACAAGGCTCTAATCAGGAAATGTCCCCCTGCCATGTTTAATGAGTGGGAGAAGCTGCAGAACTTCTATGAAGGCTTAACACTGAAATCCCAGGAAGCTTTGGATCATTCAGCTGGAGGTTCCTTGCAACTCATGAAAACTGCAGAGGAGGCTCAAGAACTCATTGATATGGTGGCCAACAACCAATATTTCTTTGCTCATCAAAGAGGCCGCCAACCATCACAAAGGAGAGGAGTAATGGAATTAGAAGGAGTGGATTCAATCCTGGCTCAAAACAAATTAATGCAGCAGCAAATTCAACAACAATTTGAGCAAATGACCAAGAGGATTGATGGCCTCCAAGTTGCAGCAGTTAACACCAGCCAACCATCAGCCACATGGGGGCAAAATGAAGAAATCCAAGAGGAGCAACAGCAGGAACAAGTCCAGTACATGCATTCAAGCCCAAATGAATTCTATGGTGATACCTACAACCCCTCATGGAAAAATCACCCCAACTTCAGATGGGGAGACACTCACAACCAAAACCAACACCCATGGCAGAGGAACTCAAATCAAAACAACCCAAGAAACAACCAAAACTACAACCATCAGCAGACTAACCAAAACACATATAGAAAACCTCAAAACAACTACCCTAATCTCAACCAGTACCAATCCAACAACCATTCCACCAACCAAAATGGTTACCACCCATCACCCACATCTCACAACCCACCACAAGCACCACCTGAACCTCAAAGACTCACCAACTTAGAGACCTTGATAGAGAAAATGATGAAACACCAGGAAATAACAAACAAAAACCATGAAGCATCATTAAAGAGCCTAGAGAGGCAGATTGGGCAACTCTCCAAGCAAGTATCTATTGAGAGACCTTCAAACTCACTGCCCAGTGACACAATCCCAAATCCCAAGGAGGAGTGCAAGGCAATACAATTAAGGAGCGGGAGAACATTGATAAGCAACAACGACACTACAAAGAAACAAGCAGAGAACATCAAAGAACCAACAGAGGATGAGAAGCAAGCAAAGGACGATGAGGCCAAGGAGCAAGTTGTGATGCCAAACAAAAGCACTGAGAAACTTAAAGAGAAGGACAACCAGCTACATAGCTCAAAGAAAGTGGCTCAGGGACAGCAGCAAATAGGAAAGAGCATCACACCTCCACTGCCTTATCCCCAGAGGTTCAACAAAGAGGTTAAAGACCAGCATTTTCACAAATTCCTTGAGATTTTTAAGAAGCTGGAAATCAATATTCCCTTGGCTGAAGCACTTGAGCAAATGCCTCTGTATGCCAAATTCTTGAAGGAGCTTGTCAACAAGAAAAGAAGCTGGGATGAGAAAGAAGCCATAATGATTACTGAGGAATGCAGGGCCTTGATTCAAAAGGGGTTTCCTCCCAAGCTTGAGGACCCAGGGAGCTTCCTGTTGCCTTGCACCATTAGGGAATTGACCATCACTAAAGCAATGTGCGATCTCAGAGCAAGTATTAACTTAATACCATCATCCCTGGTGAAAAAGCTGCATATAGAGGAGGTCAAATCAGTACAAATGTCTCTGGAGCTGGTAGATAAGTCAATGGTGTACCCCAGGGGTGTAATTGAAAATCTTTTGGTCAAGGTGGGCAGTCTTATATACCCTGCTGATTTTGTGGTTCTAGAATCAAACGATGATGATGGTGACTCTGTTATACTGGGAAGGCCATTCTTGGCCACTGCTAGAGCTATCATAGACGTAGAGGAAGGGGAATTAACTCTCAGGATGCATGACCAGAGTGTCACTCTGAAGGTATTACCAGAGGCACAATTTAGCAAGGAGAAGAAAGACTATATGTAAAATGACCAGGAAAGTCACAGCAACATCCCAATGCTAAGGATTGTGCAGACTGATGAAAAAGCCCAAGAGGATATTAGAGTATTGGCCACTGAAAAGAGAGGTCCCCAAGGAAAGCCTACGGCCAGAAAAGAAAGATCAACAAAAGGAAAGATGAAATGCAGAAACAAAGCAAAAAGGGGTTGGAAGAACAGAAAGATTCCAACAGAGGGGCTTTCCAAAGGTGACAAAGTGCAACTAATATATCAACAGCTGGGGGCAAATCAACAAACCGAGGACTACTACACTGTCAGCAACATACTCTCATTAGAGCATGCTGAAATTGAACACCAGAAAACAAAGAAGAGGATCACGGTCAGAGGAGACAAATTGAGGTCCTACAAGCACCAACCACCATAAAAGAAAGTTCTCTTTGTCAAGCTAATGACAATAAAAGAGCACTTGTTGGGAGGCAACCCAACCTGAGGTAGTTTTCTTTTCATAACTTTTTCAATAAGAGTGTTGGATAACTGCTATGTATTGCAAGATGCTAAGTTTGGTGTTGCACACCAAAAACAATCGAAGGGAGAATGTAGGATGCTAAGTTTGGTGTTCCACCAAAACTTCATTTAAAATTACATTCTAACTTCCTGCACATTGCTAGTTCCAAGCAATCAAACAGATTATTCAACCAACTTAAATGTTTTTGTTTAGTCTCAACTTCATAACCTTTAGCAAGGACACAAAAGTTTGCCCAGAGTTAACCTGTTGAATCAGAAGAAGTAGCAAGGAATTAAGTCTGGGGGTTAACCATCAATTGAAGATACTATGCATCAAGACTCAAAAAGGGGAACAGCAGAAAGAAAAACAAAAGAAATGCAAACCAATAGGTTGTATCTATACTTAACCTTTGCTGTTGAGAAATACTTTTGATTGATGTCTTGTTAAAGTGTTCATTTAGTTCAAACAGATTCAAATTTCTTTTTTTAAATAAGTAAGCTAGTTTAAGTGTGTGCTTGTGTGTTTACTTTCACTTGACAAGAAGCATGTTTTGTCCCCTGCATCTTTAAGTTCAATAAAAGAAATGTTTGAATGTGAAGCAAGATAGTCTCTGTTAGTTAGAAGTAGAATAAAAGTAAGTGGTGGTATGTGTGTGATTGTATAATAGCTCACTTTTAGTGAATAAAGAGCTAGGATATCTCATTCTAAGTAAAGAGTGGCCTACTGTCTATGAATCTCAATTAAATAAAAAATTCCTTGGTTAGAAAGAAAAACAAAAAGAAAGAAAGAAAAGAGATAGCCAAAAAGTGGCAGAACAAAAGGAAACAAAAAGAAACAAAGCTGGACACCAATAGCTTGAACTTTAAAATATATGCCTGTGGTGTCTTTGTACTAGGATCTGCTTGGATTAGTAAGCTCTTAGGAGTGCATCAACACTCGGTGACTTGGGTTAACTAATCCGGGATCATCAGCTGAAAGTCCACTATCAAGAGCAACCTAACTACAAGACATTTAGTAACCCAAAGAGGTGCTGGGCATCAATGTTTTAAGAAGGAATGTGAGCCAAGTGTCTATGGTGAATAATGTGTCAAGTATAAAGAAAAGGAAGTGAACTTGTTACACATGACACTCAAATAAAGCTTATAAACAAACTAATAGCCAAGGATAAAGGAATAATGAGAAGTCATAGCAGTATGTTACTTGAAGCTTGAAGGAGACTTTCTAGGCCTAGGAGTCAATAAGAAGTGAGTATTTACATATCCACACAAAATCCCATGAACTATTAATAATACTCTGCTAGCATGAACATCCTCTTCCATTTCATTCTTTCTTCTCAATAAATCTTTTCTTGCTTGGGGACAAGCAAGTTTTAAGTTTGGTGTTGTGATGACAAGTCATCTTAGCCTATTTTAACTAGTCTTTTTCTTTTGTTTTCATTAGAATTATGCACTTTCTTGAGCTACAAGCAAGCCAATTAGGTAGATTTTCATGTTTCCTTTGATTGAATCAACCATGTATGAATTCATGCTATTTCATGAGGTTTTATACTATAATTGTCACATATTATGAAAGAATGAATATCTCATGATTTTAAGCATAGCTTTGATGTGTTTGGTTGATTAATGATAGGTGAAGAAAGCTTGGAGAAAGGTTGAAGCAAGAAGGAATGGCTAGGAGTAAAGAAAAGACAATGGAATAAGTGAAATTGAACCAGGAAGCAAAAAGCTGGACCTAAAGTTAGCCTCAAACTTTTGCACAAACTTTTGGGTGAAAAGTTAGCCTCAACGTTAGCCCCTAACTTTTGGGCTAACGTTGGAACTTGAAAATCACTCCCTGGGTACCAAAAGTTTGCGCCAACGTTAGCCCCTAACTTGGAGGCTAACGTTGGCACATGAAAATCACCCCTGGGCACCAAAAGTTTGCGCCAACGTTAGCCCCTAACTTGGAGGCTAACGTTGGCACATGAAAACTATAAGGGGAGGAGCAAAAGTTTGCGCCAACGTTAGCCCCTAACGCCACAAGTGCACCAAGGAAGGCCAACGTTGGTGCAAAAGTTAGACCCCTAACTTTTGCACCAACGTGAGTATCAGCAAGATGTGGGAGCTGATATGAAAAGTTGGACCAAAAGTTAGACCCTAACTTTTGCTCCAACTTTTGGTCCAACTTTTGCAAAACTCCAACCCGGTTCAATTGGTTTACTTTGGTTCTTCTCCAAACTTCAAGAGCAATCAACCAAGGCCTCTTTCAACCCAATTCCACCAAGAGCAAAGGCCCAACTCAAGGCTTGAAGATCATTTGAAGAAAGTGTATAAATAGGATAGAATTCAAGTTCTTCGGAGAGCTTTCCCTGGGAATTTTCATAATAGTTTTCGGAGAGCTTTGGATATTGAGTGATCTTTAATTTCTTAGTCTTGGGGAAGGAGAATTCACTTCTCTTCCTCTCAGTTTTATTGCTTTCAATTTCAATTACAATTGTCTTGGATCTTGGGTTGGAGAATTGAAGAAATTCTGTTTCAATCTCAACCTTGGATCTCTCTGCTTTACTCACTGCTTAATTGAATTTAATTTTCTGTTAATTGCTCTTCATCTACTTTCCTTGAAATTTACAATTCCCTTGCAATTGTTCTTGTTGGATCTAGGAAGGCATTGAGATCTAGACTTGGTTTTCTAGTCTCTAGGTCCTGAGATCTAATTTCCCAATTTTACATTCTCTGTTACTGTTTTCCATGTTCATTTATTTTTCTGCTCTGAGATCCAATTCGATCCCACTCCTCTTCTACTTCTTTGCTTGATGAAATTTACTTTTCCTTGTTTAAATTCTGCAAATCCAATCCCCAATCCCCTTTACATTTCAAGCCATTTACATTTCTTGCACTTTAAGATTCTGCAATTTACATTTCTTGCAATCTAAGTTTCTGCAATTTATGTTTCTTGTACTTTAAGATTCAGCAATTTAATTCTTGTTCTCTTTAATTTCATGCCAATCACCCGTTCCCTTTACTTTCCTTGCAATTTAAATTCTGCAAATCACCAATCAATCAACCAAATCTTGATTCGCTTGACTAAATCAACCACTAAACTAAAATTGCTCAATCCTTCAATCCCTGTGGGATCGACCTCACTCCCGTGAGTTTTTATTACTTGATGCGACCCGGTGCACTTGCCGGTTAGAATTGTGTGTTTTGGGAGAAATTTATTTTTCCACCAAAATACTCATCAGCGCCGTTCTTCAAGAAAGCACCATTCACGCGTGCGCGTGGTGTGCGCGGGCGCGTCGATGCGCTGCACCAAATGCCCAGCCATTTTCCGAGATTTGTGCCAGTTTTGTTCCTGGTGCATAAAGATATCCGCGCGTACGCGTGGTTGACGCGTGCGCGTCGTTTGGTTATTTTGCAACCCGCGCGTCCGTGCGTATGACGCTTGCGCGTCGATGAGTTTTGTGGCCATCCACGCGTGCATGTGGAGTACGCGTACGCGTGGCCCTGTTTTCATGCCAAAGTTGATTTTTGAGTTTTTAAAGCCAAATCTCATACTTCTAAGCCTCCGATCTCACCCCTTATGTATTAAATCATTATGATATGCCTAGCTAAGAGAAAGGAGCTAGGGGATGTGGTAACTTGCGAGTGAAGCAAGGGGAAAGGTTATGATCAATGATGATCAAAGATGATTATATGAGATATGGAGGATGACGGTGGAAGTACCGTGTATGCCATGAGCTGAAGGGCTATATTTATTGATAAATGACCGGTTCTTGATTGAACCATGAGCCGAATGGCTGAGTTATTGCCGGGTTATGGCAAAGCCATTATTGTTTATGGCTGAGTATAATGCATATATGATTAATGAATGAATGTGTTAAATGGATAATAATGAAAAATGTTGAAATGTGATGTGTGACCCCGGGTAGTAGGCAGTGGCATTATCCACTTGCTCTGGGTATGAGACGGGAAAGGATGTTTATGATAAATGAGTTTAATTATGGAGTTTTGAATAAATGTGTATTTGCGATACCTGGGTAGTAGTAAGGGTGGTGGTTCATCCCACTTGCTCCAGGTTAATGTTTGAGATTTGATAACAGTGATGATTGTTTCTAAACTGAACGAATGTATGTTTTGATATCCTGGGTAGTAGCAAGGGTTGTGGTTCGTCCCACTTACTCCAGGTCAGAGATTGTGACGCCTGGATAGTAGCGGCAGTAATGGTGAATCCACTCGCTCCAGGTTGAGCTTTTAAACACCCGCCTGGGTAGTAGCCGCAGTAGTGGTTATTCCACTGGCTCTGGGTTGAGCGGGTAGTAGCAATGGGGTTGTAGCTCAAACCTACTTGCTCTGCGATGGGTGTTTCTGTCCAATGGTTAGCTACCAGGACATTTCGGGTTGGCTATATAACCGACAGATGATATCATCGGCCATAAGGCAGGCATTCATCATTTGCATATGTTTGAATTGTTTGGGTTTGCCTCTTTGTTTTGGATTTCTACATCATATATGCCATGTTACCTGACTATATGCTACTTGTTCTACTTGTACCATATTTGTGTATTACTTGCCTGTATTGCTTGTGTTTGTGCAATTGAGAGGCCCCTCATGCTGGTGTCGGTGAGTGTTGAGGGCTGTTCTTGAGGAGATGAATTGATGATGCGATTGCATGATGATGACGATTATTGAATGAGATAATTGGAGCTCCCTGGGTAGATGCAGTGATGTGGTTTCACTAGCTCCAGGCGAGGGTATGATATATTGATATAGAATTGCTGAGGCAGAACAACTGGTGATGGTTTTGCTTATGATTCTGAGTCTGATTCGTGGAAGAGTCAGCGAGTTGGGAAACATGTGAAACATGAATTAAATTTAGCACTCCCTTATGACAGTTGCCTATTCATGGATTAGCGAGAACCTAGGATGAATAATTGGCGAAGAAGTTTAAGATGCTTAGTGAGTTTTTATTGCAGTACATTGAATTTATTTGGCACTTTTATCGTACTGGGAACCCATGGGCCCGAGGTTCTCATTCCGTATATATCTCTTGTTTTTCAGATACAGGTCTAGGTGCTCAGAAGTGAGTTGTGGGTCGTCTGAGAGATGGCGAAGATCTTTATTTTCTCTACTTGGTGTTTTGCTTAGAATCTCTCCGCCTTTGTTTTGGAAAGATTATATTATGTATTGAACTCTTTTGAATTGCCTATAAAGGCTCTCATGTTTCCTTTGGGAGAGATTAGGATATACTGTTGTCAACTACTTTCATACTGTACCCTAGCCGGCCTAAACTTCGCGGGTCGCGACTAATGGCTATTTACTTATGTTATAAATATCTATCTGTTATCTATCTCTCAATCTCCTCTACGCCTTATCCGTATATCATTTTCAGCTTCACGGTTTATCTTTTGTTGTCGAAACGTGAGTGATACGTCTTCGCGATTTTATTTCTACTCTTTTCAGGCTTCTCGATTAATACTCCTTTCGAAATTACCTATATTTATTTATTAAAAATCCACCTGAGAGTCGTACCACCGTAATATCATTAACTTATGACTCGAGCATAAGGATTTGAATATTAGGGTGTTACATTATGGTATCAGAGCAGTTCGTCCTCGTGAGCCTGAGTGATGGAACTGCTTATGCTTCAATGCATACTCTGAGTCTGTGCCTGTGCTAGTTAGGGTATCTAACCGATACATCTAGCATGAAGTCCATGAGTGTACCTTTGGTACTTTGAAGCACTATACTTCCGATATTGAGACTGATCAACTTGATATTGATTGTTTGATGTGTATAGGAACCAGATGGCACCTCGTGGACCCAGTCGGGGACGTGAAAGAGATCGTACTAATACGCAGGAACCGGAAATCAACGCGAATAACCCGGTAAACCTTATGGCAGCGTTGGAGAATATGGCTGCTGCTATGCAGGCCACTGCGGAGGCTCTTGGGCAACAAATAAACAATAATGGCAATGGCGGAAGGGAAGCTCAGGGCCCGATGACACTGGTAACCTTCTTAAAGGTTAATCCACCTAAGTTCAAGGGAACCACCAATCCGACTGAAGCTGATACTTAGTTTCAGGCCATGGAGCGAGCACTGCAAGCGCAGTTGGTGCCTGAAGAGCAGTGTGTTGAATTTGCTACCTATCTACTCACGGGGGAAGCATCGCATTGGTGGCAAGGGGCTCGACGTCTCCTGCAACAGGGGAATGATCTTATCACTTGGGATGCTTTCCAGGTGGAATTCTATAAGAAGTACTTTCCGAATTCCGCCAGGACAGCCAAGGAATTGGAGTTACTACAGCTAAAGCAAGGTGCTATGTCCGTATCTGAGTATACAGACAAATTTGAGGAGCTATTCAGGTTTTCTCGCATGTGTCAAGGAGCTCCGGGAGACTTCGAGGAATGGAAATGCATTAAGTATGAAGGAGGGCTCCGAAGCGATATCTTAAGTTCAGTGGGACCAATGGAGATCCGAACTTTTCAAAGTTAGTGAATAAGAGCAGAATTGCTGAAGAGTGTATGAAAAGGAGGGTTGCAGAGAAAGGAAGTCATAGAGAGCACAACCAAGGATTCGCACCAAGGGGTCGAGAGTTTAAGGAGAGAGGATACGTACAACACTTTTCCCAAGGATAGAATAACTTTGCGACGAGTGAGGAGTCCCAAAGGAATGGTAAGGGAAAACGGGCAGCGGCTGCTTCTGATGTTTCGAGCTGTCAGAGATGTGGGAGTCATCACCCAAATAGGCTGTGCCGATTGGGGTTAGGTGTATGTTATAAGTACGGGTTACCAGGGCATGTATAAAGAAATTGTCAACAAGGAGAGAGTCAGGATGCGGGCCGACTGCGATATTAAGATTGAGGTAATTGCAATAATCAGGCTTAAAGGACAGTGTGTGATTTTATAATACCACTGTACAGTAAAACTGGGAATGTCGAGTTTAATATTAGACTAAGGAGCAAACCGGATAGTCCGAGTAAGGATTTGCCTTAATACAAATGGATAAATGCCTGTGATGTAAACAATTTTTTTGTTGAGAATGATGTGTTGTGTTTGTTATGTAGTTGGTTGATTTCTAGATTTTTGGTGAAACGAATTGAACCCGTGACTTTTAGTTCCTTTGATTTAAGTAGATAAGGAATGGTCCTAAATGAGGGATTTGGAAATGTTGATTTGAAATGCTAGTCATGCTAAGTTGTGGTTGAGTACTTTAGGAAGTAAGTAATAGAGCTCGTACTAGACGAGAGATAAGAATAAAGCAGCAAAAACTTGCGGAAGCAGTAACACAGGATAGCTACAACTAGGAGCTGTAAAAGTTTACTATAATATCTTAAGTTTGAATACTAGAAGGGTTAAGTGGGTTACTGCAAGTAATGATCCCCAAATAGTTGGAATTGATTGCGACTGCGAGCTTTGATGGTTCTAAAGCGGATGAGGAAATTATCATTGATGCATAATTGGATAGATGATGAGAGAGTGCAAGTTGTCGTGTTTGAGAGATGGGTACCATGATGTTTGGTCATAGTGACCTTGGAATTAGATTGAGATTTATAATGATTGGTTTTGAAAGACGAATGTGAAAGCCACTAAATTGAAATACAGATGCGGTACTGAGATTGGTTTGAGGGAGCCCGTGACGGGTGGTAAACTCCAATTTTTGGGGAGGTACTGTTGAAAATTTTTCTCCAAAAATTTGAAAGAGTGTTGGTTATGGTTTTGAGGATAATTTTTGATATGAGTAACTTTAACGAAAGAGATGTGTCTCGAATGCTTTTATAGATTATTAAAGCAAAGCGGATTCTTATGATTTTTGTTAAATTGTTATTTCAAACTCATTTGCTTTCTAGAAATGAAAGGGGTTTTTGATTGATGAGTCAGAGACTTTATAACAGTAAGTCATGTAGAAATTTGAGGGTTTGAGAATAAGAAAGTAAGTTTGGAGGTTATGCTTGGAGTTGAGCTATGATTAGTGGTAATTGGCTTGGCAGAGGGAGAGGATAGTGATGAATGGAATTTTCGAGGGCAAAAATTTCTGTTAGGGGGTAGAATGTAATACCCGATCTAACCAAAAATTAATTAAATAATAAGTTAAATAGGAGCGAATATGGTTAGAAGATTTTGCAATTGGAATTTGATAATTTAAATATGATATTTAGATTCAGTGAATTTTTCCGAGTCGAAAAACATAGTTTTCTGAGTAAAAGCGCGTAGTGAAATTTTAACCGGCAGTACCGTCTAAGATCTGTCTGGTACTACAGCTGAGGAAATTGATTATGAGTAAATAAGATTAAGAAATGAGGAATTATAATTAGGGAAGGTAGAAATATCTAAAGTGCGATTTAAAGCGCTAATCTTAAAGGTTTTGGCCCAAAATTGGGCCAACGGACAAAAATAAGTGAACTGGGCCTAAGTGGGGCCAAGACCCAACATATATAAATATTAGTTGTGAGTCTTTCAGCTCATTTTACCCTAACAAGAAGGGTTGGGGCGCTGATTTGAGAAGAGAGAAGAGAAGAGAGAAAAGCTAACTCTCTTTGATCTTCAAACCACCATAACTTGAGCTACGGAGCTCCGATTGACGAGCCGTTTGTGGCCACGCATCGCTCTTCTCATCCTCTACAATTCTATCTAAGTTTTGTGGTGAGTATTCCATTCATCTCTGCCCAGTTTTCGAAATTCCCCACTGTTACACGTTTTTGGGTAGTTAGTGTTGAAATCTTGTGATTTTGGGTGTTTAGGGATACTCCAACATGGATTCTAAGTGGGTTCTATCCCTACTTCATATGGGCTGAGGTAAGAAGTGCTCAAACCCTTGTGATTTGTCATTTTTATGAGCCCTAGGTTGATGTATGTATGTGATATTGGTTATGTTAGTGTATTTGGTGATGTTGGTGCACAATTGGGAGATTGGTATTGCTTGAGGAGCTTTGGTAAGGCTTGGAGCTAAGGTTGGTGAAGACTTCCAAAGAAGAGGCTCAATTGGTTTGGCTACAAGAGGTACGGTTTAAGTTTTATTTAAGTACCGTGTGTTGTGATGAGAATTCCTAGGCTAGATACCCCTAGGATTAAGTTTGGATTGTGTAAATGGTTGGTGCTAATATGCATAGTTGGTATGTAATGTGAATTAATGATTAGGTTGAGAATTGTGTGGCCTTGTATGCTTGGTGTATTGAGAATTTGATGTACTGGGTAATGAGTATTGATTTGTGGTATATGCATTTAAATTGTGAAAATTGGGCCGGAGGCCGTGAATTTTGGGCCGGAGGCCGGAAAGAGGTAAGAAAGGTAAGTCGATGTGTGCATTGTATGATGGCACAAGTGATTGGATGAATTTCAGATAATGAATATATGAATGATTAGGTTGGTTATTGAATAATAAAGTTTGAGAAATTGAAGTGTGGAATTTGGTAATTTTGGGTGAAATTATGTAGATGAGGTATGTTTGGTTCGGTTGAGATATATTATGTGATCATATATGTGATTATGATTATTGATGCCTTGATGGTATGATGATGCATTAGAGATATGTATGTTGTGATATATGCTTAGGGAATGATTAAGGTTGATTTGTGGATGAAACTACATGATAGTGAGTATGATATTAATTATGTATAATGATGGTTGATTGGAAACGGTATTATTAGAAATTGGGATGAGGAAGGATGTATGACATGATATTGTGTTTGTCCTTTAGCCATTTGATTGAGAAGTGTTAAAATGGTTGGATGTGGTTTTTAGAAATTTTGGTAAATTGTCAATGTGTGAGTTGAGGATGCCTTGATGTTGATTTTGGTACATTTTGATTGATTTCAAAAAGGGTTGAAATTGACATGTTTTGGTTGATTTTGAAAATAGTTGAAAATGGCTTATTTTGAAAATGGCACCTTGTGGTTTTGTATGAAAACATGGTTTTGGGGCATATTTTGATGGGACATAACTTGGACTACGGATCTCTGTTTTGTGCCAAATTTGTTTAGAAGTGAAATTGGATCCGGGATGTCCATGCCGTTCGAAGAACGGGTGAAAAACGATTTAAAATGAGAGAGTTATGTCCGTCGGAAGATTGGGGGTTGAATCTGTAAATTCTGCAGCTTTTAACTTAGAAAATTTTTAGCAGAATGACCCTCCGTGCGTAGGCGCACTTGGCGCGTACGCGCCGTTCTTCAAGAAAGCACCATCCACGCGTGTGCATGGTGTGCGCGGGAGCATCGATGCGCTGCACCAAATGCCCAGCCATTTTCCCGAGAGTCGTGCCAGTTTTGTGCCTGGGGCACAAAGGTATCCGCGCGTACGTGTGGTTGACGCGTGCGCGTCGTTTGGCTATTTTGCAACCCACGCGTCCGCGCGTATGAAGCTTGCGCATCGATGAGTTTTGTGGCCATCCACGCGTGCGCGTGGAGTGTGCATACGCGTGGCCCTGTTTTCATGCCAAAGTTGATTTTTGAGTTTTTAAAGCCAAATCTCATACTTCTAAGCCTCCGATCTCACCCCTTATGTATTAAATCATTATGATATGCCTAGCAATGAGAAAGGAGCTAGGGGATGTGGTAACTTGCGAGTGAAGCAAGGGGAAAAGTTATGATCAATGATGATCAAAGATGATTATATGAGATATGGAGGATGACGGTGGAAGTACCGTGTATGCCATGAGCCGAAGGGCTATATTTATTGATAAATGACCGGTTCTTGATTGAACCATGAGCTGAATGGCTGAGTTATTGCCGGGTTACGGCAAAGCCATTATTGTTTATGACTGAGTATAATGCATATATGATTAATGAATAAATGTGTTAAATGGATAATAATGAAAAATGTTGAAATGTGATGTGTGACCCCGGGTAGTAGGCAGTGGCGTTGTCCACTTGCTCCGGGTATGAGACGGGAAAGGATGTTTATGATAAATGAGTTTAATGATGAAGTTTTGAATAAATATGTATTTGCGATACCTGGGTAGTAGTAAGGGTGGTGGTTCATCCCGCTTGCTCCAGGTTAATGTTTGAGATTTGATAACAGTGATGATTGTTTCTAAACTGAACGAATGTATATTTTGAGATCCTGGGTAGTAGCAAGAGTTGTGGTTCGTCCCACTTGCTCCAGGTCAGAGATTGTGACGCCTGGGTAGTAGCGGCAGTAGTGGTAAATCCACTCGCTCCAGGTTGAGCTTTTAAACACCCTCCTGGGTAGTAGCCGCAGTAGTGGTTATTCCACTGGCTCTGGGTTGAGCGTGTAGTAGCAATGGGGTTGTAGCTCAAACCTACTTGCTCCGCGATGGGTGTTTCTGTCCAATGGTTAGCTACCAGGACATGTCGGGTTGGCTATATAACCAACAGATGATATCATCGGCCATAGGGCAGGCATTTATCATTTGCATATGTTTGAATTGTTTGGGTTTGCCTCTTTGTTTTGGATTTCTACATCATATATGCCATGTTACCTGACTATATGCTACTTGTTCTACTTGTACCATATTTGTGTATTACTTGCCTATATTGCTTGTGTTTGTACAACTGAGAGGCCCCTCATGCTGGTGTCGGTGGGTGTTGAGGGCTATTCTTGAGGAGATGAATTGATGATGCGATTGCATGATGATGATGATTATTGAATGAGATAATTGGAGCTCCTTGGGTAGACACAGTGATGTGGTTTCACTAGCTCCAGGCGAGAGTATGATGTATTGATATAGAATTGCTGAGGCAGAACAACTGGTGATGGTTTTGCTTATGATTCTGAGTCTGATTCGTGGAAGAGTCAGCGAGTTGGGAAACATGTGAAACATGAATTAAATTTAGCACTCCCTTATGACAGTTGCCTATTCATGGATTAGCGAGAACCTAGGATGAATAATTGACGAAGAAGTTTAGGATGCTTAGTGAGTTTTTATTGCAGTACATTGAATTTATTTGGCACTTTTACCGTACTGGGAACCCATGGGCCCGGGGTTCTCATTCCGTATATATCTCTTTTTTTTCAGATACAGGTCCAGGTGCTCAGAAGTGAGTTGTGGGTCGTCTGAGAGACGGCGAAGATCTTTATTTTCTCTACTTGGTGTTTTGCTTAGAATCTCTCTACCTTTGTTTTGGAAAGATTATATTATGTATTGAACTCTTTTGAATTGCCTATAGAGGCTCTCATGTTTCCTTTGGGAGAGATTAGGATATACTGTTGTCAACTACTTTCATACTGTACCCTAGCCGACCTAAACTTCGCGGGTCGCGACTAGTGGCTATTTACTTATGTTATAAATATCTATCTGTTATCTATCTCTCAATCTCCTCTACGCCTTGTCCGTATATCGTTTTCGGCTTCACGGTTTATCTTTTGTTGTCAAAACGTGAGTGATACGTCTTCACGATTTTATTTCTACTCTTTTCAGGCTTCTCGATTAATACTCCTTTCGAAATTACCTATATTTATTTATTAAAAATCCACCTGAGAGTCGTACCACTGTAATATCATTAACTTATGACTCGAGCATAAGGATTTGAATATTAGGGTGTTACAACAATGATTGTTGAAACTGAATTTTATGATATTGAGGTACTGACATTGGATACTACTTTGAGGTTTTGTGTCTCTCCTATGATTTTAGGTGAATTTTGGGAGAATTTGACAAGTTTTGGCAAAGTCTGATTCAGAGGCAAGAAATGCATAGTAGATGCTGTCAGATTCTGACCTCCGTGCATTCAAACAAGCATTTCTAGAGCTACAGAGGTTCAAATGACGCGTTCTCAACGGCTTTGCAAAGGTAACTTTCAAGGATTTCTAGCAATATATAATGGTCTATACTTTTCTTTGTATTGGACTACCCAAATTGGGCATTGAACGCCCAAACTACCCCTTTTCTGGCGTTCAACACCCCAAGAGGACTGAAGCCAGCGTTGAACGCCCAAATCCAGCGTTCAATGCTACATGGGGAGTAAGGAAGCTGTGTGGACACTCCCCAGTGGGCGTTCAATGCCCACTCCTTCAAGTTGGACGCCAAGCTCAGCCCAAGTACTTACCAAGTGGGCCCAAAAGTGGATTTTCGCACCTTTCTGCTTAGTTTATTTCACTTTTGCAATTTTTAATTATTAGATTAGTATATATAGAAGGAAGATCACCCTTGTTAAGGATCTTCATCTTCAGCCCCTCAGAACATATCACACGTTATTTCTGTACAGTATGAGCAGCTAAACCTCCTAGGTTAAGGTTAGGAGCTCCGCTGATTCCTATGGATTAATACAATTACTTTTCTACTTCAATAAATGTGTAATTCTATTCTATGATGCATTATCGTTCTTCATCCTTATGAATCTCGATTCTACATAATTTTCTTACGAGTCCTGACCTGGATAGTATTGAGCTACAGCTTGAGAATGCATCACGGGTTACAACAAGTTATCTGGGCTAATTGGGGCATGTGACATAAAATCTCGTTAGTCAGGGATAATTGAGGTTCCTATGGCTCTAAAGGCTAGAATCATAGAACGTCAGTCTCTGATCCGGAAGATCTGACCTTGTCTATGGCGTTTTGAGTAGGGCCATCAAGAGATTGAATTGTGCACGGTTTACCCTCTCCCAGATTGATCTAGCTTGTTCAGGTGTTCAGTTTGGATCTGAGGAGATTAATGACCATGACTAATGGCCTAATCACTTACAGCCTTGCCATTGAAGGAATCATTCATCATTGTAGTAGTTACTATGACGTGTTAATTCAGAAGAAGAAGTATCTCCGAAGCCTTAACTGACTTCTCATTACTGTCTCTATCTTAATTCTTTATCGCTTTTGTTATTGCTTATTTATGCGCCTACAATAAACAATAACTATCTTTCTATTTGCCTGACTAAGATCTGTAGGATAACCACAGCTTGCTCAATCCGACAATCCTCATGGGATTCGACCCTCACTCACCTAAGGTATAACTTGGACGACCCGGTGCACTTGCTGGTTCAGTTGCGAGTCACAAATTCGCGCACCACAAGGGAAATGGTGAGTCCCGCTTGTCGAGGTTGCGGCACCGGCATAAGGACAATGGTTAATCCTGTTTACGTTGATATATGAGGGTTGGGGTAGTATCCCGCTCGCATAACCTTCTCTGCTGCAATAGTGCACCAGGCACTATATCCTCGGAACAATAGTGCGTAGGACACTATATTCCTGACGTGGCAGAAAGGCTACATCTGAAAGGATGTGTCGGGTTGGCATTTATGGACCGACAAGTGATATCACGAGCCAATAGGACAGGCATTCATCATGTGCATCTTCTATCTGTTTGCTTGTTTTGCTTAACTTATGTTGTGCCTAAATGCATCATATGCCTACTTGCTATTTGTTCTACTTGCTTTATATGTACTTTACTTGTGCTTTACTTGTTTGTATTACTTGTATTTTCTGCTGGGATTGAAGAGGCTTGGTAGGTGCTGTTGATGGGATCGCATGGAGGTTAGCCTAGCGAAGGTTGTGGGACAACGGTTTTATGTTAGTTAAAAATTCCCTAAGTTAGAATATCCTATTTATGGTTTATATTTTATATTTCCTTAAGCTTGAATATATGTATTGATGTGAAGTTCTAGGATTGTCTTTGGCATCCCGAAACCTTATATCTTATATATTGGGCACTCTTACCATACTGAGAACCTCCATTTCTCATACCATATGTTGTTGTTATTGTTTTTTCAGATGCAGGTCGCAACCCACCTCGGTGAGTTACAGATTGTTGACAGAGTGGAGGATGGCCTCTCTTTATTTTGTTTCTGCCTTACTTTTGTTGTAGATATTCTCTCATATTTTGTATATATAACTTTGTTGCCTTAGAGGCTTTATTTCTAAAAATTTTGAGAGATAGGACGTTGCTGTTTTAAACTATAAAACTCTATTGTGTCTGTATTAAACTAGTCGGCCTAAACTCCGCGGATTGCGGCTAGTTCCCTTTTGTATATTGTATATTGTATATTGTATGTATATAACTCGTTCTTATTATTGATTACCTTTTATATCCTGGAGCTATTTGCAAGGTTTATGTTTATAGATTCTGCTTTGTCCTTTTGATGCATGTGCATCTTAGCTAGGTTAGCTAGCTAATTTAGTTAGCTTATTGTTTAGTTTCATGAATTTTAGCTAATAAATAAGGGATTTCATGGAATATATTTGCATATAGTAAATCATTAAACATGAGTTAAATTTGTGATTGTTTCATGAATATACAAGTTAAGATTGATACAATAGGAAATACTAAGTGTATTTGTAATCATGAGAACTATTATTACACTTAGTATATTAGTCCATCTTGTATTCATTCATGGAATGTTACATCAATCATTGATGCACCTTGTTTAATGATGTATAGGAAATCAATGAAGAAAGATTGCACAATTTAAAGCAGAGGAACAAAGGAAGCATTGTTCAACGAGGCGTTTGATAAACCACTATTTCATGGTTTATCTTGTGCTCAATTGAGTGGTTTTTATTAACTCTTTACCCATTTATTCATACTAATCGCATGCTTTATGTCTTCCTTCCTGATTTTGTGCTATGATTGAAAACATGCTTCTTTAGCCTTTATATTGCTAATATTAATCCTCTCTTATCACCATTAGATGCCTTGATATATGTGTTAAGTGATTTCAGAGATTACAGGACAGGAATGGCTCAGAGGATAGAAAGAAAGCATGCAAAAGTGGAAGGAATACAAGAAGTTAGAGAAACTGCTAAGCTGTCCAGCCTGACCTCTTCGCACTCAAACGGCTATAACTTTAGCTACAGAGGTCCAAACACGCGGTTCCAGTTGCGTTGGAAAGCTAACGTCCGGGGCTTCAATTTGATATATAATTTGCCATAGCTGCCCCGAAGTTAGGCGACACGAACGCGTGAATGACGCGCCCGCGTTGCATCTGCGAACTTCAATCCGCGCGGACGTGTGGACGACGCCTCCGCGTCACTTGCCCGCGACCTGAACGTAACAGAAATCACAGGGAGCGATTTCTGGGCTGCTTTTGACCCAGTTTTTAGCCCAGAACACACAGATTAGAGGCTATAAAGTGGAAGAATGCATCCATTCATAATCAAGCTTTCATATTCACAATTTCAGTTTTAGATGTAGTTTTTAGAGAGAGAGGTTCTCTCCTCTCTCTTAGGATTTAGAATTAGGATTCTTTTCACTTTATGATTATTTCATCTTTTGCGATCACAGGTTCAATGTTTCTTTTATTTATTTTTTTAATTTAATTTATGAATATCCATGTTAGATTTAATTTCTTTTGTGAATGCAATTCGAGGTATTTTCAGATTTAATTTTGCTTTGCTTTATTTATATGAATGCTTTTAATTTAATTTAGATATTTTTCCCTTGGCTTTGGTTAAATAATTGGTGACTCTTGAGTTATCAAACTCATTGTTGATTGAAAATTAGAATTCTTCAAGAATTAATTCGAATTCCAATAACTCTGACTTTTCCCAAGGAAAGACTAGGACCTGAGGAATAAAAATTAATTCATCCACTTAACTTACCTTCGTAGTTAGAGGTTAACAAAGTGGAAGAAAAATCCAATTCTCATTACAATTGATAAGGATAACCAGGATAGGACTTCCAGTTTCCATACCTTGCCAAGAGTCTATTTTATAGTTATTTATTTATTTTATTCTTCTTATCATTCAACATACTGCTTCCTTACTTTCAAAAGCCCCGATTTACAATCTTCATAACCAATAATAAGAACATACGTCCCTGCAGTTCCTTGAGAAGACGACCCGAGGTTTAAATACTTCGGTTATCAATTTATTTAGGGGTTTGTTACTTGTGACAACCAAAACGTTTGTACGAAAGGATTTCTCTTGGTTTAGAAACTATATCTACAATGCAACTATTTTTACAAAATTCTTTACTGACAAAAATCCTAACGTCAAAATGGCGCCGTTGCCGGGGAATTGCAAATGTGTGTCTTATTATTGGTTATTGTAAATATTTACTTTTTGCTTGTTTATTTGTTTTTATTTTTATTTTTTCATAAATTAAGAGGTTATTGATTTTTATTTAGTTATAAAAAAAAATTTTAAAATTTTTTTTCTCTTGGTGTTATCTTGATCTTCAAGTTGTTCTTCGTGTTCATCTTGACCTTCAAGTTGTTCTTAGTTGTTTTCTTCGTTCTGATCTAAAAATTTTAAGTTTGGTGTCATTTTATTGTTTTTCTCTTTCCTCACTAAAATTCAAAAATTCAAAATTTCAAACTCAAATTTCAATTTTCAAATTTCAATTTTCAAAATTCAAATTTAAAAATTTAAAATTCAAATTTAAAATTTCAAAATTTAAAATTTCAAAATTTAAATTTCAAAATTCAAATCTTTTTCAAAAAAAAAATCATATCTTTTTCAAAATCTTATCTTATCTTATTTCAAAAATCAAATTTCAAAATTCAATATTTAAATTTCAAATTTCAAATTTCAAATTTCAAATTTCAAATTTCAAATTTCAAATTTTAAATTTCAAATTTCAAATTTCAAAAATTTAAAATTCAAGTTTCAAAAAATTTCAAATTTCAAATTTCAAAATTTAATTTTCAAATTAAAAATTTAAATAACCTTTTTATTTAAATTTGTTTTTATTTTCGTTTTTAAATTTTTATTTGCTATCATGAGTTCTCACCCCCATCGCTATGAGTCTGGTTACAATTATGTTGCAGGAAGAAGAAATTACAATGAGTACAGGCATCAAGGTTGGAACAATCAAAGATGGGAGGAGCCACAAGGATTTGATCAACCCTCTTGGCGACAACCACCTCCAATGGACTATCAACAACCACCACCATATGCCTATGAACCCTTTCCTCAACATGACTTTGGACCACCATACTCACAAGCCCCTTTCTACCAATCACCTCCATATGACCCTAAACCATATCCACCATACCAACCACATTATGAGCCATATGAACCATATCTAGAACCACCCCATTCCAACCCAATTACTCCCAAGAACCACCACCTCCATATACACCATATCCATATCCATCAATCCAAGAGCCTTATGGTCCTACTTATGATACCCAAGCGGAACAAGAATCAACGGATTGTCTCAAGGAAATAGTGGATCAATTTATGGCAACCCTTCATCAATTGAATCAAGCGATAAGTCAATTAGGTTCCCGACGCTCAGACACTCAAAGTGCTCCCATGGCTACATGTGAAGAATCAATAAAAGAGCGTGGTATAAAGGAGACACTAGAAACTCCAATGGACAATGAGGAACATACTTTTGTATTGGAACAAGTGGAGGAAGCTGTAATTATCGAAGAAGAAGAATTAGTTGAAGATTTAGGAGATGCAGAACCTCCATGGGAAAGTCAAGTTATAGAGCCTCCTTCAAAGACGTTTGAAATTGATGTTGAGGAGGGTGTACAACCTCCAAGGCATATCATGGCTAAAGACTTTGAAGAGATTAATCAAGAGATGGAGATTCAAGAAGAAGAAGCACAACCTCCTATGCCTTTCGTAAGTAGTGAAGAAGAGACTGAATTGGAAGAAATCTACCAAGAGGAAGAGGTTGCAATTGAAGAAGCTTGCAAAGAGGTGGAAGTTGTCAAAGAGCACAAGGGAGTGGAGCTTGAAATCACCTTGCCAAAGTTATTGGAGACCCCTCCCCCTAAGTTGCCATCATCTTTCACAACATTCAAGTGGGTAAAATTCATATCCCTTAGCTTTCTAATCTAACTTGAATATGGGCTACTGGAGACGGATGGTCAACTTAGAGCTCTTTGTGGCATTAAGAGTAAGAGGAAGATGGCCAGTGGTAATAATTGTCTTGCAAGGTTCATTATGGTTGGAAGCTTTAAGTTTAAACGCAAAGGTTGGTATAAAGCTCAACTGAATGGGTCTAGGAAGCTATTTGGATGTCTCAGTGAGAATTCCGACTGTTCACCACCCAAGTGGAAAAATGATGATCAACAAGAAGATGGGTGCAAAGGCAAGGTCTGGGACCCCGGAATTTAATCTAGAAATCAGCACTCTTGGGGCCTTGTCACTTGCTTTAACTTACTTGAAGGCTTTGTACGCCTAGTTTGGGATCCCGGAGGTTACTGGAGATACAAACATTGGTGGAGATTCCTGGATGAGTTCAAGCACAAGCCACCATAACAGGGAGCTCACCAAATGTCCAACTTAAGGACTCTAACTAAAAGTGCTAGGTGGGAGACAACCCACCATGGTATGATCGTTCCTTTTTCATTTTTATTTAGTTTTATTTGTTTTTGAGTTTTATTTTATTTTATTGTATTGAACCTGGAGTTTTGTATAACATTCATATTAGCATTGCATTCTGCATACTGCATTATTAAAAAAAAAATAAGCACGCACGCGACGTGGCAGCGTCACTGACGCGTCCGCATCGCCAGTGTATTAGGAAGAAAAAAATCGAACAGAGAGTCACACGATAGCGTGGCTGGAGGCATGCCTTTGGCACAAATTGATCCACGCGACCGCGTCACCCACGCGGCCGCGTGACATAAAAATCGACGTGAAAAGGGTGCAAGGCCGAAAGTTATGCTGGAGTGGTGCTGGACTGGTGCTGAATGCCCAGCCTTACCACACGGACGCATGGCTCACGCATCCACGTCACATCCCTGTCATGACCACTCACGCGATCACATCGACCACGCGACCGCGTCACCCTGATATTTGACAATAATGCATTTTGAACAGAGAGTTGTGCGAGCGTGAGGCTGCCCTCGCGCCAGTAGCACAAAATGCGTCACGCATCCGCGTGACTGACGCGACCGCGTCGATTAATTTAAGCGCAAGTCACGCGACCGCGTCCCCCACGCGTCCGCGTCGCTTGCGCCGCACAGCTTATCCAGATCAGCCAATTATCTTATCTTTTCTTCCCCAATCCTAATTTCTTCTATCTTTTCTTCTTTCTTCTTTCTTTCTTACTTTATTTTTTTCCCTTCTCATTCTTCTTATCTTTTATTTTATTTTATTTATTTGCATACTTTCATTCATTGCATTTTAATTTTGTATATTTTTCTTTTCTTTTCTTAATTTATTATTTTACCACTGGTGTTCAAATGTTCTTATTCAACTGTTATATCTTTTCTGGTATTATCTTAGTGCTTATGACTTGTTTTATTCTGATTGGGTAACATTATTTAAATCAATGCCAATCTTTTATGACACTTGTACTTCTCTTGCATTGATATGAACTTATACTATCTTGCATTACCCACATTTTCCTCTCCTTTGTTGCAAATTTTGCACCACTAGTATGCCATGTGCTTCTATTATTTTCTCACGTACATGTTGAAGCTTCCATGTAAATGAGACCCTTTTCATTTGGCATTAACCCACCCATAATTCATTTATTTTCTTATCTCTATTTCTGTGTTACTTTTCTTCCATTTTTCTTTCAGGATGGCCACCCAGAAGGGAACCGGAAGACGTTTACATGGGGAGACAGACAAGTCCATCTGCAAAATCTTCAGAGAAAAGCGCCAGTTGGAATAGCCCGTCCACCTGCACATCTTAGCATGGACCGAGGACGGTGCAATCTTTAAGTGTGGGGAGGTCGATACCGACTTCCATGGGTTAGTCACTTCATATTTTAGCACCAATGTTTAATTTTCATTGTTAAATTAGTTGTTGCATTTGCATATTTGTTTGATTTTATGCATCTAGTTACTACTTGGTTAAAGTAATAAAATTCTTTTAAGACCCTATTTTTGAAAATTTTCACTAATTTAAATTGAAAAATTTTTATGTTAAAATTTGTCAGAAGTTGTATTTGGAACATGATTTTTGAGCTAAAGAACACACAACCTGTGAGAATTGAGCCTTTATGCATGGTTACATTATTTAACCATAATTATTTTATTCTTGTGTGTTTACTTCTCTATGATTGTAATCTATATTTTGTTTCATCCTATATGTCCAATATTTATTATATTTATATGTTTGCATATGATTGAGGCCATTGTTTGATTTTAGCTCACTTATCCCAAATAAGCCTACCCTTTACATCACCCTTGTTAGCCACCTTGAGCCTTTTAATCCCATTCATTCTATATTTTACCACATCACTAGCCTTAAGCAGAAAAACAAATTAAATACCCCAATTGAATTTTTGGTTAGCTTAAGATAGAGATTGTGCATCAACTAAGTGTGGGGAAATTGTGGGAACATAGGTTAATAAGGGAATGTATCATGTTTCTAATTTATTTGAATATTGGGAATTTGGGAACCTACTCATGAAAAAAAAAAAACCAAAATAGAAAAATAATGGAAAATCCATGTGCATTGATAAGTTATGTTTATTTCTCTACAAAAAAAAGAGATAAAAATCCAAAAATATTCAATAAATAAGTAAATAAATAAGGGGACAAAATTACCCCAATGCTAAGTTAATAAAAAGATCAATGCTCATGTGATAAAAGTAAAGTGGGAATTATGGGTAGCTAGGCATAAATTTAAAAGTATATAGAGTATATGTATATTAGGTGAGAGCTTAGGCTAATTAAAGATTCATATTATAGCTCACTTGGCCATGCATATATCCTCACCCTTACCTTAGCCCCATTACAACCTTGAAAAGACCTCATGATGTTTGAATTAGTATGCTAAATATTTGTTGATTGGTTAGATGAAGAACAAGGTTTAGAAGGCATGATTAGAGAAGAATAGAGTGATTAACCCTAGACACTTGAGAGATTAGAGTGATATACATTACCAGTAAGGGTTCAATGCTTAATTCTATGTTCCCTGCTTTCATGAGCTATCTTCTTACAAGTTTACTTGTCTTTTATTGTATAATTTGAATTAGTGAAATCTGATTCATGTTTGTCTTGGAGAACTTATTTATTTTTAACCAAGTAGGTAGAATCATTTTGCATGTAGTTGCATTCAGAAAAGGGGCACCATGTCAAGGAACGCCAACTCTGGAGCAAGCCACTAGCGTTGGCAACATCCAAAACAAGGGGCGTTAGCTTAAGTAACTGCCAACACAAGGAGGGCAATGGGCATTGGCAATGCCCATATTAGAAGGCTCTAGCTCAAACAACGTTGGCTGATGCAATGAACCAAGGGACCATGAAGCCAAGAGTGGCGTTGGTAACGCCATATAGAGAAGTGCCCCCTTGAGGTAACGCTGGTGCAAGGAATTGAAGAGGCCAAGAGTGGCGTTGGTAACGCCCATATACAAGGGCGCCTCCTCAAGACAACACCCATGCCTTGATCCTGGAAGCTAATTCATGTTCATTGTTCATGTTCATGGCTCATACCACTAATTGCTCATGTTCATGAAGCATGCAAGTAATTCATACATGAGGAATTAATATAATGAATTGAAATCATGCATGAGGTAAATCAATGAAGCCATATGAGAAATGCATGCTTAAGGAATGCTAAAGCCAATGAAGAAAGGGAGTATTTGAATCATAGAACAGGGCGTTGGCAACTCCAAGAGAAGGAGCACCTTCTACAAGCAATGCCTACACCACAAAGAAGCCTCCTGGGAAGTGTGTTTTGGGTGTTGGCAACGCCAACATAAGGGATGCTCTCTACAAGCAATGCCCCATGCCACAAAGAATCCCCCTGAAGTGTATCTTGGGTGTTGGCAACTCCCATAATAAGGGGTGCCTCTTCCAAGTAATGCCTGCGATGACTTGGGGTTGGAAACTTAAGTGCTTTTGCGTAAGCATGGGCTGTGCATACGCGTGAATTTGAGTTTTTGCATACGCGTGGGCTGCACGTAAGCGTGACAAGGGATTTTCACTTATGCGTGGGTTACGCTTACGCCTGACCAGTGACACTAACTCCCATATATAATAAAGAGAGCCTCGTTTCAACTAACGCCAGAAACCGAGTCCTGGCATTGGTAACGCCACAATAAAGGGGCGCCGAAGTTGAATAACGCTCAGATTTAAAATGCTTCTGAGTCAAGCCAACTTAAACCCAAAAGCCCAATAAGATCCAACTTGGAAGCAAACTTCAAGAGGAATTGAAAGCATAATTAGTATAAATGTACTGGGACTTTTACTTTTGGCACCTTACTGGCGACTCTCACTTTTAGCTCTTACTTCTTCTTAGCTTTTAGTTTTGATTTCCAATTTTGATCATTTTGTAACTTGAATCATGAGTCACTAACTCTCATTCATTAGGGAGAGGAGCTCTGTTGAATTGAAATGAATTAATTTTTATCTTCTTCTCTTCTTGATTCTATCTTTATTTATCTAAGAGAGAATTTTCGATCTTCAAAGATCCAATTCCATCGGAAGAGGAATTGGATCTATTAGAATTCTATGTGAGCCTTGGAAAAGGAATCATAATAATTCAGTTTGAAACTCTTCTCTCACAATGAATTTGATTTTGATTCAGAACTTGATATGTGACATTTAATCACTCTGAAATTGGGATCTTAGGATTTTTGTAGCTTGGGATTAGAATTCAAGCTTCAAATTGATTATTTAACTAGAATAGCCAATTGATTGAAGTTGCTTAATCTATCAATCCTCATGGGATCGACCTCACGCATAGTGAGTTATTACTTGATTACGACCCGTTGCACTTGCCGATTGGTATTGATTTATCAAATCCGTATCACCTTTTTGTGCCAATGTGTTTAGTTATCGTGTGTGACACTTCGTGCATCGTAATTTCTACTGCACTACTATCTACTCCCTACCCTACTTGTTTGATCTCCCTTGCATTCTTGCCTCAAATGCTTCAGAAATGAGTTGGATTGGGCCAAAATCGGTCCTAAAATCACTTGCCACATGTTCACTTAAGTAAATCACGTGCTGCTACTCGTGCGTATGCATATCCCATGCATACGCACAATTCCAAGGAGATGTGTACGCATTTGCCATGCATAGGTACAACTGGGCAGATTTTCAAAACTTCATTTCTTCATGATTCCTCTACTATTGGATGCTTTTTCTCCATTTCTTCAAACCATTCTTACCTTCTAAATCTTAAATTACTTAAATAAACATATCAAGGTATCGAATGAGATAAAAGTGAATTAAATTTAGAAATTTTAAAGCATAAAAGACATGTATTTCACAATTAAGCACAATTAGAAGAAATTCACAAAAATATGCAATTTCAATGAATAAGTGCAAGATAAGTTGATAAATTTTACTCTTTTCAACCCAAAATTCATCATAAAATATGGATCTATTACTCATTCTTTCAAATTAATCTGAACAACAGAAATCTTAAACCTCAAGGATCATAATACCTCAACTGACCCAAGGAAAATAAGTGAAAAAAAATGAAAATTTTATATGATTTAATGACGGAGGATTTTCGTCGGTAAAGAATTTCTAAATAAAATCGCGTTGCAAGTATAATTCTAAACTGACAGTTAAACCTCAATCAATGTTTAATTAGGTTGTCACAAGTACAAATCCCAATAAAAATAAACCGAAGTATCCAAAGCTCGGGTCGTCTCTCAAGGAATTAAAGGGAAGTGTTTATGTTATTGGTTATGGGAAAGTATATTTTTGGGGTTCTGTAATAAGAAACAAGAAAGTAAAATGGCAAAAAAATAAATTAATAACTAAGAAAGCTCTTAGCAAGGAAAGAGAATTAGAAGTCATATCCTCATTATCATCGTCAATTGTGACGGTAAATGTGAATGGCCTTTACTTAGTTAACCTCTAACTAATGAAGGAAAGTCAAGTGCACATAATCAACTTGAGATCACAAGTCCTAGTCAACTCATAGTAAGAGACTAGATTTAGTGAAGTTCAAGCTAACCAGCAATCTTCAATTACCAATCAACAAGAGACTTTGACAATTCAAGAGTTTTCAAATCATCAACCTAAGCCAAGAACACAAAAACTATTTTAAAATCCAACCAATCATTTTATCAAACATTTAGAAGGTACAAAATAAAAACATAGAAAATTAATAAGAGATAGTAAAATCTACGACTAACAAATGCAAGAAACAATAACACAAATTAAAGAAAGCATTAATAACATGAAAATATAAATTACATTAATAAAGATCAAGAGTAGCAAGAGTGCATAACATAAAGGCAACAAAGTGAAAGAAATCAACAAGAGAAGATAACAAGATAAAATTCTGTAGCTAAGAAGAAATAAGATTAAAAACCCAAAAACCTAGAGAGAGGAGAGAGCCTCTTTATACGAGAATTATCGTCAGTCTAGATTTTCTCTTATAGGAAGAATTACTTCGTTGTAAGCATAGCTCCAAACCAACAAACAACTCTCACATCAAATTTAAATTGGTTTTGTCACAAATACAAACCCCAATGAAAATTAACCGAAGTATTTAAACCTTGGGTCGTCTCACAAGGAATTACAGTGAAGTGGTCAATTATTGGCTATGAAGAACAAATGGGTTTGATTTGTAATTGGAAAGAAAAGTAAATAGCAAGAAAGTAAATAATAAGAATTAATAAAAGAAGGAAAAGAACTCTTGGCTAGACATAGGTAATTGAGATCACCATCCTTGTCTACAAACCATATATGACAATTATGAGGAACCGAGCTCATTAAGTCTACTTCTATGCTTGAAGTATGCCAAATGGCTTTATCAACATCAATCCATAAGTCCTAACCTAGCTACTAATTGACTTAGTAGTAGGCTAGTGTCAATGGTTATCAAATTGACCACATAGGGTTCTCAAATCACCAATTCAATGAGACCCAATGACTCAAGGTCACTCAATTCCCTTAGCCTAGGCCAAGAGTCAAGAAAACTACTCCAAAACTAGTGAAAACATTTTATCAAACACCTATTGTGCAAGAAAAGTAAACATCACAAATTGCAAGAACTAATAAAAGCTACACTAACAAAAGCAAGGAATCAATAATAAACAGAACAATTAACCATAAGAGCATAAAAGAAACATCAATCGCATTAAAGGAAATCCAAATCCAAATCCAACAAGAGCATTCACAAACATAAAAGTGACATCAATGGGAAATTAACACTACAAACCATGAGAATGAAAGATGTAGAAACAAGAAATTATAAGGCAAACATGATGAGAACAAGAATTAAATTCTAGATCTAAGATGCAAATATCCTAAGAACCCTAATTCTAGAGAGATGAGGGAGCTTCTCTCTCTAGAACTAAACTACATGATGCTAAGCTACAACCAATTGCTCCCCCTTTGCTCAATCTTCAATTCTGCATGAAATACCCTCAGAAACGAGTTGGATTTGGGCCTGGGCAGCTCAGAAATCGCCCCAGCGATTTCACTCTAAGTGGGTCACGTGCCAAGCGTCACGCGTGTGCGTGGGTGACGCGTGCGCGTCGTTGGCTAAACCTCTAATCACGCGTACGCATGGATGATGCGTGCACGTGGCCCTCAGTTCTCCAATTGCTCATTTCTTCATGAATCCTCCTCCTTGCCTTATGAACCTAAAATCACTCAACAAACACATCAAGGCATCGAATGGAATTAAAGTGAATTAAAATCACCATTTTAAGGGCATAAAAAGCATGTTTTTACACTTAAGCACAAATTAAGGGAGAATTACAAAGCCATGCTATTTCATTGAATAAATGTGAGAAAAGGTGATAAAATTCTCCAAAATAAGCACAAGATAAACCACAAAATTGGGGTTTATCAAACCTCCCCACACTTAAACCAAGCATGTCCTCATGCTAAAATCAAGAAAGAAACAAAGGGTATCGACATTTATTCAATGCAAACTACCTAAATGCAACTACCTACATGCAATCTTTCTAAATGAATGCAATTACTTTGTCAAAATAAATCAATTCCTAAGAATATATATATATATATATATATATATATATATATATATATATATAAGTACAAGGGCTAAAGCAATAGCAATCAAAGCAAACCCACAATTGAATTGAGTTATTGAAAAGATTTTACAAACTTGCAAGAAAAAATGATCATGGGTGAAAACATGTAATTGAGCGATCGAACCCTCACCGGCTGTGTATCTGCTCTAGTCACTCAAGTGTATGGGGTTGATTCACTCAATTCTCCCCTAATCATGCTTTCCAAGATTTATTTTTCATCTAACAATCAACAATTATTTCATGCATGCATACAAATATCATGAGGACTTTTCCATAGGTTGTAATGGGGCTAGGGTCAAGCCGTCAAGGTAAGATTGTATATGGCTAGGGTCAACTTAAACTTCCCACCTAACCTATATAATAACCTATACAATTTCAAAGCTAACCTAACTACCCATTCTTCACTTTTTCACACACTCATACATTCTCTTTTGATCACCACACATATGCATTGATTTTTATTGAACCTTGAATTTTGGGGCATTTTTGTCCCCTTTTTATTGCTCTTCTTTTTCTTTTTTTTATCTTATCATTTTTTTTATTTTCAAACTAAAATATATACAAAAACATCAATGCATATGATTTACACATGATTAATACATGAGTATGTACCCAATTCCCAAGATTTTCAGCAAAAATATACTTTTATCTCTACCCAATATTCCCAACTCTCCCAAAACCAAATGATAAACACTCTCACTAGCCTAAGCTAATTGATAAACCCATATTTTATGATATATTTTGTGCTTAGTTTGAGTGATTTATTCAATCCTTCACCCACTTATTCATATTAATTGCATGGTTTTACTTTCCCTTCCTTATTATGTGATGTATGTGAAAAACATGTTTCCTATGCTTTAAAATTAATTATTTTAATTACCTTTATTTCCATTCGATGCGTGATTAGTGTGTTGAGTAGTTTCAGATCTTCTAAAGCAGGAATGACTTAAAGGATGGAAAGGAAACATACAAAAATGGAAGGAAAGCACAAAACAGAGTTTTTGGAGAAACTGGCATTCACGCGATCGCATGGGTGACGCGGCCGCATGCCAAGCGCGAAAAGGCATCAACGCGGCCGCATGACTGACGCGACTGCGCGCCTTAAGCAGAACACATATGACGCGGTCGCATGACTGACGCGACCGCGTGACAAGGAAAACTCCGAATGACGCGACCGCGTGACCCACGCGGATGCGTGACAGAGGCCACGCACCAGAAATTGCAGAAAACGCTCCCAGCGAATTCTGAAGCCTTTTTTGGTCCAAATCCAAGTCCAGAAGGCATAGACCAGAGGTTATGAAGTGAGGGAATGCATCTGTTCAAAGAGTCTCAAATTTTTATTTAGTTTTCATGATTTAGATTTAGTTTAGAGAGAGGTTCTCTCCTCTCTCTTCTCTCTTTAGGATTAGGATTTAGAATTAGGATTTTATTCGCTTTCAGGATTATCTCTTTATCAGGTTCAATATTCCTTTTTATTTACTTTTGCAATTTAATTTATGAATTCTTCCATGTTACAGATTACTCTTTTGAATTAATGTTATTTGAGGTATTTCAGTTTAATATTGCTTTCTCTTATTTACATTATTGTTATTCCTATCTGAAGATATTTTTATTCCAGTAGATTTACTTTTTCCCTTTTGGTCTTGGTTAAGAAATCCGTAACTCAGGAGTTATCAAACTCAAACATGAATGATAATTGTTATCTTTGTTAATTAAACTGAACTTCAATAATCCCAATCTTTTCTTAGGAAATAAATAGGATTCGAAGATCAAACCAATTAATCCTTTGACCTTCCTTTATCTTGGTAAAGGTTAACAAAGTGGAATTAAGATTCAATTCTCATCATCATTGATAAGGATAACTAAGATAGGACCTCTTATTTCTCATACCTTGCCAAAAGTTTATTTACAGTCATTTATTTATTTTACTTGCCATTTAAATTACTTGTTCTTCATTTACTTTAATTGCTAATTAAACCATTCGCTCCTCATTCTCAAAACCCCAATTTACAATCTCCATAACCAATAATAAGAACATACTTCCCTGCAGTTCCTTGAGAAGACGACCTGAGGTTTGAATACTTCGGTTATCAATTTATTTAGGGGTTTGTTACTTCTGACAACCAAAACGTTTGTAAGAAAGGTTGATTGCTTGGTTTAGTAACTATACTTGCAACGAGAGTTTACTATAACCTCTAAACCATCAATCTTCAGTTCTTCAAGGAACTGCAGGAAAGTATGTTCTTATTATTGGTTATGGAGATTGTTAATTATGGTTTATCTTGTGCTCAATTGAGTGGATTTTATCAACTCTTTACCCACTTATTCATACTATTTGCACGGTTTTACATTTGCCTTCCTAATTATGTGCTTTGATTAAAAACATGCTTCTTTGGCCTTAAGTTCCCTATGTTTAAATCTCTCTTATTACCATTAGATGCCTTGATATGTGTGTTAAGTGTTTTCAGAGATTATAGGGTAGGAATGGCTCAGAGGATGGAAAGGAAGCATGCAAAAATGGAAGGAATACAAGAAGTTGGAGAAATTGCTAAGCTGTCCAGCCTGACCTCTTCGCACTCAAACGGCTATAACTTTAGCTACAGAGGTCCAAACGATGCGGTTCCAGTTGCGTTGGAAAGCTAACGTCTGGGGCTTCGATTTGATATATAATATGCCATAGTTACTCAGATGCTAGGCGATACGACCGCGTGCTCCATGCGGCCGCATTGCAGTGACGAAAAACCAGCGTGGCAGATTTCGCAACCAGCAATTTCTGGGCTGTTTCTGACCCAGTTTTCGGCCCAGAAAGCACAGATTATAGGCTATAAAGTGGGGGAATGCATCCATTTATAAGCAAGCTTTCAAAATTCACAATTTTAGGAGTAGATGTAGTTTTTAGAGAGAGAGGTTCTCTCCTCTCTCTTAGGATTAGGATTTAGGATTTCTCTTAGTTTTAGGAGTGACTCTCAATCTCAGGTTCAATGTTCCTTTTATTTATTTCTCCAATTTAATTTATGAATATCCATGTCAGATTTAAGTTCTTTTGTGAATGGAATTCGAGGTATTTTCAGATTTAATTTTGCTTTGCTTTATTTATATGAATGCTTTTAATTTAATTTAGATATTTTCCCTTTTGGTTTTGGTTAAATAATTGGTGACTCTTGAGTTATCAAACTCATTGTTGATTGAAAATTGGAATTCTTTAAGAATTAATTTGAATTCCAATAACTCTGAATTTTCCCAAGGAAAGACTAGGACCTGAGGAATAAAAATTAATTCATCCACTTAACTTACCTTCATAGTTAGAGGTTAACAAAGTGGGAGAAAATTTCAATTCTCATTACAATTGATAAGGATAACCAGGATAGGACTTTCAGTTTTCATACCTTGCCAAGAGTTTTATTATCTATTTAATTTAATACAATTTACTTTCTTGCCATTTACTATTCTTGCTTTTTATCTTATACATTAAAAACCCCCTAATTTACAAGACTCATAACCAATAATAAGAACATACCTCCCTGCAATTCCTTGAGAAAACGACCCGAGGTTTAAATACTCGGTTATCAATTTTAAAGGGGTTTGTTACTTGTGACAACCAAAATGTTTGTAAGAAAGGTTAATTGCTTGGTTTAGTAACTATACTTGCAACGAGAGTATACTATAACCTCTAAACCATCAATCTTCAGTTCTTCAAAATGGCGTCGTTGCCGGGGAATTGCAAACGTGTGCCTTATTATTGGTTATTGTAAATATTTTTCTTTTACTTGTTTATTTATTTTTATTTTTGTTTTTTCTTAAATTAAGAGGTTATTGGTTTTTTTTATTCAGTTAAAAAAAATTCAAAATTTAAAACTCAAATTTCAAATTTCAATTTTCAATTTTCAAAATTCAAATTTAAAAATTTAATATTCAAAATTCAAATTTCAGATTTCAAATTTCAAATTTTAAAATTCAAATTTCAAAAATTTAAAATTCAAAATTTAAAATTTAAAATTTCAAAATTTAATTTTCAAATTAAAAATTTAAATTTCAATAACCTTTTAATTTAATTTTTTTTTTTTGTTTTCGTTACTATTATGAGTTCTCACCCCTCTCGCTTTGAATTTGGTTCTAATAATGTTGAAAGGAATGGAAGCTACAGCAGGAACATGCATCAAGGTCTAAGTAATCAAAGATGGATGGAGCCAAAAGGGTCTGATCAACCTTTTAGGCAACAACACCCTCCAAGATATCATGGGCAAGGACCACTCAACACTGCATACCAAGCTGGTAGATATGGTGGACCCCCTTGTATTTACCAACAAGCCCCACCCTGTGCTTATAGACCATCCTCTCAACATAGCTTTGAACCACCAAACTCACAAGCCCCCTTACACCATTTACCTCCATATGACCCTAACCCACATCCACCATACCAACCACCCTATGAACCGAATGAGCCATACATAGATCCACCCCAACCTCCATTGGATAACAATACACTCATCTCTAACATCATTGGTCTCACCTCTACACTCCAAAATCTTATATCCCGCATGAACCAACTGTAACGACCCAATTTTCAATATGTCTAGATCATACCGGAAACTGAGCGCTACTAATTTGTCTTCCTAATTATTATCTATTATTTATCATATGAGCCTGATTCGTTGTTAAAAACGTAGTTAATTTGCGAGGTGTATTTTTTTTTTGAAAATGTTTGGATTAATAGACAGAATCATTTATAATCAATTCACAAATAATAACAGATAAAACAGTTATAAACAATCACACATAAATACATCACAAGTAGTTGACAACATTCGGTGATTTAGCCTTTATTAGAATATAGACTGTTAGTTAGAACGCCCCTAGATATAGCTAAATAATATCTATATACATGTATATACACACAACATCCCAGGTCCTGACCTGTTCAAGAGGTCCCTAAGCTGGCACCTAGGCTAGCCTAGACTCTATACTCACCTAGTCCCTCTAAACTACTAAAGCAAGGGAAAGTACGTTCTAAGTCTTCACAACTCAAGTCAGGTGGAACGTCATCAAAAGATAGAACATCATCTGCTACTCCTCTGCACGATCAGACTTTTCCACAGGACGTCTCTCTGGTACCTCATGAAATATCCACAAAATAGGAATCTCGTACACAGGATTTAGGTTAAAGTGCGCATACGAAGGGGTGCAGACGTTGGCTGGTCTCAGTATTTAGAAAACACAGATAAGTAGAGAAGATAGAGAAAACAGATAGCAGAACACAAACAGAAGAATATAAGAAAATATTACAAGCGCAGAGAATGGAATACAAACAAGGAAAGCATACACTCATACCACAAACATAACAAAGGAAATGCGCAACCAAGTATGATGCATGTCTAGCCCTAGTGCAGGTAATGAGCTCATCTGTCGGTTACTAACCCGCTCCCGACGTTATCCAGCAACCTCTGTCTGGATAAGACTTTCCTATTGGCTATACCCCTGTGTACAGGAAATAACCCCTCTGCCACCACAGGGTCCACTGCACGCAGGAAATAACACATCTGCCACTGCAGGGATGTACGCCGACACACCTTCTGTATACAGGAAATAACCCCTTTGCCACTACAGAAATGGAACAGGTGGTCACGGTACTTCTGTAGCAGGAAATAACCCCTCTGCCTTACAGAAATAAAATATGGATCTATACCATAGGAAAGCGTTCTCAGTGATCACACCATTATCTATCTGACTGCCTCACTGCAGCAGATGATCATACAAGTATATCTGGAGTTGCCTTAACGCAACAAATGAATAAACACATCTCTTGGGTTGCCTAAAGCAGCAAATCATCACATAATCATTCTCATTATCATCATTCATCATCATTCTCATTATTCATCATCATTTTCACATTCTTATGCAGTACCTCTTTCTTTCTCTGTTCAACCATACTGTACAAACTTTACATCTTTCACTTTTACAACATCTTAATTCAAACCATTTCTCTTTATCACATTACTCTTTTCCCTTTTTCTTTTTACTTTGCTCTGATTACTCTTTTCTCTGTATCCCTTTATTCTGCTATGGTTACTCTGTTCTTTGTGTTTCTTTACTCTGCTCTGATTTCTCTATTTAACGTATGTATTTAAAGCTTATGTAAATTTCGGTATGAATAGTTAGTCTGTCCCAAGTATAGGTTCATTAAGTCTATACTGAAACAGTTTAACTTTTCATATAATACCTAACCCTATTCGCAATTCCAGGACTAACTATGTTGCCCTAGTTCGTTCACTAGTCTCTGTCTGTTTTTCTGTCATTAAAACTTTACAGACTTTTCTTTGGTTCTTATCTTTTCTTCAACTTTTTATCTTTCCTTTATCTTTGCCTCACTAATATGTTCTTACCACTCCCTAAGTATTTTATGAAGGTAATTATGAGATTCTGCGCTTAAAGTTGTCTTTCTAAGGCTTTTACAGAAAACTGCCTTTTCCGCATTATTTTATTATTTTTATTAAAATATTATTTTTAATTAAATATTATTATTTAATATTTTATTATAATTTATTATTTTATCATTAAATTTTCGAAAATTAACTTACTTTTACTTTTAACCTTTAAAATTCACTTTTTACCACCCGTAACTTTTAATATTTCTACTTTTACCACCCTAACTTTCAGAAATTACCAAATAACCCCTCAAACACCAAAATAATTACTTCCTTGCCCTTTCTAAGATCTAAAAGGTGTTCTTCAATGTTCTTCACCACACTCAAAGTGTTCTTCGTGTTCTTCAAATTCTTTCTCTGCTTTTACCTGTTTTTCAATCTTTTTAGCAACTGATTTTTACCAAAATTCATAATAAATTAGCAGCTACTAAAACCCCATCTTTTCTATATGATTTCAACACAAATTGAACCTCAATTTAAGCTTAGGTTTTCATTTTTCCAGCTGCCCAAGAACATGAACTTTAAAGCTTGAATTTCATCAAATTTCATCAAAATTTCACCAAATTTTCACCAAGAATCAATAATATATGCAACCAATTTTTAGCACAGCCAAATCATACAATATTCACACAACTCAAATACAAATATTCAAGATTAATTTTGTGACACCCTACCTGGTTTTGCTGCTCCTAATTCAGTTAGACTTTCAGGTGGTCCTTAAGTACTTTTTCCTCCTAAATCACATCAAGAACAACTTTAAATCCAAAAACTCTCAACTGACCAAATCTCACTTAGTATGTTAGGAAGAGATATCTCACCTTAGAATTACTGGAAATTCACGTTTCTTGGCCCTCAAGTCAAGTTAAGCATGATTCCTAAGGAAGAACATCAAGAAAACACATATTTTGCATGGTTTTCCTTGAAAACCGAATTGAAATGGGAGGGAGACAGCCATCTCACCTTATTTACATCCTTGATAAGTTACATGGTTATGTAGAGGAAGAAGAGAGGATCATTTTGGTCAAATCGGAGTTTTGATTTGAGTTTTAGTTCAGAAGAAATCAAGATTTGAAGATTAAGTGTTCATGAAAGTTTCTCTCTTTTCTCTCGTTATTTTCGGCCAAAATGATGAAATGAGACAGCCTTGAAGGTCTTGGGGGTGTAAGGTGAGTTGTGATTGGTTGGCTTGGAGGTGGATTAAAATAATATTAAAATATCTCTGGTGTACAACTACTAAAACTAGGTGTATCAGAACACTCGTAAAAACATCTCTAAAAATTATTTTCTGAGCTACTAGCATAAATGACACTAGTAACATATTTATTATGAGAATAGTACATGTATAATGAGGCCTTAGCATTGCAAAATTCATCAGAAAGTGTTGGTGCTAAGCTGCACCAGTAAACCGTAAACCCGGTTAAACCGATTTTCTGTTTTTAACTAAAACTGACCAGGTAACCTTATAATATTATTCAAGAAGCTTCTAATACTAATATAATGATAATATCATCCTATTATCTCTCTTCTCTCATAAATCGAGTCCGTTTCGTCAAACTGAGACTATTTACAAAAAACCAAATCAAAACTTCTAACCGATACGGTTCAAAAACCAGGTTCTTCGTGACCGCGTTATTGAGCGTGTCTCGGAAAAGGTTCTAACTTAAAGATGACATAATGACAATGAGGATTGAGATACTTGATGATATATCAAAGGTTTTCCCCTTACTGATCTTCCGGAGAAATCCGTACTTTCAGAAAAGATTTCGCGTTCTCGAAAACCGGGGTTGTTACACCAACCCTCTACCTCCAATATTCAACCCTCAAGCTCTAGTGCACTTCCTTTTCAACCACATAATGATCTTTTCATCCCATCACCACCCTCCATGGGAGAGCACCCACATCCATCAATCCAAGAGCAAGATGATCCCAATCATGCTATTTATATGGAACAGGAAAGAAAGAATCATCTTCGCGAATCCATACTTCATAAGGAGCTAGAGGAGGCCCTACGAGTAAAGGTAGGAGAGACCCTTGAAGATGAAGGAGTAGTTGAAAGGAGTTGTCATGGAAAGAAAATCATCGAGGATGAGTACGATCTTATACTTAAATAACTGGACAAAGCAGCAATTATTAAAAAGGAAGAAGTGGTTGCAGACTTAAGAGATGTTGTACCTCCATTGGAAAGTCCAGTCACAGAGCCTCCTTCCACGGTGTTTGATGTTGATGTTGAGGAAAGCATACAACCTCCAAGGCAGATCATGGTTGAAGACTTTGAAGGGGATGATCGAGAGATGGATTCAATCATTGATAAATTCTTATCTACAATTGAATCCTCTTCCATTGGACTTGACATGAAAATTAAAGAAGAAGAAGCACAACCTCCCATGCCCTCGGTAAGCAATGAAGAAGAGATTGAATTGGAAGAAAGCTACCAAGAGGAAGAGGTTGATATTGAAGAAACTTGCAAAGAGGTGGAAGTTGTCAAAGAGCACAAGGGAGTGGAGCTTGAAATCACCTTGCCAAAGTTATTGGAGACTCCTCCCCCTAAATTGCCATCATCCTTCACAACATTCAAGTGGGTAAAATTCATATCCCTTAGCTTTCTAATTCCACTTGAATATAGGCTACTGGAGACGGATGGTCAACTTAGAGCTCGTTGTGGCATAAAGAGTGAGAGGAAGATGGTCAGTGGTAAGAATTGTCCTGCAAGGTTCATTATGGTTGGAAGCTCAAAGTTTAAATGCAAGGGTTGGGGTAGAGCTCAATGGAATGGGTCTAGGAAGCTGTTTGGTAGATGCAGTGAGAATTCAAATTACTTATCACCCGGCTGAAAAAATACAAATCCCAACAAAAATGGGTGTAAAAGCAAGGTTTGAGATCCTGGAATCTGCTCTGGCATTTGTCACCCCGGGAGCCTAAGAATCTGTTTGAAGCTTCTTAAGGGCTTTACATGCCTAGTTTGGGATCCCGGAGGCTACTGGAATTACAAACATTGGTGGAGATTCCTGGATGAGTTCAAGCACAAGCCACCATAACAGGGAGCTCACCAAATGTCCAACTTAAAGACTATAACTAAAAGTGCTAGGTGGGAGACAACCCACCATGGTATAATCGTTCCTTTCTCAATTTTAATTTTATTTCATTTTGTTTGTTTTTCGTTTTATTTTATTCTATTTTTATTGAACCTGGATTTATTCATACCATCCACATCTGCATTTTACATTCTGCATACTACATATTGCATATTTAAAAAAAAAAAGCACGTACGCGACGCGGCAGCGTCGCTGACGCGTCCGCGTCACCAGTGCATTGGGAAGAAAAGAAATCGAACAGAAAGTCACGCGAGAGCATGGCTGGAGGCGTGCCTTTGGCATAAATCACCCCACGCAACCGCGTCGCCCACGCGTTCGCGTCATGTGGGAACTTTGGCCTCCCACGCGACCGCGTCACCCACGCGGCCGCGTGACACAAAATTCGACGTCAAAAGGGTGCATAGCCGAAAGTTATGCTGGAGTGGTGCTGGATTGGTGCTGAACGCACAGCCTTACCACGCGGACGCATGGCTCACAAGTCCGCGTCATATCCCCATGATGGCCACTCACGCGATCGCGTCGACCACGCCACTGCGTCACCCTGGATTTTGGCAATTCCAAGTTTCGAACAGAGAGTTGTGCGAGCGCGAGGCTGCCCTCACGCCAGTAGCATAAACTGTGTCACGCGACCGCGTGACCAACGCGACCGCGTCAATCCGTATAAGTGCAAGTCACGCGACCGCGTGCCCCACGCGTCCACGTCGCTTGCGCCGCACAGCTTATCCTAATTTGCCAAATATCTTATCTTTTCTTCCCCAATCCTAATTTTTCCTCCCTCCTTTCTTACTTACTTCTTCTTTCCTTCTTTCCCTTCTCATTCTTCTTATCTTTTATTTTATTTTACTTAATTTATTTGAATATTTCATTCATTGCATTTTAATTTAGTGCATATTTTTATTTTTTTTCTAAATTTATTATTTTTTCTTTGGTGTTGAATTTTCTTATTTCACTGTTGCATCTTCTCTTGAAATATTTTGGGTGCTTAGTAACTTGTTTTATTCTGATTGGGTAACATTATTTAAATCAATGCTAATCTTTTATGATACTCGTACTTCTCTTGCATTGATATGAACTTATACTATCTTGCATTACCCACATTCCCCTCTCCTTTGTTGCAAATTCTGCACCACTGGTATGCCATGGCTTCTATTGTTTTCTCACGTACATGTTGAAGCTTCCATGTAATTGAGACCCTTATCTTTTGGCATTAACCCACCCATACTTCATTTATTTTCTTATCTTTACTTCTGGGTATTACTGTTCTTCTTTTTCTCTTCTTTCAGGCTGGCCACCTAAGACGGAAAAAGGGAGAAACTTCTAAAAGGGGAGACAAATAAGTCCATCTGCACAATCCTTGAAGGAAAGCATCAGTTGGAACAACCCGTCCACCTACACATCTTGGCATGCACCGAGGACGGTGAAATCTTTAAGTGTGGGGAGGTCGATACCGATCTCCATGGGTTAGCTATTTTCTTCTCAACACCAATATTTTATTTAGTACATTGTTACATTTGCATGTTTCACTGCATGATTGTTTGATTTTTTTGCATTTTAGCCACTGCTTGGTTAAAATAATAATTTTCTTTTTTAAGATCCTATTTTTGAAAAAATTTCACTAATTTAAATTGAAAAATTTTTTGTGTTAAACTTGTTTGAAGTTATATTTGAAACATGGTTTTTGAGCCAAAGAACACACAACCTGTGAGATTTGAGCTTATTTATATGGTTACATTATTTAACCATAAAAATTTTTATTCTTGTGTGTTTTCTTCTCTATAATTGCAATCTTTGCTTTGTTCCATTCTATATATCCACTATTTAGTGTATTTACATCTTTGCATATGATTGAGGCCATTATTTGATTTTAGCTCACTTATCCCAAATAAGCCTACCCTTTACATCACCCTTGTTAGCCACCTTGAGCTTTTTAATCCCCATTTGTTCTATATTTTACCACATCACTAGCCTTAAGCGGAAAATAAATTAATTATCCCAATTGAATCTTTGGTTAGCTTAAAATAGTGTGTTAATTAAGTGTGGGGAAACTGTGGAAACATGGGTTAATAAGGGAATGTGTTATATTTTTAATTTGATAAAATATTTGGAATTTGGGTACCTACTCATGTGAGACTAGAAAAATTAAAAATCCATGTGTATTGATAAGTTATGTTTATTTTTCTATTTAAAAAAAAAGAGAGAAAGAGAAAAAGAAAAGAAAAAGAGCAAATTAAATAAGGGGACAAAAATTACCCTAATGTTAAGTTAATGAAAAATCAATGCACATGTGATAAATTAAAAAGAAAAGTTGATACATGAGTATGTGATGCAAAAGTGGGAATTTTGGGTAGCTAGGCATGAATTAGAATTATATAGAGTATATATATGTTAGGTGAAAGCTTAGGTTAGTCAAGGATTCAATTTATAGCTCACTTAGCCATATATATACCCTCACCCTTACCTTGGCCCCATTACAACCTTGAAAAGACCTCATGATGTTTGCATTGGTACATTAAATACTTGTTGATTGGTTAGATGAAGAACAAGGTTTAGAAAGCATGATTAGAGAAGAGTAGAGTGAATTACCCTATACACTTGAGAGATTAGAGTGCATATACACTACCAGTGAGGGTTCAACGCTTGATTCTATGTTCCCTGCTTTCATGAGCTATCTTCTTACAAGTTTACTTGTTTTTTTATTGTATGATTTGAATTAGTGAAATCTGATTTATATTTGTCTTGGAGGACTTATTTACTTTTAACCAAGTAGGTAGAAACATTTTTGTACTTAGTTGCATTCATATAGATAGGTTGCATTTCATATTAATCTACCATTCCTCTTCATCTTTATAGCTTCTCTTGAGCTTAGCATGAGGACATGCTAATGTTTAAGTGTGGGGAGGTTGATAAACCACTATTTTATGGTTTATCTTGTGCTCAATTGAGTGGATTTTATCAACTCTTTACCCATTTATTCATACTATTTGCATGATTTTACATTTGCCTTCCTAATTATGTGCTTTGATTAAAAACATGCTTCTTTGGCCTTAAGTTCCCTATGTTTAAACCTCTCTTATTACCATTAGATGCCTTGATATGTGTGTTAAGTGTTTTCAGAGATTATAGGGCAGGAATGGCTTAGAGGATGGAAAGGAAGCATGCAAAAGTGGAAGAAATACAAGAAGTTGGAGAAATTGCTAAGCTGTCCAGCCTGACCTCTTCGCACTCAAACGACTATAAATTTAGCTGCAGAGGTCCAAACGACGCGGTTCCAGTTGCGTTGGAAAGCTAACGTCCGGAGCTTCGATTTGATATATAATATGCCATAGTTACCCTGACGCTAGGCGACGCGACCGCGTGCTCCATGCGGTCGCATTGCAGTGACAAAAAACCTGCGTGGCAGATTTCGCAACCAGCGATTTTTGGGCTGTTTCTGACCCAGTTTTCGGCCCAGAAAGCACAGATTAGAGGCTATAAAGTGGGGGAATGCATCCATTCATAAACAAGCTTTCACAATTCACAATTTTAGGAGTAGATGTAGTTTTTAGAGAGAGAGGTTCTCTCCTCTCTCTTAGGATTAGGATTTAGGATTTCTCTTAGTTTTAGGAGTGATTCTTAATCTCAGGTTCAATGTTCCTTTTATTTATTTCTCCAATTTAATTTATGAATATCCATGTCAGATTTAAGTTCTTTTGTGAATGCAATTCGAGGTATTTTCAGATTTAATTTTGCTTTGCTTTATTTATATGAATGCTTTTAATTTAATTTACATATTTTCCCTTTTGGTTTTGGTTAAATAATTGGTGACTCTTGAGTTATCAAACTCATTGTTGATTAAAAATTGGAATTCTTCAAGAATTAATTCGAATTCCAATAACTCTGACTTTTCCCAAGGAAGGACTAGGACCTGAGGAATAAAGATTAATTCATCCACTTAACTTACCTTCATAGTTAGAGGTTAACAAAGTGGGAGAAAATTCCAATTCTCATTACAATTGATAAGGATAACTAGGATAGGACTTTCAGTTTTCATACCTTGCCAAGAGTTTTATTATCTATTTAATTTAATACAATTTACTTTCTTGCCATTTACTATTCTTGCTTTTTATCTTATACATTAAAAACCCCCAATTTACAAGACTCATAACCAATAATAAGAACATACCTCCCTGCAATTCCTTGAAAAGATGATCCGAGGTTTAAATACTCGGTTATCAATTTTAAAGGGGTTTGTTACTTGTGACAACCAAAACGTTTGTAAGAAAGGTTGATTGCTTGGTTTAGTAACTATACTTGCAACGAGAGTTTACTATAACCTCTAAACCATCAATCTTCAGTTCTTCACTAATCAAAGATCCAAATTAAGGACATTTATTGTTTTTTGCTTTAGGCTTGTAATGTGCTAAAATTAAGAACAAATGGGTTTAACATAGGCTCAAAGTTGGTTAACAATGGAAGTTAAAAGGTAAGGCTATTTAGGTAAGTGAGCTATTTGAAACAATTGCCTCAATCATATAAATGCATGTATACACAAAATAATGGACATAAATAATCAAACAAATCAAAGATTACAATCATAGAAAGAGAATAATTCACACAAGAATGAAAATAAGTGGTTATATGATGTAACCACACAATTAGGCTCAAGTCTCACATGCTTGTGTTCTGAGCTCAAAAATCATGTTCCATAGTATATATAATTCAAGCAAGTTCTAAAATTTTTTTTTTCAATCAATTGGGGTGTCCTATAGATAAAATCCTTGAAAATTTTCATTATTTTGACTAAGCTTATTGTGTATATGTATGCGAAACAAGAGAATGCAACTAAAAATCCTAAAAGACCTAAAAATAAAATGCAAAAGTGTTGGGATTAGAAACTTGTCACCCAAAAGTGCCAACTGGTTGGACGACCTTTCCACACTTAAAAGTTTGTACCATCCTCGGTGCACTAAAAAAAATGAGCAAGTGGGTATGGCGATTTTCTGAGGTGCCACCTTCAGCTGGCGGGTCAACCGGTGCTGCATGTTCTTCCTTCCACTTCCGTTTTTGCTTATGGTGCATCAATCATGAAAAACAAAAATAAACACCGTAAGATGAGAAAATACAAAAGCAAGGAAGCGTAAATTATCGGAATGAGGTAAATCACTAGGATTGAGTGAGTGAACCAATGTGTGACATTGATAAAAGTAAGTGTGGGAGTTCTAAGATGCGCGCGGTCTAGAACACTCACTAGCATGGAAACTATGTCACATTTACACAAAGAGAGTATGTACTTCACTCATCCTAATGTGCTTAAGATGCTCTAAACTTGTGGGTTAAGAAAACCAAACAAGCAATAAAGAAGCATGAAAGCATTCAAGCCAAAAACCTATGGATGCATATGATCAAGAAACTCAATGCATTAAGATAAATGCACAACATCCATCAAGAAATTACCTAATCAAAGAAAAGGTTTCAAATTACATGGTGGCCAAATCATGCAATTCAAGAAGAGTTAAAGTGCTTTGAAGGCAATGCCATTCACTTGGTATTCACAATCGTTCAACAACGAAACTCAAAATCATGTATCAAAATATAACCTCAACAATAAAATCCAACAATGACAATTAACACAATGATGTTAAACTAACATCTCATCAATAATCAGCATCAATATATAGTACACAAGATTAAGAATCTAACACTTATAATGAAAAATAGAAACTAAATACAGATGAAACTAATTCAATAGCCAACTAACTAAACTAACTAGTGGTTGATGGTGTTTGGTAGTGTTGGATGATGGGTGAAGAAGGGAAAGAAAAGAGAAGAAGAAAGAAGAAGGAAAGAGATGGAAAGAAGAGAAGAAAAGAAGTGAGATGAAGAAGGCAATCCACGCGTGCACGTGCATCGACGCGTGCGCGTGGAAGTGGCAAAACGGGAGCGATGCGTATGCGGCGTTTATGCATACGCGTGAGTTTACTTGCGTGAAAGGCACAATGTTCACATGACGCAGGCACAACTCTCGAGAAAATGGCTTGGAGGTGAAGTTTTAGCATCCACGCGTGACGCGTGCGCGTGGATAGTCGAAAATGCTTGTGTCACGCGTACGCGTGAGTGACGCGTGCGCGTGGGTTGGTGCCCTATTTTTCAAAATTTTTCTATGTTTTTGTACCAAACCAAGCATTCCAAACCTCCAAACAGCTACCAAAACACCATAAAACCTTATTCAACATATTAAACTACCAACTAAACTCAACAAACCAATAAAAACATGAAATTAAGCTAATTTTATCAATATTTACAAAAAGAGAAAAAGGAAAGATTTTACCATGGTGGGGTGTCTCCTACCTAGCACTTTTGTTTATTGTCCTTAAATTGGACATTTGGTGGGGGTCCTTGCTATGGTGGTTTATGCTTGAATTCATCCTTGAATCTCCACCAATGTTTTCATCTCCAATGTCCACCAGGATCCCAAATTAGGTGCATAAAACCCTCGAGTAAGCTTAAGTAAATGACAAGGCCCCAAGAGTTTTGATTGTTGAAATGAATTCCAGGGTCCCAAACCTTGTTCTTGTACCCATCTTCTCGTTGACCACCATAGTTAAATTTGGGTGACAAGGCTTGTGAATTCTCAATTAAGCATCCAAACATTCTCCGAGACCCTTGCAATTTGGTTCGATACCAACCGTTGCTATTCAACTTTGAGCATGCAACCATCATGAACTTAGAATGATGTCTCCAGCCACTACACAACTCTCTCCTACTCTTAACTCCCCAAAGGGCTCTAAGTTGACCATCATTTTCAAGCAAACCATATTCAAGTGAGAAAGTAAAGCTTAGTGATAGGAATTTTACCCACTTGAATGTTGTGTTGGATGATGGTGACTTAGGAAGGGAGACCTCCCCACACTTAGCCAATGCGAGATCCATTCCCTTGTGGTCTTCCTTTGCAACTTCCACCTCTTTGCAAGCTTCTTTAAGTTCAATTCCTTGCTCACTAACTTCTTCTATACACCTCTCATTGCTTAAACCATGTGTCGGAGGTTGTGCACAGTCCTCCTTGTCATCAATTTCACAACACAATGAGGGAGGTTCATCAATTCCAAAAGACACATTGGTTGGTGTGGAATCTTCCTCAATAATGGAGCTTACTTCTTGCTCAACCTCTTCCTCTTAGTAACTTCCTTCCAGTTCGATCTCTTCTTCATTGCTTACCAAGGGTATGGGAGGTGAGGTATCTTCTTCTTCACTCTTTATGTCAAGCCCAATGGGAGAGGATTCAATTGTACATAAGAATTCATTAATGATTGAATCCATCTCTTGATCAACCTCTTCAAAGTTTTCCACCATGATATGTCTTGGAGGTTGTACACCCTCCTCAACATCAATATCAAGCTTCTTGGAAGAGGTCTCTATGATTCTACACTCCCATGGACTTCCAACATCTCCTAGATCTTCAACCGCTTCTTTCGGCTCAATTATCTCAACTTTCTCCCCTTGTGACAATTCTTGCTTCAACTCCTCTTCTCCACCTTGAAGCTCCAAATTCACTCCCTCACTATGCTCCTTGATTTCTTCTCCACATTCAACAATGAGAGTGCCTTGGTCGCATAGGCTTACCCGAGAGGGGACCATGTTACTAACGGTTTCTACTATGGTGACAAGCACGACTTCTATCTTCTTAAACTCTTCTTCATGCTTCATACACCTAGCAAGGAGCTCTTGTTGTTCTTGCCAAAGGATTGGGAAGGTCCATCCATTGGTGGCGGTGGTCGAGAGGATTCATTGTTTGGGGGGAAGGGTTCATAATTGGAAGGTGGTTCATCTTGGTAAGGGTATGGAGATGGTGTATATGTAGGTGATTCTTAGGAGTATTTATGCTGGAATTGTTGTGGTTCTATGTATGGTTTATATGGCTCAGACGGTGGTTGGTATCGTGGATACGGATTAGGGTCATATGGAAGTGATTGGGGGTAAGGGGCTTGTGAGTAAGGTGGTTCAAAACCATGTTGAGGAGGTGGTTCATAGGTATATGGTGGTGGTTGTTGACAATCACAATAAGGGTCACCACATCCATTAGATTGATATGCATTAGGATTGGAATTCCTTGAGGAGTGATCAGTTCCTTGAGGCTCCTCCCATCTTTGATTTTCAAATCCTTGATGCACATCCTCATTGAAGCTTCCATTTCCTACAACATAATTTGAACTAAACTCATAGCCAAATTGATGAGAATTCATAGTGACAATAGAAAATAAAAACAAATACTAATAAGAACTAATAAAAACTAACTCCTAAAACAAACAAAAACTAGCAAAGAAGCATATTAACATATATACAATAGCCAATAACATAACATTATTACAATTCCCCGGCAACGGCGCCATAATTTTGATACGAGAATTATCGTCGGTCTAGATTTTCTCTTATAGGAAGAATTACTTCGTTGTAAGCATAGCTCCAAACCAACAAACAACACTCACATCAAATTTAAATTAGTTTTGTCACAAATACAAACCCCAATAAAAATTAACCGAAGTATTTAAATCTCGGGTCATCTCACAAGGAATTGCAGTGAAGTAGTCAATTATTGGCTATGAAGAACAAAGGGATTTGATTTGTAATTAGAAAGAAAAGTAAATAGCAAGAAAGTAAATAATAAGAATTAATAAAATAAGGAAGAGAACTCTTGGCTAGACATAGGTAATTGAGATCACCATCCTTGTCTACAAACCATATATTGACAATTATGAGGAACCGAGCTCATTAAGTCTACTTCTATGCTTGAAGTATGCCAAATGGCTTTATCAACATCAATCCATAAGTCCTAACCTAGCTACTAATTGACTTAGTAGTAGGCTAGTGTCAATGGTTATCAAATTGACCACATAGGGTTCTCAAATCACCAATTCAATGAGACCCAATGACTCAAGGTCACTCAATTCCCTTAGCCTAGGCCAAAAGTCAAGAAAACTACTCAAAAACTAGTGGAAACATTTTATCAAATACCTATTGTGCAAGAAAAGTAAACATCACAAATTGCAAGAACTAATGAAAGCTATACTAACAAAAACAAGGAATCAATAATAAACAGAACAATTAACCATAGGAGCATAAAAGAAACATCAATCGCATTAAAGGAAATCCAAATCCAAATCCAACAAGAGCATTCACAAACATAAAAGTGACATCAATGGGAAATTAACACTACAAACCATGAGAATGAAAGATGTAGAAACAAGAAATTATAAGGCAAACATGATGAGAACAAGAATTAAATTCTAGATCTAAGATGCAAATATCCTAAGAACCCTAATTCTAGAGAGATGAGGGAGCTTCTCTCTCTAGAACTAAACTACATGATGCTAAGCTACAACCAATTGCTCCCCCTTTGCTCAATCTTCAATTCTGCATGAAATACCCTCAGAAACGAGTTGGATTTGGGCCTGGGCAGCTCAGAAATCGCCCCCAGCGATTTCACTTTAAGTGGGTCACGTGCCAAGCGTCACGCGTGTGCGTGGGTGACGCGTGCGCGTCGTTGGCTAAACCTCTACTCACGCGTACGCGTGGATGACGCGTGCGCGTGGCCCTCATTTATCCAATTGCTCATTTCTTCATGAATCCTCCTCCTTGCATGCTTTTCTCTTCACTTCTTCCATCCAATACTTGCCTTATTAACCTGAAATCACTCAACAAACACATCAAGGCATCGAATGGAATTAAAGTGAATTAAAATCACCATTGTAAGGGACTAAAAAGCATGTTTTTACTTGTAAGTACAAATTAAGGGAGAATTACAAAACCATGCTATTTCATTGAATAAATGTGAGAAAAGGTGATACAATCCCCCAAAATAAGCATAAGATAAACCACAAAATTGGGGTTTATCACCTCTCTTTCTAGAAACCTACATCTAAAACCTAGTGTGTGTGAATGAATGATGAATGATCCATGTTGATGAGCGGATATTTTATACGCTTTTTGCCATCATTTTCACATAGTTTTTAGTATGTTTTGTTTAAGTTTTATTAAGTTTTCATAGGTTTTAGTGTAAAATTCAAATTTTGGGATTCTACTTTGATTTTTTTGAGTTTTTATGCAATTTTAGGTATTTTCTGGCTGAATTGAGGAGCTGGAGCAAAAGTCTTATTCAGAGACAGAGAAAGCACTGTAGATGCTGTTTAGATCTGACCTCCTTGCACTCGAAAGAGCTCTTCTGGAGCTACAGAAGTCCAAATAGATCGTTCTCAATGGTTATGGAAAGCTAAGATCCAGAGTTTTCCAGAAAAATATAATATTTTATACTTTGCTTCAGAATTGACGGCCCAAAATGGGCGTTCAATTCCAGCCTCCTGCCCTATTCTGGCGTCCAGCGCCCAAAGGAGAAGAGACCAGCGTCCAACACCCAAAAAGGACCCCCTAGCCAGCGTTCAATGCCCTAGAAGCCTTCTAGCACATGAATCTCAATCAAGCTCAGCCCAAACACTCACCAAGTGGGTCCCGAAAGTGGAGTTTAGCATTAAAAGACTGTTTTACCCTCCTTATGTAATCTTTAGTCATTAGTTTAGTATTTAAGGGAATACATCACTCTTTGTTAAGGATCTTCCAGCATATTTTCAAATTCCACATTGTATTTTCTATCAGTATGAGTTTCTAAACCTCCTAGATTGAGGGGAGGAGTTCTCCTGAGTTATTATGAATGCGTTAAACCGGCACAAGGTTATCTCATTCTACATGGGTTCAGAGTGAGTCTTTCATCGAACAATGATGAACCACTAGCTTGATTATATATCTCTAAGACGGCTAATCCACGACTTCGTTGGGGACTTCTCGAGACATCATTTCAGCCGAGATACGGGGAGATTAGAGTCTTTATGGTAAAGGCTAAAACCAAGGGCACAGCATTCTCTGATCCGGAAGATTTGACTTTGTCTGTGGCGTTTTGAGTAGGATCACTAAGGAGAATGAACTGCAGGAGCTTCACCCTCAATCAGACTGGATTCGCACTAACCTCGGGGTTCAGATCTGGAGGAGCATTGACGATCTCTTAAGAAAGGCGTTGATCACATATAGCCTGCCATAGAAGAAATCATTCACAGTTGAAGAAGACAGTAAGACCGGAATTATCCAGAAGAACAAAGCATCTCCAAGCCTTAACCATCTTCATATCATTGCATTCACCATCAACTGAGTAACGTTTTAGTTACTTTCTTTTTATGCGCTTTAAACAAACAAACAACTTTTCTATCTGCCTGACTAAGATCTACAAGATAACCATAGCTTGCTTCAAATCACAATCCTCGTGGGATCGACCCTGACTCACTCAAGTATTACTTGGATGACCCAGTGCACTTGCTGATTTAGTTGTGCGAAGTTTAATTCCGTGGACCATATGTCCAGCTCGACTCCCCAGCCTCTTGTCTTCATTTTTGGGCCTGAAACTAGGTCAAAAGAAACCAGAAATCGCCCCAACATTTTCTCATAACTGAGGCACGTGACGCTTGTCACGCGTATACGTCAGCCACGCATACTCGTCATTGAACCTTGCACCTGGCCACGCGTAGGCATCAGCCACGCGTGCGCGTCGTTTGGTTATGGCTTGGTCACGCGTACACGTCATCTATGCGTACGCGTCGGGATCAGCTTCTCAAATCTCCAAATTCTTGTGTTTCTTCCACTTTGGCATGCTTTCTTTCCATCCTCAAGCCATTCCTGCCGTATAAAACATGAAAACACTTAACACACATATCACGGCATTGAATGGTAATAAGAGAAGATTAAAAATCAGCAATTTTAAGGCCTAAGAAGCATGTTTTCAATCATAGCACAAAATTAGGAAGGAAACTTAGAACATGCAATTTACATGAATAAGTGGGAGGATAATTGACAAAACCCACTCAATTCAATCCAAAATATATCATAAAATAGTAGTTTATCAATCTCCCCACACTTAAACATTAGCATGTCCCATGCTAAGCTCAAAAGAACCAAAAGAGCGAAGGAAAAATGGTAAGACTTATGCAATGCAATTTATTTATATGAATGCAACTACATGCTAAATGCTTCTTCCTACTTAGTTAAGAGTAAATAAATCTTTTAAGAACAAAAATGAACTAGATTCCACTAATTCAAATCTCAAAATGAAGTACAAGTAGACTTGCAAGAAGAAAGCTCGTGAAAGCCGAGAATAAGGAATCGAGCATCAAATCCTGACTAGAAGTGTTTACACTCTAATCTCTCTAGTGTTTGAGGGTCGATTCTCTTAGTTCTCTACTAATCTTGCTTTCTAAAGCTTGCTCTTCTTCTACCAATCAACAAAATTTTAATGCACGAATACCCATATCAAGAGGTCTTTTCAAGGGTTGTAATGGGGTTAGGGTCAAGGTAGGAATATATTTGGTTAAGTGGACTAAAATCCAAATCCTTGATTAACCTAAACTTCCTACCTAACTTAAAACAATCCATGTAATTACAATGCAAAACCTAACTACCCATTGACTATCTTTTTCACATATTCATGCATCCCAATTTTGAGTACAACACATATGCATTGCCAACACCACTTATGTTGGGGCATTTTATCCCCTTTTATTGCTTTCTTTTTTTTTTCCTTTTTTCTTTTCTTTTTTTCCTTTTTTTGTTTTTCTTTTCTTTTTGTTTTTCATATGTGGTGGATAACATATATATGAGAGATCCATGTATATGATTAAGGTATTGAATGCAAGAATATGTGCTCAATTATCTTTTTCACATCTTCACAAAAATATACAATACCCAATTTCCAAACCAAATATTTCCAACCCAATTTTCCCACACTTAAATTGTGCACACTCTCACTAGTCTAAGCTAACCAAGGACTCAAATTAAAGACATTCATTATTTTCCACTTAGAGTTAGTGATATACTAAAATAAAGAACAAATGGGGTAAAATAGGCTCAAAATTGGTTTGCAAAGGATGATGAAAGGTTAAGGCCATTTGGATATGTAAGTTATAGTGAAACAAAGGCCTCAATCATATAAGTGCATGCATACATCAACAATGGAAATATAGAATCAAGCAAGACAAGGATCACAATCTTAGAGAGAACAACACACACCAAAACAAAATATTGGTTGATAAGATGCAACCAATCAAATAGGTTCAAAAAGCTCACTAGGCTTGTGTGTTCGAGCTCTAAAACCATGTTCCAAAATAGATTTCTTAAAGCACATTCAAAAATTTTAATTCAAATTAGTGAAATGCCCTAAAACAGTTTCTTGAAAATGAAATCATCACTTCAACCAAGTAGTACTTAAATGCAAGCAATTAACTACACATGCAATCTATTATGCAATGCAACAACTATCTAACAAAGAAAATTAAAAATTGGTGTTGGAGAAGGGAGTAGTTACCCACGGAAGTCGGTCTCGACCTCCCCACACTTAAAGATTACACCGTCCTCGGTGCATGCAAAGATGAGCAAGGGATTAGGGTGGGTTGCTATAACTGATGAGCTTCTTTGAAAGATTGTGTAGAGGGACTTGTTTGTTGCCCCATTTAGAAGCTTTTTCGTTCTTTCCCTTCTTGGTGGCCAGCCTGAAAGGAGAGAAAGAGGAAGAAAAATAGCCCACAAACAAAGATATCAAAACAAATAAAATATAAGTAGGCTAATGCCAAATAAAAGTGGGGTTCTCAATTATATGGTAGCTACAACATGTAAGTGAGAAAGCAATGTAAGCAAAAGCATGCCAACTAAAACTTGATGCAAGAGTAAAGTTAAAGCACGAGTAAATGGCATGAAGAGAATACTCGGAAGCATCAAGTTCAAACAAGAATTGACACAAACAAGATTAGTCATAAGCATGAGAGATTATGGTCACATCCTAACTCAACGATAATGAAGCACAAAAATAAAGAATAAAGAGTTAGAAAGGACTAAAGTACTAATCTTGTGTGTAGGGCAAGAATTGCAACAATACCAAAAAAGTCACGAAGTACCAAAACTATCCAAGAAATATTCAACAGTCAAGTAGGGAAAATTCAACACCAATATTATAATATCAACATATGAAAGACAGTAACAACAAGCGACAAAAACAAAGTAAAAATGCAATGAATGAAAGTATGCAAATTCAAGAGACAAAAGAAAATGAAAGATGGGGAAAAAAATAGAAGTGAAACTTTGAAAAGAGGGAGAAGAGGAAGATAGAAAGGGAAGAAAAGGAATGGGGGGAGGGAAAAAGAAGAAAGGAAGAAAGAAAGAAGAAGAAGTAGGAAAGAAATAAAGAAAAAAGAGACAGGTATGCGATGCAGATGCGTCGCCCACGCGTACGCGTGGGAAGTAAAAAGCAGAAGGTGATGCGTATGCATCAGTCACGTGTACGTGTGATAACTCTTCATGCTGGACACACGAAACCAACACAGTGCCATCACAAGTCTCTGGTTTTTGTATTGCAGCATCAAAATTTTGGCGTCGACGCGCACGCATGGATGGCCAAAAGATCAAGTGACGCGTATGCGTCAACGAAGCGTACGCGTGGGTTAGGTTGTGAACCTAGCACCCCACCCGCATGGTTCCAGCACAACTCTCTGGTTTGTGTACCAGGGGGCAGTAGTGACCCATCGACGCGCACGCATCGTCCACGCACATGCACGAAACTGACTCCGCACGTTTAGATCGACAAGTATACCGGGTAGTCCAAGTAATACCTTAGGTGAGTGAGGGTCGATCCCACGAGGATTGTTGGTTTGAGCAAGCAATGGTTACCTTGCAGATCTTAGTCAGGCAGATAGAAAATATAGTTTGTCACGAAAAACGCATAAAACATAATAAATAAATAAATAAAATGTTACTAGATAGGTGTGAAATCGATGGTATGAGAATGGTTGAGGCTTCGGAGATGCTTTTTCCTTCTGGATCAACTTTTCTCACCATCTACTCCAGCTTCTGATTGATTCATTCCATGGCAGGCTATATATGATTAACGTCAGGTCAACGATCATTAATCTCCTCTACATCAGATCAAACGCCGAGTCAGCGGTCATCCAAGTTGAATGGGGGTGAAGCTCTAATAGTCCATTCCCTTGGTGATCCTACTCAAAACTCCACAGACAAGGTCGAATCTTCCGGATCAGAGAATTCTGCTTCCTTGGTTCTAGCCTATACCCAAAGGCCCTAATCGCACCGCACCTCAGCTAAACTGATGTCTCGAGAAGTCCCCAACGAAGCCGTGGATTAGCCATCTAAAAGATGTATAATCAAGCTTCTGGTTCAGTAATATCCCGTCAAGGACTCGCAAGAACCCATGTGAATAGGGATGATGGTCAAATTACACTCCCAATTCATTAGGATGAAGAACGAAGATACTTCTTAGAATAGAATCAAGCATAGATTGAAATAGAATAGTGATATTATTAATCCATAAGAATCAGCAGAGCTCCTAACCTTAACCTTAGGAGGTAATGTGACTCATACTGTACACGGAAATAATAAAAAAGGTGTAAAGTGCGCAAGAGTTCCTAACAAGGATGAACTCTTGACTATATATACAAATCTGCTAACTAAGGATTACAGAAATAAGGTAAATTAGTTTAGTAGTGCAAAAATCCACTTTTTAGGCCCACTTGGTGAGTGTTTGGGCTGAGCTTGAGTGAGATCCACGAGCTTGTACTCCCTTTTGGGCGTCCAACGCCAGGTTTGGACTCCATAATGGGCGTTGGACGCTAGCTACTCCCCTTTGGGCGTTGGACGCCAGGAATGGGGCTGGTGGCTAGCGTTGAACGCTAGTTTTGGGCCTTAATTTCCAAAGCAAACTATAAAGTATTATATATTTCTGGAAAGTCCTAGATGTTAGCTTTCCATAGCCATTAAAAGCGCGCCATTTGGATTTCTATAGCTCCAGAAGTGCTCCTTCGAGTGCATGGAGCTCAGATCTTGATAGCATCTGCAGTCCTTTCTCTATCTCTAAATCAAACTTTTGCTAGAACTCCTCAATTTCAGCCAGAAAATACTTGAAATTGTCATAAAACACACAACCTCAAAGTAGAATTCAAAAATATGAATTTTTCACTAAAACCTATGAAAATATAATAAAACTTAAACAAAACATAATGAAAACTATATGAAAATGATGCCAAAAAGCGTATAAAATATTCGCTCATCACGATCTTTGGTACCAAAAATCTTAACCCCCACCTATTATATTGATGGGCGATTAGGAATCTGGTCGTGAGTGTGTAGGTGGTGCACGAAATTGTAATTACACATTTTACAACTCCACACAACTAACTAGCAAGGGCACTGGGTCGTCCAAGTAATACCTTACGTGAGTAAGGGTCGATCCCACGGAGATTGTCGGCTTGAAGCAAGCTATGGTTATCTTGCAATTCTTAGTTAGGAGATTAATGATAAAAATGATTTTGTTTAGGAAAAGTAAATAACATGAATTAAATGGTACTTGTGATTCAGTAACGAGGAACAAGTTGAGGTTCCAGAGATGCTCTGTCATCTGGATCTCTGCTTTCCTACTGTCTTCTTCTCCAAACATGCATGGCTTCCTTCAATGGCAAGCTGTATGATCCTCTCGGATGAAAAATACCAGGTTCGGCCTCTGCACGGCTAATCAACTGTCGGATTTCTCGTCTCGGATGAAAAATACCAAGTACAGCTATCGCACGGCTAATCATCTGTCGGTTCTCACTAGCGTCGGAATAGGATCTCTCTATCCTTTTGCACACTGTCACTGTGCCCAACATTCACGAGTTTGAAGCTCGTCATAGTCATCCCTTCCCAGATCCTACTCGGAATACCACAGACAAGGTTTAGACTTTCCGGATCCCAGGAATGCTGCCAATTAGTTCTAGCCTCTACCACGAAGGTTCTAATCTCACGGACTCGGTCTGTGGATCAGAGACCCAAGAGATACGCACTCAAACTTGATATATAAGAAATTAATTTCACGTATAACCACCGGTAAGTATACCGGGTCGTATCAAGTAGTAAAACTCACTTAGAATGAGGTCGATCCCACGAGGATTAATGGATTAAGCAAGCAATAGTTGATTAATTCTTCTAGTTAGACGATTCAAGTTTGAGTGAGAAGCAACAAGAAATGTAAATGACTTGAAATTAAATAAAAGCAATAAAGTGCAAGGAAAGTAAATGACAAGAAATTAAAGTGTTGAAAATTAAAGTGCAAAAATGTAAATTGCAAGGAATGGAAAGTACAAGAAAGTAAAGTGCAAGAAAGTAAATGACTAGAAAGTAAAACCAAGTGAAGTATTTCTACAAACACTTGGAATGCATAAATGTGCAAAAGTAAATAAAGCCATAAATGTGCATAAGTAAATGACAAGAATTTAAAGAGAACAATTAAATGACAAGAATTAAAGACAAGAAGTAAATAACAAGAATTAAGAATGAAATTAACTTTGGGATCAAGAGATATTGCATTTTCAAGATCAACAATTCTCATCTCCACTTCAATCATGCAATCATTGATCTCTTGACAAATCTTAAGTAATCAAACCCCAATCTCTTGGTGATTTGATTTCTCTTAACTTGATCAATTGCCAATCTCTTGATCTAATTGATCATGAGAAGAAATGAAGAATGATCTCTAATTTAGAGCCACACAACCCTCAAGATTTCAATTCAAAGTGATTACATCTCACATATCAAGCTAAGAATTATCAATCAAGAGAGTTGTGAGAGAAGAGCCTCAAACTAAATTCTATGACTCCTTTCTCAAGTTCATCATAGAATTCAAATAGATATAATCCCTCTCTCGATAGTAATTAGATCTTTGAAGCACAAAGACTCTCTCTAAAGAAGCAATGAAAGAAGAATTGAAGATGAAGAATGAAAATAAATCAACTCATTAAATTGCAATAGAGCTCTCTTTCCCAAATGTTGGAAATTAGAAACTCATAGCAAAATATTTACAAAAGTGTGTATGAAAGAAAATGGAAGAAGAGAAGAGAATGAGAGTGAAAGGAGAATGGAGTCACCTCCACCCCTCCATGGTGTGTGTCAAATGATGAAGCTAAGGTCCTATTTATAAGCTACCTAAATTACAAATTCAAATGAAATTAAAATCAAATGCAAATTTCCTAATTACTTCTAGATGATTCTTGTGGCCTTGATTGATTGTTAATTGTGGCTTTGACTTGGGCTTGTGAACTTTTAATTCCCTTCATAGAAGCTTGAAATATTGAAGAATAAATGAAGAGATTGGAGTATTTGGAAGTGGCCCAATGTGGAGTGTTATTGAAGTGGCATTTTGGGCTTGTGAAGGTTTGGGAAACCTTGCTCGCTGAATGATTGGTCTGTTGCGTCCTCAAAATGAATGCCCACTATAGACTATTATATATCATTGGAAAGCCCTGGATCTCCTTTTTCCAATGCCGTTAGAAGCATGTCATTTGGACTTCTCTAGCCCAAGTTATGATTTTTTGAAGGTGAAGAAGTCAGTCTGGCAAAGTGCAGGGACTTGTTTTACGCTGAAATTGTGAAGCTAAACAAATAGCAATTTGTCCCTTAAATCAGTGTCCACTATAAAGTATTATATATGGTTGGAAAGCTCTGGAAGTATACTTTCTAATGGCACTGAGATCACCTTATTTGGAGCTTTGTAACTCAAGTTATTCTTGTTGGAGTGTGAAGAGGTCAGGATTGCAAATCCTCTTTGCTTCTCTTTGAGTTTGTTTCCAACTCTTTTGCCACCTTGGGAGTGTGCTTCCTCTATTAGTGCTTTTATTGCTTCTTTTTATATCATTTTCTACAAAATTTATTAACTCAAGCAATCAAAGCAATATTCAATTTAATCACCAAAACACTCCCATAATTAAGCATTATGAATTGATTTTTATATGAAAAAGTATAGAAAAACATAACATGATGCACAGTCATCAAAGCTGTCACCCAATGACTACGTTGAGCTCAGATAGAATGGGAGTGGTTGTCAGGCACGCGTTCATAGAATTGAGAATAATGATGAGTGTCACGGATCATCATATTCCCTATATTGAAGTAAGAGTGAGTATCTTAGAATAGAATCAAGCGTGATTTAATAGAAAAACAGTAGTAATTGCATTAATCCATTGAAACACAGCAGAGCTCCTCACCCCCACCTATGGGGTTTAGAGACTCATGTCGTAGAAGATACAATATGAAATGTAAAATATCATGAGTTGCCAAATGAATCTCTCAAAGTAGTTTTTATACTAAATTAGTAACTTAGGTTTACAGAAAATGAGTAACTAAGTGCAGATAGTGCAGAAATCTACTTCCGGGGCCCACTTAGTGTGTGAGAGGGCTGAGCATTGAAGCTTTCACGTGCATAGGCCATTCCTGGAGTTAAACGCCAGCTTGGGTCCCAGTTTGGGCGTTTAACTCTAGTTTTGGTGCCAGTTCTGGCGTTTTATTCCAGAAAAAGGTTTTTGGCTGGCGTTTAACGCCAGTTTGGGCCATCGAATCTCAGGCAAAGTATGAACTATTATATATTTGTGGAAAGCCCAAGATGTCTACTTTCCAACGCAATTGAGAAGCCGCCAATTGGGCTTCTTTAGCTCCAGAAAATCCATTTCGTGTGCAGGAGGGTCAGAATCCAACAGCATCTGTAGTCCTTTCTCAGCCTCTGAATCAGATTTTTGCTCAGGTCCCTAAATTTCAGCCAGAAAATACCTAAAATTACAGAAAAACACACAAACTCATAGTAAAGTCTAGAAATATGATTTTTTCTTAAAAACTAATAAAAATATAATAAAAAGTAACTAAAGCATACTAAAAACTACCTAAATATAATGCCAAAAAAGGTATAAATTATCTGCTCATCACAACACCAAACTTAAATTGTTGCTTGTCCCCAAGCAACTAAAAACAAAATAGGATAAAAAGAAGATAATATACAATAAATTTCAAAATATCAATGAAGCTTAGTTCCAATTAGATGAGCGGGACTAGTAGCCTTTTTGCTTCTGAACAGTTTTGGTATCTCACTTTATCCTTTGAAGTTCAGAATGATTGGCATCCATAGGAACTCAGAATTCAGATAGTGTTATTGATTCTCCTAGTTCAGTATGTTGATTCTTAAACACAGCTACTTTATGAGTCTTGGCCGTGACCCTAAGCACTTTGTTTTCCAGTATTACCACCGGATACATAAATGCCACAGACACATGACTGGGTGAACCTTTTCAGATTGTGACTCAGCTTTGCTAGAGTCCCCAGTTAGAGGTGCCCAGAGCTCTTAAGCACACTCTTTTTGCTTTGGACCACGACTTTAACTACTCAGTCTCAAGCTTTTCACTTGGACCTTCATGACACAAGCACATGGTTAGGGACAGCTTGATTTAGCCGCTTAGGCTAGGATTTTATTCCTTTGGGCCCTCCTATCCATTAATGCTCAAAGAATTGGATCCTTTTTACCCTTTCCTTTTAGTTTAAAGGGTTAATGGATTTTTCTGCTTGCTTTTTCTTTTTCTTTCTCCCCTTTTTTTTTTCTTTATTTTTCGCATTTTTTTCGCAAGCTTTGTGTTTTTTACTACTTTTTCTTGCTTCAAGAATCAATTTTATTATTTTTAAGATTATCAATAACATTTCTCTTTTTTCATTATTCTTTCAAGAGCCAACAATTTTAACATTCACAAACTTCACTATAAAAAATATGCACTGTTCAAGCATTCATTCAGAAAACAAAAAGTATTGTCACCACATCAACTTAATTAAAACTAATTTCAAGATAAATTTTGAAATTATGCACTTCTTGTTCTTTTGAAAATAAAAATATTTTTCTTTTAAGAAGGATGAGGGATTCATGGAATCATTCATAGCTTTGAGACATAGACACTAACATTAATAATCATGTAATAAAAATAAAGACAAGGCAGAAGCTAAACATAAAAGCAGACAAATAACAATAAAAGAAAGGAAATTCAAGACATAAAAATAAATGACTCTAATACTAATGCTCATGTAGCTCTTAAAATAGGTCTCTAATAACAAAAGTTATCACAGAGTTAGAACTCAACAACCTTTATTTTGAGAGATACTTGCTCCTTCAATCTGTGGGACGTCTAGCTCTTCAAGGGGCAGCTTCTGGCGCTTTAGTTCCTGTATCTCACGCCCTTATTTCTCTTGTTCTCTGAGCAGTTTGCAGAGCATGCTGTTTTGATTCTGTTCCTCTTCTTTGAATTGATCCATAGCTTCTTGCAGCTTGGTGCCAGATGCTTCTAAGCGAACCCAATATTCAAATTGAGGAATTTCTGGGAGGAGCTCATGCGCCCTCCTTTTGATGGGGTTGTCTTGAACTTGAGGTCCATCCATCACCTTTTTGGTGATTGGGCATTCAAATGGGATGTATTTATCCACGCCTATCTGTACCCCCCTCATCTTTACATAACAGACTAATCAAGTTTGGGTAGGCCAATTTGACCTCAGTAGATTCTTTGTTTGCAAACATGTAAATTTCAACAGGGATCAGCTAATGAATCTCTACCTCCTTCCCCAGCATAATACAGTGAATCATCAGTACCCTCTTGACAGTGACTTCAGATCGGTTGCTGGTTGGGAGTATAGAACGCCCAATGAAATCCAGCCAACCTCTAGCAACTAGTTTGAGATCACTTCTCTTTAGTTGGTTTGGGACACTTTTTGAATTAGTAATCCACTTGGTTCCAGGGAGGCAAATGTCCTCTAGAACTTGATCTAGCCTTTTATCCTTGGCCATTCTCCTATTAAAGGACTCTGGATCATCTTGTAGTTGAGGAAGTTTGAGAACTTCTCTCACTTTGTCAAAATGGAAGTAAATAATCTTCCCTCTGACCATAGTCCGAAAGGAGTAGAAAGCAGTTCCCTCTAATCTTTGCTTTTCTGTCATCTACAAATTTGCATAAAATTCCTGGACCATTTTTCTTCCAACATTTATCTCAGGATTAGCCAGGACTTCCCACCCCCTGTTTTGAATCTGCTCTTGGATCTCTGGGTATTCATCTTCTTTCAGATTGAACCTAACTTTCGAGATCACTGATCTTCTGTACACAATTTTGAAATAATGGTTTGCATGTTCTTTGGGGAAGAAGTTCTCATGCATCTAATGTGGCTTTGGATTGCTTTCTTTCTTCTCTCTTGAAGCGGTTTGTCTTCCTTTGGGTGCCATGAGATTAGTTTGTTTTAACTCAGGGATCACGGGAATCACACCAAACTTAGAGATTTGCTTGTCCTCAAGCAAAATAAAAAGAAAGAAGATGAATAGATGGAGAGAAGGATTCAAATGATGGAGGAAAGGGGATGGCCGAATGTATAAATAAAGGGGAGGGAGGGAATGGGTTCAAATTTTTAGAAAAAGATATGATTTAAAAGATATGATTGATAAAAGATAAACATGATATGAAAAAGATATGAGGAAGTTAGATCTGAATTTTTGTTTATGCATCTAAGAAATAAAAGATAATATGAATGAGTTAAAAAGATTTGAAAAGAAATTGGAAATATGAATGACTTTTGAAAAAGAATTGAGAAGAATTTATAAGATTATGAATTTTTGGGATTGGAAATTGAAAGATGAATATTTGTAACATTTTTATGCTGAAAATTATGAATTAAAACTTGAAAATTTGAAAAAAATTGAATTGGAAACAAAATTACCTTTCCCCTGCTATTCTGGCGTTAAACGCCCATCTGGTGGCCATTTTGGGCATTTAACGCCTAGCCAGGTACCCTGGCTGGCGTTAAATACCAGAAATCCTTCTTTACTAGGCGTTTTTCTGAACGCCCAGAATGCTGCCAATTTTGGCATTAAACGCCCAAAATACTGCCCATTCTGGCGTTTAACGCCCAGAATGATACCTTTACTAGCGTTAAACGCCCAGAATGGTACCCATTCTGGCGTTTAACGCCCAAATTTCCTCTTTACTGGCATTTTAACGCCAGTGAGCCCTTTTTCTCTGTGATTCCTCTGCTTTATGTTCTGAACCTTCATATCCTTGACTTGTTCACTAAAAAGCATTAATAAACACGAACAACAAAATTAATTGGACTTATATAATTGTTATAAACATCTAATAATATGGCTGGGTTGCCTCCCAACAAGTGCTTCTTTACTGTCTTTAGCTGGACTTTACTGAGTTTTTTAATTTAGTCTCAGTTTTGAGCATTCTTGCTCAATATTGCCTTCAAGATAATGTTTGATTCTTTATCCATTAACAATGAATTTTTTGTCAGAATCAACATCTTAAAGCTCTACAAAACCATATGGTGACACATTTGTAATCACATTTGGTCTCTTCCATCGGGATTTCAATTTTCCAGGGAACAATCTGAGCCTAGAGTTAAACAGTAGGACCTTCTGTCTTGGCTCAAAGACTCTAGATGACAGTCTTTTGTCATGTCATCTTTTTGCTTTCTCTTTATAAATTTTAGCATTTTCGAAAGCATTGAGTCTGAACTCTTCCGGCTCATTCAACTGGAGTAATCTTTTCTCTCTAGCTACCTTAGCATCAAGGTTTAGGAACCTGGTTGCCCAGTAGGCCTTGTGTTCCAGTTCCACTGGCAGATGACAGGCTTTTCCATACACAAGCTGGTATGGAGAGGTCCCTATAGGACTCTTGAATGCGGTTCTGTATGGCCACAGAGCATCATCCAGACTTCTTGCCCAATCCTTTCTACGGGTACTTACTGTCCGTTCCAGGATCCGTTTTAGTTCTCTATTTGAGACTTCAGCCTGCCCATTTGTCTGTGGATGATATGGAGTTGCCATTTTATGGTTAATTCCATATCAGACCAGAGCAGAGTCAAGCTGTTTATTGCAGAAATGAGTGCCTCCATCACTGATCAGTATCCTAGGGACACCGAACCTACTGAAGATATGCTTTTGAAGGAATTTCATCATTGTCTTAGTATCATTAGTGGGTGTTGCAATTGCCTCTACCCATTTAGATACATAGTCTACTGCCACCAGAATATAAGTGTTTGAATATGATGGTGGGAAAGGCCCATGAAGTCAATACCTCATACATTAAACAACTCAATCTCTAAGATCCCTTGCTGAGGCATGGCATAACCGTGAGGTAGATTACCAGCTCTTTGGCAACTATCACAGTTACGTACAAACTCTCAGGATTCTCTATAGAGAGTAGGCCAGTAGAAGCCACATTGGAGAACCTTTGTGGCTGTTCGCTCACCTCCAAAATGTCCTCCATATTGTGATCCATGGCAATGCCATAGGATCTTCTGTGCCTCTTCTCTAGGCACGCATCTACGGATCATTCCGTCTGCACACCTCTTAAAGAGATATGGTTCATCCCATAAGTAGTACTTTGCATCAGTAACCAATTTTTTTGTTTGCTGCTTGCTATACTCCTTGGGTATGAATCTCACAGCTTTATAGTTTGCAATGTCTGCAAACCATGGTACTTCCTGAATGGCAAAGAGTTGCTCATCCGAAAAGGTTTCAGAGATCTCAGTAGAAGGGAGGGACGCTCCCTGCTACTGGTTCTATCCTGGACAGGTGATCGACTACTTGGTTCTCTGTCCCTTTTCTGTCTCTTATTTCTATATCAAACTCTTGCAGAAGAAACACCCATCTTATGAGTCTGGATTTTGAATCCTGCTTTGTGAGGAAATATTTTAGAGTAGCATGGTAATTGTACACAATCATTTTTGATCCTACTAAATAAGACATGAACTTGTCAATGGCATAAACTACTGCAAGCAGCTCCTTTTCTGTGGTTGTGTAATTCTTCTGTGCGTCATTCAGAACACAGCTAGCATAGTAAATGACATGCAGAAGCTTGTTATGCCTCTGTCCCAACACTGCACCAATGGCATGGTCACTGGCATCACACATTAGTTCGAATGGTAATGTCCAGTCTGGTACAGAAATGACTGGTGCTGTGACCAACTTAGCTTTCAGAGTTTCAAATGCCTGCAGACACTCTGTATCAAAGACAAATGGTGTGTCAACAGCTAGCAAATTGCTCAGAGGTTTTGCAATTTTTGAAAAATCCTTTCTGAACCTCCTATTAAATTCTGCATGCCCCAGAAAGCTTCTGATTACCTTAACATTGCCAGGTGGTAGTAGTCTTTCAATTACCTCTACCTTAGCTTGATCCACCTCCATTCTCTTGTTTGAAATTTTGTGCCCAAGGATAATTCCTTCAGTCACCATGAAGTGACATTTTTCCCAGTTTAAAACCAGGTTAGTCTCTTGGCACCTTTTCAGAACAAGTGCTAGATGGTTAAGACAGGAGCTGAATGAGTCTCCAAATACTGAGACGTCATCCATGAAGACTTCCAGAAATTTCTCTACCACATTAGAGAAGATAGAAAGCATGCACCTCTGAAAGGTTGCAGGTGCATTGCACAGACCAAATGGCATCCTTCTGTAGGCAAATACTCCAGAAGGACATGTGAATGTTATTTTCTCTTGGTCCTAAGGATCTACTGCAATTTGGTTGTAACCTGAATAGCCATCCAAAAAGCAGTAGTATTCATGACCTGCTAGTCTCTCTAGCATCTGGTCTATGAATGGTAAAGGAAAATGATCCTTTCTGGTGGCTGTATTGAGTCTTCTGTAGTCAATACACATATGCCACCCTGTAACTGTTCTTGTAGGAACCAGTTCATTTTTTTTCATTATGAACCATTGTCATGCCTCCCTTCTTGGGGACAACTTGAACAGGGCTCACCCAGGGCTATCAGAAATAGGATAAATAATCCCAGCCTCTAGTAATTTAGTGACCTCTTTTTGCACCACCTTTTTCATGGCTGGATTCAACCGCCTCTCTAGTTGAACTACTGGCTTAGCATCCTCCTCCAATAGGATCTTGTGCATGCATCTGGCTGGGCTAATGCCCTTAAGATCACTTATGGACCACCCAAGAGTTGTTTTGTGTGTCCTCAACACCTGAATTAATGCTTTCTCTTCCTGTGGTTTTAAAGTAGAGCTGATAATCACAGGAAAAGTGTCATTTTCTCCCAGAAATGCATATTTCAGGGATGGTGGTAGTGGTTTAAGCTCGGATTTAGGAGGCGTCTCCTCTTCCTGAGGAGTTTTCAGAGGTTCTTCTATTTTCTCTGGTTCCTCCAGATTAGGCTGACCATTTTTAAAAATGTCCAATAGCTCTGATTCGAGACTCTCAGTCATATTGACCTCTTCCACCAGGGAGTCAATAATATCAGCGCTCATGCAGTCTTTTGATGTGTCTGGATGCTGCATAGCTTTGACAGCATTCAACTTGAATTCATCCTCATTGACTCTCAGGGTTATCTCCCCTTTTTGGACGTCAATGAGGGTTCATCCAGTTGCTAGGAAAGGTCTTCCTAGAATCAGAGTTGCACTCTTGTGCTCCTCTATTTCCAGCACTACAAAGTCAGTGGGAAAGGAAAATGGCCCAACCTTGACAATCATGTCGTCAATTACGCCTGATGGAATCTTAATGGAGCCATCAGCAAGTTGCAGGCATATCCATGTTGGTATAACTTCATCAATCAAACCAAGCTTTTTGATAGTGGATGCAGGTATTAAGTTGATACTTGTCCCAAAATCACATAGAGCTGTCTTGGTACAAGCACCCTCTAATGTGCATGGTATCATAAAGCTTCCGGAATCTTTAAGCTTCTCTGGTAAGCATTTCAGAATGACTGCACTGCATTCTTCAGTGAGGAAAACTTTTTCAGTTTCTCTCCAATCCTTCTTATGACTCAAGATCTCTTTCATAAACTTAGCATAAGAGGGTATTTGCTCGAGTGCCTCTGTAAACGGAATCTTTATTTCAAGAGTCCTGAGATAGTCTGCAAAGTAGGCAAATTTTTTATCCTGTTCTGCTTGGCAGAGTTTCTGAGGGTAAGGCATCTTGGCTTTATATTCTTCAATCTTAGTTGTTGTAGGCTTATTTCCTACAGAAGGGGTTGGAGAAGCCTGCTTAAGGGGGTTGTTATCAGCACTTGCAGGTGTCTGATCCCTTGGGGTTGTTATCAGCACTAGCGTCGGAATAGGATCTCTCTATCCTTTTGCACACTGTCACTGCATCCAACATTCGCGAGTTTGAAGCTCGTCACAGTCATCCCTTTCCAGATCCTACTCGGAATACCACAGACAAGGTTTAGACTTTCTAGATCCCAGGAATGCTTCCAATTGGTTCTAGCCTCTACCACGAAGGTTCTAATCTCACGGACTCGGTCCGTGGATCAGAGACCCAAGAGATACGCACTCAAGCTGTCGCCCAATGACTACGTTGAGCTCAGATAGAACGGGAGTGGTTGTGATGAGCGGATATTTTATACACTTTTTGGGGTTAATTTCATATAGTTTTTAGTATGTTTTAGTTAGTTTTTAGTTTATTTCCATTAGTTTTTAGGAAAAATTCATATTTCTGGACTTTACTATGAGTTGTGTGTTTTTCTGTAATTTCATGTATTTTTCTGGCTGAAATTGAAGGAGCTGAGCAAAAATCTGATTCAGGCTGAAAAAGGACTGCTGATGCTGTTGGATTCTGACCTCCCTGCACTCAAAATGGATTTTCTAGAGCTACAGAACTCGAAATGGCATGCTTCCAATTGCGTTGGAAAGTAGACATCCAGGGCTTTCCATCAATATATAATAGTACATACTTTGCACAAGGATAGATAACGTAAACTGGCGTTCAACGCCAGTTCTCTGCCCAATTCTGGCGTCCAGCGCCAGAAAAGGATCAAAAGCTGGAGTTGAACGCCCAAACTGGCACAAAAACTGGCGTTCAACTCCACAAATGGCCTCTGCACGTGGATTGCTTAATTCTCAGCCCCAGCACACACCAAGTGGGCCCCAGAAGTGGGCCTCTGCATCATCTATCATAGTTTACTCATTTGTGTAAACCTAGGCTACTAGTTTAGTATTTAAACAACTTTTAGAGACTTATTTTGTATCTCATGACATTTCAGATCTAAACTTTGTATTCTCTGACGGCATGAGTCTCTAAACCCCATTGTTGGGGGTGAGGAGCTCTGCTGTGTCTCGATGAATTAATGCAAGTATTTCTGTTTTCTATTCAAACACGCTTGTTCCTATCTAAGATGTTCATTCGCGCTTAACTGTGCTGAAGGTGATGATCAGTGACATTCATCACCTTCCTCAAACCATGAATTTGTGCCTGACAACCACCTCCGTTCTACATCCGACTGAATGAGTATCTCTGAGATCTCTTAATCAGAATCTCCGTGGTATAAGCTAGAACTGATGGCGGCATTCATGAGAATCCGGAAAGTCTAAACCTTGTCTGTGGTATTCCGAGTAGGATTCAAGGATTGAATGACTGTGACGAACTTCAAACTCCTGAAGGCTGGGCGTTAGTGACAGATGCAAAAGGATAATAAATCCTATTCCAACCGGATCGAGAACCAACCGGTGATTAGCCGTGCTGTGACAGAGCGCGTGAGCGTAGTTTTCACTGGAAGGATGGAAGGTAGCCATTGACAACGGTGATCCACCAACACACAGCTTGCCATAGGGGGACGTGCGTGTGTGAAACAAAAGACAGAGGAAAGCAGAGATTCAGAAGACAAAGCATCTCCAAAACTCCAACATATTCTCCATTACTGCACAACAAGTAATCTTTAATTTATGCTCTCTGGGTTATTCACAATTCAACTGATAAACATAATTGACTTCCTGACTAAGATTTACAAGATAACCATAGATTGCTTCAAACCAACAATCTCCGTGGGATTCGACCCTTACTCACGTGAGGTATTACTTGGACGACCCAGTGCACTTGCTGGTTAGTGGTACGTGTTGTGAAAAGTGTGATTCACAATTCGTGCACCAAGTTTTTGGCGCCGTTGCCGGGGATTGTTCGTGTTTGAACAACTGACGGATTATTTTGTTGCTTAGATTAGGAAAAATTTCTTTTGTTTGTTTAGAATCTCTTATTATTGTCGTGTTAACATTTTAGAATCCTTATTTTCTTTTTAAAAATAGTTTTCAAAAATAATTTCTCTATTAGATCCTGTGCCAAACTTTAAGTTTGGTGTTTTCTTGATTGATTTTCCTTAAAATTTTCGAAAATTTTGTTTTGGTTTTCTAAAAATTTTAAGTTTGGTGTTCTTTCTTCGTGTTCTTGAGTTTTCCTTGTGACTTGATCTTAAAATTTTTAAGTTTGGTGTTCCTTAGTATTTTCCCTCCGAAATTTTCGAAAATAGGGAACATTAGATCTAAAAATTTTAAATCTTGTGCTATCTTATTATTTTTCTCACTCTCCTTTAAATTCAAAAATATCTTTTCTCTCTATTTTAAAAATAATTTTCGAAATATATTTATAAAATTCAGATTTTTTATTTCAAAGTAAAAAAAAATTTCTGGAAAAAAAATCATAATTTTTGATTATTTTTATTTTTTGGTTAAGTTATCCTCTTTCTATAAAATAAAATAATTAAAAAGGTAAATCAATCCAAGTTATATCCCTTTGTCCATCATGGACATAAGTAGAGATGAACAGTCCAGGAGGACTCTGGGGTCATATTCTAACCCCTCTACTGCTTCATATGGGAGTAGCATATGCATACCCTCCATTGGAGTTAGTAGCTTTGAGTTGAATCCTCAGCTCATTATCATGGTGCAGCAAAGTTTCCAGTATTCCGGTCTTCCACAAGAAGAACCTACAGAGTTTCTGGCACAATTTCTACAAATTACTGACACAGTACATGATAAGGAAATAGATCAGGATGTCTACAGACTATTACTGTTTCCATTTGCTGTAAAAGATCAAGCTAAGAGGTGGTTAAATAACCAACCTAAGGCCAGTATAAGAACATGGAAACAGCTGACAGAAAAATTCCTGAATCAGTATTTTCCTCCAAAAAGGATGACACAGCTAAGGCTGGACATCCAAGGCTTTAAACAAGGAGATAATGAATCTCTTTATGATGCCTGGGAGAGATACAGAGAGATGCTACGAAAATGCCCCTCTGAAATGTTTTCAGAGTGGGTTCAGTTAGACATCTTCTACTATGGGCTTGCAGAAGGAGCTCAGATGTCTCTAGATTACTCAGCTGGTGGATCTATCCATATGAGAAAGACAATTGAAGAGGCTCAAGAGCTCATTGATACAGTTGCCAGGAATCAGCATCTGTATCTAAGCAGCAACCCTTCCATGAATGAAGAGGTTAAAACAGTAACTGCTGAATTCAGTACTGTAAAACAAGCTGCAGAATTCAATCAGCAATTGGATTTTCTAACAAAGCAGCTAGCTGAATTCAAAGACAGGCTACAGGAGACAAGGATAGCTAATATACATATGGACGAACAGTTTAAGCAGACAAAGCAGCAGCTATCAAGGCAAATAGCAGAAGAATGCCAAGCAGTTCAATTAAGAAGTGGGAAAACATTAAATACCCCACCTCAAGGCATCAAAAATTCAAGAAATGAGCGACCCACCAAAGATTCACCTGAGGACAGTAAGAGCCCAGGGAAAAATAATTCTGGCACTAAAACGCCAGAAAATGGGTGGAAGGCTGGCGCTGAACGCCCAGACCATGCCCAAAACTGGCGTTCAGGGCCAGAAACAAGGCAGGATTGGCGTTCAACGCTAGAAATGGGCAAGAATCTGGCGTTGAACGCCCAAATGGGGCAAAATTCAGCGTTGAACGCCCAAAATGGGCACATTTCTGGCGTTCAGGCGCCAGGACCAGACAGTGAGCTGGCGTCTAACGTCACTCCAGCTTCTGACTCTGGCACTCAATTGCCAGTGAGGGATCAGACACACACAAGTGCTGACAACAACCCCTCTAAAAAGGCTTCTTTAACCACTAAGGTTGAGGAATATAAAGCCAAGATACCTTATCCTCAAAAACTCCGGAAAGAGGAGCAGGACAAGCAATTTGCTCGCTTTGCAGATTATCTAAGGACTCTTGAAATAAAGATTCCATTTGCAGAGGCACTTGAGCAAATACCTTCTTATGCCAAGTTCATGAAAGAAATCTTGAGTCATAAAAAGGAGTGGAGAGAAACAGAAAGAGTTCTCCTCACTGAAGAATGCAGTGCAGTCATTCTGAAAAGCTTTCCTGAAAAGCTTAAAGATCCTGGGAGTTTTCTGATACCATGCATATTAGAAAGTGATTGCACCAAGACAGCTTTATGCGATCTTGGAGCAAGCATCAACCTAATACCTGCATCCACTATCAGGAAGCTTGGCTTAACTGAAGAAGTTAAACCAACCCGGATATGTCTCCAACTTGCTGATGGTTCCACTAAATACCCATCAGGAGTGATTGAAGACATGATTGTCAGAGTTGGGCCATTCGCCTTTCCCACTGACTTTGTTGTGCTGGAAATGGAGGAGCACAAGAGTGCTACTCTCATTCTAGGAAGGCCCTTCCTAGCAACTGGACGATCCCTCATTGACGTCCAACAGGGGGAAATAACCCTGAGAGTCAATGATGATGAGTTTAAGTTGAACGCTGTCAAAGCCATGCAGCATCCAGACACATCAACAGACTGCATGAAAGTTGATCTCATTGACTCTTTGGTAGAAGAGATCAACATGGCTGAGAGTCTCGAATCAGAGTTGGAAGACATCTTTAAAGATGTTCAGCCTGATTTGGAGGATTCAGAGGACACGAAAGAGCCTCTGAACTTTCTTCTGAAAGAGGAAAAACCTCCTAAACCCGAGCTCAAGCCACTACCACCATCCTTGAAATATGCATTTCTGGGAGAAGGTGACACTTTTCCAGTAATCATAAGCTCTGCTTTAAATTCACAGGAAGAGGAAGCACTTATTCAAGTGCTAAGGACACACAAGACAGCTCTTGGGTGGTCCATAGGTGACCTTAAGGGCATAAGCCCAGCTAGATGCATGCACAAAATCCTATTGGAGGATAATGCCAAACCAGTGGTTCAACCACAGAGGCGGCTAAATCCAGCCATGAAGGAAGTGGTGCAGAAAGAGGTCACCAAATTACTAGAGGCTGGGATTATTTATCCCATTTCTGATAGCCCCTGGGTGAGCCATGTTCAAGTCGTCCCAAAAAAGGGAGGCATGACAGTGATTCATAATGAAAAAAATGAACTGGTTCCTACAAGAACAGTTACAGGGTGGCGCATGTGTATTGACTACAGAAGGCTCAATACAGCCACTAGAAAGGATCATTTTCCTTTACCATTCATAGACCAGATGCTAGAGATACTAGCAGGTCATGATTATTACTGCTTTTTGGATGGCTATTCAGGCTATAACCAGATTGCAGTGGATCCCCAAGATCAAGAGAAAACAGCATTCACATGTCCATCTGGAGTGTTTGCTTATAGAAGGATGCCATTTGGGCTATGTAATGCGCCTGCAACCTTCCAGAGATGCATGCTTTCTATTTTCTCTGACATGGTGGAAAAATTTCTGAAAGTCTTCATGGATGACTTCTCAGTATATGGAGACTCATTCAGCTCCTGTCTTGATCACCTGAAACTTGTTCTGAAAAGATGCCAAGAGACCAACCTAGTTTTAAACTGGGAAAAGTGTCACTTCATGGTGACTGAAGGAATTGTTCTTGGGCATAAAATCTCAAACAAGGGAATAGAGGTGGATCAAGCAAAAATAGAGGTAATTGAAAAATTACCACCACCTGCCAATGTTAAGGCAATCAGAAGCTTTCTGGGGCATGCAGGATTCTATAGGAGGTTTATAAAGGATTTTTCAAAAATTGCAAAACCTCTAAGCAATCTGCTAGCTGCTGACACGCCATTTGTGTTTGACACAAAGTGCCTGCAGGCGTTTGAAACGCTGAAGGCTAAGCTGGTCACAGCACCAGTCATTTCTGCACCAGACTAGACATTACCATTTGAGCTAATGTGTGATGCCAGTGATCATGCCATTGGTGCAGTATTGGGACAGAGGCATGACAAGCTTCTGCATGTCATTTATTATGCCAGTCGCGTTCTAAATGATGCCCAGAAAAATTACACAACCACAGAAAAAGAACTACTTGCAGTGGTTTACGCCATTGACAAGTTCAGATCATACTTAGTAGGATCAAAAGTGATTGTGTATACTGACCATGCTGCTCTTAAATATCTACTCACAAAGCAGGATTCAAAACCCAGGCTCATCAGATGGGTATTGCTTCTGCAAGAGTTTGATATAGAAATAAGAGACAGAAAAGGGACAGAGAACTAAGTGGCTGATCATCTGTCCCGGATAGAGCCAGTGGAAGGGACGTCCCTCCCTTCTCTTGATATCTCTGAGACGTTTCCGGATGAGCATTTATTCGCCATTCAGGAAGCACCATGGTTTGCCGATATTGCAAACTATAAAGCTGCAAGGTTCATACCCAAGGAGTACAACAGGATACAAAAGAAGAAATTAATTACTGATGCAAAGTACTACTTGTGGGATGAACCTTATCTCTTTAAGAGATGTGCAGACGGAATTATCCGTAGGTGTGTGCCTAGAGAAGAAGCACAGAGGATTCTATGGCATTGCCACGGATCTCAATATGGAGGCCATTTCGGAGGTGAGCGAACAGCCACCAAGGTCCTCCAATGTGGCTTCTATTGGCCCACACTCTATAAAGATTCCCGAGAGTTTGTACGTAATTGTGACAGTTGCCAAAGAGTTGGTAATCTGCCTCATGGTTACGCCATGCCTCAGCAAGGAATCTTGGAAATTGAGTTGTTTGACGTATGGGAAATTGACTTCATGGGACCTTTCCCACCATCGTATTCAAACACTTATATTCTGGTGGCAGTTGACTATGTATCAAAATGGGTTGAGGCTATTGCCACACCCACCAATGATACTAAAACAGTGATGAAGTTCCTCCAGAAACATATCTTTAGCAGGTTTGGTGTCCCTAGAGTGTTAATCAGTGATGGGGGCACTCACTTCTGTAATAAACAGCTTTACTCTGCCATGGTTCGGTATGGAATTCGCCACAAGGTGGCCACTCCATATCATCCACAAACTAATGGGCAAGCTGAAGTCTCTAACAGAGAATTAAAGAGAATCCTGGAACGGACAGTAAATACCCGTAGAAAGGATTGGGCACGGAGCTTGGATGATGCTCTGTGGGCTTACAGAACAGCATTCAAGACCCCTATAGGGACCTCTCCATACCAACTCGTGTATGGTAAGGCATGCCACTTGCCCGTGGAACTGGAACATAAGGCCTACTGGGCAACCAGATTCCTAAACTTTGATGCCAAATTAGCAGGAGAAAAAAGATTGCTCCAGCTAAATGAGCTAGAGGAGTTCAGATTCACAGCTTTCGAAAATGCCAAGCTATATAAAGAAAAATAAAAAAAGTGGCATGACAGAAAGCTGTCATCTAGAATCTTTGAACCAGGACAGAAGGTTCTGTTGTTTAACTCTAGACTCAGGCTATTCCCCGGGAAACTGAAATCCCGGTGGAGGGGACCATACGTGATTACAAGTGTATCACCATATGGTTATGTGGAGCTTCAAGATATTGATTCTGATAAGAAGTTCATTGTCAATGGACAGAGAATCAAGCATTATCTAGAAGGCAACATTGAGCAAGAATGCTCAAGGCTGAAGCTAGATTAAAAGCTCAGCAAGGTCCAGCTAAGGACATTAAAGAAGCGCTTGTTGGGAGGCAACCCAATTTTTATTTACTTTCATGGTTTTTCATGTTTTATTAGGTTCATGATCATGTGGAGTCACAAAATAAATATTAAAAATTGAAAACGGAATAAAAAACAGCAGAAGAAAAATCACACCCTGGAGGAAGCACCTGTCTGGCGTTCAACGCCAGAACAGAGCATGGTTCTGGCGCTGAACGCCCAAAATGGGCAACATCCTGGCGCTGAACGCCCAGAACAAGCATGGTTCTGGCGTTCAACGCCAGAAATGGCTAGTAAATGGGCGTTGAACGCCCAAAATGGGCACCAACCTGGCGCTGAACGCCCAGAGTTGTGTGCAAAGGCATTTTGCATGCCAAAATTGGTGCAGGGATGTAAATGCCTTGACACCTCAAGATCTGTGGACCTCACAGGATCATTTCAAGATCTGTGGACCCCATAGGATCCCCACCTTTCCTCCTCATAATCCTAGTTTTTTTTCTTTCCACATCCTCTTCTTCATCTATTCCCTCTTCTTTTGCTCGAGGGCGAGCAACATTCTAAGTTTGGTGTGGTAAAACAATTATGTGAAGGATCTATAGCTCAGTGGTAGAACATGTGGCTGCAAATCAAGAGATACCTCAGGGGATGCACTTCCCTCCACATAATTATTGGAAGCAACTGAGGATAGAAATACCAAAAATCACTAGGAATCAAGCCACAAAGGCAAGGAAGAGACATAAAAGAGCTCAAGAACATCATTGGTGCCTCAAGAAGGAAATGCCATCATCACTAAGGTGGACTCGTTCCTTGTTCTTACTTTCTCTGTTTTTCGTTTTCTCTATGTTAAGTGCTTATCTATGTTTGTGTCTTCATTACATGATCATTAGTAGTAATTAGTGTCTAGTTTGATTTTATCCCCAATTAAGTTATAGTCTATTTTTCTCATCATCAGCAAACATGAATAAAATAGTAGATCTTTTGAATAAGAGGCAATAAAATTTCGAGTTTTTAATAAGAAAAATTCTAATTAGTAACATGTGGTGGCAATGCTTTCTGTCTTCTGAATGAATGCTTGAACAATGCATATGTCTTTTGAATTTGTTGTTTAAGACTGTTAAATATGTTGGCTCTTGAAAGAATGATGAACATGAGACATGTTATTGATAATCTAAAAAATCATAAAAATGATTCTTGAAGCAAGAAAAAGCAGCAAAGAACAAAGCTTGCAGAAAAAAAAAAAGAGAGAAAGCAAGCAGAAAAAGCCAAAGCTCTTAAAACCAAAAGGCAAGGGTAATAAAAAGGATCCCAAGGCTTTGAGCATCAGTGGATAGGAGGGCCTAAGGGAATAAAATCCTGGCCTAAGCGGCTAAACCAAGCTGTCCCTAACCATGTGCTTGTGGCGTGAAGGTGTCAAGTGAAAACTTGAGACTGAGCGGTTAAAGTCAAGGTCCAAAGCAAAAAAAAAGGAAGAGTGTGGTTAAGAACTCTGGACACCTCTAATTGGGGACTTTAGCAAAGCTGAGTCACAATCTAAAAAGGTTCACCCAATTATGTGTCTGTGGCATTTATGTATCCAGTGGTAATACTGGAAAACAAAGTGCTTAGGGCCACGGCCAAGACTCATAAAGTAGCTGTGTTCAAGAATCAACATACTGAACTAGGAGAATCAATAGCACTATCTGAATTCTGAGTTCCTATAGATGCCAATCACTCTGAGCTTCAATGGATAAAGTGAGATGCCAAAACTGTTCGGAAGCAAAAAGCTACTAGCCCCGCTCATCTAATTAGAATCTGAACTTCATGCAAAAAAAAAACTCTGAGATATTATTGCTTCTCAACCTATTAGTCTTCTATTTTATTTGTCTAGTTGCTTGAGGACAAGCAACAGTTTAAGTTTGGTGTTGTGATGAGCGGATATTTTATACGCTTTTTGGGGTTAATTTCATATAGTTTTTAGTATGTTTTAGTTAGTTTTTAGTTTATTTCCATTAGTTTTTAGGAAAAATTCATATTTCTGGACTTTACTATGAGTTGTGTGTTTTTCTGTAATTTCAGGTATTTTTCTGGCTGAAATTGAAGGAGCTGAGCAAAAATCTGATTCAGGCTGAAAAAGGACTGCTGATGCTGTTGGATTCTGACCTCCCTGCACTCAAAATAGATTTTCTGGAGCTACAGAACTTGAAATGGCATGCTTTCAATTGCGTTGGAAAGTAGACATCCAGGGCTTTCCAGCAATATATAATAGTACATACTTTGCACAAGGATAGACGACGTAAACTGGCGTTCAACGCCAGTTCTCTGCCCAATTCTGGCGTCCAGCGCCAGAAAAGGATCAAAAGCTGGAGTTGAACGCCCAAACTGGCACAAAAACTGGCGTTCAACTCCACAAATGGCCTCTGCACGTGGATTGCTTAATTCTCAGCCCCAGCACACACCAAGTGGGCCCCAGAAGTGGGCCTCTGCATCATCTATCATAGTTTACTCATTTGTGTAAACCTAGGCTACTAGTTTAGTATTTAAACAACTTTTAGAGACTTATTTTGTATCTCATGATATTTCAGATCTAAACTTTGTATTCTCTGACAGCATGAGTCTCTAAACCCCATTGTTGGGGGTGAGGAGCTCTGCTGTGTCTTGATGAATTAATGCAAGTATTTCTGTTTTCTATTCAAACACGCTTGTTCCTATCTAAGATGTTCATTCGCGCTTAACTGTGATGAAGGTGATGATCAGTGACATTCATCACCTTCCTCAAACCATGATTGTGTGCCTGACAACCACCTCCGTTCTACATCCGACTGAATGAGTATCTCTGAGATCTCTTAATCAGAATCTCCGTGGTATAAGCTAGAACTGATGGCGGCATTCATGAGAATCCGGAAAGTCTAAACCTTGTCTGTGGTATTCCGAGTAGGATTCAAGGATTGAATGACTGTGACGAGCTTCAAACTCCTGAAGGCTGGGCGTTAGTGACAGATGCAAAAGGATAATAAATCCTATTCCAACCGGATCGAGAACCAACCGGTGATTAGCCGTGCTGTGACAGAGCGCGTGAGCGTAGTTTTCACTGGAAGGATGGAAGGTAGCCATTGACAACGGTGATCCACCAACACACAGCTTGCCATAGGGGGACGTGCGTGTGTGAATCAGAAGACAGAGGAAAGCAGAGATTCAGAAGACAAAGCATCTCCAAAACTCCAACATATTCTCCATTACTACACAACAAGTAATCTTTAATTTATGCTCTCTGGGTTATTCACAATTCAACTGATAAACATAATTGACTTCCTGACTAAGATTTACAAGATAACCATAGATTGCTTCAAACCAACAATCTCCGTGGAATTCGACCCTTACTCACGTGAGGTATTACTTGGACGACCCAGTGCACTTGCTGGTTAGTGGTACGTGTTGTGAAAAGTGTGATTCACAATTCGTGCACCAGGTTGTCAGACACGCGTTCATAGAATTGAGAATAATGATGAGTGTCACGGATCATCATATTCCCTATATTGAAGTACGAGTGAGTATCTTAGAATAGAATCAAGCGTGATTTAATAGAAAAACAGTAGTAATTGCATTAATCCATTGAAACACAGCAGAGCTCCTCACCCCCACCTATGGGGTTTAGAGACTCATGCTGTAGAAGATACAATATGAAATGTAAAATATCATGAGTTGCCAAATGAATCTCTCAAAGTAGTTTTTATACTAAACTAGTAACATAGGTTTACAGAAAATGAGTAACTAAGTGCAGATAGTGCAAAAATCCACTTCCAGGGCCCACTTGGTGTGTGCTAGGGCTGAGCATTGAAGCTTTCACGTGCATAGGCCATTCCTGGAGTTAAACGCCAGCTTGGGTGCCAGTTTGGGCGTTTAACTCCAGTTTTGGTGCCAGTTCTGGTGTTTTACTCCAGAAAAGGGTTTCTGGCTGGCGTTTAACGCCAGTTTGGGCCATCAAATCTCAAACAAAGTATGGACTATTACATATTGCTGGAAAGCCCAAGATGTCTATGTTCCAACGCAATTTAGAGGGTGCCAATTGGGATTCTTTAGCTCCAGAAAATCAATTTTGAGTGCAGGAGGGTCAAAATCCAACAGCATCTGTAGTCCTTTCTCAGCCTCTGAATCAGATTTTTGCTTAGGTCCCTAAATTTCAGCCAGAAAATACCTGAAATTACAGAAAAACACACAAACTCATAGTAAATTCCAGAAATGTAAATTTTGCATAAAAACTAATAAAAATATAATAAAAAGTAACTAAAGCATACTAAAAACTACCTAAAAATAATGCCAAAGAAGGTATAAATTATCCGCTCATCAGTAGCTAAAGCTTGAACTTATTTGTCGTTCCGTTCTCATGATTAGCTTGTTTGCTTTGCTTTCTTCAAAACTTTCCTATTTTCCTAGCTTCTTAACTTATCTTTAATTTTTGTAGTTTCCATGGCTGTTACAATGGCTCAGTTGATGAACCACTTCTTCCCTGCTGAGGATAACGACAATGATAGCTTGGCGACTGATAAACTCATATTTCATGAGTTATTTTGTGCTTAGTTTGAGTGATTTATTCAATCCTTCACCCACTTATTCATATTAATTTCATGGTTTTACTTTCCCTTCCTTATTAGGTGATGTACGTGAAAAATATGTTTCCTAAGCTTTAAAATTAATTATTTTAATTACCTTTATTTCCATTCGATGGCGTGATTAGTGTGTTGAGTAGTTTCAGATTTTCTAAGACAGAATGACTTAAAGGATGGAAAAGGAAACGTACAAAAATGGAAGGAAAGTGCGAAACGGAGTTTTGAAGAAACTGGCATCCACGCCATCGCATGGACGACGCGATCGCGTGCCAGGAGCGAAGAAGAAGCGACGCGGCCGCATGACTGACGCGGCTGCGCGACTTGAGCATAGCGCATTCGATTCGAACACGTGACCGACGCGACCGCGCCACAAGGAAAACTCCAGATGACGCGACCGCGTGACCCACGCGGACGCGTGACAGAGGCCACGTATCAGAATTTACAGAATACGCCCCCATTGATTTCTGAAGCCCTTTTGGCCTAGATCCAGGTACAGAACACACAGACTAGAGGCTATAAAGTGGAGGAATGCATCCATTCAAAAGGGAGCTCGCCAATTTTTACTTCCCATGATTTAGATTTAGTCTTCAGAGAGGTTCTCTCCTCTCTCTCTCTTAGGATTCAGGACTTCTCTTAGTTTGTAAGAGTGACTCTCAATCCAGGTTTTACGTTTCTTTGTTTTAGCTTCCCTTTCACTTTTATTTATTCCAGCACTTGGGTTGATTATTTACTTTTATAATTGAATTTATGAATTATTCCATGTTACAGATTATTATTTGAATTAATGATATTTGAGGTATTTTTAGTTTATGATTGCTCTTTTTAATTTATGTTATCATTGTTTCCGATCTGAAGATATTTTATTCCAGCAATTTACTTTTTTCCCTTTTGGTCTTGGTTAAGAAATCAGTAACTCAACAGTTACCAACTCAGCATAATTGATAATCGTTATCTTGCTAATTGAACTGAACTTCAATAATCCCAACTTTTTCTTAGGAAATAAATAGGATTCGAAGGTCAAACTAATTAGTCCCTTGACTTTCCTTTGCTTTAGTAAAGGTCAACTAAGTGGAATTTAGATTCAACTTTCATCATTGTTGAGAGAGATAACTAAGTTGGACTTCCGATTTCTCTTACCTTGCCAAAAGTTTGCTTTACAGTATTTATTTATTTTAATTGCCATTTACTTTACTTGTCATTCAAATCACTTGCTTCTCACCTTCTAAACCCCGATTATGACCTTTATAGCCAATAATAAGAACATACTTCCTTGCAGTTCCTTGAGAAGACGACCCGAGGTTTGAATACTCGGTTAACAATTTTTAAGGGGTTTGTTACTTATGACAACCAAAACGTTTGTACGAAGGGATTTTTGTTGGTTTAGAGACTATATCTACAACGCAACTGTTTTTATAAAATTCTTTACTGGCAAAAACCCCAACGTCAAAATGGCGCCGTTGCCGGGGAACTGCTAACGTGTGCCTTATTATTGGTTATTGTAAATATTTTTCTTATACTTGTTTATTTATTTCTGTTTTTCCTTTTTATTTTTCATTTGCTACCATGAATTCTCACCCCTCTCGTTTTGAGTTTGGTTCTAACTTTGTTGAAGGAAATAGAAGTTACGCAGGAATATGCATCAAGGTCAGACCAATCAAGGATGGATGGAGCCAAGAGGATCTAATCAACCCTTTAGGCAGCAACACCCTCCGAGATATCCTGGACAAAGACCATTCTACCGTGCATACCTAACTGAAAGATATGGTGGACAACCTTGTAACTACCAACAAGCCCCACCCCGTGCATATAAACCATCCTTTCAACATAACCTCAAACCACCACACTCACAAGCTTCTCTTCACCATTCGCCACCATATGATCCTTCCTTACCCCAGTACCAATCCAGTCACTCCCAATCACCGCCACTTTCCTATGTATCATGTCCAAATCCGGCAACCCGAGAAGCAGAGGTTCGCCTAAAGGAAACAGTAAATAAACTTCAAACAACCATTCGACAACTAGAACAAGCAGTAATTCAATGGGTTTCTAGGCGTTCAAATACACAAGGATCAGCCACAGTCCCATGTGAACAGTCTAACGAAGAGCGTAGCATGAAGGAGATACCAGAAACTCCAGTGGACAAGACAGAGAATGAATTTGTACTAGAACAAGTAGAAGAAGCTGTCATTGTTCAAGAAGAAGAGTTGGTTGAAGATCTAGGAGATGCTGAACCTCCATGGGAATCTAGAACTGAGGAGAACTCCATCAAGGACGCTACAGTTGATGCTAAGGAGGATATTGTACAATCTCCAAGGCAAGTTGTTTATGAAGAATCAGACGGAATAACCCAGGACACAAATTCCCTTGATGATGATAGTCACAAGTCAAATTCTCTTAGTAATGAACTGGCATCCGCAAGTGAATTCTCTGAGGTCGAAGAATCTTCCCCAAGTGAATATGAAGATGATGCAGAGGTAGATTTCTCTCAACCTCCAATCTATGACTCAAGTGATGAGGAAGACATAGAAGATTTTGACTAGGACACAGATACAATTGTAGAACCTTGCAAAGAAGTGGAGGAATTCACAGAAGAGCACAAGGGAGTAGAACTTACAAAACCACCGGAAACACCTATCCCAAGGCCATTACCAGCTAATACAAGCTTCAAGTGGGTACAATCCTTAACCTATAACTTTACTTATTCACTTGAATATGGTTTGCTTGAAATAGATGGCCAGCTTAGAGCTCTTTGCGGCTTTAAGAGTAAGAGGAAAATGGCTCGTACTCAGAGTTGGTGCACAAGGTTCAATAAGGTTCCATGCTTCACCTCGAAGTACACGGATTGGTATCATGCTCAATTGCATGGATCACAGAGAACGTTTGGTTACCATGGTGAGATTCTACTCTTTAAACCACCTGGATGGAGACATGTAGATCAAGACAGAGGCGGATTTAAAAGCAAGGCTTGGGATCCTGGAGTTTATTCTGACGTTTGTCACCCCGGGAGCCTAACAATCTGTTTGAAGCTGTTCAGAAGCTTTGCATGCCTAGTTTGGGATCCCGGAGGCTATTGGCATTCCAAGAACTGGTGGAGATTTTTGGACGAATTTAAACATAAGCCGCCATAGCAGGAAGCTCCTCCAATGTCCAACTTAAGGACTTTAACTAAAAGTGCTAGGTAGGAGACAACCCACCATGGTATGGTCGCTTCTTTTTCAATTTAATTCTTGTTAATTGCTTTTATTTTTATTTTCTTTTCATTTTACTTTATTGAACCTGGAATCATGCATAGCATTCATATTAATCATTGCATTCTGCATTTATCTTACATATAAAAAAAAGGGGATGCACGACGCGACCGCATACCCCATGCGATCGCGTCATATTGCGAAAACACTATCCACGCGACCGCGTCACCCACGCGGCCGCGTGCCCTGGAGATCGGCGTCAAGATCCAACGTCCAGAAAGTTAGGCTGGAATCGTGCGGCCCTTGTGCGTTTTGCACAAATTGGCCCACGCGATCGCATGCCCTATGCGATCGCGTCACTTGCACAAAACCAATCCCATGCGACCGCGTGAGCGACGTGATCGCGTCGCATGGATTGCACAACACCCTCGAAGGAGACAGAGAGTTGCACTAAAACGACGATGGAAGCGTGCATCTAGCACGAATTCCAGCGACGCGATCGTGCGACTCACGCGATCGCGTCATCCCCTCTCCTACCCCTCTCACGCAATCGCGCGACCTACGCGATCGCGTCACCCCCATTTTCACCCCACCACACGACCGCGTGCCCCACGTGGCCGCGTGGATTTCAAAATATAACCCCCCAGGTCACGCGAAACCCTATCCTCGCGCCCCACCCCTTCACTCTCAACCCCCTCTCTCTCTCTCTCCCCAACCCTCAACCACCACCACCCAGCCACCATTACCACTGCACCAACCACCGCCGGGAACCGCCGACCACCCACCGCCGCCGTTCGCCCCCAGCCGCAACCAACCCCCTCTTCTTTCTTCCTATTTCTTCTTCCTCCCTCCTCCCCCGCCACTGCCCCCTCTCCGCGCCACCATCACCACCAACCAACCACCTTCCTGCCTACTCTCCTTATTCCGCCTTCCAGGTTCCGCAACACGCAATCCCTTTTATCCGTTCGTAGTTCTTCTTATTTTTTTTCCGTTTCTGTTCATAATTCGGATAGATAGTCTTGCATGTTGTAGTGGATTTTAGGTTGTTAGGTAGCCTAGGCTGTGGTTAGTGGCTCTAGGTCTGTTTATTTGCACTGTTCTTGCTTCTGTTTTATCATATTTGCAAATCTGTTGTTGCTGTAATCTTGTTCATATGCTGTATTTCTTGTATATTGCTGCTCTTTACATTGAATTTTCATGTTTATATTATATATATGTACCTGCAGCTTGACTTTTTAATTCATATGAACTGCTTTGATTGCTGTTTATTTTCCGGGATAATCCAATTTTAGCCGGAATGCTGCCCAAATTTCTATAAAAATGTTTTCATTCATATTTTGGTTTGGCAATTTGAACTCTATTTTCCACTGCTTTAACCAAACCATTTCATAATTGCCAGGGCATGCTTTCTTATCCTTTTTGATTTCCTTGTTTATAAACTGCATTTGTGATGTTTTGATTCTAATTTTTGCTTTCTTTATATCTATTTGAATCAACATCTACTTGTTTTTCTTGTTTGGTTATGAGTCACTATAGTTCCTACCTGTGAATCCTTGTGACATGGAATATTTTCTTTATGCCACTTACCTTAACCCACTTTTTACTGACTCACCAATTTTAATTTACTGACATCTTTTTCAAATTCTCACCATACTAACCTTTTAAAATATCTTTTCTGATTTTTCACTTTCCTCTAACTTTCTAACCATGGCATAATGACAATTTTTCTATTTAACTTGAATTCTGATACATTTTGGATTGTAACTTCTTCCTTTCAAACTTTTAAACTACTATACAATCCTTAATGCACATTTACTTAACTCATTTACCTCATTCAAATTCTCCCATGCCACTTTGTGTTTTCTTTGCCTATATGCCTACTTGCTTTCCTATTTTTATATATCCTGGTTTTCCATTTTTCAGGATGTCTGCCTCACAGAGGAAAGGAAAGGGCAAAGCTACTGGCAAGCGCAAAAGAGGAGATTTATCCCAGTCCATCATTGACCTAATGCATGATTCCTCATGGCGGGAGAAGAACTTTACACAGCAGGAAAAAGCTGACCAGCTGCTCCTTGCACATGATTCAATAAAATTTGCAAACCGATACTGTGAGCTGAAGTATCCGGCATTTGCAAACTCCAGGAATCTATACCTGGAGAGAACTCTGAGGATTCCAGAAGCACTCCAGCAGTACACCACTGAGCAAATCAAGCAAAGAGGCTGGTTCTTTCTAGAGAGAGCACTGACAGAGGTCAATGCATCTTGGGTCAGGGAATTCTACTACAACTACTACATCACCACCCTCGATGCAGTGAACCTGAGAGAAAAGCAGATTCTGGTCACTGAGGAGGCCATAGAGGACATTCTCCGGCTCTCAGCCAGGTCCGATCAGCCTGATGGTTATAAAAAGGCTGAGGAGGACATGCGCCTGATGCGGTTTGATTGGGATGCTGTGAAGGCACGGATAGCTCTCGACCCGACGGTTCCTTGGGAGATGGGTCAGGACACCACCATGCCTAGAGGGATCAAGAGGGCGTACTTAAATGATGAGGCTCGGTTATGGCACCAGATCTTGAGCAACTATGTGATGCCGAGTACTCATGAGACGGAGATCCCAGCTACTATGATTACCCTCCTATGGTGTGTGATAGAGGGTAAGAACCTTTATCTGCCACGCTTTATCCGGCATTATATAGCCAGGGTCCACGTCTGAGGCACCCTCCCTTTTCCGTATCTGGTTACACAGCTAGGCCGTCGAGCTGACGTGCCATGGGAGGATGCCGATGAGAGACCACCAGCGGCGGACTGCAGGAAGGTCATTCCTCACAGCAGGAACTTCCTAGCTTTGGGCTACAGACCACCACCCTTCACTGTTACTGATGAGACAGCCCCACCGTCTGCTGGACCCTCTTCATCCACGGCTACCCCTGCTGCCCCTGCTGCTACCACTGCACCTCCACCTGCCTCTGAGCCCGTATACCGCCTCGTGCACCTCCTATTCCGACAGCTTGATCAGATGGAGCGCCGTAACCGGCGCCGGTATGAGAGATTGGAGCGTCGCAGCCAGCGACGCTATTCGCATTTGAAGCTGATGATCCGACAGGGTGGTGACATCCCCTCCGAGCCCGACACACCATCAGAGCCATCAAAGGAGGAGGAGGATGAACCCCAGGAGGAGACCCATCCGTAGGCAGGCACAGAGCAGGCTGCACCACATCAGGAGGTTATGCATCAGATCGAGGCTGCAGATCCGGAGATCCCGATCCAGTCAGCACCGTCTCTACAGCAGCCAGACGCTCAGCCCACCACCACCACAGAGCCTCCAGCTACCATTCCTACCAGTGATGACACCCCTTCACACCCGGCTTGACTGAACATCAGGGACGATGCTTCATTTTAAGTGTGGGGAGGTCGCCATCTCTGGCGTTTTATTTTGGTAAACCACTACATCTCTTTTTTCTTTTATTTTGGATATTTTTCTGTATTTTTCTTTTTACTGTTATTTTTTGAGTACTTATACATTGCTACTTTTATGTATTTTTACTCTATTTCCACATTTTGCATTTTTAGTTCATATTTTTAGTTATTTAGTTTAGTTTGCAATTCTGACTTATTATTGGATTAATTAGTATAGTTTACCCTTTTTAGCATAAGATAGCATAGTTTAAATTGAAAAATATAAAAAGGAAGAAAGCTAGGAAATTGAACATAACAGATTTAAATCCATAAACCTCGTATATATAGCATTACATCATATAGTTAAGTTGACAACATTTCATCAAGGAGGAACATTAAAACTTTAAAGGCTACCCTAAATAAATTTTTTATGAGAATAATGGGAATTTTTAACTAAACCTGCATAACATATATGAATGATATATGATGCTTGAGTTAGAGAATACACAGCCTGTGAGTCTTGAGCTTAATTGTATGGTTGCATTCAAACCATAATTTCATTCTTGTGTGTTTTGCTTCTTTTTATTCTGATGTTCTTTACTTTGCTTTAATCTATATGTCCAATTATAGAATATAGAATATAGATACATACCAAAAGAATGATTAAGGCCATCATTTGATTTTAGCTCACTTACCCCAAAATAACCTACCTTTCACATCACCCTTGTTAGCCCCTTGAGCCTTTAAAATCCCTTTTATTCTATTTAGCCACACTACTAGCCTTAAGCAGAAAAACAAAATAAAATCCCAAGTTGAATCCTTGGTTAGCTTAAGATAGAAAATTATGAATAGATTAAAATGTGGGAAACCTATTGGGAACATGGATAATAAAAACAAAAGGTAGAAAAGTTGAAAGAAATAAAATAACTCAGAAAATTTGGGAAGCATGCTCATGAAAAATCAAAGTGATTCAATTACCATGTGCATTAAAAAAAAAGGGTTATTTTCAGCATTTAATAAAAGGGGATACAAAAGAATTCCTCAATGCAAAATAAAAACAATGCACATGGGATAAAAATAAAATTAAAACATGAGCATGTAACAACAAGTGGGATAATATGGGAAAATTGGTAAAGAAGTTTTGTTCTACTAAATATGTATGTTAGGTGAGATCTTAGTCTAATTAAGGATTCACTTATTAGCTCACTTAGTCTTATACATATATCCTTATCTTTACCTTGGCCCCATTACAACCTTAATTAAAGACCTCATGACTTTTGGTATGACTGTACTCTATAATTGTTGATTGGTTAGATGAAGAACAAAGTTATAGAAAGTAAGAATAAAAAGAAAAGTAGAGTGAATAAACCCAATAAACACTGAGTGACTAGAGGGTAAACACAAATTCCAGTGAGGGTTCAATAGCTTATCAACATATATCTGTGCTTAAATTACTAATTGTTTTGCAAGTTTGTACAATATTTTTCTTTCCCATCTCATTTGCAGAAGTGCTTTATTATTTAAGGGTTGGCTATATATATATATATATGACTCCTTGAGAATGTGAATTAATTTGACTATGTGTAAGCTTTACATATGAGTGGATAAATTGGAATTGCATGACTCATTTAGGTAGATGCATTTAGAATAGGTTGCATTGCATAACATTCCACCACTTTAACCTTACCTTATTCTTTACCTTGGATTTAGCATGAGGACATGCTATTGTTTAAGTGTGGGGAGGTTGACAAACCCATATTTCATGAGTTATTTTGTGCTTAGTTTGAGTGATTTATTCAATCCTTCACCCACTTATTCATATTAATTGCATGGTTTTACTTTCCCTTCCTTATTAGGTGATGTACGTGAAAAATATGTTTCCTAAGCTTTAAAATTAATTATTTTAATTACCTTTATTTCCATTCAATACCGTGATTAGTGTGTTGAGTAGTTTCAGATTTTCTAAGACAGAATGACTTAAAGGATGGAAAAGGAAACGTACAAAAATGGATGGAAAGTGCGAAACGGAGTTTTGAAGAAACTGGAATCCACGCGATCGCATGGACGACGCGATCGCGTGCCAGGAGCGAAGAAGCAGCGACGCGGCCGCATGACTGACGCGGCCGCGTGACTTGAGCATAGCGCATTCGATGCAGACGCGTGACCGACGCGACCGCGCCACAAGGAAAACTCCAGATGACGCGACCACGTGACCCACACGGACGCGTGATAGAGGCCACGTATCAGAATTTACAGAATACGCCCCCAGCGATTTCTGAAGCCCTTTTGGCCCAGATCCAGGTACAGAACACACAGACTAGAGGCTATAAAGTGGGGAATGCATCCGTTCAAAAGGGAGCTCGCCAATTTTTACTTCCCATGATTTAGATTTAGTCTTCAGAGAGGTTCTCTCCTCTCTCTCTTAGGATTTAGGACTTCTCTTAGTTTGTAAGAGTGACTCTCGATCCAGATTTTACGTTTCTTTGTTTTAGCTTCCCTTTCACTTTTATTTATTCCAGCACTTGAGTTGATTATTTACTTTTATAATTGAATTTATGAATTATTCCATGTTACAGATTATTATTTGAATTAATGATATTTGAGGTATTTTCAGTTTATGATTGCTCTTTTTAATTTATGTTATCATTGTTTCCAATCTGAAGATATTTTATTCCAGCAATTTACTTTTTCCCCTTTTGGTCTTGGTTAAGAAATCAGTAACTCAACACTTACCAACTCAGCATAATTGATAATCGTTATCTTGCTAATTGAACTGAACTTCAATAATCCCAACTTTTTCTTAGGAAATAAATAGGATTCGAAGGTCAAATTAGTCCCTTGACTTTCCTTTGCTTTAGTAAAGGTCAACTAAGTGGAATTTAGATTCAACTTTCATCATTATTGAGAGAGATAACTAAGTTGGACTTCCGATTTCTCTTACCTTGCCAAAAGTTTGTTTTACAGTATTTATTTATTTTAATTGCCATTTACTTTACTTGTCATTCAAATCACTTGCTTTTCACCTTCTAAACCCCGATTACGACCTTTATAGCCAATAATAAGAACATACTTCCTTGCAGTTCCTTGAGAAGACGACCCGAGGTTTGAATACTCGGTTAACAATTTTTAAGAGGTTTGTTACTTGTGACAACCAAAACGTTTGTACGAAGGGATTTTTGTTGGTTTAGAGACTATATCTACAACGCAACTATTTTTATGAAATCCTTTACTGGCAAAAACTCCAACGTCAGCGACCCCTTCGGCCGAGCCTGGACCTCAGGTCGTCGGTGAGGGAAGTGCTCAGCCTGAACCTCGACCTTCTCCCGAGGAGCTTGTTGATGGGATCCCTGTCATCGATGAAGGGGGACGGGGTAGAGAGGTTTAGGCTAAGGGTGATCCTAATCTAACCCTCACTATCAACCCCAAAAACATAAAAATCCTTGAGTCTGGGAAGACTCTTACTGTGATGGAGAAGAATTTTGATGCAAGCTATTTCATCGATTCTCAACTTCTCCCGGGCACTGAGGAGTTCCTCCGGGAAGAGGACTTGGCCGCTGATAAACCCCATTTGTAGGGTTTATCTTGTGCTTGATTTAGGGGATTTTATACCCTTTTACCCACATTTATCCATTGAAATAGCATGGTTTTATAACTTCTCCTTTAATTGTGCTTAAGAGTGAAAACATGCTTTTTAGGACTTAAAATAGCTAAATCTAATTCTCCTTGATTCCATTAGATGCCTTGATATGTTTTCTAAGTGATTTAGATTTAGGAGGCGAGGATTGGACCAAGGGAATGTAGGAAAAGCATGTAGAAATGGAGAACTCATGGAGAAATAAAGGAAACGCAAAAGTTGTCAACCCGACCTCTTCGCACTTAATCGGCCATAACTTGAGCTACAAAGATCCAAATGATGCGGTTCTAGTTGGGTTGGAAAGCTAACATCCGGGGCTTCGAAACGATATAAGATTTGCTATGGTTGAACTGCGCATGGTGACGCTTACGCGCATAGTACGTGCACGCGCCGTTGCTGCCACCTGGTTCACTTAAAGCAAAACGTGGCCAGCGAATTCTAAAGCCTTGTGGGCCCAATCCAACTCATTTCTGATGCTATTTAAGCCAAGGATTGAAGGGGGAATGAAGATACTTTTCATACTTTAGAAGTTAGTTACCATTAGTTTAGTTTTAGCTTAGTTTAGTAGTGAGAGTTACTTTCTAGAGAAAGAAGCTCTCACTTCTCTCTAGAATTAGGATTAGGTTTAGTTCAATAATCTTAGATCTAGATTTTAATTCATGCTTTCATCTCCTTCTACCTCTCAATTCTTTGTTGTTACATTCATTCTTCTTCCATTCTTTTGTTGTAATTTCCTTTATGTTGTTCTTATGTTTTGTTGTAGATCTACTATTGTTCCTTCCATTTTCTTTCAATTCTATAGGAGGTAATTCATGTAGATCTTGTTTCCTTTAATTGTTGTTGTTAATTCTTTGCAATAATTGCTGTTAGATTTTGTTCTTGTTGTTGATTTACTATGCTTTCCTTTTATGCCTTCCAAGTGTTTGATGAAATGCTTGGTTGGATTTTAGAGTAGAGTTTTATGTTCTTGGCTTGGAAAGGTAACTTAGGAACTCTTGAGTTACTAATGTCCAAGTAATTGATGATTGGGATCCATTGACTCTAGTTCTCACTAATTGAATTAGTGGAGAGTTAGGACTTATGGACTAGGATTGATATAGCTCATTTGACTTTCCTTTACTACTAGTTAGAGGACGATTTAATGAGATTAATCCTTGCCAATTCTCATATTGTGGTTAGTGATTAGGATAGAGATCCTTTACCACCAACCCTTGCTAAGACCTTTTTAGGCCTTAGTTTACTTTCTTGCCATTTATTTTTCATGTTTCTTATTAAAACCCCAAAAATAACTCACAACCAATAACAAAACACTTCATTACAATTCCTAGGGAGAACGACCCGAGGTTTGAATACTTCGGTTATTAATTTTAGGGGTTTGTTACTTATGACAAACAATCTTTTGTATGAAAGGATTATTGTTGGTTTAGAAACTATACTTGCAACGAGAATTCATTTGTGAAATTCTAAACCGTCAAAAATCAAATCATCAGCCGCCCAGGTCAAGTGGACGTATCGCAGTCTCCTTTAGGCAGTCGCTATTTCTAGGAAGGTAGAGCCTGTACTAGCTCAAGGCCATGTTTGGGAAGGGAAGTTTCGGGCTGCCCAAAAAGATGATACTGACTTGAAAACCTGGGAAGAATCTCTGAAGACCCAGCTAACTGACCAAGAGAGGAAAGCCCAAGAGAGTGCCGACGAGATCAACCATCTGGTGGAACGCGGCCGCTCTTTTTCTAGCAATATCAACGCTGCTTGAGGTCGGGCAACTATTGCAGAGGCAAGAGCGAAAGAGCTGGAGGACGAGCTTTCCGAAGCCAGGAAGATAGCTGAGGCTACCAAGCAAGAGGCCTTAGCATTGAAGAAAAGGAACAAGGAAATTGTTAGGGATGCTCGGGAGGTAGTTAAGGCTATCAAGGAGGGAATTGAAGCTCAGGTCTCCCTTCTTGCTCCTGACCTCGATACCTCATTGATTGGAGCTTTCAAGATGGTTCAAGATGGGAAGATTGTGGACATCTCGAGGAAGTGAGGTATCTGTAAAAAATGAATCTTGTACTTTTGCTTTGTTTTATTGGGCCGATGTGGTGCCTCCAACTTGTAGCTTTGAAACAAGTTAACCTTTGTTGACAGTCTTTATTGTGAATTTTAATGCTGCCGACTTTTAATCGCTAATGGGCTGACATGATCCCCCCTCCCCCCGACTTTTTTTTTTAAATTATCATTCTCATTCATGATTAGAATGTTTGGGTTATTGCTTCTTTACTTGGCTGTCAGGCCATGAACTACTATACGTTGGATATCCGTTAATTGCAATCGTCGTAGCTTCCAGGATAATCAGTCCCGAGTTGCCATTTAAATAAAACAATAATAAACCATAAGTATGACTAAGAGTAGCATAAACTAATCACTTGAATTTTTAACAGTAGGCCTTGTTAAAATCCCTTACCGTTACCTCGTGTGGAGGATAAGGGGAAAGAGCGCCTCCTTTTGAACGAAAGTACAAACATTTGGCATTTAAGAGAAAACAAGACATCTAACACAGGTGGTAAAGTAAAAAATGACAATTAAAACAAAAGGTGAGAAAAAACTGTTGTGTTGGGAAGTCGCCATTAAGACTAGAACCTCATCAAGTTCGCCACATTCTAAGTCCTTGGGACCTCGCTACCGTCCAAACGCTCTAGCTTGTATGCGCCTTTCCTGATAACTTCTCTCACTTTGTATGGCCCTTCCCAGTTGGCTGCTAACTTGCCTTCTCCTGGAGTCAGGAGGCTGATGTCGTTGCGCCGCAACAATAAGTCTCCTTCCTCAAAGCTCCGGCTCAGTACTTTTTGATTGTAGCGTAAAGCTATCCTTTGTTTCAGCACCATTTCCGACAAGTGAGCCATCTTTCTTGTTTCATCAATTAAATCTTTTTCAACCGCTTCACTACCGCTTCCCAGGAGTAACCTTGGACTTGGTTTCCCGATTTCCACAGGGATAATCACGTCCACACTGTAGGTAAGCCGGAAAGGCATCTCCCTGGTGGAGGATTATGGCGTTGTTCTATAAAACCATAACACGAAAGCTAGCTCGTCTGCCCATGAGCCCTTCTGCTGATCAAGATGCTTCTTTAATCCATTAATGATAACCTTGTTCACTGTCTCAGCTTGACTGTTACTCTGAGGGTGTTCCACCGAGGAGAACTTCTGCTTAATCCCCAATCCAGCTAAGAACTCCCCCAATTTTTTGTCAGAGAATTGCATTCTGTTGTCCGAGACCAGGATCTCCCTACAGACGGCGCTAATGTTTGGTTGCTCAGGTGAATGGCGGTTCGGGTGGAGTCGAAGTTGGAGCAACTGGGTGTGATGGGGATATGGACCGAGGCGTGAGCTTCATGAGAGAGAGAAAGAGAGACGTCCGTCTGAGTCTTCGATTGGTCAGCGAGTGGGGCCACCTGCAAGGACACTCCGATGCTAAAGTTAGCGTTTATACAAAAAATCGGCCAATTAGGGTAGAAAGGTGACGTACCTCTGGAGAGGGATAGGTCCCTCCCCATTTATATTCTAAACTCGGATGGCCCCCTTTTCTTGGGCTCATCTGTCTGGAAACTTCTGCTAGATGTCCAAATCTTCTCAGCGGGGTGTGAGATGATGCGCAGGTCACTTCTAGATTCGAGTCGAGTAACCCGGTGGATCAGTGATCCGTAGCTAGATCCAAGTCCTTGGTTGGGTTAGACCAAAACAAATTTATATATATGTTTATTCAATTATTTGGACTATATAAAAGAATAAACTTAGTCAAAGATAACTTTGTAGGTAATATGAATAAATTTGAAGAAAGAAAAATCTTAGCTAGCTTTAGTTGCATCTAAGGGTTATTTAGCTTATATAAACTATAAAAGGCAACGGATGTCTCTAATTTGATTTTATTAATTGCAGACTTTGGTTTTGGCCTTCTATTTTATAAAGATGTAAAATAATCTTTTTATTTTTTTAAAAAAGTAAATAAATTTTAATCAAAAATTAATTGAAATTTAATTTAATTCTTATTAAAATTTAATTTTTAACAAAATTATTTAATTTAATTTTATATTATTAAAAATTTTTAAATAGACTAAAAGTGTACGTGTGTCATTCTCAATAATAATGGCTATATAGTAAAGAAGTCATCGTTAATAGTTAATGTAGGTCTAGTGGTATTTGGTGGGTTTTGTGTAAAAGTCCCTTATAAGGATCTAATCAAATTATATGAAATTTCCCTTTGTTTTATTCTATATATTATTAATTGGTTGATAAGTCCTTAATAATCCTTTTGCGGTTAACAACTTACTATGGATTTAATTTGTTTTGTTATTTTGGTGTCGTAATCTTATTTTCTTCTAATATATTGGGTCGTAAAATACAAGAAAGAAAATGAATTAAACAGAAAAAATATGTTATTTTATTCAAGAGTTACTTTGCGTGTATTGAAATTAGTTAATATTTCTTTTGCAAGTCTATAAAATAATAACAAAAACATTTATGATTAAGGTTAGTTGTACTTTATGTCGATGTGTACTTTGATTCTTAACATTTAAATGAGAGAAAAAAAAATTTCTTAAATAATATCTCACAATTATCTTAAAACACAACGAAATTTTAAATTAAAACAAAAAAATTATTCTATCCCTTAATTTTTAATTTTATAAAATTAATTAATTTTTTTATCAACGATTTCTCTAGAGTTAATAGAATATAACTACATGGCATATTAAATTATTTATTTACTCATTAAATATTAATTTGAATAAAATTAAATTGACAGATTAAAAACTCTTTCGGCTGGATCTTTGTTAAATTTATAAAAATTTACTAAAACTACGGATCAAATAAACAAATATTTTTGAAGTATTAAGAGTATATATATTTTTAAATTTTTTTAATGTTTCTTAAAAAAATTGTTACGATATTATATTATTATGATTATGTTAATTAATAGGTGATCTCAATTTACATTAAACATAATTCACATAAACTCATTTATTATTATTCATTGGTCTGAATTATTAATAGAAGTACATATTTTATTTTAGTCGCCAATATATTAATTATCTTGTTTAGCATTTATTAATTGTCGCAACAATTAATAAATGCTAAATAAAGCAAGTTATGACTATTTTTGGCTAATTTTCTTTGGTTACCAAATATTTCCGTATATTAGAATATGAGTAAATTATAGTCAACTATTAGTTAGGTTGTAACAAAAAATCCGGAAAATACCAAAACAATATGTAATTCATTCCAAAAGATAAATTTTACTACTATAGTAAAAAATAAAAACCATATGAAACCCTAATCACTTCATTTTTCTCTCCCACATCTTTCTTTCCTCCCCCAAAAGAAAAGTCTCCTTTCGCAGCGTTTCTCTCCGGCATGCATGTGCTTTCTTCTGTTGTGTGTGCGTTTTCTTCCATCGTGTCCTTGCTTCTCTCCGTCGTGCATTTGCTTCCCTTTATCACGCCCTTGATTTTTTACCTTGTTCTGTTGTCCCTTTTCAAATTTTTTGGAGGTTTTGAATGTTGTTTAATTTTGTTTATGGTTTTTAATTTTGTTTAATTATTGATGATTGTTATGCTTTAATTTTTTGGATGTTTCTTCATTTAAAAAAATTCAAAATTAAAAGAAAAGAAATATCCAAAATAATCTAAAATCACTATAAAAATAATATTCAAAACCTAACAAAAAGAAACATTCGAAACGTACTTAAAAATATATCTAACATTATTGTATGAGAACTTCCAAAGGTGATCCAGAGAAGAATAAAAAAAGAAAACGTGGAGGGAGAGGTGCGGAAGAAAAGAGACACGGAGGGAGAGGAGAAGAAAGGTGAATGAAGCGAAAGGACGTGTGTTCTTTTAGCATAAAACTAATTTTTAAAATTTTAAAATCAAGATTTTTTTAAAAGTTGGTTGTTTAATTGCATATAAAGAATTGGTTCCCTAGATTTTCTCATATATAAAAAGGTGAAAATGATACATATCATGATCTTTCTTAGCCTCACTTAAAAATGATTACAGATTTTATGACTTTGCACACACTTCACCAAATCAAATTTTTTAACAAATATCATATGGTCAAAATTGTTTGGTAATTGTGAGATTTTAACAATCTATGAAAATGCAAGTTAATTCCTGATATGGTTAAGCTATCAGTTCTGCTGATAAAAGAATTAATCTTAACCCAAATAAAAGAAAAGAGAAGACTGATACCAATAACACTAATCAAAGCATAACAATGATTGATATTTTATTCCGGAGACCGATGAGACCTTTCAGAATGGGTAAAGATGAAAAATAACCCAAGACTCATAGCCTCCATTAGGTGCATCAAAGAAACCAGCAACAACACCAACCACGTTAATTATGAATATTTTCTTTGGTGTAAGGCATTATTAGTTGTAACTTGTGACAATTCTTTCTATGTTATGATGTATTAATATGAGATTAGTAAGGAAAGAATAAGGGTATTAAAGAGAACAGAGAGAAAAGTGCTAAGAGGCAGGTATATGAAGAATATGAAGCTTTTTCTGATTAACCTGATCCCTTACAAAGTGAAGATCGAGTTCAAAATGCTTGGTTCTGCTATGCATAATAGGATTAGCTAAAATTTAAATCGCACTGGAGTTGTCACAGAAGATAGTGGTGGTGCCAACATTTGGAATATGCAATTCTAAGAGGTGGTTTTGCAGCCAGACAATCTCGCTCGAAGTTGCTGCCAAGGCCTTGAATCCGGCTTCTGCACTTGATCGAATAACACAATGCTACTTTCTACTTGACCAGACCATAATATTAGATCCAAGATAAACACGATAACTGGTTGTAGACCTGCGATCATCAATGTCTGAACCCCAATTTGCATCTGAAAATGCAAAAGTTCAAAAATTAGTATAAGGATGAAACAAAATTCTTTGGTCAGTCGTATCTGCTAAATATCTGAGGATATTTTTTAAGGATTGCCAATGACTGACCAGAGTATATTTTGCATATATTAGCTTAACTTGTTTACAAAATATGATAGTTCGGGTCTAGTTAAAGTACAATATTGAAGAGCACCAATGATTAACCTGTAATGAGTTGGATTTTCATAAGATTCATATCCATATTTAGAGAGTTTCTCATTAGCAAACATTGGTGTTGGGAGAGGTTTGGCCTCTGCCATTCTAGTTTTGGCAAGAAGATCTTTTATATATTTTATTTGACTAAGATGATAAGCTCTAGAAAAAAATCTAACAGCTTCAATTCCCAAAAAATAATTAAAAGTACCAAGTTGCTTTAATAAAAAAATGTTATGCAATTGTGTCATGAGTATAGATATAGCATGCCTGTCATTTCTAGTAACCAAAATATCATCTACATACACTAATATGTATAATGTAATTAAGTTTAAATGTCTAAAAAAGAGAAAGGGACCTGACCTTGTAGAGTGAAAATCAAAAGATGCTAATGTTGAAACGAGAGTAACATACCTGGATCTTGGTGCTTGCATTAGGTCATATATTGCTTTCTTCAATTTACAAACCTGTGTAGGATTTCCATTGCCAAAACCTGGTGGTTATTTCATATATACAATTTCATTCAATCTGCCATTTAAAAATACATTGTTGAAGTCATTGCAAGATTAGCCACTTATATGATATATCTAAGGTTAATACAACCCTAATAGTAAGAGGTTTAATAACAGGACTAAACACTTCTTCAAAGTCCACACCTTTCATTTGATGGTTTCCTATAGTCACAAGTTTGGCCTTATATCTTAAAATAGTTCCATTTGAGTATCTTTTAATCAAAAACCCACTTTGATCCAATAACAACACTATCTTGACATGGAGTTATAAGATCCCAAATTTCAGTTTTATGTAGAGCATCTAACTCAGCAACTATAGCATCTTTTCAATGAGGTATAGATAATACTTTATGATAAAAAGTAGGAACATTTTGTAAGAATTGAGGGTCACTGGCAAGATTTGAGACAATAATATGCAAAATTTTTGGCCTACTGACTTGGACCTACTAACCATTAGATGAGAATTATTTTTATTTACATTAGTGGAAGAATTAGGAAGTACAATCTCTATACCAAAATTTAGAGTGATAAAAGGTGTAGTATTTATGTTAATAGTATCTAGTGCAGTAGATTGTGAAGTAGATGATGTAATAGATGGTGAAATTGCACTAGCTGCAATGGTTTGAAGTTGTGTGGCTGAAGTAGAATTAGAGGTATTATGAGAATTATTTTTGGAGTATATATCCTAAATAGTTAAAACATGCAAGTTGAGGTGAGTACCAGAGAATAATTGTGTAAAGACATGAAGAGTATTTTTAGAGATAAACAACTCAGAATAAGAAAAAATAGATTCATCAAAGACTACATCTAGTAATGAGAATTTTACCAGTTTTTAATAGGCATTTATAGCCCTTGTGATTAGGAGCATAGCTAAAGAACATAGCCAAATCAGATTCAAATACAAGTTTAGTGTCATTATATGGTCTTAGATTAAGGTAGCATCCACAACCAAAAATTCTTAAGAAAGAATAATCAGGAGTATGACTATGCAATAATTCAAATAGTGATTTATTTTGAGTGTTAATGGAAGGAAGCCTATTTATCAAATATGTAAACTGCGAAAAATTAATGAATAATTAGTTAATAAATTAATTATTATTTAAAAAATAGAAAATTAAACTTTATAGTTTAGAGAAGTAGAAATATTTAAAATACAAATTTTAACACTAATTTTAAAAATTTTGGCCTAAAACCAGACCAAAAGGACAAACCGGTTAGACCAGGCCCAAACTAGATCTAAGGCCCATCATATAAAGCCATCATTTAGCTTCTCTTCCCCCCAAATGAAATTGAATAATGCTGAAATGAGATAGGAGCTCATGGAACCTTAACTCCATTTACTTCCAAAATTCAATCCATCATATCTCTCAATCCGCAACTCTGATTCATAAGCCGTCAGCGTTCACGCATTGATCTTGGAATTCTCTTCAAAATTATTCAAACAAAGTGGTAAGAAAGTTGAATTTTCTCACTCAGCCTTCTACACTTCAATTTCAAAATTTCAGGATTTTGGTATTGAGGAATTGAATAATTTTGATAGTTTAAGTAAACTCTAGTAGCGAGTAATCACTGAGCTTTGTCCCAAACATCCGTGGGTAAGATGAGGAACCACTAAACTCCTATGAATTTGTGAATTAGTATACCTTGTGTTAATTATTGTGAAAATGCGTAAATTAGATTGTATGCTTGAAAATTGAAGTCAAATTAGAGGTCTCGAGTGCTTCATTTGGAGCATTTATGGCTGGACTAGCTGAATTGGAGCCTTGGAACCTTTGGAAGCTTGTGTGGGAAGAGGTTTTTGAGGTGTTTTTGACTTAGGGAGGAATCGGCCAAGTTATGGTTTTGGTTTTTCGTAGTTAATATATAATGTTTCGTGAAAACTTAGACTAGTTGACCATAGGATAAGCTGAATTATGTGAATTATATATTCTTTATGATTAGTGGTAACATAAGTTGAGTTTGATGGAAAATATGCACAGAATTATTGAATAATTGAAGGGTTTGAAGGTTGATATTGAATAGTGTAGCCAATGGAGGTGTGTGTGTACAAGTGGATTGAAGAAATTTACGAGTTTATATGTTAGGATGATTGGGAAATTGATAATAAGTGTGTGTGACATTGTGTAGGTACAATTTGTGTTGATTTGGTTAGTAATTGGTTGATTTTTGGTTTGGAAACTTTGGAAAAACTTGAAGTTTGCATTTTTGGTAAAAATACAATTTTTAACAAACTTTGACGCGCTGTAATTTGGTCCTCGAACCCTCAAATTTGGTGAAACTTATCTTAAATAAAAATTGGGTTCAAGTAGTTTACGATGTTCGAAGAATAGAATAAAAATTATTTTTGACGAAAACATTATGCACATTTGAAGTTTGGTTTTAAAAACACAATTTTGCAGAAAACCGATATTTCTGGTGTGCATGTGTACACACACTATCGTGCGCATGCACAGACCAAAGCGTTGGTGAGACTCGTGCGCACACCCTGGAGATTTTGCAAGTTGTGTGTACGCACACCATATGATGCGTACGTACACTATGATGCGTACACATAAGCTGGAAAATTTGTCTGGTGCGTGCGTACACACACTATGATGCGTATGCACAGACTGGAATTTTTATCCGGTGCTTACGTACGCACGATACCTTATTTTACACTAAAACTTTGTTTTAACTGTTTTACCTTCCCGAAAAGCTTGCAAACCTCCGAAACCATTTTTGTTAAAATTTTATAATTTTTGAACTATGAACTATTCCTCTAGTCTTTCCAAACCTCTGAAAACTCTATTTAAGGTCTAATAGTCAGGTTTTAGGCTACGAAATACGAGTAAGTGTGTTGATAGAGCTAATATTGGTATCAAAAAGAGATTCGAGAAGTAGATGATTGACTTGATGAGATATAAAAAGTGAATGATAAAGACAATGATAATAATAATGAGAAACGAACTGATGATGATGATGATATTGATGAATGACGAATAAAGAATCTTTGACTTATGCTGTTGGATTATTTGTTGACCCTCTATCGTAAGATGTGACCAGGCACTCTAACTTTTTGGGTTCTCCCATGGGCATGCATATATATATGTTTGAGCTTGGGATTCTCCCCATGGATATTTTTGAGCCTGGGATTTGTCCCATGGATATATTTTGAGCTTCGCATTTTTCCCATGAATATTTTGATCTTGAGGATGCCTGCACAGAAGGACAGCCCAAGGTTAGCTACCAGGACATGTCGAGTTGGCTATATAACCGACAGATGAGACTCATCAGCCATAGGACAGACATATATCATATGCATTTGTATGTTTTTCTTGAGTGTACATTGTTTGGTTTGCCTAACTGCTTTGCCATATTTATCTGCTACTTATTTACTTGTTGTACCTGTACTCTATTTGTGTTTTCTTTGTTTGATTTGTATGTATTTCTAAGAGACCTTTTTTTGGTAGAGGTGTGATGAGGGTTGTTTTATCGGTGATTAGGAGGTCTGGAGGAGACGGAAGGTGAAGAGTTAGGTTAGAAGCTAGAATCCCTTAAATAGATGGACAAACTTTTTTGGTTTAGTATTAATCTTTAAGTTTTATCTGAGTGTCGGAGTTTTAGGAATGCCTCTGGCTTTTTCGAGACCTTATATATTATCTATGCTGACACCTTTACCATGTTGAGAACCCTCGGTTCTCATTCCATACATATATTCCTACATGTTGACTTGGAGAAACTGGTGTATTTATAATGTCTTTTGGGTTGTTTTGAGTTATATATGTATATGTATACTCTAGCCGGCCTTGGCTTGCAGGTCGAGTTTGGAACTTGATATTTATATATTTTGGAACTTGGATCTTTATATATGTTTCATCTTTCCTTTTTGACTTCATTTATCCGTATGAGTGTGACGCGATTTTTCTGTTACGCTTTTGCTTAGCTTCTTCTTCAAGGCTCCTAGTTATAATTTCTTTAAATTATACTTATATACGTATTTTGTTTTTAGAGGTCGTAATACCTCACTATCTCTGGTTATGACTTAAGCATAAAGCTCTGTGTGGTAGGATGTTACAAAATATGTAGCAAAGAGAAATACATTATCCAAATGATGCAATGGTAGAAAGGCTCTAGCTAAGATGCTTAATCCAGTCTCAATTATATGTGTATATTTTCTTTCGACTCTACCATTTTGTTGGTGAGTGTATGGGCATGAAAAACTATGTGTGATGCCATTATTTTCAAGAAAAGAAATAAAATTGTGGGAAAGGTACTCCCTGCAATGACCTATTTGGAGAGACTTTACCTTTGAACCTGTAAATATTTCCATTTGATTCTTGTATTGAATGAATGATGTAAGCACATGTGCTTTTGTCAATAAAAGAAAAATAGAAGTATATCTAGTATATGCATCTACAAATGAGACTTAAAACCTAAAACCATGATGAGACAAGCATGGAGCAGGTCTCCATATATCACTATACACGATGTCTAAAGGAGCATGAAACTGAAATTGATCAATTTGAAATGGCAACAAATGCATTTTCCCATATAACAATATTGACAAATTTTATCTGTTACTATGTTTGTAGAAAAAAGAATGTTACATGTAGAGAGCACAATGATACGGAATTGATGAACAATATCCACCGACAAGTGCACCGGATCGTAATCAAGTAATAACTCACTGAGAGTGAGGTCAATCCCCCAAGGATTGAGAGATTAATCAACTTTAATCAATTGGTCATTCTATTCAAACAATCAGATTGATGTGGTTTGAGTGATCATTAGAGATCTTAACAGTAAAATAAATGACTGAAATGTAAATAGAAAAAAATTAAAGGACAGGAAATAAAGAACGGAAAGTAAATAACTAGAAATTTAAAGTGCGTAAACTTAAATTGCTGAAATGTATATATTGGAAGAGTAAATACAAGGAAATTAAATTGAAAAAATATAAAGGAATTAAGGACAATGAACATTAAAGAGAATAAGCAATCAAGAGGGAAATTAAAATGTAGTAAGGAAATGCTTATGAATTAAAATCATTAAGGATTGAAGATGCTAGATCTTCCTGAATCAATGAACTTCTCTTTTCTCTTGTTCATGCAATGTTAGATCTCTGGCGGATCATAAGTAATTGGGTTCCAATTCCTAGGTAACTCAATTTCTCTAGACATGATCAAATACCAATTCCTTGATCCAATACTCATGAACAGAGGTAAAGCTTGAATTCTAATCCCAAGCCACACAAATCCTAAGATCCCAATTTCAGAGTAATTACATGTCACTATATCAAGCTCTGAATCAAAATCAAATTCTTTGTGAGAAGAGAGTTTCAAACTGAATTACTATGATTGCTTTTCCAAGATTCACATAGAATTCTAATAGATCCAATTCCTCTTCCGATTGAATTGGATCTTTGAAGATCGAAAACTCTCTCCTGGATAAACAAATATAGAATTAAGAAGAGAAGAAGATGAACATCAATTTATTTCAATCTTTGCAGAGCTCCTCCCCTAATGAATGAGGGGTTTAGTGACTCATTGCTCTATTACCAAAGTTAAAACTAGAAAAGTAAGAACTAGAAAATAAACTAATAATGAAGTACAAGCAAAAAGTGAAGTGATGTCAAGTTTTAAAGCCAAGAGTAAAAGTCCCTATTTATACCATTTCTCTGCTTCTTGAATGCCTTCAAATTCTCCTTCCATAGTGGGCTTTGCTTGGAGGTATTGAAGGGCCTTGGCGTTATTGGAAGTAACGCCCTTGGAACTTGGCGTTAACAACTCCAGAATGGGCCTTCATACTTGTTGCAGGCGTTATTTGCACATGGCACCCCCTTTAGTTGGCGTTGTTTGGATCGGGCGCCTTTGCATTGGGCGTTGTTACTTGTACATCCATGCGTACGCATTCCTGCAAAAAATTCCCACCATGCGTACACATACTAGGCCGTACGTACGCACGAGTGTAATAAAATCAAATTCAAGTATCACAGGCACTATCTTAAGGTGGCACCAGTTCATTTGGGCGTTGCCAATGCCAGGAAAAGCTGTCATGGTTGGGCGTTGTTTCAAGGTAACTCCCCTTATGTTACGTGTTGCCGATGCCCTAGTGCCCATTCATGAATCGAATATTTATACTTTCATTTGAAGTAACTCCCGTTATTTTGGGCATTAACAACGCCCATCTTGAGAAGAATGTTGGCTCGCAGGCGTTATCCTTGGCGTTAGCAACTAATAATGCCCATGCATGCTTCATTTTATGGGCGTTATCCTTGGTGTTAGCAACTAACAACGCCAATGCATGCTTAATTTTATGTGCGTTATCCTTGGCTTTAACCATTAATAACGCCAATGCATGCTTCATTCTTCAAGCTGCATGCTTCTCTTGCTTTATAATGCCTCACATATGCATGTTTTGAAATTCATGCATGCTTCGTTGTATAACTCATTAATAGCACCTACATGCATGTTGCTTTTCTTAATAAATGCCAATGCATAATGATAATGTATGAAAGTGTAACACCCTACCACACTGAACTTTACGCTTAAGTCGTAAAATAGAGGTGGAGTGGTATTACGACCTCTAAAATAAAATGTGTACATATAATAGCAGAAGAATTATAATATTCTAGGAGCCTTGAAGGATAATGAAAATAAAAATTCGCGAAATAAAAGCGCAATGCTCAAGAAACGAGTTAACTCGCGCGTTAGGAAAACCATAACTATCGAACATAAGATAACAAAAGTAGGAGTAGAGCGCCAAAGATACAAAATAACAAGCTCCTAACTCAGTCTGCGAAGTCAAGGATGGTCGGAGAATATTTACACATATATACATACATATCCAAAATACAAAGTTACATAAATAAAATCCTGTCCCTCCATAAACCTCTAAGAGGATCAAAAGAATAAGTTATGCGGAGAGGAAGCTAAGTGATGAGCGGATAGTTTATACGCTTTTTGGCATTATTTTTAGTATGTTTTTAGTATATTTTAGTTATTTTTTATTAGTTTTTATTCAAAAATTACATTTCTAGACTTTACTATGAGTTTGTATATTTTTCTGTGATTTCAGGTATTTTTTGGCTGAAATTGAGGGACCTGAGTAAAAATCTGATTCAAAGGCTGAAAAAGGATTGCAGATGCTGTTGGATTCTGACCTCCCTGCACTTGAATTAGATTTTCTAGAGCTACAAAAGCCCAATTGGCACGCTCTTAATTGCGTTGGAAAGTAGACATTCTGGGCTTTCCAGCAATATATAATAGTTTATGCTTTGCCTGAGATTTGATGGCCCAAACCGGCATTCCAAGTCAGCATAAAAATTCAGGCGTCAAAACGCCAGAACTGGCATGAAAGCTGGAGTTAAACGCCCAAACTGGTACAAAAGCTGGTGTTTAACTCCAAGAAAGGTCTCTACACGTGAAAACTTCAATGCTCAGCCCAAGCACACACCAAGTGGGCCCCAGAAGTGGATTTCTACACTAACTATTCTAACTTACTCATTTTCTGTAACCCTAGGACACTAGTTTATTATAAAAACTACTTTTAGTGATTCATCTGGTACCTCATGACACTTTACACGTTTCATATTGTATTTCTGACGGCATGAGTCTCTAAGCCCCATGGTTGGGGGTGAGGAGCTCTGCTGTGTTTTGATGAATTAAGGCAATTACTACTGTTTTCCATTCAATCACGCTTGCTTCTATTCTAAGATATTCACTCGTACTTCAACTTGATGAATGTGATGATCTGTGACACTCATCATCATTCTCAACCTATGAACGCGTGCCTGACAACCACCTCCGTTCTACCTTAGACTGATTGATTATCTCTTAGCCTCCTATTTCAGATTAGAGTCTTCGTGGTATAAGCTAGAATCAATTGGCAGCATTCTTGAGATCCAAAACGTCTAAACCTTGTCTGTGGTATTCTGAGTAGGATCTAGGATAGGATGACTATGGTGAGCTTCAAACTCGCAAGTGATGGGCGTAGTGACAGACGCAAAAGGATCAATGGATCCTATTCCAGCATGAGTGAGAACCGACAGATGATTAGCCGTGCGGTGACAGCGCATTTGGACCATTTTCACTGAGAGGACGGATGGTAGCCATTGACAACGGTGATCAACCAACATACAGTTTGCCATGGAAGGAGCCTTGCGTGCATGAAGAAGAAGACAATAGGAAAGCAAAAATTCAGAAGACAGAGCATCTCCAAAACCTTAACATGTTCTCCATTACTGCATAACAAGTATTTATTTCATGTTCTTTAACTTTTCACAATTAAATCTCAGAATTATTGATATCCTGACTAAGAGTTACAAGATAACCATAGCTTGCTTCAAGCCAACAATCTCCGTGGGGTCGACCCTTACTCACGTAAAGTAATACTTGGACGACCCAGTGCACTTGCTGGTTAGTTGTGTGGAATTGCAAAAGTGTGATTGTAATTTCGTGCACCAAGTTTTTGGTGCCGTTGCTGGGGATTGTTCGAGTTTGGACAACTGACGGTCTATCTTGTTGCTTAGATTAGGAATAATTTATTTTTGTTGGTTTAGAGTCACTAAATTTGAGTCTTTTATTTGAGTTAGTTTCATATTTTAAGTTTGGTATCAATTGCATGCTTTTATTTTCTTTTAATTTTTCGAATTTGCATGTTCTTAGTTTTTTTCTTGATCTTTAAAAATTCTAAGTTTGGTGTCTTCTTTGTGTTTTCCTTTAAATTTTCGAAAATTTGTGTTTGATTTTCTAAAAATTTTAAGTTTGGTGTTTTTGTGCTTTTATTTACTTAACAATTTTTCAAAAATTTGTTCTTGGTGTTCATGTTGATCTTCAAAGTGTTCTTGGTGTTCATCTTGACATTCAAAGTTTTCTTGTTTGTTCTCTTTGTTTTGATCTAAAATTTCTAAGTTTAGTGTCATTTTGTTGTTTTCCTCTTTCCTCATTAAAATTCAAAAATTAAAAAAAAAATCTTTTCCTTATTTTACTCATAAATTTCAAAATTTTGCATTAAATTAGTCAAAGATTTTCAAAATCATATTTTTTTTAGTCAAGTCAAAATTCTAATTTCAAAAATCAAATCTTTTTAATTTCTTCAATCATATCTTCTCAATCATATCTTTTTAAAATAATTTTCAATCATATCTTTTTGATTGCTAATTTTCAAAATCTTTTTAATCAATTAATTAATTTAGTTTTCAATTTGCTTTTATTTTCTTCTAATTTTTGAAAGTTCTATTTTATCTTCCATTTATTTTGTTTTATTTTTTTCGGTTACTTCTAATTAAATAAAATAAAAAAATTAAAAATATAATTTATTTGCAATTCATATCAATTCTCTTTTCTCCATCATGGACATAAGTGGAAATGAACAATCCAGAAGGACTTTGGGGTCATATGCTAACCCCATTACAGCTGCATATGGGAGTAGCATCTGTATACCTCCCATCAAAGCAAGCAGTTTTGAGCTAAATTCTCAGCTCATTATCATGGTGCAGCAAAATTGCCAGTATTCCGGTCTTCCACAGGAAGAACCTACTGAGTTTCTGGCACAGTTCCTACAAATTGCTGACACAGTACGTGATAAAGAAGTGGATCAGGATGTCTACAGATTATTACTGTTTCCATTTGCTGTAAAAGATCAAGCTAAAAGGTGGTTAAATAACCAACCACAGCAAGCATAAAAACATGGAGACAGCTATTAGACAAATTCCTGAATCAATTTTACCCTCCAAAAAGGATGACACAGTTGAGGCTGGACATCCAAGGCTTTAAATAAGAGGATCATGAATCCCTTTATAATGCCTGGGAGAGGTACAGAGGGATGCTAAGGAAATGCCCCTCTGAAATATTTTCAGAGTGGGTACAGTTAGATATCTTCTACTATGGGCTTACAGAAAGAGCTCAAATGTCTCTAGACTACTCAGCTGGTGGATCCATACACATGAGAAAGACAATTGAAGAAGCTCAAGAACTCATTGACACGATTGCTAGAAATCAACATCTGTACTCAAGCAGTGAGTTCTTTATAAAAGAAGAGGCTAGGACAGTAACTACTGATCCTAATCCTCAAGAATAGATTGTTGAACTTAATCAGCAATTACTCCTTATGAGAAAACAATTAGCAGAATTTAAAGAGATGCTCCAAGACACTAAAAATGCTAACAAGAATATGGAAGCACAATTGAATCAGACAAGACAGCAGCTATCTAAACAGATAACAGAAGAATGCCAAGCTGTCCAACTAAGGAGTGGGAAGACATTGAATAATTCAGCTCAAAGTAGCAAAAAGCCAAGAAAGGAACAACTGACAGAGGATGACCAAACCACTGCCCAAAATCCCTCTGAGGACAGCAAGAGCCCAGAGAGGAATAATTCTGGCGTTCAAACGCCAGAAAAGGGTGAAAGATTGGCGTCAAAAGCCCAGTGGATGCCCACTTTTGGCATTCAAACGCCAGAAAAGGGAGAAAAGTTGGCGTTGAACGCTCATTCCTTGCCCAGTTCTGGCGTTCAAACGCCAGAAAAGGGTGGGAAGCTGGCGTTAAACGCCCATCCAGCACCCAATCCTGGCGTTCAAATGCTAATGAGGGATCAGACACCTGCAAGTGCTGATAGTAACCCCTTTAAGAAGGCTTCTCCAACCACCTCTGTAGGGAATAAACCTGCAGCAACTAAGGTTGAAGAATATAAAGCCAAGATGCCTTACCCTTAGAAACTCCGCCAAGCGGAGTAAGATAAACAATTTACTCGCTTTGCAGTCTATCTCAGGACTCTTGAGATAAAGATCCCATTTGCAAAGGCACTTGAGCAAATACCCTCTTATGCTAAGTTCATGAAAGAGATCTTAAGTAATAAGAAGGATTGGAGAGAAACTGAAAAGGTGTTTCTCACTGAAGAATGCAGTGCAGTCATTCTGAAAAGCTTACTAGAGAAGCTTCGAGATCCAGGAAGCTTTATGATACCATGCACATTAGAGGGTGCTTGTACCAAGACAGCTCTATGTGACCTTGGAGCAAGTATCAACCTAATACCTGCATCCACTATTAGAAAGCTTGGCTTGACTGAAGAAGTCAAACCAACCCGGATATGTCTTCAACTTGCTGATGGCTCCATTAAATATCCATCAGGCATAATTGAGGACATGATTGTCAAGGTTGGGCCATTTGCCTTTCCCACTGACTTTGTAGTGCTGGAAATGGAGGAGCACAAGAGTGCAACTCTCATTCTAGGAAGACCTTTCCTAGCAACTGGACGAACTCTTATTGATGTACAAAAAGGGGAAGTGACCCTAAGAGTCAATGAGGATAAGTTCAAGTTAAATGCTATCAAAGCTATGCAGCATCCAGATACATCAAATGACTGCATGAGCACTGATATTATTGACTCTTTGGTGGAAGAGATCAATATGACTGAAAGTCTCGAATCAGAGCTAGAGGACATCTTTAAAGATGTTCAGCCTGATCTGGAGGAATCAGAGGAAATAAAAGAACCTCTGAAAATTCCTTAGGAAGAGCATAAGACTCCTAAACCCGAGCTCAAACCACTACCACCATCCCTGAAATATGCATTTCTGGGAGAAGGTAACACTTTTCCAGAGATCATAAGCTCTGCTTTAAATCCACAGGAAGAGAAAGCACTAATTCAAGTGCTAAGGACACACAAGACAGCTCTTGGGTGGTCTATAAGTGATCTTAAAGGCATTAGCCCAGTAAGATGCATGCACAAGATCCTATTGGAGGATGATGCTAAGCCAGTGGTTCAACCACAGAGGCAGCTAAATCCAGCCATGAAGGAGGTGGTGCAAAAAGAGGTCACTAAGTTACTAGAGGCTGGGATTATTTATCCTATTTCTGATAGCCCCTGGGTAAGCCCTGTTCAAGTTGTACCCAAAAAGGGAGGCATGACAGTGGTTCACAATGAAAAGAATGAACTGGTTCCCACAAGAACAGTTACAGGGTGGCGTATGTGTATTGACTACAGAAAGCTCAATACAGCCACCAGAAAGGATCATTTTCCTTTACCATTCATAGACCAGATGCTAGAGAGACTAGCAGGTCATGATTATTACTACTTTTTGGATGGCTATTCAGGTTACAACCAAATTGCAGTAGATCCTCAAGACCAAGAGAAAACAGCATTCACATGTCTATCTGGAGTATTTGCCTACAGAAGGATGCCTTTTGGTCTGTGCAATGCACCTGCAACCTTTCGGAGGTGCATGCTTTCTATCTTCTCTGATATGGTAGAAAAATTTTTGGAAGTCTTCATGGATGACTTTTCAGTATTCGAAGACTCATTCAGCTCCTGTCTTGACCATTTAGCACTTATTCTAAAAAGATGCCAAGAGACCAACCTAGTTTTAAACTGGAAAAAATGTCACTTCATGGTGACTGAAGGAATTGTCCTTGGGCATAAAATTTCAAACAAGGGAATAGAGGAGGATCAAGCTAAGGTAGAGGTAATTAAAAAATTACCACCACCTGCCAATGTAAAGGCAATCAGAAGCTTTTTGGGACATGCAGGATTCTACATGAGGTTTATAAAGGATTTTTCAAAAATCGCAAAACCTCTGAGTAATCTGCTAGCTGCTGATACACCATTTGTCTTTGACACAGAGTGTCTGTGGGCGTTTGAAATCCTGAAAGCTAAGCTGGTCACAGCACCAGTCATCTCTATACCAGACTGGACATTACCATTCAAACTAATGTGTGATGCCAGTGACCATGCCATTGGTGCAGTATTAGGACAGAGGCATAACAAGCTTCTGCACGTCATTTACTATGCTAGCCATGTTTTAAATGATGCACAGAAGAATTACACAACCACAGAAAAAGAGTTGCTTGCAGTGGTTTATGCCATTGACAAGTTTCGATCCTATTTAGTAGGTTCAAAGGTGATTGTGTATACTGACCATGCTGCTCTTAAATACCTACTCACAAAGCAGGATTCAAAACCCAGAATCATAAGATGGGTGTCGCTTCTGCAAGAGTTTGATATAGAAATAAGAGACAGAAAAGGGGCATAGAACCAGGTAGCTGATCACCTGTCCCGGATAGAACCAGTAGCAGAGGCGTCCCTCCCTCCTACTGAGATATCTGAGACCTTTCCTGATGAGCAACTCTTCACCATTCAGAAAGCACCATGGTTTGCAGACATTGCAAATTATAAAGCTGTGAGGTTCATACCCAAGGAGTACAGTAGAGTGCAAACGAAAAAACTAACTTCCGATGCAAAGTACTACTTATGGGATGAACCATATCTCTTTAAGAGATGTGCAGACAAAATGATCCGCAGATGCGTACCCAGAGAAGAGGCACAAAAGATCCTATGGCACTGCCATGGATCACAATATGGAGGACATTTTAGAGGTGAGCGAACAGCCACTAAGGTCTTCCAATGTGGCTTCTACTGGCCTACTATCTATTGAGATGCCCGAGAGTTTGTGCGTAACTGTGACAGTTGCCAAAGAGCTGGCAACTTGCCCCATGGTTATGCCATGCCTTAACAAGAGATCTTAGAGATTGAGTTGTTTGATGTATGGGGTATTGACTTCATGGGTCTTTTCCCACCATCATACTCAAACACTTACATTCTGGTGGCAGTAGACTATGTATCTAAATGGGTAGAAGCAATTGCCACACCCACTAATGATACTAAGACTGTGCTGAAATTCCTCCAGAAATATATCTTCAGTAGATTTGGCGTCCCCAGAGTATTAATCAGTGACAGGGGCACTCATTTCTGCAATAAACAGCTATACTCTGCTATGGTCTGATATGGAATTAGCCACAAAGTAGCAACTCCATATCACCCACAGACAAATGGGTAGGCTGAAGTCTCTAATAGAGAACTAAAAAGAATCCTGGAACGGACTGTAATTGCCCGTAGAAAGGATTGGGCAAAAAGCTTGGATGATACTCTGTGGGCATACAGAACAACATTCAAGACTCCTATAGGAACCTCTCCCTACCAGCTTGTGTATGGCAAGGCCTGTCATCTGCCCGTGGAACTGGAACAAAAGGCCTATTGGGCAACCAGATTCCTAAACCCAGACGCCAAGTTAGCTGGAGAGAAAAGATTTCTCTAGCTGAAAGAGCTAGAGGAATTCAGACTCAATGCTTTTGAAAATGCTAAAATTTATAAGGAGAAAGCAAAAAAGTGGCATGACAAGAAACTGTCATCTAGAGTCTTTGAACCAGGACAGAAGGTTCTGCTATTTAACTCTAGGCTTAGACTATTCCCCGAGAAATTGAAATCCCAGTGGAGGGGACCATATGTGATTACAAGTGTATCACCATATGGATATGTTGAGCTTCAGGATTTTGACTCTGACAAAAAGTTCATTGTTAATGGACGAGAATCAAACATTATCCTGAAAGCAATTTTGAGCAAGAATGCTCAAAATTGAGGCTTGAATAAAGCTCAGTCAAGGTCCAGCTAAAGACAATAAAGAAGCGCTTGCTGGGAGGCAACCCAGCCATTAGCAAGTTATTTGTTTTACTTAATATTTAGAGAAGTTTAATATAAATTCTCTTCAAGATTAATCATCAAATTGTAGGAATTCATAAAGTTACAGAAGGATTCAGCACAAAAAGCAGAAAAAAGGAGCTCACTGGCAAGAAAATGCCAGTAAGGGGCATTTTGGGCGTTAAACGCCAGAATGGATACCATTCTGGGTGTTTAACGCCAGTAAAGATACCATTTTGGGCGTTAAACGCCAGAATGGGTACCATTCTGGGCGTTTAACGCCAGAATTGCAGCATCCTGGGTGTTCAGAAAAATGCCCAATAACAAAAGATTTTTGGCGTTTAACGCCAGCCAGGGTACCTGGCTGGGCGTTAAACGCCCACAATGGCCAACATATGGGCGTTAAATGCCAGAATGGATACCATTCTGGGCGTTTAACGCCAGAAAGACAGGGGAGAGGATTTTGTTTTCCACTTCAAAATTTTTTTCAAATTTTCATGTTTGGACTCATAATTTTCTGCATAAACATGTTTCAAACTTTCATCATTCACCCTCAATTTTCAAAAATTCAACAATTTTCTAAATCTCTTTTCAATTTTCTTTCAAATCCTTCCCAAATCTTCTTCAAAAACTCAAGTATCTTTTCAATTTCTTTCCAAATCTTTTCCAACTCATCATATCATCTCTTAATTCTTAGATGCATAAACAAATTTTCAGATTCAACCTCTTTATATCTTTTCCATTTAAAAATCTCATATTTTTCATATCATGACTCTATTTTCTTCCACCAATCATATCTTTATGTCATATCTTTTTCAAAATTTTCAAAATCCCTCCCCTCCACTTATAAATACACATTCGGCCATCCCCATCTCTCCACCCTTCGAATTTGCCTCTCCTCCTCTCTCTCCCCTTTCTTTTCTTTTGCTTGAGAGCAAGAAAACCTCTAAGTTTGGTGTGTTTTTTTCGTGATCACCGAGCTAAGACTCATCAAGATCATGGCTCCTAAGGGAAAATAAACCAATTCAAGAGGCAAGAAAGAGAATACTCCAAAGAGTCTTTGGAATCAAGAGAGGTTCTTCACCAAAGAACATGCAGACCATTACCATAAAATAATGGGTCTAAGATCAGTGATCCCGGATGTTAAATTCGATATGAAAGAAGACGAATATCTGGAGATCCAAGAGCAAATTCAAAACAGAGGATGGGAAATTCTAGCTAATCCTGAAACAAGAGTTAGAAGAAACATGGTTCAGGAATTCTATTCAAATCTATGGCTGACAGATAAGCAGAGAATAACTGGAACCGCCTTTCTTACCTACCGAACCATGGTCAGATGGAGGATTATTTACTTCCATCTGGACAAAATAAGAGAGGTCTTCAAACTGCCTCAACTACAAGATGATCCAGAATCCTTTAATAGGAGAATAGTGAGAGAGGAAAAGGGGTTGGACCAAGTTCTAGAGGATATATGCCTCCCTGGAACTAAGTGGATAACCAATTCAAAAGGTGTCCCAAACCAACTGAAGAGAGGAGATCTCAAACCAGTCACAAGAGGCTGGTTGGACTTTATTGGGCGTTCCATACTGCCCACTAGCAACCGCTCTGAGGTCACTGTCAAAAGAGCGGTGATGATTCATTGTATTATGCTGGGAAATAAAGTGGAGATTCATCATCTGATTTCTTGTAAGTTTTACACAATTGCAAACAAGAACTCCACTGAAGCCAAACTGGCATACCCAAGCTTAATTTCTCTGCTATGTAAAGATGCTGGGGTGAGGATGGAAGGACAACAAGTGCAAGACAACTCCATCAAAAGAAGGGTGCAGGAGTTCCTCCCAGAAATCCCTGAAATTGACTATTGGACCCGCCTAGAAGCTACAAGAAGCTGTGGATCAACTTAAGGAAGAAAAGCAGAATCAAAACTGCATGCTCTGCAAGCTGCTTAAGGAACAGGAGAAGCTCTCCCTTGAAGGACCAAACACCCCACAGATTGAAGGAGCATCCACTGCTCAAAATTAAGGTTGTTGAGTCCTAACTCTGTGATAACCTTTATTATTAGAAATCTATTTTAAGAGTCATTTATTTTTTTATTTTTAATTTTCTGTCTTCTATTATTATTGGTTTGCTCTTATATTTATTTTTGAGTCTTATTTTCATTCCATGATTAATAAAATTTAAAGTTTATGTCTTAAAGTTATGAATGTCCTATGAATCCATCACCTTTCTTAAATGAAAAATGTTTTTAATTGCAAAAAGAAAAAGAAGTACATGAATTTCGAATTTTAAAACAGATTAATTATTTTGATGTGGTGGCAATACTTTTGTTTTTCTGAATGAATGCTTGAACAGTGCATTTTTTTATATAGTTGTTTATGAATGTTAAAAATGTTGGCTCTTGAAAGAATAATGAAAAAAGGAGAAATGTTATTGATGATCTGAAAAATCATAAAAACGATTCTTGAAGCAAGAAAAAGCAGTGAATAAAAAAGGCTTGCAGAAAAAAAAAGTATATGCGAAAAAAAAAAGAAAAAGAAAAAGCAAGCAGAAAAAGCCAATAGCCCTTTAAACCAAAAGGCAAGGGTGAAATAAAAAAGGATCCAAGGCTTTGAGCATCAGTGGATAGGAGGGCCCACAGGAACAAAATCCTGGCCTAAGCGGCTAAACCAAGCTGTCCCTAACCATGTGCTTGTGGCGTGAAGGTGTCGAGTGAAAACTTGAGACTGAGCGGTTAAAGTTGTGGTCCAAAGCAAAAAAAGTGTACTTAAGAGCTCTGGACACCTCTAATTGGGGACTCTAGCAAAGCTGAGTCACAATGTGAAAAGGTTCACCCAGTTATGTGTCTATGGCATTTATGTATCTGGTGGTAATACTGGAAAACAAAATGCTTTGGGTCACGGCCAAGACTCATAAAGTAGCTGTGTTCAAGAATCAACATACTGAACTAGGAGAATCAATAACACTATCTAAACTTTGAGCTCCTATAGACGCCAATCATTCTGAACTTCAAAGGATAAAGTGAGATGCCAAAACTGTTCAGAAGCAGAAAGCTAATAGCCCCGCTCATCTAATTAAAACTGATCTTCATAGATGTTTTTGAAATTCATTGTATATTCTATTCAATTTATCCTATTTGATTTTCAGTTGCTTGGGAACAATCAACAATTTAAGTTTGGTGTTGTGATGAGCGGATAGTTTATACGCTTTTTGGCATTATTTTTAGTATGTTTTTAGTATATTTTAGTTAGTTTTTATTATATTTTTATTAGTTTTTATTCAAAAATTATATTTCTGGACTTTACTATGAGTTTGTGTTTTTTCTGTGATTTCAGGTATTTTCTGGCTGAAATTGAGGGACCTGAGCAAAAATCTGATTCAGAGGCTGAAAAAGGACTGCAGATGTTGTTGGATTCTGACCTCCCTGCACTCGAAGTAGATTTTCTGGAGCTACAGAAGTCCAATTGGCGCGCTCTCAACTGCGTTGGAAAGTAGACATCCTGGGCTTTTCAGCAATATATAATAGTCTATACTTTGCCCGAGATTTGATGGCCCAAACTGGCATTCCAAGTCAGCATAGAAATTCTGGCGTCAAAACGCCAGAACTGAAATGAAAGCTGGAGTTAAATGCTCAAACTGGCACAAAAGCTGGCGTTTAACTCCAAGAAAAGTCTCTACATGTGAAAGCTTCAATGTTCAGCCCAAGCACACACCAAGTGGGCCCCGGAAGTGGATTTCTACACTAACTATTCTAGCTTACTCATTTTCTGTAACCCTAGGACACTAGTTTATTATAAAAACTACTTTTAGTGATTCATCTGGTACCTCATGAAACTTTACACGTTTCATATTGTATTTCTAACGGCATGAGTCTCTAAACCCCATGGTTGGGGTGAGGAGCTCTGCTGTGTTTTGATGAATTAATGCAATTACTACTGTTTTCCATTCAATCACGTTTGCTTCTATTCTAAGATATTCACTCGTACTTCAACTTGATGAATGTGATGATCTGTGACACTCATCATCATTCTCAACCTATAAACGCGTGCCTGACAACCACTTCCGTTCTACCTTAGACTGAGTGATTATCTCTTAGCCTCCTGGTTCAAATCAGAGTCTTCGTGGTATAAGCTAGAATCAATTGGCAGCATTCTTGAGATCCGAAACGTCTAAACCTTCTTTGTGGTATTCTGAGTAGGATCTAGGATAGGATGACTATGGCGAGCTTCAAACTCGCAAGTGATGGGCGTAGTGACAGACGCAAAAGGATCAATGGATCCTATTCCAGCATGAGTGAGAACCGACAGATGATTAGCCGTGCGGTGACAGTGCATTTGGACCATTTTCACTGAGAGGATGGATGGTAGCCATTGACAACGGTGATCCACCAACATACAGCTTGCCATGGAAGGAGCCTTGCATGCATGAAGAAGAAGACAGTAGGAAAGCAGAAATTCATAAGACAGAGCGTCTCCAAAACCTCAACATGTTCTCCATTACTGCATAACAAGTATTTATTTAATGTTCTTTAACTTTTTACAATTAAATCTCAGAATTATTGATATCCTGACTAAGAGTTACAAGATAACCATAGCTTGCTTCAAGCCGACAATCTCCGTGGGATCGACCCTTACTCACGTAAGGTATTACTTCGACGACCCAGTGCACTTGCTGGTTAGTTGTGCGGAATTGCAAAAGTGTGATTGTAATTTCGTGCACCACTAAGTATATATATACATCACTGTACAACAAAATAACACAGTAACCACTTCGCTTCAAGTGTCCAGACGCCTAACGAGATGCCTCTCGACCTGCATCTGAAAAATAATAACATAGTATGAAATGAGAACCGGAGGTTCTCAGTATGGTAAAGGTGCCACACACATAATATATAAGATCCTGGGAATGCCAGAGGCAATCTTAGAATGCCGACACTCAGATTATAGAGCTTAAAGTATTAAACAAAAGCCATAAAAGGTGGTTTTCTAAGAGTATCTAAACCTAACTTAACTTAACCTTAAAACCAAGTTCCATACTACCATTCCTCTATAATTGCATCTCCGTCAGCATTTCACAGACAAATAAACAGATAAAGGCAAGCAAAAGAAGGTTACAAGTACTGCAGATAACAAATACATTTAGCATGGCAAGTACACTTAGGCACACCCAGTTAATGCACAAACAAGTAATTCAAGTAGAATTCATATGATGCATACCTGTCCTATGGCTGATAAGGTTCATCTGTCGGTTATCCAGCTAACCCAACAAGTCCGAAAACCTTAGACTGTCCCTCGACGTGCATCCCCAAGAGTCTATGCATAGCTTTTTCTCAAATAATCAATATTGCTCAATGGGGGTTAACATTCCCGAGAATTTATAAGTGCTCGGTCACCCTTATGACGTAGGGTCAACAGAGTATCGAGTCTTCAACCTGGTACACGTGGTGGCAAGCCACTGTACTTTACCTAGGGAATCTCGTATCTCAGATCATTTAATCATTCAAGCCAAGTATCATACATTATCATTCATTTTATTTTCAAGACAAATATCATACATGATCATCCGTAATATTTCATAGCCAATTCATCACTTTTCAGCTTTATTTCATCTCCAAGTTATCCTTATTTCCTAGCTTTATCTAATTATCAGGTTTAACAGTATTATTTATGACTAAAGGAATGAAAATAGAGGTTTAGAGGTTTGAAATAAGGCTTTAAAACTCAAAAGTTATGTTTGCTGGAACAGGGGCCACACGTGCGCGTGGCTCACGTGTGCGCATGGAAGTGTGAAAACGCAGCTCGCGCGGGAGTCCCTTTGTCATGTGTACGCATGGGTGAAAACTTCATGTCACGCGTGCACGTGGGTCACGCATACACGTGGACATGCTTGCTAGCCCCTTACGCATATGCATGGGACCTGTCGTGTATGCATTTCCAAAAGTCCATGCCACGCGTACGCGTGGACGTACGTTCTTTGAAAAAATTCAGATTCAGTAACAGAGCTACAGAATTTTAGAAAAAACCAATTTTGAGGTATAATCTTCCAACACCCATAACTTCTTCGAATTAAAATATTTTTCACCCGTTCTTCGAATGGCATAAACTTTACGAACCTTATTTTTATTTCAAAACAAGTTGGAATCAAATTGAGGGTCTGGAAAAAGTACCCAAACCAACTTTTGTAAAAGTACCCAAACCTCAATTTTCAATAAAAAAAACTCCATTCCTTTTACCACCAAACCTGCATTCTTCAATGTAGTATACCCCTTTCTCATCATTTCAACAATCAGCACAATAAACCTATCTCAAATTAATAATAATGTACTTTCAATATCCAAACCCATCAATCAAAACCAACCAAAAACCATAGTTTACCAATCTACTATCATAAACATATCACAAGTCCATTCCATAGTTTACCAATCTACCATCATAAATATACCACAAGTCCATACTTCTCCAAATCATCAATTAATCAACCAGCACCAAGCCAAACTTATTTTCTCACAAGATAGTAACAATATATATATATATATATATATATATATATATATATATATATATACTCATGCATTCCAACCTATCCTGCGGTCATCAAGCCTAAGTTTTCAAAGAACATTTTATATTAAATGCAAGAAACCTAAACCATACCTTGGCCGATTCTCACATAACGATCAAAGCAATTTATTTAAAATCAAACACAGCCCCAAAACCTCAACTACACCGCTTCCTCCAAGTTTCGGTATTCACAATTTCAAGCTCCAATTATTTATTCACAACCTAATACACATTCATAACACATATATACCCAATTTAATACTCGAAGCTCAAATTCAATGAAATTAAAATAGAATTATGATATCCTTACCTTACCCAGGCTTCACATAAGCAAGAGTAAACATTTTTCTCAAGCTAATTGGATCCTAAAACATCAGAGAACAAAGAAATTCAATATCTTCACTAAATTCTCCAAAAATTGGGGGTGAAAAGGCTAAGATGAAATAGCAAGTTACCTATAAAATTGTTCCAGTAGAAACGTAGAGCTCGACGCGGTAAACACGTGACCGCAAATGGTGCAGCGATCGGAGCTCGGACGGGGGAGTTACGGCAAACCGAATTTACCGTAAAGGTATTGAGTTTCTCTTCTTTCCTTCCCTGGAAGGCTTCAGCTTTGTTTATGCTGAATGAAAGAAAAGAGAAGGCTTCAGTCTTCTTAAATGCTGCGCCCGGTTCAATCGATTTGGCTCGTTCGGTCCAATCTTGGACTATTTTCTTCGAAATTAGTGTCAAAATTCTCGTTTCGATGAGCTCTATCCTAATTTGATATAATATTCGTATTTCTAATTTTCTCTATTAAAAACTAATTTATTGACTAATTATTTACTAATCTAATGGGGTTTACATCCTACTCACCTAATAAAGATTTTTGCCCTCAAAATTCAAATATAGTTACCTGAAAAGAGATGTGGGTAGTCTTTCCACATATCTGATTCAAGTTCCCAAGTATGTTCCTCAATACCAGCTCGACTCCAAGCTACTTTTACCAATGAGACTTCCTTCCCGCGCAATCGTTTAATGCTAGTGTCATCAATCCTCACTGGGATCACTGGAAGTGTTAGATCTTCTCTCACTTGAATCGATTCTGGCTCCAGGACATGACTTGCGTCAGGAGTATGCTTCTGAAGCTGTGACACATGAAACACGTCGTGCAAGTTTGAAAGATACAGCGATAAGGCTATTCTATAAGCCATCGGTCCAATTATTTTCAGGATCTCAAACGGTCCAATATTACGGGGAATTTACAACCACAAACTAACCGGCAAGTGCACCGGATTGTACCAAGTAGTATCTCAAGTGAGTGAGGGTCGATCCCACGAGGATTGATGGATCAAGCAACAATGGTTAATTGATTTACTTAGTTAGACAAACAAAAAAGAGTGTTGAATATTCAAAAGCATGAAACAGTAAATTCAGTAAATCAAAATGCAAGCAGTAAACATGTTGTGAATAATATATGGAGAAACAGTTAAGGCTTCAAAGTTATCTATTTTCCGGATTGACTTTTCTTACTAACTATTTTAATCATGCAAGATTTAATTCATGGCAAACTATATGTGACTAAACCCTAATTCCTTAGACCTTTTTAGTCTCCTCTAAAATTCATCAACTGCCAATTCCTTGGTCACTTAATTCCAATTAGAGGGTGAAGTTTAATTCTAGTTTATATGCCACAAAAACCCTAATTACCCAAATATAAGAGGATTATATGTCACGTATCCTATTAATTCCAAATAATTAAAATTTAGGAGAATATATTTTCAAGCTGTTGTTCAAGTAAAGAGCTTTTCCAAGTTATACAAGAACTCAATTAGAACAAGGGTCATACTTTCGTTCCACCCAAATTCATAAGATAAAGAACGGAAACAATTCTTGAAATATAAATCAGTACATGAATTAAAATAGAAAAATAATAGTATCAATCCATACAATAGACAGAGCTCCTAACCTTAACAGTGGAGGTTTAGTTGCTCGTGGTTCAGAGAGAAAACTAGGATTCTGAAAAACTGTAAATTGCAGAATGATGTAGAAGAGAAAAGAAGAGATTATTTTCCCTTTTATATCTAATCCTAATTAATGTAAAATAAAATTTCTAAAACTAAACAATATTTTTTTCTAATTATAAATAATATAAAAGTTTAAGTCACAATTATTTAGGATTGATCCGTGCAGCCTTTGGACGAATTGGGGACCACTTGATTCATTAAGGTCCACGCTGAACTTGGAAATTTCCAAGTTCAGCATGGAGGAGGAGTGTTTCCTTTGGCATTCTTCTTGAGTCCACACTGAACTTGAGAATTTTCAAGTTCAGCGTGGAAGAGGCAGTGGTTTCTTCGTTGGTTTTCCTTTGAGTCCACGCTGAACTTGGAGATCCTCAAGTTCAGCGTGGAGTAGACCGAATCAAATGGAAGAAAAGCGTATATTATTATATATCGTTTGAAAGCTCTGGAAGTTAGCTTTCCAATGCCACTAGAATCACGTCCATTGGACCTCTGTAGCTCAAGTTATTTCTGTTTGAGTGCAAGGAGGTCGGGGTTGACAGCATCATTCGCTTTCTTCCTTTTCTGCTACAAAACTCCATCAAATCCATCCGAATGCTACCTGAAATAAATAGAAATTGCAAAAAACTCAAAGTAGAATTCATAGTGGCTAAAGGTAATTAAATCTTGATTGAACTCAACAATTTGAATGCAAATTCACTAGAAAAAGATATAGAAGATGCTCACGCATCACAACACCAAACTTAAATTATTGCTTGTCCTCAAGCAACCAAAACTAATATAGGCCTAGGATGTGAATTTGCATGAGAGTGAGAGTTCAATTAAGATCATGTCTCTTATTAAAGTGGGGTTTACAACTGCAATACTGAATAGGTTTGGCATCTCGCTATCCTTTGAATCAGAAGAATGTTACTGTCATTCAGAATTAGAATCCAGATAATATTATGAATTCTCTAATATTTTATGCTTCAGTTTAATCCTTGAACACATCAAATTTCCTTTAATTTTATTTTCTTGGGTGCTTTGCACCCTGAGCCTAGCCGTGACTTTAAATGTTTTGCCTCAAGCTTTACTTGACACAAAAACACCACAAGCACTTAACTGGGAACTCTCTTTAAGTTTTGATTTTTCTTTTAGTTACTCTCAGACAGTGGTGCTCAAAGCCTTGGGCATTCTCTGCTAAATGCACTTGATCTTGACTCTCAGCGCTCTGTCTCAAGGATTACTTGACACAAGAACACCAAAAGCATATGACTAAGGAAATGACTCTTTGAACTTTTAATCATGTCTGACCTCCTTAGTCATTGATGATCAGTGCCTTGGACCTTGCTTTTATTTTTCTTTTGCTGTTTCTTTTACTTCAAGGATTAAGCTTTCACTAATTTCAGAGAAGTCATAATAGTTCTCTAAATTCTTGTTCCTCATACATCAACATCCTTTTATTCAAATTCAAATATGCACTGTTCATGTCATGCATTCAGGATTATAGAAAATATCACCATATTTAAGTAAATAAGACTATTCTTCACTATAAACTCAATTTCTCATGCAATACATCTTTTTCTTTTCTTTTTGAATTCAAGCTCAGTGAGTAATACATGAGACATCCCTTCAGACTAAAAATCAAATAACAAAATAAACAGTAAATTAAACTAGAACCTAGGAATTGAAATAACAAATGATCATGCAATAACTAAAACAAAACAGCAGAAAACTGGTACATAACATAGTAAGAATGGGAAGGAATATAGAATGAAAGAAACTCAGCCACCTCAGTTATCCTAGTGGCCGTTTCATTCTTCAGGCTGTGCTCCTCGGTGAAGATGATTCACCTCTCTTTGGTGCCATAAATATAAACAAAAAAGCCATGAGCGAAGCGACAACACCAAACTTAAAAATTTACTTGTCCTCAAGTAAAGAAGAACTGAAAACAAGGAGGAACATAAAAAAACGTACGGAGGAATAAAAACAAATATTATTGCAAAAGAAAAATAAAAGGACAAGAGGGGTTAAAATAATTAATATATATATATATATATAATGATTTATTTTATTTATTTATTTATTTATTTATATATAAATGAGGGGGAAGGGAACGTAGATGTATAAATATATATATGTATAGGTGGGAATGGGTTATATACATAGATAGATATATAGTAATAAATATATAGTATGGGAGGGGTATATATATAAGGTGTAAATAATGTATGGGGAAAGGAAGGAAATAGAAACAAAAATTGGGATGGGATTTGATATGAGGCAGGGGTGTGGGGACCGAGTTATTGATATGATCTCTTGTTATTTTAATTGATATGGTTCTGAATTATGGAAGTTGGCGCCTAACTTTGACAATGGGGCACCCAACTTGGAGTAAAAGAAAAGGCTCCCACGCTGAACTTGCAACAGATCAAGTTCGGCGTCAACTTTTGCTTGGTTTTGATGCGTCCCCTTTGTATGTCGTTCGCCATGCTGAACTTGCGATTTTTCAAGTTCAACGTGGGTCTTGGCTCAATTACACTCTTGTAACGTCGTTTACCACGCTGAATTTGAAAAATCTTAAGTTCATCGTGGACCTGGCAATGCCTCTCGCCTAGTTTGTATGCATACTCCACGTTAAACTTGGAAAATCCCAAGTTCAGCGTGGAGCTGGCAGAATCAACTTTTTCTAGAGTGAGTAAAAATTTTTCTAAGTGTCCAGTTCCTTTTCTAAAAATTTCTGTATGATCAAAACACACGTAAAATAAAGGAAAAACAGTAAAAACTCAATAAAAATTAAACAAATAATATAATCAACGCAATGGAAAAATAACTAAGGATACGAAATTATCGGGTTGCCTCCCGACAAGCGCTTATTTACCGTCACTAGCTTGACTGTCAGCTCCTCTAGGGAGGAGGATCATAGGGGCTCAGCTCTTCACCCCTCACTGTGAATCTTCTCCATGTGTCCCCGTAAAGTAGCTCAATATGCTCCAGAGAGAGGATTCTATTTACTGTATAAGTAAACACTAGATTGCTAGTCAACACCACCTTCATTTCTGGGGAGAAGTCTTCAGTAAGAATCTTTTTGTTTCTCCATCCCTTGATTGTAGGTCTTATAATAGGGATTATTATTGGGGTTTCTAGGAGCACTCCCCATGTAATTGACCTATTTAGAAGAATATTGAGCATAATCATAATTCTCATTTTGCATAGAGTTACCTGTAATGTCATAAGGGACCTCCTGAGGTGGATTTTGGGTGTTGACAGCTGAAACTTGCATTCCACTCAACTGTTGAGTAAGTAGATTTATTTGCTGAGACATAAGCTTGTTCTGAGTAAGAAGAGTATTAATAGCTTCCACTTCCAACACGCCTCTCTTCTGAGAGGTCTCAGAGTGCAAAGGATTCCTATTAGAGGAATATAAGTATTGGTTATTAGCAACCAACTCAATAAGCTTAATAGTCTCCTCTGGTGTCTTCTTCATGTGCAAAGAACCACCTGCAGAATTATCCAAGCGCATCTTGGACATTTCACATAAGCCCTTATAAAAGATATTCAGTTGAGTCCATCTAGAGAACATATCTGGAGGGCACTGCCTAGTAAGTAGCTTGAATCTCTCCCAAGCTTCATAAAGGGTCTCACCATCTTTCTGTCTGAACGTCTGAATCTCCACCCTTAGCTTAGTCAGCTTTTGAGGTGGGAAAAATTTATTCAGAAAGCCAGTGACAACCTTGTCCCAAGTATCCAGACTTTCCTTGGGTTGAGAATCTAACCATAGCTTTGCTCTATCCCTCACAGCAAATGGGAAGAGCATGAGTTTATACACCTCAGGATTCATTCTATTGGTCTTCACAGTATCACAAATCTGCAGAAAATCAGAGATAAATTGATTTGGGTCTTCATGAGGAAGTCCATGATACTGACAATTTTGTTGCACAAGAGTGACAAGCTGAGACTTCAGTTCAAAATTGTTTGCAGCTATAGGAGGCACCACAATGCTTTTTCCATAAAGATCTGCATTAGGAGCAGTGTAAGAGCCAAGCACTCTTCTAGGTTGCTCATTCCTAGCTGGATTTGCCACATTGGCATTAACAGCATTATTATGATCCATATTAGACTCTGCAACCTTGTAAAGTCTTGCTTGTTACAAACGCCACCTCAAAGTCCTTTCTGATTCAGGATCAAAGTCTAATAGAGGTTCCTTGTCCTTGTTCCTGCTCATAAACAGACATAGACAAGAAAAGATGGGATTCTCTACGTCAAAGTGCAGAGAATTCCCAGTGAAGTAACCTGTGTAAAATAATAAAATAAAAATACTAATTAAACAAATAAATAAAATTCGAAATTACTTGTAAATTTAGGACAAAAATTTTTGAAATTAGGGAGATAAATAAATAAGAAAAATAAAAATAAAAATAACTAGGAAACACCAAACTTAATTTCAAAAATTAAAGAAAAATAATATAAGATGCAAATATTTTTTTTAAATTAAAGACAAAAATAAAATAAAACTAATAAAATATAGAAAGTTAAAAAAATAAATAATGAAAAAACAAAACAAAATGAAAATAAAAAAAAATAAAATAAAAAGAAAAATTAAAAAAAGAACGAGCGAGATTTAAATAAAAAAATTTAGAAGGAAGTAAAAAAAAAAAGAAAACAGGGGCAGGGGATGGGAAACGAAAGGCAAAGAGAAAAAAAATAAAGGAAACAAAAGAAATAAAAAAATAAAAATTAATAATAAAAAAATTTAATTAAAAATTATCTAATCTAAGCAATCAAACAACGAATAGTTGTCAATCACCGTCAATTCCCGGCAATGGCGCCAAAAACTTGTTGCGGAATTTACAACCACAAACTAACCGGCAAGTGCACCGGGTCGTACTAAGTAGTACCTCAAGTGAATGAAGGTCGATCCCACGATGATTGTTGGATCAAGCAACAATGGTTAATTGATTTACTTAGTTAGACAAACAGAAAAGAGTGTTGAATATTCAAAAGCATGAAACAGTAAATTCAGTAAATCAGAATGCAAGCAGTAAACAGGTTGTGAATAATATATGGAGAAACAGCTAAGGCTTCAGAGTTATCTATTTTTCTGATTGACTTTTCTTACTAACTATTTTAATCATGCAAGATTTAATTCATGGCAAACTATATGTGACTAAACCCTAATTCCTTAGACCTTTTTAGTCTCTTCTAAAATTCATCAACTGCCAATTCCTTGGTCACTTAATTCCAATTAGAGGGTGAAGTTCAATTCTAGTTTATATGCCACAAAAACCCTAATTACCCAAATATAAAAAGATTATATGTCACGTCTCCTGTTAAGTCCAGATAATTAGAATTTAGGAGAATATGTTTTCAAGTTGTTGTTCAAGTAAAGAGCTTTTCCAAGTTATACAAGAACTCAATTAGAACAAGGGTCATACTTCCGTTCCACCCAAATTCATAAGATAAAGAACGAAAATAATTCTTGAAATATAAATCAATACACGAATTAAAATAGAAAAATAATAATATCAATTCATACAATAGACAGAGCTCCTAACCTTAACAGTGGAGGTTTAGTTGCTCATGGTTCAGAGAGAAAACTAGGATTCTGAAAAACTATAAATTGTGGAATGAGGTAGAAGAGAAGAGAAGAGATTTTTTTTCCTTTTATATCTAATCCTAATTAATGTAAAACAAAATTTCTAAAACTAAATAATATATTTTTCTAATTATAAATAACATAAAAGTTTAAGTCAAAATTATTTAGGATTGATCCGTGCAGCCTTTGGACGAATTGGGGACCACTTGATTCATTAAGGTCCACGCTGAACTTGGAAATTCCCAAGTTCAGTGTGGAGGAGGCAGTGTTTCCTTTGGCATTCTTCTTGAGTCCACGCTGAACTTGAGAATTTCCAAGTTCAGCGTGGAGGAGGCAGTGGTTTCTTCGTTGGTTTTCCTTTGAGTCCACACTGAACTTGGAGATCCTCAAGTTCAGCGTGGAGGAGGCCGAATCAAATTGTAGCAAAGAGTATACTATTATATGTCGTTGCAAAGCTCTAGGATTTATTTTTCCAATGCTGCTAAAATCACGTCAATTGGACCTCTGTAGCTCAAGTTATTTCTGTTTGAGTGCAAAGAGGTCGTGGTTGATAGCATCATTCGCTTTCTTTCTTTTCTGCTACAAAACTCCGTCAAATCCATCTGAATGCTACCTGAAATAAATAGAAATTGCAAACAACTCAAAGTAGCATTCATAGTGGCTAAAGGTTATTAAATTTTGATTAAACTCAACAATTTGAATGCAAATTCACTAGGAAAAGATAGAGAAAAGATACTCACGCATCACTCTCCCCACTCCGGTGGTTGGTGTAACCTTCAAAAAGACATGCTCCCCTTCTTCAAACTTCAAAGGCTTTCGCCTTAGATCAGCATAGCTCTTCTGACGGCTTTGGACTATAAGCATTCGGCTATGAATCTTCTTTATCTGCTTAGTAGTTTCAGCTATCATCTCAAGCCCTAATAAACTTCTTTCTCCAGTTTCATACCAACATAACGGAGATTGACATTTCCTGCCATACAGAGCCTCATATGGAGCCATTCCGATGCTCGCATGGTAGCTATTGTTATAAGCAAACTTCGCCAATGGCATATACTGATCCCAGCTTGCCGGCTAGTCTAAAACATAAGCTCTTAGCATCTCCTCCAAGGTCTGGATAGTTCTCTCTAATTGACCAACTGTCTGAGGGTGATATGCAATACTCAAACTAAATTGAGTTCCAAATGCACATTGAAAAGCTCTCTAGAACCTTAATGTGAAACGAGGATCTCTGTCAGATATAATAGTAGAAGGCACGCCGTGCAATCTAACAATCTCTTTGATGTACATTCGAGCCAATTCTTCCATTGTGCAACTTATTCGAATGGGGAGAAAGTGAGCTGATTTTGTTAGTCAATCTACAACCACCCAAATAGTATCACAACCAGACCATGTTCTAGGCAAGCCTATCACAAAATCCATTGTAATACTCTCCTATTTCCGTTGTGGAATCTCTAAAGGCTGAAGGGTTCCTAATGGTCTCTGATGCTCAATCTTAACCTTCTGACACGTTAAACATTTAGATACATGCAATGCCACATCATTCTTCATTCCTAGCCACCAGAACATCGTTTTCAGATCTTGGTACTTTTTGGTGCTTCCTGGATGAATTGAAAACTTGCTCTTATGAGCTTCCTTCAAGATACTCTGTTGCAAGTCTCCGATATCTGGCACAACAATCTGGGTCTTGAACCTCCACAAACCTTCCGGACCTTCTAACACTCTCCATTGTCTTCTCTGTTCAATTGCTGGCAATACCTTACGTAATGCTTCACTATCTTGATGAGCCTTCAGAAGTTCTGATTTAAAATCACTTGAAATCTGCAACTGACTCAAACACAGAATTCTGGATTCTTCCCTAACTCCCAGTTTCAAACCTGGGAATGCCTTTAGTAACTCTTCTTCTCGCAACATCTTCCAAGATGCATATAAAGACTTTCGACTCAAGGCGTCTGACACAACATTTGCTTTTCCTGGATGGTAATTTAATTTGAAATCATAATCTTTCAGAAGCTCCATCCACCTCCTCTAACGCATGTTCAACTCTTTCTACTCAAAGAGATACTTCAAACTCTTATGGTCTGAGAAGACATGAAACTTAACGCCATAGAGATAATGCCTCCAAATTTTCAGAGCAAACACAACAGCAGCAAGTTCTAAATCGTGATTCGGATAGTTCATCTCATGCGGCCTTAATTTCTGTGAGGCGTATGCTACAACATTCTGGTGCTGCATCAAAATGCACCCTAACCCCTTTAATGATGCATCACAGTACACTTCAAATGGTTCACTTGGCTCAGGCAACACTAACACAGGTGCAGTAGTCAACCTCTGCTTCAATACTTGAAAACTCTCTTCATACTCTGAAGTCCAGACAAAAGGCGTATCCTTCCTAGTCAACTTAGTTAAAGGTAGAGCAAGCTGTGAAAATCCCTTAATAAATCTGCGATAATACCCAGCCAAACCTAGGAAACTCCTGATCTCTGTCACTGAAGTTGGTCGCTCCCAATTTATTACTGCTTCCACCTTAGCAGGATCCACCGCTATTCCCTGCTTACTCACCACGTGACCGAGAAATTTTACCTCACTCTTCCAGAACTCGCATTTAGATAACTTAGCATATAACTTCCTGTCTCTCAGAATTTGCAGTACAGTTCGCAAATGATCAGCATGCTCCTCTTCAGTCTTAGAGTAAACAAGAATATCATCAATAAAGACAATGACAAACTTGTCCAGGTACGGTTGGAAAATTTTGTTCATATAATCCATGAATACTGCCGGAGCATTAGTCAATCCAAAAGACATCACCGTATACTCATAATGACCATAACGTGTCCTGAAAGAAGTTTTCGGAATATCTTCATCTCTAACCCTTATCTGATGATACCCGGATTGCAAATCAATCTTAGAAAACACACCGGCACCCTGTAACTGATCCATTAGATCATCAATTCTAGGTAACGGATATTTATTCTTCACAGAGATCTTATTCAATTGCCGATAATCGACACACAAGCACATACTCCCGTCCTTCTTCTTTACTAGTAACATTGTCGCTCCCCACGGAGAAACACTTGGTTGAATGAAGTACTTACCCAACAGATCTTCCAGCTGAGCTTTCAGTTCAGCCATTTCTAAAGGTGACATCCTGTAAGGCGTAATCAAAATCGGACTGGCTCCAGGCACCAACTCAATTGTGAATTCAACCTCTCGGTTAAGTGAAAATTCATTAATATCATCCGGAAATACATCTGGAAATTCACATACAACCGGAATCTACTATAAACTCTGATCATCACCTGATACTCCCATAGTTAATAACATGATACCATGACATTCAGTCCTAGAACAATTTACTATCATAGAGTTCACCACAATCGGCGCTTCTGACCCTTCCGGCATAAACTGTACTGATTTCTCAGAACAATCAAGCAAAACATGATTCTTGGATAACCAATCCAATCCCAAAATGAGATCAAGACTAGTCATCGGCAAACAAATCAAATCATGCACAAACTCACGCTGTTGTATTCGAAATGGAACTTGTAGACATTCTAACCTAGTCACCATAGCTTCATGAGTAGCATTATGCACTTTCAAATCATAACCTAAAACCACCATTCTCAATCCTAACTCATTAGCCTTCTCAAATGCAATAAATGAATGAGTCGCTCCTGAATCAAACAAAGCATTTAAGATTTTACCAGCCATTTGACAGTTACCTCTAATCAGTGTCTCAGATCCCTCAGCACCTACTGCAGAAGTGGTATACACTCTACCTGGCTGTTGTATCCTACTAGTCTCATACTTCTTCTTCTCTGAACAATTATTGGCCAAATTCTCGGGCTGTCCACAAAAATAACATACCCCAAGTCCTAATCTGCAAGGAACTCCAGGATGATACTTTTCGCACCTCTGACAGTTCAAATCCTACTGTGGCTGCTTTCCAAACATTATTTCCTGATTAACATTAGCATTCGGCCTTCTGTAATTACCCTAGCCTTAACTCTGTTGTAGAATAAAGCCTCCATTGTTGAAATTCCTACCTCTCAGAGCAAAGTTCCTCCCTGAAGGCCCCTGGAAAGGTACCCTCAGACTCCCTTTCTCTGCTGCGCCTTCCTCACACATTCTTCAGCCACCCTACTCTTATTCACCAATTCAGAAAATACTCTAATCTCCATTGGAGCAAAGAAGCTCAGAATATCGCTCCGAAGACCTCCCTCATATTTAATACACTTCCACTCAGCAAAATCTTCAGGCGCACCTTGACAGATACGAGAAAAGCGACATAACTCCTCAAACCTGCTAGTATACTCAGTAACAGACATTTGGTCCTGCTTTAATTGCATCAATTCAAGTTCCTTGGCATTTCTGATTGAATTAGGAAAGTATTTCTTATAAAACTCTGTCCAAAAAACCTCCCAAGGAATCGCAGCATCATCAGGCTGCAGGATACGTCGTGTTCCCTGCCACCAATACTGAGCCTCACCTTACAGCTGATAAGTTCCAAACTCAACCCATTGCTCTTCTAGAACCTGTTGAGCCTGTAGCACCCGTTCCATAGTCTGAATCCAATTGTCTACATCAGTGGGATTTGAGGTTCCCCTGAAGGTCGGAGGGTGAACTTTTAGAAATGTAGCAAGTGTCATAGGACCGTCCTCATCATTATTGTTCCCGTGATTACCCTGGTTTATCTGATTACCTAGTGCCTTGGCTATCGCCTGCATAGCTGTAGCCATATTTCCCGGGGCAGCCATAAAGTCAAATGGATCATTCCCTGCCGGGCCAGGAGTAACAATGCCTATCCTACCTCTACCTCACCCGCGACCACGTCTGCGAGTCGACATTTGGTCCCTATATACACCAAACAAGTGATTTTAAGTTGATTAGTTTCAATATCGCAGGTCTAATGCTTTAAGTTCCAAATGCATGCTCACAAACGTATATGCCATATATATCAATCAGATATCCTAATAGCACATAAACACATATACAGAGAATGCACAGAAGCATAATTAGTCCATCTCTCAGGCTCTATAGGAACGAACTGCTCTAATACCATAATGTAACACTGATAGAAGACCAAACGTGGTTTCGGATTTTTCACAAAATAGATTTTCGTTGTAAGTATAGCTCCAAACCAATAATTGATCCTAATCAAAATTTAATCCAAGATATTGTCACAATTCAAATCAAATTAACGGAGAGTATTTAGACTCCCAGGTCGTTCTCCCTAGGAACTAGTAACAACAAGTGCATAAAATTGGTTGTGAAGATCAAAAGGGTTTTCAATGATAAGGAAGCAATAAAGAAATAAAAGAACAAGGCAAAATTTGCAATTAATAAAATAATGAAAGAACAAAAGAACTATGTATGTAATATAAACAAGTAAGACTCAAAATTGATGGGAAAGTGGTTTAAAACATAAATGAAACCTTGACTTGGGATGAGTCATGGAATCCCTTCCTTGCCATAACCATAACTATGATAATTATGATGAATTAATCTCACTAAGTCAACCCTTAACATCGAAGGATAAGTCAAGTGAGCATAATTGTTATTAATCCACAAATCCTAGCTAACTTACCAAATTAATTGGTAAAAAACTAGCGTTAGTGGAAATAATAACAACTAACAACCCAAGAATTATCACTAAATGTTGGACATTATGGCTCTAGTAATCCATATACTCATTTTTCCCTAAGCGAAGGGGTGGAAATTACCCCATAATCAAAATCGGCATTTCATCGAACACATAGTGGGCATAAACATAAAACATGGAAAAATTGATAAATTAATGAAAGCTATGAATCACAAATGCTCAAAATCAATAAAAGCAACTCAAACCAACATGCAATAATCATCAAACATCAAATTAACCAACTAGGAATCCAAAATTGCAAAACTATGTATATATTGACAAGAGAAATGAAAATAAAAGAAAGTATAGAACGAGTGTAGTAATTAAAAGAGAAATTAAAGAAATACTTACAATGAGATAGAAAATTTCAAGACCAAAATTGAACTATAAAATGCTACAAACCCTAATTAATTATAAGGAAATTTGAGAGAAAACCTAAACTAAACTACCCTAGAACTACTCCTAAAAACTATTCTATGAAGTATGGTAGTGTATGGTTTGATATATGGTTGCTTCCTCCATCAAATATGCTCCAAAGCCTTCAAAAATGGGCCAAAAAGCCCCTAAAATGCGAGTCCACATGACTTTTTAATGGAGGCATGCGCTGGTACCTGTGCGTATGCACAGGTCTGTGCATGGGCACACTTGCTGATTTTTCTCCTGTGCGTGGGCACAGGAGCTGATTTCCATTCTGCCTTGAGCGTGGGCACAGCCTTTGCATGGGCACAGATGCTGATTTTGACCTTGCCTTGTGCGTGGGTGATGAGCGGATAATTTATACCCTTTTTGGCATTGTTTTTACATAGTTTTTAGTATATTTTTTATTATATTTTTATTAGTTTTTATGAAAAAATCACATTTCTAGACTTTACTATCAGTTTGTGTGTTTTTCTGTAGTTTCAAGTATTTTCTGGCTGAAATTGAGGGATCTGAGCAAAAATCTTATTCAGAGGCTGAGAAAGGACTGCAGATGCTGTTGGATTTTGATCCTCCTGCACTGGAAGTGGATTTTCTGGAGCTACAGATACCCAATTGGCACGCTCTCAATTGCTTTGAAAAGTAGACATCTTGGGCTTTACAGCAATGTATAATAGTCCATACTTTGCTCGAGATTTGATGACCCAAACTGGCGTTCAAACGTCCACTAGAGACCCTTTTCTGGAGTAAAATGCCAGAACTGGAGTTAAACGCCCAAACTGGCACCCAAGCTGGTGTTTAACTCCAAGAATGGCCTATGTACGTGAAAGCTTCAATGCTCAGCCCAAGTACACACCAAGTGGGCCCTGGAAGTGGATTTATGCACTATCTGCACTTAGTTACTTATTTTCTATAATCCCTAGTAATTAGTTTAGTATAAATAGCACTTTTTACTATTTTATTCGCATACTTTGGAGACTTTGATCATTTTTATGTTACATTTGGGAGGCTGGCCACATGGCCATGCCTAGACCTTTCACTCTTATGTATTTTCTACGGTGGAGTTTCTACACCTCATAGATTAAGGTGTAGAGCTCTGCTGTTCTTCATGAATTAATGCAAGTACTATTGTTTTTCTTTCAATTCACGCCTACTTCTTCTCCAAGATATACTCTTGTACTTAATTCAGTTAAGTCAAAATGAAGGGGTGACTCGTGACAATCACCCACTATCTTCATTACTCGCTTAGCCAAGATCCGCGTGCCTGACAACCACAAGCGGTCTACATGATGTTCAACGTAGTCATTGGACGACAACCAGAGTATATTCTCTTGGGTCTCTGATCTACGGATCGAGTCCGGGAGATTAGAACCTTTGTGGTATAGGCTAAAACCATTGGCAGCATTCCTGAGATTCGGAAAGTCTAAATCTTGTCTGTGATATTCCGAGTAGGATCTGGGAAGAGATGACTGTGAAGAGCTTCAAACTTGCGAATGTTGGGTGCAGTGACATCGTGCAAAAGGATAGAGAGATCCTATTTCGACGCTAGTGAGAACCGACAGATGATTAGCCGTGTGGTAGTTGTACCTGGTATTTTTCATCCGAGATGAGAAATCCGACAGTTGATTAGCCGTGCATAGATCGTACCTGGTATTTTTCATCCGAGAGGATCATATAGCTTGCCATGGAAGGGAGCATGCATGATTGGAAGAAGACAATAGGAAAGCAGAGGTTCAGAAGCAACAAAGCATCTTGGTGCACGAATTGTAAATCACACTTTTCACAACTCGTACCACTAACCAGCAAGTGCACTGGGTCGTCCAAGTAATACCTTACGTGAGTAAGGGTTGATCCCACGGAGATTGTCGGTTTGAAGCAAACTATGGCTATTTTGTAATTCTTAGTCAGGAAATCAATGATAAGAGTGATTATATTTATGAAGAGTAAATAGCATAAAATAAATAATACTTATTATGCAGTAATAGAGAACAGATTGAGGATTTGGAGATGCTCTGTCTTCCAAATCTCTGCTTTCCTACTGTCTTATTCTTCACGCACGCAGGTCTCCTCCGATGGCAAGCTGTATGTTGATGGATCACCGTTGTCAATGGCTACCATCCATCCTCACAGTGAAAATGGTCCAAATACGCTGTCACCGCACGGCTAATCATTTGTGGTTCTCCCTCATGTTGGAATAGAATATGTTGATTCTTTTGCGTCTGTCACTACGCCCAACACTCGTGAGTTTGAAGCTCGTCACAGTCATCCCTTCCCTGATCCTACTCGGAATACCACAGACAAGGTTTAGACTTTCTGGATCTCAGGAATGGCCGCCAATAATTCTAGCCTACACCACGAAGATTCTGATCATGAACCAAGAGGCTAAGAGATACACACTCAATCTAACGTAGAACGGAAGTGGTTGTCAGGCATGCGTTCATAGGTTAAGAATGATGATGAGTGTCACTGATCATCACATTCATCATGGTTAAGTACGAGTGAATATCTTAGAATAGAAACAAGCGTGTTTGAATAGAAAACAAAAGTAATTGCATTAATTCATCGAGACACAGCAGAGCTCCTCACCCCCAATCATGGAGTTTAGAGACTCATGCCATAGATATACAATGTAAAATGTGAAAATGTCCTGAGATCCAAAATAAATCTCTAAAAGTTGTTTAAATACTAAACTAGTAACCTAGGTTTACAGAAAATGAGTAAACTACAATAGATAGTGTAGAAATTCACTTCCGGGACCCACTTGGTGTGTGCTGGGGCTGAGACTTGAGCTTTACACGTGCCTAGGCTGTTTCTGGAGTTAAACGCCAGGTTGTAGCCTGTTTTGGGCGTTTAACTCCAACTTGTAACCTGTTTCTGGCGTTTATCGCCAGAATGGAACATGGAACTAGCGTTGAACGCCAGTTTACGTCATTTATCTTTGAGCAAAGTATGGACTATTATATATTGCTGGAAAGCCCTGGATGTCTACTTTCCAACGCAATTAAGAGCGCACCATTTGGGTTTTTGTAGCTCCAGAAAATATACTTTGAGTGAAGAGAGGTCAGAATCCAACAGCATCTGCAGTCCTTTTTCAGCCTCAGAATTAGATTTTTGCTCAGGTCCCTCAATTTCAGCCAGAAATTACTTGAAATCACAGAAAAACACACAAACTAATAGTAAAGTCCAGAAATGTGATTTTTATTTAAAAACTAATAAAAATATATTAAAAACTAACTAAATCATACTAAAAACTATGTAAAAACAATGCCAAAAAGCGTATAAATTATCCGCTCATCACAACACCAAACTTAAATTGTTGCTTGTCCCCAAGCAACTAAAAATCAAATAGGATAAAAAGAAGAGAATATACTATAAATTCCAAAATATTAATGAAACTTAGCTCCAATCAGATGAGCGGGACTAGTAGCTTTTTGCCTCTGAACAGTTTTGGAATCTCACTTTATCCCTTGAAGTTCAAAATGATTGGCATCTATAGGAACTCAGAATTCAGATAGTGTTATTGATTCTCCTAGTTTATTATGTTGATTCTTGAACACAGCTACTTTATGAGTCTTGGCCGTGGCCCTAAGCACTTTGTTTTCCAGTATTACCGCTGGATACATAAATGCCACAGACACATAATTGGGTGAACCTTTTCAGATTGTGACTCAGCTTTGCTAGAGTCCCCAATTAGAGGTGTCCAGGGTTTTTAAGCACACTCTGTTTTTGCTTTGGACCTCGACTTTAACTGCTCAGTCTCAAGTTTCCACTTGACACCTTCACGCCACAAGCACATGGTTAGGGACAGCTTGGTTTAGCCGCTTAGGCCAGGATTTTATTCCTTTAGGCCCTCCTATCCACTGATGCTCAAAGCCTTGGATCCTTTTTACCCTTGCCTTTTGGTTTTAAGGGCTATTGGCTTTTTCTGCTTGCTTTTTCTTTTTCTTTCTCTTTTTTTTTCTTTTTTTTGCAAGCTTTTGTATTCACTGCTTTTTCTTGCTTCAAGAATCAATTTTATGATTTTTCAGATTGTCAATAACATTTCTCCTTTTCATCATTCTTTCAAGAGCCAACAATTTTAACATTCATAAACAACAAATTTCAAAAGACATATGCACTGTTCAAGCATTCATTCAGAGAGCAAAAAGTATTGTCACCACATCAAAATAATTAAACTAATTTCAAGGATCAATTCGAAATCATGTACTTCTTGTTCTTTTGTAATTAAAACATTTTTAATTTAAGAAAGGTAATGGATTCATAGGACATTCATAACTTTAAGGCATAGACTCTAATTTTTATTTATTATTTAATAGAAATAATATAAAATAGGCATAAAAAGCAGACAATTAGTAATAAAAGAAAGGAAATTAAGGACATAAAGACAAATGACTCTAATTCTAATACTTATGTACTTTTAAAATGGATAAAAGGTTATCACAGAGTTAGGACTCAACAACCTTTATTTTGGGAGGTAGATGTCTCTTTAGTCTGTGGGGTGCTTGGTCCTTCAAGAGATAGCTTCTGGCGCTTTAGTTCCTTCAGTTCACGCCCTTGCTCTTCTTGTTCCCTAAGTAGTTTGCAGAGCATGCTGTTTTGATTTTGCTGTTCTTCCTTCAGTTGATCCATAGCTTCTTGTAACTTGATGATAGATGCTTCTAGGCGCCCCCAGTATTCAAATTGAGGAATTTCCGGGAGGAACTCCTGTGCTCTCCTCTTGATGGGGTCGTCCTGCACTTATCCTTCCATTGACTTTTTGGTGATTGGTTGCTCAACTGAGATATACTCATCTACTCCCATTTTTACCCCAGCATCTTTACATAACAGAGAGATTAAGCTTGGATAAGCCAATTTGGCATCTTTGGAGTTCTTGTTTGCAATTGTGTAAAGCTCACAAGAAATCAGCTGATGCACTTCCACTTCTTTTTCCAACATAATGCAATGAATCATCACTGCTCTTTTGATGGTGACTTCAGAGAGGTTGCTAGTGGGCAGTATAGAATGCCCAATGAAGTCCAGCCAGCCTCTGGCGACTAATTTGAGATCTCCTCTCTTGAGTTGGTTTGGGACACCCTTTGTGTTGGTTGTCCATTTGGCTCCAGGGAGGCATATGTCCTCTAGAATTTTGTCCAAGCTCTTATTGGGTCTCATCATTCTCCTATTAAAGGAGTCCGGGTCATCTTGCAGTTGAGGCAGCTTGAAGATCTTCCTTATTTTGTCAGGGTAGGTGTGAACAATCTTTCCTCTGACCAGAATTTGATAGTCATAGAATGCGGTTCCAGCTATTCTCTTCCTGTCTGTCTGCCACAGATTAGAGTAGAATTCCTGAACCATGTTTCTTCCCACCTTTGTCTCAGGATTAGCTAGGATTTCCCAGCTCTTGTTTCGAATTTGCTCTTGGATCTCCGGATATTCGTCTTCCTTGAGATCGAATTTAACTTCCAGGATCACTGACCTTAGACCCATTATTTTGTAGTAATGGTCTGAATATTCTTTGGTTAAGAACTTCCCTTGATTCCAAAGTAGTTTTGGAATATTCTCTTTCTTGCCTCTTGAGATGGTTTATTTTCTCTTAGGAGCCATGATCTTGGTGGGTATTGGCTTAGTGATCACGGATAAACACACCAAACTTAGAGGTTTGCTTGTCCTCAAGCAAAAGAAAGGAAAGGAGAAGGATAGGGGGAGAGCCAAGTTCGAATTGTGGAGGAGATGGGGGGCGGCCGAACGAGGATTTAAAGGGAAGGGGGTGGGTTTTCGAAAATTTTTGAAAAAGATATGATAGAAAATGTGATTTGTAAAAGATAAGTATGATAGAAAAAAAGATGTAATTTAAAATTGAAAAGATATGAAAGATATTTGAAAAAGATAGATTCGTTTTAAAAAATATTGTGAAGATTTGAAAAGGATATTGATGAGTTGGAAAGATTTGAAAAAGATAGATTTGTTTTGAAAAGGATTTGAAAAGAGGTTGAAGAAGAATTGAGAAAGATTTAATTTTAGGATTAAGATTTGTTTAATATTTTTGGAAAAGAGTTTGAAAAATGAAAGTATGGGAACATGTTTATGTAAGAAAGTATGGATGGAAATATGAAAATTTGAAAAAAAATCAAGTTGGGAACAAAAACGTCCTCCCCTCCACAATCCTGGCGTTAAACACCCAACTGCTGCATGTTTTGGGCGTTTAACGCCCATCTGTAGCCTCTTTTGGGCGTTTAACACCCAGCTATTGCTTCTGGCTGGCGTTAAACGCCAGAATCCTTTGTCACTGGGCGTTTTTCTGAACGCCCACGATGCTGTAAGTGTGGCGTTAAATGCCCAGAATGGCACCCATTCTGGCGTTTAACGCCCAGAAAGGTATCATTACTGGCATTAAACGCCCAGTAAATGCTTCTTTTGGGCGTTTAACGCCCAAATATACCTCTTACTGGCGTTTTCTTGCCAGTGAGCTCCTTCTCCCTGTTTTGTATTCTGAATCCTTCTGTACCCCTGTGAACTTATGCAATTGATTCTTTACCTTGAAGATTATTTATATTAAACTTGTATAATTATTATTTAAATAAAAATAGGTTTTGCTAATGGCTTTTGCCTCCGAGCAAGCGCTTCTTTATTGTCTTTAGTTGGACCTTGCTGAGCTTTTAATCTAGCCTCAGCCTTGAGCACTCTTGCTCAACATTGCCTTCAAGATAATGCTTGATTCTCTGTCCATTAACAATGAACTTCTTATTAGAATCAATGTCTTGAAGCTCCACATAGCCATATGGTGACACACTTGTAATCACATATGGTCCCCTCCACCGGGATTTCAGTTTCTCGGGGAATAGCCTGAGCCTAGAGTTAAACAGCAGAACTTTCTGTCCTGGTTCAAAGACTCTAGATGATAGCTTTCTGTCATGCCACCTTTTTGCTTTCTTTTTGTAAAGCTTGGCATTTTCGAAAGCAGTGAGTCTGAATTCCTCTAGCTCATTCAGCTGGAGCAATCTCTTTTCTCCAGCTAATTTGGCATCAAAGTTTAGAAATCTGATTGCTCAGTAGCCCTTGTGCTCCAGTTCCACGGGCAGATGACAGGCCTTACCATACACAAGCTGGTATGGAGAGGTCCCTATAGGAGTCTTGAATGCTGTTCTATAAGCCCACAGAGCATCATCCAAGCTTCTCGCCCAATCCTTTCTACGGGTACTTACAGTCTGTTCCAGGATTCTTTTTAGTTCTCTATTAGAGACTTCAGCTTTGCCCATTTGTCTGTGGATGATATGGAGTTGCCACCTTGTGGCTAATTCCATACCGGACCATAGCAGAGTAAATCTGTTTGTTGCAGAAGTGAGTGCCCCCATCACTGATTAGTGCTCTAGGGACACCAAACCTGCTGAAGATATGTTTCTGGAGGAACTTCAGCACTGTCTTAGTATCATTAGTGGGTGTGGCAACGGCCTCTACCCATTTGGATACATAGTCGACTGCCACCAGAATATAAGTGTTTGAGTATGATGGTGGGAAAGGCCCCATGAAGTCAATACCCCATACATCAAACAACTCAATCTCCAAGATTCCTTATTGAGGCATAGCATAACCATGAGGCAGATTACCAGCTCTCTGGAAACTGTCACAGTTACGTACAAACTCTCGGGAATTTCTATAGAGGGTAGACCAGTAGAAGCCACATTGGAGGACCTTGGTGGCTGTTCGCTCACCTCCGAAATGGCCTCCATATTGTGACCCATGGCAATGCCATAAGATCTTATGTGCTTCTTCTCTAGGCACACACCTACGGATTATTCCGTCTGCACATCTCTTAAAGAGATAGGGTTCATCCCACAAGTAGTACTTTGCATCAGTAATTAATTTTTTCTTTTGTTGCCTGCTGTACTCCTTGGGTATGAATCTTGCAGCTTTATAGTTTGCAATGTCTGCAAACCATGGTGTTTCCTGAATGGCAAACAAATGCTCATCCGGAAAGGTTTCAAGGATCTCAATAGAGGGAAAGGACGCCCATTCTACTGGTTCTATCCGGGACAGATGATCAGCCACTTGCTTTTCTGTCCATTTTCTATCTCTTATTTCTATATCAAACTCTTGCAGAAGAAACACCCATCTTATGAGCCTGGGTTTTGAATCCTGCTTTGTAAGTAGATATTTAAGAGCAGCATGGTCAGTGTACACAATCACTTTTGATCCTACTAAGTATGATCTAAACTTGTCAATGGCATAAACCACTGCAAGCAATTCTTTTTCTGTGGTTGTGTAATTCTTCTGGGCATCATTTAAAATACGGCTAGCATAATAAATGACATGCAGAAGCTTGTCATGCCTCTGCCCCAATACTGCACTAATGGCATGGTCACTGGCATCACACATTAGTTCGAATGGTAATGTCCAGTCTAGTGCAGAAATAACTGGTGCTGTGACCAGCTTAGCTTTCAGAGTTTCAAACGCCTGCAGACACTCTGTGTCAAACACAAATGGCGTGTCAGCAGCTAGCAGGTTGCTCAGAGGTTTTGCAATTTTTGAAAAATCCTTTATAAACCTCCTATAGAATCCTGCATGCCCCAGAAAGCTTCTGATTGCCTTAACATTGGCAGGTGGTGGTAATTTTTCAATTACTTCAACTTTAACTTGATCCACCTCTATTCCCTTGTTTGAAATTTTATGCCCAAGGACAATCCCTTCAGTCACCATAAAGCGACATTTTTCCCAGTTTAAAACTAGGTTGGTCTCTTGGCATCTTTTCAGAACAAGTGTTAAATGGTTAAGGCAGGAGCTGAATGAGTCTCCAAAGACTGAAAAGTCATCCATGAAGACTTCCAAAAATTTCTCTACCATATCAGAGAAGATAGAGAGCATGCACCTCTGAAAGGTTGCAGGTGCATTGCATAGACCAAAAGGCATCCTTCTGTAGGCAAACACTCCAGAAGGACATGTGAATGCTGTTTTCTCTTGGTCCTGAGGATCTATTGCAATTTGGTTGTAACCTGAATAGCCATCCCAAAAGTAGTAGTATTCATGACCTGCTAGTCTTTCTAGCATCTGGTCTATGAATGGTAAAGGAAAGTGATCCTTCCTGGTGGCTGTATTGAGCCTTCTGTAATCAATACACATACGCCACCTTGTAACTGTTCTTGTAGGAACCAGTTCATTTCTTTCATTATGAACCATTGTCATGCCTCCATTCTTGGGGACAACTTGGACAGGGCTCACCCAGGGGCTATCAGAAATAGGATAAATAATCCCAGCCTCCAGTAACTTGGTGACCTCTTTCTTTACCACCTCCTTCATGGCTGAATTTAGCCGCCTCTGTGGTTGAACCACTGGCTTAGCGTCATCCTCCAATAGGATCTTGTGCATGCATCTTGCTGGGCTGATGCCCTTAAGATCACTTATGGACCACCCAAGAGCTGCCTTGTGTGTCCTTAGCACTTGAAGTAGTGCTTCCTCTTCCAGTGGATTTAAAGCAGAGCTTATGATCACCGGAAAAGTGTTACCTTCTCCCAGAAATGCATATTTCAGGGATGGTGGTAGTGATTTGAGCTCGGGTTTAGGAGGTTTCTCCTCTTCCTGAGGAAGTTTCAGAGGCTCTTTTAGTTCCTCTGAATCCTCCAGATCAGGCTGAACATCTTTAAAGATGTCTTCCAGCTCTGATTCGAGACTCTCAGCCATGTTGATCTCCTCTACCAGAGAGTCAATAAGATCAACTTTCATGCAGTCTTTTGCTGTGTCTGGATGTTGCATGGCTTTGACAGCATTTAACTTAAACTCATCCTCATTGACTCTTAGGGTTACTTCCCCCTTTTGGACATCAATGAGAGTAGCACTCTTGTGCTCCTCCATTTCCAGCACTACAAAGTCAGTGGGAAAGACGAATGGCCCAACCCTGACAATCATGTCTTCAATTACGCCTAATGGGTATTTAATGGAGCCATTAGCAAGTTGGAGACATATCCGGATTGGTTTGACTTCTTCAGTTAAACCAAGCTTTCTGATAGTAGATGCACGTATTAGGTTGATGCTTGCCCCAAGATCACATAAAGCTGTCTTGGTGCAATTACCCTCTAATATGCATGGTATCATAAAGCTCCCGGGATCTTTAAGCTTTTTTGGAAAGCTTTTCAGAATGACTGCACTGCATTCTTCAGTGAGGAGAACTCTTTCAGTTTCTCTCTAATCCTTCTTATGACTCAAGATCTCTTTCATGAACTTGGCATAAGAGGATATTTGCTCAAGTGCCTCTGCAAATGGAATCTATATTTCAAGAGTCCTGAGATAATCTGCAAAGCGGGCAAATTGCTTATCCTGCTCCTCTTGGCGAAGTTTTTAAGGATAAGGCATCTTGGCTTTGTATTCCTCATCCTTAGTTGCTGCAGGTTTATTTCCTACAGAGGTGGTTGGAGAAGCCTTGTTAGAGGGGTTGCTATCAGCACTTGTGTGTGTCTGATCCCTCACTGGCGTTTGAACGCCAGAACTGAGCTTCCATTGGGCATTTGACGCCAGCTCCTTGCCTGTTTCTGGCGTTTGATCGCCAGTACTGCGCGTAGGTTGGGCATTTAACGCCAACTTCGCATCCTTTTCTGGCGTTTGAACGCCATAGTTTTTCCTCTCTGGGCTCTTACTATCCTCATAGGGATTTTGGATAATATTTTGCTCATCCTCTGTCAGTTATTCTTTTCTTGGCTTTTTGCTGCTCTGAAGTGAGGTATTTAATGTTTTTCCACTTCTTAATTTAACTGCCTGGCACTCTTCTGTTATCTGCTTTGATAACTGCTGTTTTGTCTGATTCAATTGTGCTTCCATATTTTTATTAGCATTTTTAGTGTCTTGTAGCATCTCCTTGAATTCTGCTAGCTGTTTTGTTAGAAAACACAATTGTTGATTGAGTTCAGCAACTTGTTCTGGAGGACCAAGTTCAGTAGACACTGCTTTGGCTTCTTCTTTTATGGAGGACCCACTACTTATGTACAGATGCTGATTTCTAGCAACTATATCAATAAGCTCTTGAGCTTCTTCAATAGTTTTTCTCATGTGTATAGATCCACCAGCTGAGTGGTCTAGAGATATTTGAGCTCTTTCTGTAAGCCCATAGTAGAAGATGTCTAATTGCACCCACTCTGAAAACATTTCAGAGGGGCATTTCCTTAGCATCCCTCTGTACCTCTCCCAGGCATTATAAAGGGATTCATCATCCTCTTTTTTAAAGCCTTGGATGTCCAGCCTTAGTTGTGTCATCCTTTTTGGAGGGAAGTATTGATTCAGGAATTTGTCTGATAACTGTTTGCATGTTCTTATGCTTGTTGTGGGTTGGTTATTTAACCACCTTTTAGCTTGATCTTTTACAGCAAACAGAAACAGTAACAGCCTGTATACATCCTGATCTACCTCCTTGTCACATACTGTGTCAGCAATTTGCAAGAATTGTGCCAGAAACTCAGAAGGTTCTTCCTGTGGAAGATCGGAATACTGGCAGTTTTGCTGCACCATGACAATAAGTTGAGGATTTAGCTCAAAACTGCCTGCTTTGATGGGAGGTATACAGATACTACTCCCATATGAAGCAGTAGTGGGATTAGCATATGACCCCAGAGTCCTTCTGGATTGTTCATTTCCACTTAGATCCATGATGGATAAAATGGAATTGATATGAATTGCAAAGAAAATATATTTTTGTTTTTATTTTATTTAAGTAAGACAAACAAAATTATTAAAATAATAAGATAAAATAAAAGAAAATAATTAGAAATTAAAATATAAATTTCGAAAACCAAGAGAAAAAAAATTTGAAAATGAAAATAATTGCTTAATTAAGAAGATTTGAAAAACTTTGGATATGATTTTTAAAAAAGATTTTGAATTTTGAAAAGATTTGATTTTTAAAATAAAAAATCTGAATTTTTAAAAGTAATTTTCGAAAATTCAATTTAAGATAAAGAGAAAAGATATTTTTGAATTTAATGAGGAAAGAGAAAAATAATAAAATGACAAGACTTAAAATTTTTAGATCTAATGCTCCTTGTTTTTTTCGAAAGTTTTGGAGGGAAAACACCAAGGAACACCAAACTTAAAAATTTTAAGATCAAAATACAGAGATGACTCAAGAACACCTTGAAGACTCACAAGAACGTTAAAAGAAAAAGAACACCAAACTTAAAACTTTTAGAAAACTGAAAATAAGTTTTCGAAAATTAAAGAAAAATAACAAGAGAACACCAAACTTAAAAGTTTGACACAATATTTAATCAAAGAAAAATTATTTTTTTTGAAAAAGTTTTAAAAGGAAGATACCCAATTACCAAGAACATAAGCACAACGCTCTAGCCAACTGAGCTAAAAATTTAAAGTGTTTTTAAAAAAAGTATTTAATGTATAAAAATTTTTATATTTTGGATACTAATAATTCGAAATATTGAAAGAAAAATAAAATCATGTAATTGACACCAAACTTAAAATATGAAACTAAACTCAAACAGAAGACTGAATCATGAAGTTATTGGTTTTAAAAATTTTCGAAACTAATTTAGAAAAATAAAATAAGGATTTTAAAATTTTAACCAAAAACAATAATAGAAGACTCTAAACCAAAAAAAAAGTTTTCCTAATCTAAGCAACAAAATAAACCGTCAGTTGTCCAAACTCGAACAATCCCCAGCAACGGTGCCAAAAACATGGTGCACGAATTGTAAATCACACTTTTCACAACTCGTACCACTAACCAGCAAGTGCACTGGGTCATCCAAGTAATACCTTACGTGAGTAAGGGTCGATCCCACGGAGATTGTCGGCTTGAAGCAAACTATGGCTATTTTGTAATTCTTAGTCAGGAAATCAATGATAAGAGTGATTATATTTATGAAGAGTAAATAGCATAAAATAAATAATACTTGTTATGCAGTAATGGAGATGCTCTGTCTTCTGAATCTCTGCTTTCCTACTGTCTTCTTCTTCACGCACACAGGTCTCCTCCCATGGCAAGTTGTATGTTGATGGATCACCGTTGTCAATGGCTACCATCCATCCTCTCAGTGAAAATGGTCCAAATGCACTGTCACCGTACGGCTAATCATCTGTCGGTTCTCACTCATGTTGGAATAGAATCCGTTGATTCTTTTGCGTCTGTCACTACGCCCAACACTCGTGAGTTTAAAGCTCATCACAGTCATCCCTTCCCTGATCCTACTCGGAATACCACAGACAGGGTTTAGACTTTCCGGATCTCAGGAATGGCCGCCAATAATTCTAGCCTATACCACGAAGATTCTGATCATGAACCAAGAGGCTAAGAGATATACACTCAATCTAAGGTAGAACGGAAGTGGTTGTCAGGCACGCGTTCATAGGTTGAGAATGATGATGAGTGTCACGGATCATCACATTCATCATGGTTAAGTACGAGTGAATATCTTAGAATAGAAACAAGCGTGTTTGAATAGAAAACAGAAGTAATTGCATTAATTCATTGAGACACAGCAGAGCTCCTCACCCCCAATCATGGAGTTTAGAGACTCATGCCGTAGAGATACAATGTAAAACGTGAAAATGTCCTGAGATCCAAAATAAATCTCTAAAAGTTGTTTAAATACTAAACTAGTAACCTAGGTTTACAGAAAATGAGTAAACTACAATAGATAGTGCAGAAATCCACTTCTGGGACCCACTTAGTGTGTGCTGGGGCTGAGACTTGAGCTTTACACGTGCCTAGGCTGTTTCTGGAGTTAAACACCAGGTTGTAGCCTATTTTGGGCGTTTAACTCCAACCAGAATGGAACATGGAACTAGCGTTGAATGCCAGTTTACGTCATTTATCTTTGAGCAAAGTATGGACTATTATATATTGCTGGAAAGCCCTGGATGTCTACTTTCCAACGCATTTAAAAGCCCGCCATTTGGGTTTCTGTAGCTCCAGAAAATCCACTTTGAGTGCAGGGAGGTCAGAATCCAACAGCATTTGCAGTCCTTTTTCAGCCTCAGAATCAGATTTTTGCTCAGGTCCCTCAATTTCAGCCAGAAATTACCTGAAATCACAGAAAAACACACAAATTCATAGTAAAGTCCAGAAATGTGATTTTTATTTAAAAAATAATAAAAATATATTAAAAACTAACTAAATCATACTAAAAACTATGTAAAAATAATGCCAAAAAGCGTATAAATTATCCGCTCATCACATCTCCAAACGCGTATCTGAAATTCCCACCAATGAATTACATAAGTATCTTATTTTATTTTATGTTTTATTTATCTTTTAATTATCAAAACCTCATAACCATTTGAATCCGCCTAACTGAGATTTACAAGATAACCATAGCTTGCTTCAAGCCGACAATCTCCGTGGGATCGACCCTTACTCACGTAAGGTATTACTTGGACGACCCAGTGCACTTGCTGGTTAGTTGTGCGGAGTTGTAAAAAGTGTAAATCACAATTTCGTGCACCAAGTTTTTGGCGCTGTTGCCGGGGATTGTTCAAGTTTGGACAACTGACGGTTCATCTTGTTGCTTAGATTGGGTCATTTTATTTTATGTTTAAGCTTTTAATTTTATTTTTGAGAAAAAAAATAATATGTGTTTTCGAAAAATTCATTCAGAAATTTTTAAGAATGAATTCTAGAGCTTCATGAGATATGTTGAAACCTGGCTGGCTGTTAAGCCATGTCTAATCTTTTGGACTGAGGTTTCCACTTTCCATTGTAGAAAGGACATGTCTGTATTTGTTATGCTAAAGCTTGGCTGGCCACTTGGCCATGTCTAATTCTTTTGGACCGAAACTTTAGAATAACATTGCATGAGCCTTTGGATTCTCAGTTATAATTCTGTGCTAAAGCTTGGCTGGCCATTGGCCATGTCTAATCTTTTGGACCGAAACTTTAGACTAACATTACAGGTATCCTGGAATTCTTATTAAAAATTTTGAATTTCTTTATTTTCTTTTTCCAAAAAATTTCGAAAAATATACAAAAAAAATTAATAAAACCATAAAAACCAAAAATTTTGTGTTTCTTGTCTAAGTCTAGTGTCAAATTTTAAATTTGGTGTCAATTGCATATTTTAATTTTTCTTTAATTTTCAAAAATATATGCATTGTGTTCTTCATTGATCTTCAAGTTGTTCTTGATGATTTTCCTTGTTTGATCTTTAAATTTTCTTGTTTTGTGTCTTTTCTTATTAAAAATTAAAAATTTCTAAGTTTGGTGTCTTGCGTGTCTTTCTTTTCTTAAAAATTTTCAAAAACATGTTCTTGATGTTCATCATGATCTTTAAAGTGTTCTTGGTGTTCATCTTGACATTCAAAGTGTTCTTGCATGCATTATTTGTTTTGATCTTAAATTCTTATGTCTTGTGTCATTTTGTTGTTTTTCTCTTTCTTCATTAATTCAAAAAAATCAAAAATAATATCTTTCCCTTATTTTGCTCATAAATTTCGAAATTTTGGGTTGACTTAGTCAAAAAATTTTAAAATTTAGTTGTTTCTTGTTAGTCAAGTCAAAATTTCAATTTAAAAACCCTATCTTCTCAAATCTTTTTCAAAATCAAATCTTTTTCAATTTTCTTCTATGTTTTTCAAAAATTCTTCAAAATAAATTTTCAAAATCTTTTCTTAATTTTTATTTCATAATTTTCGAAATCATTGCTAACATTTAATGTTTTGATTCAAAAATTTCAAGTTTGTTACTTTCCTATTAAGAAAGGTTCAATCTTTAAATTCTAGAATCATATCTTTTAGTTTCTTGTTAGTCAAGTCATCAACTTTAATTTTAAAAATCAAATCTTTTTAATTTCTTTTTCAAATCTTTTTCAGAATAAACTTCAGTCATATCTTTTTCAAAACTTAATTTCAAAATCTTTTTCTAACTTCTTATCTTTTCAAAATTTATTTTCAAATCTTTTTCAATTAACCACTTGACTTGTTTGTTTTAATTTTAAAAAGTTTACTATTTCTTATCTTTTTCAAAACCACTTAACTACTTTTATCTCTCTCTAATTTTCAAAAACCCTAGCCACTTTTCAAAATTCTTTTTAATTAACTAATTGTTTTAAATTCTAATTTTATTTTATTTCTTTTCTTAAATTCGAATTCTAACTTATAATTAAAATAAAAACAGAAATATTTTTCTTTTCTTTTAATTAAAAATTGAATAACTCTCTCTCTCATCTCTTTCTATTTATTTTATTTATTTACTAACACTTCTCTTCTACTCATAATTCGAACCCTCTCCCTCTCTCTGTGTTCGAATTCTTCTTATTCTCTCTCTACCTCATTCTTCTATTCTTCTACTCACATAAAGGAATCTCTATACTGTGACATAGAGAATTCCTCTTCTTTTTCTGTTCTCTTCTTTTTCATATAAGCAGGAACAAGGATAAGAACATTCTTGTTGAATCTGACCCTGAACCTAAAAGGACTCTAAAGAGGAAGCTAAGAGAAGCTAAAGCACAACACTCTGGAGAGGACCTTATAGAAATTTTCGAAAAAGAAGAAGACATGGAATCCGAAAACAACAACAATGGTGGAGATGCAAGGAAGATGCTTGGTGACTTTATTGCACTAACTTCTGACTTCTATGGAAGAAGCATGTCAATTTCTACAATTGGAGCAAACAACTTTAAGCTTAAGCCTCAATTAGTTTCTCTAATGCAGCAGAATTGCAAGTTTCATGGACTTCCATTGGAAGATCCTCATCAGTTCTTAGCTGAATTCTTGCAAATCTGTGACACTGTTAAGACCAATGGGGTTAATCCCAAGGTCTACAAACTTATGCTTTTCCCCTTTGCTGTAAGAGACAGAGCTAGGATATGGTTGGACTCACAACCTAAAGAAAGCCTGAACTCTTGGGAAAAGTTGGTCAATGCTTTCTTGGCCAAATTCTTTCTACCTCAAAAGATGAGAAAGCTTAGAGTGGAAGTCCAAACCTTCAGACAGAAGGAAGGTGAATCCCTCTATAAAGCTTGGGAAAAATAAAAGCAATTGATCAAAAGGTGTCCTTCTGACATGCTTTCATAATGGAGCATCTTATGTATATTCTATGATGGTCTGTCTGAATTGTCCAAGATGTCCTTGGATCACTCTGCTGGTGGATCTCTTCATCTGAAGAAGACGCCTGCAGAAGTCCAGGAACTCATTGAAACGGTTGCAATAACCAATTCATGTACACTTCTGAAAGAAATTCTGTGAATAATGGGATGACTCAGAAGAAAGGAGTTCTTGAGATTAATACTCTGAAGACCATATTGGCTCAGAACAAAATATTGACTCAGCAAGTCAATATAATTTCTCAGAATCTGACTGGAATGCAAGCTGCATCCGGCAGTACTAAAGAAGCCTCCTCTGAAGGAGAGGCTTATAACCCTAAGAATCCTGCAATGGAAGAGGTGAATTACATGGGAGAATCCTATGAAAACACCTATAATCCTTTATGGAGAAATCATCCTAATTTCTCACGGAAGGATCAGCAGAAGCCTAATCAGGGCTTCAATAATAATAATGGTGGGAAAATTCGGTTTGATAATAGCAAGCCTTTTCCATCATCTTCTCAGCAACAGACAGAGAATTCTAAGTAGAGCTTCTCTGACTTAGCAACTATAGTCTCTGATTTATCTAAGACCACTCTCAGTTTCATGACTGAAACAAGGTCCTCCATCAGAAATTTGGAGGCACAAGTGGGTCAGCTGAGTAAAAGAGTTACTGATATCCCTCCTAGTACTCTCCCAAGCAATACATAAGAGAATCCAAAGAGAGAGTGCAAGGCCATGAATATGTCCAAAATGGCCGAACCTGTAGAGGAAGAAGAGGCAGTGATTTCCAGTGAGGAAGACCTCAATGGACGTTCACTAAGCACTAAGGAGTTCCCTAATGAGGAACCAAAGTAATCTGAGGCTCATACAAAGACCATAGAGATTCCACTGAACTTACTGTTGCCATTCATGAGCTCTGATGAGTATTCTTCCTCTGAAGAGGATGAAGATATTATTGAAGAGCAAGTTGCTCTGTATCTTGGAGCAATCATGAAGCTGAATGCTGAGTTATTTGGTAATGAGACTTGGGAGGATGAACCTCTATTGCTCATCAATGAACTTAATGCTTTGGTTCAACTGAAATTACCTCAGAAGAAACCGGATCCTGGAAAGTTCTTAATACCCTGTACCATAGGCACCATGACCTTTGAGAAGGCTCTGTGTGACCTGGGGTCAAGAATAAACCTCATGCCACTGTCTATAATTGAGAAACTAGAGATCTTTGAGGTACAAGCTGCAAGAATCTCACTAGAGATGGCAGATAAATCAATTAATCAGGCTTATGGACTTGTAGAGGATGTCTTAGTGAAGGTTGAAGGCCTGTACATCCCTGCTGACTTCATAATCCTAGACAATGGGAAGGATGAGGATGAATCCATCATCCTTGGAAGACCCTTCCTAGCCACAGCAAGGGCTGTGATTGATGTGGACAGAGGAGAGTTAGTCCTTCAATTGAATGAGGACTACCTTGTGTTTAAGGCTCAAGGATCTTCTTCTGTACCCATAGAGAGGAAGTATGAAAAGCTTCTCTCAACACAGAGTCAAACAAAACCCCCACACTCAACTGCTAAGTTTGGTGTTGGGAGGCTACCATTAAGCTCTGAGTCTCTGTGAAGCTCTCTAAGAGCTCATTGTCAAGCTACTGACATTAAAGAAGCGCTTATTAGGAGGCAACCCAATGTTATTTAATTATTTTTATTTTGTTTTCCATTGTCATGTTATGTTTTCTTTAGGTAGATGATCATGTGGAGTCACAAAAATAGCTGCAGAATTAAGCAAAATCAAAAATAGCATCAAAAACAGCACACCCTGGAGGACAGACTTACTGGCATTTAAACGCCAGTAAGGATAGCAGAATGGGTGTTTAACTTCCAGTCTAGCAGCATTCTGGGTGTTAAACGCCAAAATTGGCAGACAGACTGGCGTTTAATGCCAGAAAAGGGCATCTGGTGTCTGGCTGGCGTTAAACGCCAGAATTGGCAGACAGACTGGCGTTTAACGCCAGAAAAGGTAGCAGAATTGGTGTTAAACGCCAGAAATGGCACACAGAGGGCGTTTAAACGCCAGAAAGGTGCAGGGAGCAGAATTTCTTGACACCTCAAGATCTGTGGATCCCACAGGATCCCCACCTACCCCAATTCACTCTCTCTCCTCTTCACACCTCTCCATAACACTCTTCCCCAAATACCCTTGACCAATCCTATCAATACCTCTTTCCTAAATACCATTCACCTATCAAATCCTACCCTCTTCCCCATAATCTCTTCACCACTCACATCCATCCATCATAAAACCCCACCTACCTCACTGGTGCACGAATTTGTATATGTCAATGTCAATATTACTATTTCTTACAAATTCGCACAACTAACCAGCAAGTGCACTGGGTCGTCCAAGTAATACCTTACGTGAGTAAGGGTCGATCCCACAGAGATTGTTGGTTTGAAGCAATCTATGGTTATCTTGTAAATCTTAGTCAGGAAATCAATTATAATTATCAGTATGAATTACGAAGAATAAAAGAGCATGGATTAAATACTTGTTCTGCAGTAATGAAGAATATGTTGGAGTTTTGGAGATGCTTTGTCTTCTGAATCTCTGCTTTCTCTCTGTCTTCTTCTTTACGCATGCAAGGTTCCTCCTATGGCAAGCTGTGTGTTGGTGGATCACCGTTGTCAATGGCTACCATCCGTCCTCTCAGTGAAAAAGGTCTAGGTGCGCTGTCATCGCACGGCTAATCATCTGTCGGTTCCCACTCATGCTGGAATAGGATCCATTGATCCTTTTGCGTCTGTCACTACGCCCAGCCCTTGTGAATTTGAAGCTCGTCACAGTCATTCAATCCCTGAATCCTACTCGGAATACCACAGACAAGGTTTAGACTTTTCGAATTCTCAAGAATGCTGCCAATGGATTCTAGCTTATACCACGAAGATTCTGATTAAGGAATCCAAGAGATATTCATTCAATCGAAGGTAGAACGTAGGTGGTTGTCAGGCACGCGTTCATAGGTTGAGGATGATGATGAGTGTCACGGATCATCACATTCATCATATTGAAGTGCGAATAAACATCTTAGATAGAAACAAGCGTGTTTGAATAGAAATCAGAAATAGTTGCATTAATTCATCGAAACACAGCAGAGCTTCTCACCCCCAACAATGGAGTTCAGAGACTCATGCCATCAAAGAGTACAAAGTTCAGATCTAAAATTTCATGAGTTACAAAATAAATCTCTAAAAGTTGTTTAAATACTCAACTAGTAACCTAGGTTTACAAAAAATGAGTAAACTATGATAGATAGTGCAGAAATCCACTTCTGGGGCTCACATGGTGTGTGCTGGGATGAGACTTAAGCTTCTCACGTGTCTGGACTGTTTCTGGAGTTAAACGCCAGGTTGTAACCTGTTTCTGGCGTTGAACTCCAACTTGTAACCTGTTTCTGGCGCTGAACGCCAGACTGCAACATGGAACTGGCGTTGAATGCCAGTTTACGTTATTTATCTTCGCGCAAAGTATGGACTATTATATATTGCTGGAAAGCCCTGGATGTCTACTTTCCAACGCAATTAAGAGCGCGCCATTTGGAATTTCGTAGCTCCAGAAAATCCACTTTGAGTGCAGGGAGGTCAGAATCCAACAGCATCAGCAGTCCTTTTTCAGCCTGAATCAGATTTTTGCTCAGCTCCCTCAATTTTAGCCAGAAAATACCTGAAATCACAGAAAAATATACAAACTCATAGTAAAGTCCAGAAATGTGATTTTTAATTAAAAACTAATAAAAATATAATAAAAAGTGACTAAAACATGTTAAAATCTACCTAAAAACAATGCCAAAAAGCGTATAAATTATCCGCTCATCACTCACCATTCAAATTCAAAACATTTTCCTCCCAAACCCAACCCCTCATACACGACTTCCCTCTCTCTCTCTTACCCTATAAATATCCCTCCTCACCACCTTCAATTTCACACATCATACATACTCCTACCCCCTTGGCCGAATCCAAAACACACCTCCATCTCCTTCATTTCTTCTTCTCCTCCTTTTTTTCTTCTTTTGCTCTAGGACGAGCAAACCTTTTAAGTTTGGTATGGGAAAAAGCTCTGCTTTTTATTTTTCCATAACCATTAATGGCACCTAAGGCCGGAGAAACCTCTAGAAAGAGAAAAGGGAAGGCAATTGCTTCCACCTTCGAGTCATGGAAGATGGAGAGATTCATCTCAAAAGTCTATCAAGACCACTTCTATGAAGTTGTGGCCAAGAAAAAGGTGATCCCCGAGGTCCCCTTCATGCTCAAAAAGAATGAATATCTGGAGATCTGACGTGAGATTCGAAGAAGAGGTTGGAAAGCTCTCACCAACCCCATCCAACAAGTCGGAATCTTAATGGTTCAAGAGTTCTATGCTAATGCATGGATCACTAAGAACCATGATCAAAGTGTGAACCCGAACCAAAAGAATTGGCTCACAATGGTTTGGGGAAAATACTTGGATTTCAGTCCGAAAACTATAAGGTTGGCATTCAACTTGCCAATAATGAGAGGAGATTCCCATCCTTTCACTAGAAAAGTCAACTTTGATCAAAGATTGGACCAAGTCCTCAGAGACATCTATGTGGAAGGAGCTCAATGGAAGAGAGACTCAAGAGGCAAGCCGGTTCAATTGAGAAGGTCTGACCTCAAACCCGTGGCTAGGGGATGGTTGGAGTTCATCCAACGCTCTATCATTCCTACTAGCAACCGGTCTAAAGTTACTGTGGACCGGGCTATCATGATCCATAGTATCATGATTGGAGAGGAAGTAGAAGTTCATGAGATCATATCTCTAGAACTATACAAGATGGCTGACAAGCCATCCACTTTGGCAAGGTTAGCCTTGATAAGCCCCAATTTTTGTAGTTTATATTGTGAAGAATTTGGGGGGTTTTGTCAGAATTTCTCACACTTATTCACAAGAAATGCATGGTTTTGTGTTCCCTTCCTAATATTGCTCCAAGATGAAAAACATGCTTATTTTGCCTTAGAATTTCTATATTTTGATCCTCTTTTATTGGCATTCGATGCCGTGATGTATTTGTTGAGTAATTTCAGAATTAATAGGGTAAGAATGGCCAAGAAGAGAGAAAGAAAGCATGCACAAGAGGAAGGAACATGAAGATTTGGATTTTGGGAAACTCAGCATTGGCGCGCACGCGCACTCCACGTGCACGCGTGGATGAGGATAGCTGGAAGTGGCGCGCAAGGATGGACGCATCCGCGTGGGCCAGAGAATTCCCACCGACGCGCACGCGCACCTGACGCGCACGCGTGGATCACAAAAGCAATCGACGCGCACGCACGCATGGCATGCACGCGCGGAAAGTTGCACGTGACCTCATTAAAGGAAATCATGCCTGGCGATTTCTGAGGCTCATCAGGCCCAAATTCAAGCTATTTCTGCATGGAAAAGACCCAAGGATGCTAGGGAAAAAAGGGGGGATCATTCATTTTACACTTAGACACAATTTTTAGCTAGTTTTTTTTTTCTTTGTTCTTCTAGAGAGAGAAACCCTTATTCCTCTCTAGATCTAGCTTTAATTTGATCTTTCGTTGTTGAATTCTGAATTGGATCTTGTTAATTACAAGTTTTAATTGCTTAATTTGAATTCCTTAGTATAATTTTGCTTAGATCTTGTGTTAGTTTTATGAATTCTTGTCAATTGTCATTTTATACCCATTCTATGAATGTTGTGAATCTTGACTTGTTGATGTTACATTGATGATTTCTATGATTAATTGTGTTGTTTGAGTGATTGTATGTTGATAATTGTTAGTGGGTATTTGTTAATTTCAATTTAATTGCAATTTGAACATGTCTTTTGTTAATGCTTACCATGTGTTTGATGAATTTTTTACTTTGATTATGGAGTAGTTCTCTTTACTCTTGGCCTAGGCTAAGGGAATTGGGTAAACTTGAGTCATTGGGTCTAATGGATTTGATGATTTGGGAACCTTAGTGGTCAATTTGATAGCCATTGACACTAACCTACTACTAAGTCAATTGGTAGGTAGGTTAGACCTTATGGGTTGATGTTGACCAAACCATTTAACGTACTTCAAGTATAGAAGTAGACTTAATGAGTTTGGTTCCTCATAATTGTCAAGATATGGTTATTAGACAAGGATAGTGACCCCAATTCCCATGCCTAGCCAAGAGTTGCTTTTATCATTCCTATTTGAAAACCCAAAATTCTTGATTGCTTTGTCTTAGTTATAGTTAGTTGTTTAGTTTAGTGTAGAATTACATTGGATGTTATCTCATTAGTTTAGAACTGCTCACATCTTGCTTAGTTATTTGAATTAGTTTCTTGCATTTTAAGATTACTTGCTTATTAAGATTCATAGTTTAAATTCTTGCTCATGACTTGCAACCCCGGATTTCTAACCAATGTTGAAGCACATGTCAGCCCATTCCTTGTGAGACGACCCGAGATTTGAATACTTCGGTTATTTCTATTGGGGTTAAACTTGTGACAACTAAATCCCTTTCTAAATTTGATCCTCGGGGATTGTTTTTGGGTAGAGCTATACTACCAACGCGATTTCATTGAGAAATTCTTTACCGACGGTATCCACGAGGCACCATCAAATTTTTGGCGCCGTTGCCGGGGAGTGGTTGCAACATATGCCTTGATATTGGTTATGTGAATATGTGAATATTGTAGATAGTTTAATTGCTTTCAATATTTAGCTATAGTTTAGATTTCTTTTATATTTGTGCTATGACTCTCATGTTTGATGACTCGGTCTCAACCGAATTCTAGCTTAGCCGATTTTGATCCCGAGATTGAAAGAACTTTGTTACACACTCGGCAAGCTAGACGGCGGTTGGATTATACGGCTAGTACTTCGGCCTCTCTTGAGGAACATACCAAATCACTAGGCAGCACCGAGAGTGACTTGGAGTCCACTACTTCCTATTCTTCTGTTGGCACTAATAATACATCTTTGCATCCTATAGGTGAGCCATACATGGCGGAGCCACGACGGATCACTTTGCATGAGCAAGGAGCTCCGGATATCATACTTCAACCGTTGCAAGCAAGGTATCCTAACCTTGATCCAAACATTGAGTTGAAGAGTAGCTTGATACATTTACTTCCTAAGTATCCTGGGTTGCCGGGTCAAGACCCCATCCGACATCTAAAGGATTTTCAAGTTGCTTGTTCTACGGCTCGAAGGCATGGAGGCGATAAGGTGGCTATCATGGTTTTTGCCTTCCCTTTCTCTCTTGAAGGGCAAGCAAAGACATGGTTTTATTCGCTACCGGATGAGATTGCGACCAATTGGGATTTCTTGAGAAGAGAGTTTCTAGATAAGTTCTTCCCACCGGAGAAGACCGACTACATCCGGAAGGAATTTTGGGTATAATGCAAAGAGACCAATAGAGTTTGTATGAGTATTGGTATCGGTTCAAGAGGCTATTGGAATCTTGTCCACACCATGGAATGAACACTCACTTGCTCATTAGCTACTTCACCGGAGGTCTTTGTGTGGAAGATAGAAGATTGCTCACCGCTTCTAGTGGTGCCTCCCTTTCGAAAAACAAGACGGAGGGAGAAGCTTGGAAGTTGATAAATGATGTTGCCGAAGCTACACAACATACAAGGGTGAGAAGTAATCCTCTCAAGGGTGTGGTAGAACCATCCCCTTCTGAAGCAAGCCTAACCAAAGCACTTGAGGATATGACCACCATCCTCACGCAAATACAAAAGGATCAAAAGGAATACTACTCCATCCAAGCCATCCAAACCCCACCTCCAGTTGCTCAACTTGAAGGCCCTCCTAGGATTTGTGGTTTGTGCTCTAGCACCACATATTACACCGATCAATGCCATCAAATTCAAGAGGAACATGCTCTTGTAGTGGCCAATGTGAATTACAACAACCGTCCGCCCTATCCTCCTCAAGGCCAAAACAACTACCCTCATGGTAGTAATCAACATCAAGGGCAGAGGGATAATGCATAAGGGAGCAATCAAAACCAAAAATGGAATAACTCTTCTTCTCATCATAACAATAAACAATCTTCATCTCAATACCACCATAATAACACCAACTACCAAGCCAACCAAGGTCACTCCAACCAAAACCAAAACAAATACACCAAATACCAAGCACCGTACCATAGACAACAATCCAACCAAACTCCTCCATCTTCCAACAATCAAGTTGATGAGCTTAGAGCCGCCATGGAGAAACGAGATGAGAGTAACAAGGCTGAATTTGATGCCTTGGGCGCTTAATTGGCTAACCTCACCAACATGTTTTCAAAGATGGCCATGTCAAACCAACCCTCAACCCCCAACAACAACACCAACCAACCCTCAAGCTCTTCTAACCTTCCATCCCAACCCCAACCAAACCCAAAGGGCGGTCTCAACGCCAGTACTCTACGGTCGGGGACTACATTGGAGGAGATACCTCCAAGGGTCATGGAAGACATTCATGAGGAAGAAGCGGTTGTTGAAGCTCCACATGAAGAAGAGGCGGTAGACAAAAGGCATGAGGAAGAAGGAGTAAGCCTCAAAGAACCCAAGAGGAAAGCTATAGTGGATGAGTCCATTCCTATTCCATTCCCTTCCATGGTGAAGAAAGCAAAGAAAACACCGGAATTTGATTTGAACATGCTTCAAGTGTTCAAGAAGGTCGAGGTAACCATACCACTTCTTGATGCTATTCAACAAATTCCAAAGTATGCAAAATTTTTAAAAGACTTGTGTACACACAAGGATAGGATAGGAGAATTGGAGACATTATCCTTGGGTAGTTCAATTTCTTCCTTGATGGAACCTATTCCAAAGAAATGTGGTGACCCTGGACCTTGTTTGGTGTCTTGTTGTATTGGTGGACGCATTTTTCATGATTGTATGTGTGACTTGGGAGCTTGTGTAAGCATCATGCCGTTTTCTATCTTTGTGCGGTTGAATTTGGCTCCGTTAAAGAAGTCGGCAGCGAAGTTTGCCTTAGCCGATAAAAGTGTAATCACGGTGATATGAATAGCCGAAGATGTACTTGTGGCGATCGAGGATTTGGTTTTTCCGGTTGAGTTTTACATCCTTGAAATGCCTCCAACAGAAAATAGAAGCTCATCCTCCGTTCTACTTGGTAGACCCTTCCTCAAGACCTCTAAATTCAAGTTAGATGCCTTCACCGGCACATATTCCTCTGAGGTTGGAGACAAGACTATCAAGTTTAATTTGGAAGAAGCCATGAAGCATCCTCCCGAAGAGCATTTCGTTCTCCGATGTGATGTAATTGATGAAGTGGTAGCGGAAGTGCAAGAAGAAGACCACAATAAGCTATGCTACCCCATTGTTGAAGAGACGGATGACAAGAGGATGAACATAAGAAAGTTGTTGAGAATGAACTCCATGAGCTTGATGAAAAGGAACCTCAGCTTGAGGCAAAGAGTGAATTGATACCTCTTCCATCTCATTTGAAGTATGCTTTCTTAGAGGACAACCAAAAGTTTCCGGTCATTATTGCTAGTGAGCTTTCAAGTGAAGAAGAAGGGAAGCTCCTAGATGTTCTAAGAAGGTACAAGAAAGCGATTGGATGGAGCCTAGCCGATATTATGGGATTGATCCTCGCAAGTGCATGCATCATATATTTCTCCAAGAGGGAGCTAGATCGGTTAGGAAACCGTAAAGAAGGCTCAACCTGACCATCCTTGATGTGGTAAAGAAGGAGGTCACTAGACTACTTGATGCGGGTATCATATACTCAATTTTTGACAGTGAATGGGTGAGCCCGGTCCAGGTTGTTCCCAAGAAATTGGGCATCATTAAGGTTAAAAAGGATGATGGTGAAGTGGTTACCAAGAGAGTACAAAATGCGTGGCAAGTGTGCATTGATTATAGAATATTGAACGCCGCTACAAGAAAGGGCCACTACCCTTTGCCCTTTATCGATCAAATGTTGGACCGTTTGGCGGATAAATCCCATTATTGTTTTCTTGATGGATTCACTGGTTACTTCCAGATTCACATTGCTCCTGAAGATCAGGAAAAGACCACATTCACTTGCCCTTTTGGCACCTTTTCGTATAAAAGGATGCCATTTGGACTATGTAATACCCCTGCTACTTTTCAGCGGTGTATGACGAGTGTCTTTTCCGATCTAATGGAGATTTGTCTGGAAGTCTTTATGGATGACTTCAGTGTTTATGGAACTTCATTTGATTGTTGCTTAGAGAACTTGGCCAAGGTCTTAGCTAGATGTGTTGACACTAACCTTGTCTTGAATTTTGAAAAATGTCACTTTATGGTAAGACAAGGTATAGTGTTGGGACATGTAGTATCTCATGAAGGCATTTTTGTAGACCGGCCAAGATCGATGTTATCACCAATTTACCTCACCCCTCATCTGTGAGGGAGGTTCACTCGTTTTTAGGCCATGCAGGATTCTACAGGCGCTTTATCAAAGATTTTAGCAAGATTGCTTTGCCATTGTCGTGCCTACTCCAAAAAGATGTAGATTTTGAGTTTGACAGTGAATGTGTGAAAGCTTTTGAAGAGCTAAGGAGAGTTCTTACCACAGCACCGATTGTGCGAGGCCCCAACTGGACGTTACCATTCGAGATAATGTGCGATGCGTCAAACCATGCTGTAGGTGTCGCGCTTGCACAGCGCGATGGTAAACTCCCTTATGTCATTGCTTACTCTTCTAAAACATTGGATGCAGCACAATCCAACTGTACCACTGCTGAAAAGGAACTCCTAGCTATTGTTCATGCTTTAGATAAATTCATATCTTATTTGCTAGGATCAAAGATAGTGGTATACACGGATCATGCAGCTTTAAAGTACTTATTGACAAAGAATGAGTCAAAGCCTAGACTCATACGTTGGATCTTGCTTTTGCAAGAATTCGACATTGAGATTAGGGACCGGAGTGGGTCTCAAAACCTGGTCGCGGATCATTTAAGCCGCATTAAGAATTTAAAATTTGACCCATTTCCGATCAATGACTCATTCCCATTGGATAGTTTACATGCTATGACAGATAGTTTTCCTTGGTTTGCCCCAATGGCAAACTACTTGGTTGCAAAACTCTTCCCTCCCAACTTTTCTAAACACCAAAAGGATAAGTTGAGGAGTGATTTCAAATACTATATTTGGGATGACCCTCACTTGTGGAAGAGGGGAGTGGACCAAATAATTCGAAGATGTGTCCCGGAGTCTAAAATCCAACCCATTCTTGAAGCTTGCCATTCGTCTGAATGTGGTGGCAACTTTGGCCCACAAAGGACCGCTAAAAAGTTGGATTGTGGATTCTGGTGGCTAACCTTATTCAAGGATGCAAACCGATTCTGTGTGTCTTTCCATCAGTATCAGAAGTCGGGAAACACATCCCAAAGGGATGAGATGCCTCAGCAACCTATGTTGTTCTGTGAGATATTTGGTGTATGGGCATTGACTTTATGGGACCATTTCCCAACTCAAGTGGGTATCTATATATTCTGTTAGCGGTTGACTACGTGTCAAAGTGGGTAGAAGTAATACCTACCCTCCTTGACGATGCCAATACCGTTGTTTCTTTTATTAGAAATCATATTGTATGCCGTTATGGGTCGCCACGAGCAATCGTGAGCGGCCAAGGATCCCACTTTTGTAATAGGAAAGTAGAGGCATTGCTCAAGCACTATGGAGTGTCACATAAGGTTGCTACTGCTTATCACCCACAGACCAACGGACAAGCGAAAGTGTCCAACCGGGAGATTAAGAGAATCTTGAAAAAAGTGGTCAATCCACAAAGGAAGGATTGGAGCCTCCGGTTAGGAGATGCATTATGGGCGTATAGAACGGCCTACAAGACTCCATTAGGGATGAGCCTCTTCCGGATCGTCTATGGTAAGGCATGCCACCTTCCGGTGGAGATTGAGCATAGAGTCTATTGGGCGGTAAAGCAGTGCAACATGGATTTGACCAAAGCGGGTGAAGCCAGAAAATTACAGCTAGAGGAGCTTGAGTGTTTGAGGAACGAATCATATGAGAATGTCCGAATCTATAAAGAAAAGACTAAAGTATTTCATGACCATCACATCTGGAAGAAGGACTTTCGAGAAGGTGATGAGGTTCTCTTCTACAACTCGAGGCTTCGATTCATGCCTGGCAAGCTCCGTTCTAGATGGGAAGGACCTTTCAAGGTGAAAGAGATAAAGCCCTATGGAGTGGTGGAGTTGTTTGATCCTAAAAGTGATGCAACTTTCAAGGTGAATGGACATAGAGTGAAGAAGTATCATGGCTACAAGCCCTCAAAAGAGCTAGAGGTGTTCCTATTGGCGGATGCACCTAAGGAAGGAGAAGCTTGAGCGACTGACCGTCCAACTTAAGGACGTTAAAGAAAAGTGCTTGGTGGGAGGCATCCCACCGTGGTAAGATCTTCCTTGTGTACATTCTTGCTTTTAGCTCTAGATTTTTGTTAATTTTGTGATTTCTTGATGTTGTTGATTGCATAGGATTGCTAGCTTTATTGTTCTTATTGAATAAATAGGATGTTCATATAGTTCTCACCATTTTGGTATGGATGAATTGTTGAAGTAGAGGGAATACCATGTTTTGAATAATGCATGAATTTGTGAAGTGTTCTCTTTGACTAGCTTAAACACCTACCAAGAATGTGTTAGAATAGCTTTTGCTATGGAAAAAAAAGAGGAAAAAGGAAAAAAGGGCACCGACGCGCCAGCGCACCTTGCGCCTGTGCGCCAGTGTGCATTTCTAACTCCTGCACCAAAAATCCGAGAGTCATGCCCACTTTATGCCCATCTCGCGCCAAGCACCCACACGTCCGCGTGCTTGCCGCCTGCACGCCCTTCGTAAATTCGCCATCGACGCACAAGCGCACTGCGCGCACGCGCCGATGATGCAATCTGACCTCTCTGGTACAAAACACCAGAGAGTTGTGCCCACACCGACGCATCCTCGCACTGCGGCGGTCATCAATCCACTCAGGCACGCGTCTGCGCAAGGTGCGCGTCCGCGCGCCTGTACTGCATGATCACCCTGGTACAACTCACCCGAGAGTTGGGCCTACTTTGTGCCAACTCCATGCCAGGGACACAACTGACCTCACGTGTGCGCGCCATTGACGCATACGCATCCCTTGCCCAACCTTCACCGACGCGCCAACACGCGCCGGTCGCGTGAACCAGTTTAAAAAACTGGCGCGCCTTGTTCTACCCCCTTTCTCATCTCTTTTCTTATTTCTTTCTTCTTCTTTCTCCATCACCTCTCTTCTCTTCCTTTTCTTCTTCCATACTTCGCCACCGTCTCCGGCCACTCACCGGCCACCACCACCTCTTCCGGTGGCACTACATCTTTTCTATTTCTTTCTCAATTTCACAAAAAGGAAATTCTACCTTGTTCTTTTCCACTTCTCAAGGTTCTACTTCTTCCATATCTCCTATATTACTTTCTTTGCATTATTTCTTCTTTTAGTTAGATTCTTTTTGTTGCTTTACTTAATTTCTCTTTTAGTTGCATGATTATACCACTTGCTTTTTGTTTGTTTATTTACTTTTCCCTTTTTCTTGCTTTTTCATGGATGATTGAATTTGAGTTTAATTTGCTTTAATGGATCTTTTTTATTGTTTTTCCTTATCTTTGTCAATATGTGATGATTATGTAATGATTGATATTTCATTTTGGACTTCAAGTTGGTTGAGTATCTCATAATTGCTCATTGCTTGGTAATTACACGCCAAGTGTTCGAGGAAATGTATGAATGCCATTTTGGTTTATTTTTATCATGTACTTTCAATTTGGTGCTTCTCCTTATTCACTTGTTGTCTTCTAAATGCATTGAGTCCACTTTGCTTATTACTTGCCAATTAGATACTCATTGAACATGACTTGCTCTTTGTTATGGATGCTTGAGATTATACTTCTCATGCCATTTTTCATGCTTTACTTTCTCTTGCATCCCATGCCAAGTGTTGTGACCCATGCCTTTATAATCACTTAGTTGCACTACTTCTTTTGGGCCTAGAACCTATCTCACTATGTGCTACCTAGCACCCACAAGTTGTCCTTCACGGCGGATCTCGCCTTGCTTGTTTGGTGTGTTCTCACAGAGAGACCGGTGAACATTCCGCTTCTTGTCAAGCAAGCGATGGGACAAGTTCACGCCCGGGGCAATTTGCCATTTCCAGCATTGGTATCTGATTTAGTTGCTGCTGCAGGTGTTCCTTGGGAAGACATGGACACGAAGGCTATAATTCCGGCTAAGGGCTATGTGGTCCCAAGCAGAAAATACTTACATCTTCCCATGAATAACCCAAGCCTTGACATAGCCCTCCCATCTACTATTCCTTCAACCTCATCATCACCACCACGGCAAGGATCTACACATCAAAGGCTAGAAGATCTACACCGGAAGCTTGATAGATATGAGCGGCGCAGTCAATGCCGATATACTTACATCAAGAAGCTTCTGCGTTGTGTTACCCCTAGCATGGAGGAACCCAAAATATTCACATCCACATCAAACCCAAGTGATGGGAGCTCTGATGGAGGGGATAGTGAAGGTTCTAGTCCCGACCGTCCTTTGCGCATTGTTGGTAGCACGGAGGACCGTGCTAAATTCTAAGTATGGGGAGGTCTTTCGACCGATCTCCATGGGTAACAATCTCTTCCTTTCAACACCCATGGATTTATCTTTTTGCTTAGTAGTTAGTGCATTGCATGTGTAGTTAGTCTTGCTTGTAAATACTCCTTGCATGATAGTTAGTTTCTATAGAGTTGCTTGGTCAAAATAATAACTTCTTCCCCAAGAAACTGTGTTTTGGGATACCCTACCAAATTTTGAACAATTTTTTTGTGGCAAACTTGCTTTAAGAATGTATTTTGGAACATAGTGATTGAGCTAAGAACACAAGCATGTAAGTTTTGAGCCTATTGCATGGTTACATCTTCTAACCATTATTTCCCATTCTTGTGTGTATTATTCTCTCTCTATGATTGTAATCCTTGCTTTGTCTGATTCTATATGTCCATTACTTTGTGTATGAATGCATTTACATGATTGAGGCCATCGTTTTAATAGTCACTTTTCCCAAACGGTCTTAACCCTTTTGTCTACCATTGCTAACCAATTTTGAGCCTATGATAAACCCTCTTTGTTCTTAAAAAGAGCACATCAATAACCCTAAGCGAAAAATAATGAATGTCCCTAAATTTGGATCCTTGATTAGCTTAGGTAGGTGAAGGTATGTATCATTCAAATGGGAGGGTATACTTGGAAAATTTGGGTAGATGTAAAGAGGTGTATTGTAATTGTAATTGAAAATTCTAGGATTTGGGAACATACTCATGTATTGAATGATTGAACCATATGCATTGAAACTTTTGTACATGAAACTCCAAGAAATAGGGGACTAAAACCAAAAAAAAAAAAAGAAAAGAAACAAAAATATGGAAAAAAGAGAAAGCATTGAAAGGGGACAAAAATGCACCAAGACAAGGTAATAAAAACAATGCATATGGAATGTGAATTGAAAAAAAAATGCATGAGTATGCAAAAAGTGAAACTTAAGGGTAGCTAGGTAATGTATTATAGTTGTATAGGTTGTTCTATGTGTCTAGTGGGATTTTAGGATTAAACAAGGACTCAAATTTTAAGCTCACTTGACCATATACATCCTTACCTTCACCCCTGGCCCCATTACAACCCATGAATAAGTCCTCATGATACTTGTAAGCATGTATTAAGTAATTGTTGATTGTTAGATGAAAGACAAATCTTGGAAAGCATGATTAGGAGAGGATTGAGTGACAAACCCTATACACTTGAGCGAATAGAGCGGATACACTTCCGGTGAGGGTTCGATGCTCAACTCCTTGTTCCCGGCTTTCACAAGCGTTCGTTTAGCAAGTTATATGCACTTCATAGTGATGTTCAATTTGGTAGGATTCATGAACTACATATCATTTTCACCCTATATGCTCACATGTGTTCTTGGAGGATAGATTTACCCTTGACCAAGTAGATAGATGATTTTACATTAGTTGCATGCATTCACTTAGGTAGTTTGCATTTCATAAACCCTTTCTCACCATGATCTTTGGTTTTTTTTATTTTAAGCATGAGGACATGCTTGGTTTAAGTGTGGGAATATTTGATAAACCCCAAATTTTGTGGTTTATATTGTGAAGAATTTGGGAGGTTTTGTCAGTATTTCTCACACTTATTCACAAGATATGCATGGTTTTGTGTTCCCTTCCTAATATTGCTCAATGATAAAAACATGCTTATTTTGCCTTAGAATTGATATATTTTGATCCTCTTTTATTGCCATTCGATGCCGTGATATATTTGTTGAGTAATTTCAGAATTAATAGGGCAAGAATGGCCTAGAAGAGAGAAAGAAAGCATGCACAAGAGGAAGGAACATGAAGATTTGGATTTTGGGAAACTCAGCATTGGCGCGCACGCACACTCCACGCGCACGCGTGGACGAGGATAGCTGGAAGCAGCGCGCAAGAATGGACGCATCCGCGCGGGCCAAAGAATTCCCACTGATGCGCACGCGCACGCAAGCATGGCGCTCATACGCGGAAAGCTGCACGTGACCTCATTAAAGGAAATCGTGCATGGTGATTTCTGAGGCTCATCAGGCCCAAATTCAAGTTGTTTCTGCATAGAAAAGACCCAAGGATGCTAGGGAGAAAGGGGGGATCATTCATTTTACACTTAGACACAAATTTTAGCTAGTTTTTTTGGTTCTTTGTTCTTCTAGAGAGAGAAACCATTGTTCCTCTCTAGATCTAGCTTTAATTTGATCTTCCCTTGTTGAATTCTGAATTGGATCTTGTTAATTACTAGTTTTAATTGCTTAATTTGAATTCTTTAGTATAATTTTGCTTAGATCTTGTGTTAGTTTTATGAATTCTTGTCAATTGTCATTTTATACCCATTCCATGAATGTTGTGAATCTTGACTTGTTGATGTTACATTGATGATTTCTATGATTAATTGTGTTGTTTGAGTGATTGTATGTTGATAATTGTTAGTGGGTATTTGTTAATTTCAATTTAATTGCAATTTGAACATGTCCTTTGTTAATGCTTACCATGTGTTTGATGAATTGTTTACTTTGATTATGGAGTAGTTCTCTTTACTCTTGGCCTAGGCTAAGGGAATTGGATAAACTTGAGTCATTGGGTCTAATCGATTTGATTATTTGGGAACCCTTAGTAGTCAATTTGATAGCCATTGACACTAACCTACTACTAAGTCAATTAGTAGGTAGGTTAGACCTTATGGGTTGATGTTGACCAAACCATTTAACGTACTTCAAGTATAGAAGTAGACTTAATGAGTTTGGTTCCTTATAATTGTCAAGATATGGTTATTAGACAAGGATAGTGACCCCAATTCCCATGCCTAGCCAAGAGTTTCTTTTATCATTCCTTTTTGAAAACCCAAAATTCTTGATTGCTTTGTCTTAGTTATAGTTAGTTGTTTAGTTTGGTGTAGAATTACATTGGATGTTATCTCATTAGTTTAGAACTGCTCACATCTTGCTTAGTTATTTGAATTAGTTTCTTGCATTTTAAGATTACTTGCTTGTTAAGATTCATAGTTTAAATTCTTGCTCATGACTTGCAACCCCGAATTTCTAACCAATGTTGAAGCACATGTTTGCCCATTCCTTGTGAGACGATCCAAGGTTTGAATACTTCGGTTATTTCTATTGGGGTTGAACTTGTGACAACCAAATCCCTTTCTAAATTTGATCCTCGGGGATCGTTGTTGGGTAGAGCTATACTACCAATGCGATTTCATTGAGAAATTCTTTACCGACGGTATCCACAAGGCACCATCAAGCCTTTCCTCATCTCATCTGTCACCTATGCAATTCAGCCGAAATTGTCATAGAGAAATACATCCTCATTGAAGAGGACAAGCCCATCACTAAGAAAAGGATGGAGCAAACAAGAGAGTCCACTCATGGACCTCAACAAGAGTATGAGGAAATTTCTCATCAAGAAATCCCTGAGATGCCTCAAGGGATGCAGTTTCCTCCACACAACTATTGGGAGTAACTCTACACCTCTTTAGGATATTTGAGTTCTAACATGGAGCAACTAAGAATGGAGCACCAAGAGCACTCCATCATCCTCCATGAAATCAGAGAGGACCAAAAGGCCATGAGAGAGGAGCAACAAAGGCAAAGAAGAGTCATAGAGGAGCTTAAGCACTCCATAGGATCTTTAAGAGGAAGAACTAGCTACCGTCACTAAGGTGGACCCGTTCTTTAATTTCCTTGTTCTTATTTTTCTATTTTTTTTTATTTTTATGCTTTATGTTTTGTCTATGTTTTTGTCTTTATTACATGATCATTAGTGTTTAGTGTCTATGTGTTAAAGCTATGAATGATTCCATGACTCTTTCACCTTCCTTAAATGAAAAATATTTTCTGAAAAGAAAAAGAAGTACATGGGTTTCGAAATTTATCTTGAAATTAGCTTAATTATTTTGATGTGGTGGCAATACTTTTTGTTTTCTGAATGAATGCTTGAACAGTGCATATTTTTTATAGTGAAGTTTATGAATGTTAAAATTGTTCGCTCTTGAAAGAATAATGAAAAAAGAGAAATGTTATTGATAATCTGAAAAATCATAAAATTAATTCTTAGAGCAAGAAAAAGCAGTGAAAAACAAAGCTTGCAAAAAAAATGGCGGAAAAAAAGAAAGAAAAAGAAAAAGCAAGCAGAAAAAGCCAGTAACCCTTTAAACTAAAAGGCAAGGGTAAAAAGGATCCAAGGCTTTGAGCATTAATGGATAGGAGGGCTCAAAGAAATAAAATCCTGGCCTAAGCGGCTGAACCAAGCTGTCCCTAACCATGTGCTTGTGGCGTGAAGGTGTCAAGTGAAAAGCTTGAGACTGAGCGGTTAAAGTCGTGGTCTAAAGCAAAAAGAGTGTGCTTAAGAGCTCTGGGCACCTCTAACTGGGGACTTTAGCAAAGCTGAGTCACAATTTGAAAAGGTTCACCTAGTTATGTGTCTGTGGCATTTATGTATCCGGTGGTAATACTGGAAAACAAAATGCTTAGGGTCACGGCCAAGACTCATAAAGTAGATGTGTTCAAGAATCAACATACTGAACTAGGAGAATCAATAACACTATCTAAATTCTGAGTTCCTATGGATGCCAATCATTCTGAACTTCAAAGGATAAAGTGAGATGCCAAAACTGTTCAGAAGCAAAAAGCTACTAGTCCCGCTCATCTAATTGAAACTAATCTTCATTGATAATTTTGGAATTTATTGTATTTTCTCTTTTTTTTATCCTATTTTGTTTTAAGTTGCTTGGGGACAAGCAACAACTTAAGTTTGGTGTTGTGATGAGCGGATAATTTATACCCTTTTTGGCACTGTTTTTACATAGTATTTAGTATGTTTTAGTTACTTTTTATTATATTTTTATTAGTTTTTATGCAAAAATCACATTTCTGGATTTTACTATGAGTTTGTGTATTTTTCTATAATTTCAGGTATTTTCTGGCTGAAATTGAGGGATCTGAGCAAAAATCTGATTCAGAGGCTGAGAAAGGACTGTAGATGCTGTTAGATTCTGACCCTCCTGCACTCGAAGTGGATTTTCTGGAGCTCCAGAAGCCCAATTTGCGCGTTCTTAATTGCGTTGAAATTTAGACATCTTGGGCTTTCCAGCAATATATAATAGTCCATACTTTGCCCGAGATTTGATGGCCCAAACTGGTGTTCAAACGCCCACTAGAGACCCTTTTCTGGAGTAAAACGCCAGAACTGGCACCAGAACTGGAGTTAAACGCCCAAACTGGCACCCAAGCTGGTGTTTAACTCCAAGAATGGCCTATGCACGTGAAAGCTTCAATGCTCAGCCCAAGCACACATCAAGTGGGCCCCGAAAGTGGATTTCTGCACTATCTGCACTTAGTTACTTATTTTCTATAATCCCTAGTAATTAGTTTAGTATAAATAGCATTTTTTACTATTGTATTCGCATACTTTGGAGACTTTGATCATTTTTATGTTACATTTGGGAGGCTGGTGATGAGCGGATAATTTATACGCTTTTTGGCATTGTTTTTACATAGTTTTTAGTATGATTTAGTTAGTTTTTAGTATAATTTTATTGGTTTTTAAATAAAAATCACATTTCTGGACTTTGAAGAAGGACTGTAGATGCTGTTGGATTCTGATCTCCCTGCACTCAAAGTGGATTTTCTGGAGCTACAAAACTCCAAATGGTGCACTCTTAAATTCGTTGGAAAGTAGACATCCAGGGCTTTCCAGTAATATATAATAGTCCATACTTTGCCCGAGTTTAGATGACGCAAACTGGCGTTCAACGCCAGTTCCATGTTGCATTCTGGAGTTAAACGCGAGGAACAGGTTGCAAAGTGGAGATAAACGCCAGAAACAGGTTACAAACTGGCGTTCAACTCCAAGAGAAGCCTCTACACGTGTAAAGCTCAATGCTCAGCCCAAGCACACACCAAGTGGGCCCCAGAAGTGGATTTCTGCATCATTTACTCATTTCTGTAAACCCTAGTAACTAGTTTAGTATAAATAGGACTTTTTATTATTGTATTAGAAGTCTTGGTTACTCCGGTTCCCCTCTGGGGCCGAGACCAATGAACTCCATTATCACTTATGTATTTCAATGGTAGAGTTTCTACACACCATAGATTAAGGTGTGGAGCTCTGCTGTTTCTCATGAATTAATACAAAGTACTATTGTTTTTTTCTATTCAATTCAAGCTTATTCCTATTCTAAGATATTCATTCGCACCCAAGAACATGATGAATGTGATGATTATGTGACGCTCATCACCATTCTTACCTATGAACGCGTGCCTGACAACCACTTCCATTCTACATGAAGAAGAGATAGAATGAGTATCTCTTAGATATCTAATATAGGGGACCGAGTCCGAGATATTAGAGTCTTCGTGGTATAAGTTAGAACCCATTGATGGCCATTCCTGATATCCGGAAAGTCTAAACTTTGTCTGTGGTATTCCGAGTAGGATCTAGGAAGGGATGGCTGTGACGAGCTTCAAACTCGCGAGTGCTGGGCGTAGTGACAGACGCAAAAGGATAGTAAATCCTATTCCAGTATGATCGAGAACTGACAGATGATTAGCCATGTAGTGACAGCGCATTGGACCATTTTCACAGAGAGGATGGGATGTAGCCATTGACAATGGTGATGCCCCACATACAGCTTGCCATCGAAGGGAGTAGGAATGATTGGATGAAGACAGCAGGAAAGCAGAGGTTCAGGAGGAACGAAAGCATCTCTATACGCTTATCTGAAATTCTCACCAATGAATTACATAAGTACCTCTATCCTAGCTTATATTTTAATTATGTTTTCATTATCAATTCACCATAACCATTTGAATCCGCCTGACCGAGATTTACAAGGTGACCATAGCTTGCTTCAGGCCGACAATCTCCATGGGATCGACCCTTACTCACGTAAGGTTTATTACTTGGACGACCCAGTGCACTTGCTGGTTAGTTGTGCGAATTTGTGACAAAGTGTGATTCACGTTTGAGAGCACCAAGTCTTTGGAGCCATTGTTGATGATCGCAATTTCGCATACCAAGTTTTTGGTGCCGTTGCTGGGGATTGTTCGAGTTTGGACAACTGACGGTTCATCTGGTTGCTCAGATTAGGTAATTTTATTTTAATTTTAAGCTTTGTGTTTTTATTATTCTTATTTTCAAAAAAAATAATATTTTCAAAAAAAAATTCAAAAAAATAAATTATTCTATGTTCTTCAGAATTTTTAAGAAGGAATTCTAGAGTTTCATGAGATATGTTGAATCCTGGCTGGCTGTTAAGCCATGTCTAATCTTTTAGACCGAGGGTTCACTTATCCTCAAGAGAAGAGCTTCTTTGTCTTCTTCAGCAATTCAGCTGTTGTATGCCTGATTTGTATCTGCTAAAGCTTGGCTGGCCATTGGCCATGTCTAGTGTTTTGGACCGGAGCTTTCACTGAAAGCTTGGCTGGCTAGTAAGCCATGTCTAATTCCTAGAGTGGAGCTTTAGACTAACATTGCAAGATTCCTGGAATTCCTATTAAAAATTTTGAAATCCTTATTTTTCTTTTTCCAATTAATTTTCGAAAAACCAAAAAAATTTAATAAAATCATAAAACCAAAAATAACTTGATGTTTCTTGTTTGAGTCTTGTGTCAACTTTTAAATTTGGTGTCAATTGCATGTTTATCTCTTTCTTGCATTCTTCGAAAATTCATGCATTGCATTCTTCATGATCTTCAAGTTGTTCTTAGTAAATCTTCTTGTTTGATCTTCATATTTTCTTGTTTGTGTCTTTTCTTGTTTTTCATATGCATTTTCAATTTGTTAGTGTCTAATTATTGAAAATTTCTAAGTTTGGTGTCTTGCATGTTTTTCTTTTCTTAAAAATTTTCAAAAATAAGTTCTTGGTGTTCATTTTGACATTCAAAGTGTTCTTGGTGTTCATCTTGACATTCATATTGTTCTTGCATGCATCATTTGTTTTGATCCAAAACTTTCATGCATTGAGTCTTTTTTATGTTTTTCTCTTCCATCATTAAAAATTCAAAAATCAAAAAAATATCTTTCCCTTTTCTTCTCATAAAATTCGAATATTTGACTTGACTTTTTCAAAAATTTTTAAAATCTAGTTGTTTCTTATGAGTCAACTCAAATTTTCAATTTAAAAATTCTATCTTTTTCAAATCTTTTTCAAAAATCAAATCTTTTTCATTTTTTCCTTCATATTTTCGAAAATTTTAAACTTTGATTTTCAAAATCTTTTTCTTATTTTGTTTCATAATTTCAAAATCTCTACTAACAATTAATGTGATTGATTCAAAAATTTTTAAGTTTGTTACTTGCCTAGTAAGAAAGGTTCAATCTTTAAATTTCTAAATCATATCTTCAAGTTTCTTGTTAGCCAAGTAATCAACTTTGATTTCAAAAAAATCAAATCTTTTTAATTTCCTTTTCAAATCTTTTTCAAAATAAGTTTCAATCACATCTTTTTCAAAATCAATTTCAAAATCTTTTCTAACCTCTTATCTTTTCAAATTGATTTTCAAATCTTTTTCAAATTAATCCTATCTTTTTGTTTGATTCTTATCTTTTTCAAAACTACCTAACTAACTCTCTCTTTCTAATTTTCGAAAATCCCTTCCCTCTTTTTCAAAATTCCCTTTAATTAATTAATTGTTTTAAACTTTAATTTAATGCAATTTCATTTTCCTTTTTAATTTTTGAATTATAACTTTAATTTTAAATTAAAAACAAAAATAATTTTATTTTAATTTATTTAATTTTCGAAATTCTCTCCCCCTAATCTCTTTCTAATTATTTTATTTATTTACTAACACTTCTCTTTCTTAAAAATTCAAACCCACTCCCTTTTTCTGTGTTCGAATTTCTTTTCTTCTTCTACTCACATAAAGGAATCTCTATACTGTGGCAAAGAGGATCCTTATTATTTTCTGTTTTCTTCTTTTTCATATGAGCAGGAACAAGGATAAGAACATTTTTGTTGAAGCTGATCCTGAACCTGAAAGGACTCTGAAGAGGAAGCTAAGGGAAGCTAAAGTACAACTCTCTGGAGAAAATCTGACAGAAATTTTTGAAAAAGAAGGAGACATGGCCGAAAATAATAACAATGCAAGGAAGATGCTTGGTGACTTTACTGCACCAAATTCCAATTTACATGGAAGAAGCATCTCAATCCCTGCCATTGGAGCAAACAATTTTGAGCTGAAACCTCAATTAGTTTCTCTGATGCAACAGAACTGCAAGTTTTATGGGCTTCCATCAGAAGATCCTTTTTCAGTTCTTAACTGAATTCTTGCAAATCTGTGATACTGTTAAGACCAATGGGGTTAATCCCGAGGTCTACAGGCTTATGCTTTTCCTGTTTGCTGTAAGAGACAGAGCTAGAATATGGTTGGACTCTCAACCTAAAGACAGCCTGAACTCTTGGGATAAGCTTGTCACGGCTTTCTTAGCCAAGTTCTTTCCTCTTCAAAAGCTTAGTAAGCTTAGCGTGGATGTTCAAACCTTCAGACAGAAAGAAGGTGAATTCCTCTATGAAGCTTGGGAGAGATACAAGGAACTGACCAAAAAGTGTCCTTCTGACATGCTTTCAGAATGGACCATCCTGGATATATTCTATGATGGTCTATCTGAATTATCTAAAATGTCATTAGACCATTCTGCAGGTGGATCCATTCACCTAAAGAAAAGGCCTGCAGAAGCTCAAGAACTCATTGACATGGTTGCAAATAACCAGTTCATGTACACTTCTGAAAGGAATCCTGTGAGTAATGGGACGCCTATGAGGAAGGGAGTTCTTGAAATTGATACTCTGAATGCCATATTGGCTCAGAATAAAATATTGACTCAGCAAGTCAATATGATCTCTCAGAGTCTGAATGGATTGAAGGAATCATCCAACAGTACTAAAGAGGCATCTTCTGAAGAAGAAGCTTATGATCCTAAGAACCCTGCAATAACAGAGGTGAATTACATGGGTGAACCCTATGAAAACACATATAATCCCTCATGGAGAAATCATCCAAATTTCTCATGGAAGGATCAACAAAAGCCTCAACAAGGCTTTAATAATGGTGAAAGAAACAGGTTTAGCAATAGCAAGCCTTTTCCATCATCCACTCAGTAACAGACAGAGAATTCTGAGCAGAATCCATCTAGCTTAGCAAATATAGTCTCTGATCTATCTAAGTCCACTTTAAGTTTCATGAATGAAACAAGATCCTCCATTAGAAATTTGGAGGCACAAGTGGGCCAGCTGAGTAAAAGAGTCACTGAAACTCCTCCTAGTACTCTCCCAAGCAATACAGAAGAAAATCCTAAGAGAGAGTGCAAGGCCATTGATTTGACCATCATGGCCGAACCTATAAGGTAGGGGGAGAACGTGATTCCTAGTGAGGAAGACCTCCTGGGACGCTCAGTGAACAATAAAGAGTTCCCCTTTGAGGAACCAAAGGAATCTGAGGCTCATCTAGAGACCATAGAGATTTCATTGAACCTCCTTCTGCCCTTTATGAGCTCTGATGAGTATTCTTCTTCTGAAGAGGATGAAGACATTACTGAAGAGCAAGTTGCTAAGTACCTTGGTGCAATCATGAAGCTGAATGCCAAAATATTTGGTAATGAGACTTGGGAAGATGAACCTCCCTTGCTCACCAATGAACTGAATGCATTGGATAGGCAGAAATTACCTCAAAAGAAACAGGATCCTGGTAAATTCCTAATTCCCTGTAACATAGGCACCATGACTTTTGAGAAGGCTCTGTGTGACCTAGGGTCAGGAATAAACTTAATGCCACTCTCTGTAATGGAGAAACTTGGGATCCTTGAGGTGCAAGCTGCTAGAATCTCATTAGAGATGGCAGACAACTCAAGAAAATAGGCTTATGGACTAGTAGAGGACGTGTTAGTAAAGGTTGAAGGCCTTTACATCCCTGTTAATTTCATAATCCTTGACACTGGGAAGGAAGAGGATGAATCTATCATCCTTGGAAGACCCTTCCTAGCCACAGCAAGAGCTGTGATTGATATGGACAGAGGAGAGTTGGTCCTCCAACTGAATGAGGACAACCTTGTGTTTAAAACTCAAGGATCTCCTTCTGTAACCATGGAGAGGAAGCATGAAAAGCTTCTCTCACTGCAGAGTCAACCAAAGCCCCCACAGTCAAACTCTAAGTTTGGTGTTGGGAGGCCACAACCAAACTCTAAGTTTGGTGTTGAACCCCTATATTCAAACTCTAAGTTTGGTGTTGGAAGGTTCCAACCTTGCTCTGATTATCTGTGAGGCTCCATGAGAGCTCAATGTCAGGCTATTGACATTAAAGAAGCGCTTGTTGGGAGGCAACCCAATGTTATTTAATCATATATATTTTATTTTCTTTTTGTTATTTTGTGTTTTATTAGGTTGATGATCAAGTGGAGTCACAAAAACTACTGAAAAATCAAAAACATAATGAAAAACAACATTAAAAACATCACACCCTGGAGGAGGAGCATTCTGGCATTTAAACGCCAGAAACAAGCATCTGTCTGGCGTTTAATGCCAGAAACAAGCACCAAGCTGGCGTTTAACGCCAGAAACAAGCATCTACCTGGCGTTAAACGCCAGAAACAGGCTACATTTGGGCGTTTAATGCCAGAAACAAGCAGCAGTCTGGCGTTAAACGCCAGGATTGCACAGCAAGGGCATTTTACACGCCTAATTGGAGCAGAGATGTTAAGTCCTTGACCCCTCAGGATCTGTGGACCCCATAGGATCCCTACCTTTTCTTCTCTCCTCTTCACACCTTTTCATAACTCTCTTCCCCAAATACCCTTCACCAATCACTTCAATCACTCTTTCCCATCACCCCCTCACCACTCATATCCATCTTCCCTTCCCCATAAACCCCACCTACCTTCAAAATTTAAACTCTTTTCCCTCCCAAACCCAACCCTAATGGATGAACCCTAACCCTCCCCACACTCCTATATAAACCCCTCATTCCTTCTTCATTTTCACACAACACAACCCTCTCTTCTTCCCTTTGGCCGAATACACCCCTCTCTCCCTCTCCTTCATTTCTCTTCTTCTTCTCCTTCTTTCTTTTTTCTTTTGCTCGGGGACGAGCAAACATTTTAAGTTTGGTGTGGTAAAAAGCATTGTTTTTTGTTTTTCCGTAACTATCAATAGCACCTAAGACCAGAGAATCCTCAAGAAAGAGGAAAGGGAAGGCAATTGCTTCCACCTTTGAGTCATGGGAGATGGAGAGATTCATCTCAAAAGTCCAGCAAGAACACTTCTATGAAGTTGTGGCCAAGAAGAAAGTGATCCCTGAGGTTCCTTTCAAGCTCAAAAAGAATGAGTATCTAGAGATTCGACTTGAGATCCAAAGAAGAGGTTGGAAAGTTCTCACCAACCCCATTCAATAAGTCGGGATCTTAATGGTTCAAGAGTTCTATGCAAACGCATGGATCACTAGGAACCATGATCAAAGTGTGAACCCGAATCCAAAGCATTGGCTTACCATGGTTCGGGGGAAATACATAGATTTTAGTCCGGAAAATGTAAGGCTGGCGTTCAACTTGCCAATGATGGAAGAGAATGCACGCCCCTACACTAGAAAGGTCAACTTTGATCAAAGGTTGGACCAAGTCCTCATAGACATATGTGAGGAAGGAGCTCAATGGAAAATTGACTCAAGAGGCAAGCCGGTTCAATTAAGAAGGCATGACCTCAAACCAGTGGCTAGGGGATGGTTAGAGTTCATTCAACGCTCAATCATTCCTACTAGCAACCGGTCTGAAGTTACTATAGACCGGGCCATCATGATCCATAGTATCATGATTGGAGAGGAGGTGGAAGTTCATGAGATTATACCTCAAGAACTCTACAAGGTGGCTGACAAGTCCTCTATTTTGCCAAGGTTAGCCTTTCCTCACCTCATATGCCACCTCTGCAATTTGGCTGGAATTGACATAGAGAGGGACATCCTCATTGAAGAGGATAATCCCATCACTAAGAAAAGGATGGAGCAAACAAGAGATCATGGACCTCAGCAAGAGCATGAGGAAATTTCCCACTACGAAATCCCTGAGATACCTCAGGGGATGCACTTTCCTCCACAGAATTATTGGGAGCAAATCAACACCTCCCTAGGAGAATTAAGCTCCAACATGGGAAAACTAAGGATGGAGCACCAAGAGCACTCCATCATCCTCCATGAAATTAGAGAAGATCAAAGAGCTATGAGGAAGGAGCAACAAAGACAAGAAAGAGACATAGAGGAGCTCAAGAGCACCATTGGTTCTTCAAGAAGAGGAAGATGCCACCCTCATTAAGGTGGACTCATTCCTTAATCTCCTTGTTCTTATTTTCCAATTTTTCGATTTTTGAGCTTTATGTTTTATTTATGTTTGTGTCTTCACTATATGATCACTAGTGTCTAAGTGTCTATGCCTTAAAGTTATGAATGTCCTATGAATCCATCACCTCTCTTAAATAAAAAAAATGTTCTAAAAACAAAAGAACAAGAAGTACATGGTTTCGAATTCATCCTTGAAACTAGTTTAATTATTTTGATGTGGTGACAATACTTTTTGTTTTCTGAATGAATGCTTAAACAGTGCATATGTCTTTTGATATTGTGGTTTATGAATGTTAAATAGTTGGCTCTTGAAGAATAAGGAAAAAGAAGAAATGTTATTTGAAGATCTGAAAAATCATAAAAATGATTCTTGAAGCAAGAAAAAGCAGTGAATACAAAAGCTTGCGGAAAAAAAAGAAAAAAATAGCGAAAAAAAAAGAAAAAGAAAAAGCAAGCAGAAAAAGCCAAAAGCTCTTTAAACCAAAAGGCAAGAGCAAAAAGCCAATAGCCCTTAAAATCAAAAGGCAAAGGTAAATAAAAAGGATCCAAGGCTTTGAGCATCAGTGGATAGGAAGGCCTAAAGGAATAAAATCCTGGCCTAAGCGGCTAAACCAAGCTGTCCCTAACCATGTGCTTGTGGCGTGAAGTTGTCAAGTGAAAACTTGAGACTGAGCGGTTAAAGTCAAGGTCCAAAGCAAAAAAAAAAGAGTGTGCTTAAGAACCCTGGACACCTCTAATTGGGGACTTTAGCAAAGCTGAGTCACAATCTGAAAAGGTTCACCCAGTTATGTGTCTGTGGCATTTATGTATCCGGTGGTAATAATGAAAAACAAAGTGCTTAGGGCCACAGCCAAGACTCATAAAGTAGCTGTGTTCAAGAATTAACATACTGAACTAGGAGAATCAATAACACTATCTGAATTCTAAGTTCCTATAGATGCCAATCATTCTGAACTTCAAAGGATAAAGTGAGATGCCAAAACTATTCAAGAGGCAAAAAGCTACAAGTCTCGCTCATCTGATTGGAGCTAAGTTTCATTGATGTTTGGAATTTATAGTATATTCTCTTCTTTTTATCCTATTTGATTTTCAGTTGCTTGGGGACAAGCAACAATTTAGGTTTGGTGTTGTGATGAGTGGATAATTTATACGCTTTTTGGCATTGTTTTTACATAGTTTTTAGTACGATTTAGTTAGTTTTTAGTATAATTTTATTGGTTTTTAAATAAAAATCACATTTCTGGACTTTACTATGAGTTTGTCTATTTTTCTGTGATTTCAAATTTTTTTGGCTGAAATTGAGGGACTTGAGCAAAAATCAAATTCAGAGGTTGAAGAAGGACTGCAGATGCTGTTGGATTCTGACCTCCCTGCACTCAAAGTAGATTTTCTAGAGCTACAGAACTCCAAATGGCGCGCTCTTAATTCCGTTGGAAAGTAGACATCCAGGGCTTTCCAGCAATATATAATAGTCCATACTTTGCTCGAGTTTAGACGACGCAAACTGGCGTTCAACGTCAGTTCCATGTTACATTCTGGAGTTAAACGCCAGAAACAGGTTACAAACTGGCGTTCAACTCCAAGAGAAGCCTCTACACGTGTAAAGCTCAATGCTCAGCCCAAGCACACACCAAGTGGGCCCCAGAAGTGTATTTCTACATCATTTACTCATTTCTGTAAACCCTAGTAACTAGTTTAGTATAAATATGATTTTTTATTATTGTATTAGAAGTCTTGGTTACTCCGGTTCCCCTCTGGGGCCGAGACCAATGAACTCCATTATCACTTATGTATTTTCAATGGTAGAGTTTCTACACACCATAGATTAAGGTGTGGAGCTCTGCTGTTCCTCATGAATTAATGCAAAGTACTATTATTTTTTTCTATTCAATTCAAGCTTATTCCTATTCTAAGATATTCATTCGCACCCAAGAACATGATGAATGTGATGATTATGTGACGCTCATCACCATTCTAACCTATGAACACGTGCTTGACAACCACTTCCGTTCTACATGAAGAAGAGATAGAATGAGTATCTCTTAGATATCTAATACAAAGGACCGAGTCCGAGATATTAGAGTCTTCGTGGTATAAGTTAGAATCCATGGATGGCCATTCCTGAGATCCGGAAAGTCTAAACCTTGTATATGGTATTCCGAGTAGGATCTAGGAAGGGATGGCTGTGACGAGCTTCAAACTCGCGAGTGCTGGACGTAGTGACAGACGCAAAAGGATAGTAAATCCTATTCCAGTATGATCGAGAACCGACAGATGATTAGCCATGCAGTGACAGCGCATTGGACTATTTTCACAGAGAGGATGGGATGTAGCCATTGACAACGGTGATGCCCTACATACAGCTTGCCATCGAAGGGAGTAGGAATGATTGGATGAAGACAGCAGGAAAGCAGAGGTTCAGGAGGAACAAAAGCATCTCTATACGCTTATCTGAAATTCTCACCAATGAATTACATAAGTACCTCTATCCTAGTTTATATTTTAATTATGTTTTCATTATCAATTCACCATAACCATTTGAATCCGCCTGACTGAGATTTACAAGGTGACCATAGCTTGCTTCAGGCCGACAATCTCCGTGGGATCGACCCTTACTCACGTAAGGTTTATTACTTGGACGACCCAGTGCACTTGCTGGTTAGTTGTGTGAAGTTGTGACAAAGTGTGATTCACGTTTCAGAGCACCAAGTCTTTGGAGCCATTGTTGATGATCGCAATTTCGCATACCAGCTGGCCACACGGCCATGCCTAGACCTTTCACTCTTATGTATTTTCTATGGTGGAGTTTCTACACCTCATAGATTAAGGTGTGGAGCTCTGCTGTTTTTCATGAATTAATGCAAGTACTATTGTTTTTCTTTCAATTCACTCCTACTTCTTCTCTAAGATACACTCTTGTACTTAATTCAGTTAAATCAGAATGAAGGGGTGACTCGTGACAATCACCCACTATCTTCATTACTCGCTTAGCCAAGATCCGCGTGCCTGACAACCACAAGCGGTCTACATGATGTTCAACGTAGTCATTGGACGACAGCCGAAGTATATTCTCTTGGGTCTCTAATCTACGGACCAAGTCCGGGAGATTAGAACATTCGTGGTATAGGCTAGAACCATTGACAGCATTCCTGAGATCCGAAAAGTCTAAACCTTGTCTGTGATATTCCGAGTAGGATCTGGGAAGGGATGACTATGAAGAGCTTCAAACTTGCGAATGTTGGGCGCAGTGACAGTGTGCAAAAGGATAGAGAGATCCTATTCCGACGCTAGTGAGAACCGACAGATGATTAGCCGTGCGATAGCTGTACCTGGTATTTTTCATCCGAGACGAGAAATCCGACAGTTGATTAGCCGTGTAGAGATCGTACCTAGTATTTTTCATCCGAGAGGATCATACAGCTTGCCATGGAAGGGAGCACGCATGATTGGAAGAAGACAATAGGAAAGAAGAGGTTCATAAGCAACAAAGCATCTCCAAATGCTTATCTGAAATTCCCACCAATGAATTACATAAGTATCTTATTTTATTTTATGTTTTATTTATCTTTTAATTATCAAAACCTCATAACCATTTGAATCCGCCTGACTGAGATTTACAAGATAACCATAGCTTGCTTCAAGCCGACAATCTCCGTGGGATCGACCCTTACTCACGTAAGGTATTACTTGGATGACCCAGTGCACTTGCTGGTTAGTTGTGTGGAGTTGTGAAAAGTGTGAATCACAATTTCGTGCACCAGTGGGCACAGACCTGTGCGTGGGCACAGGCTGAAATACTTTTCTCCTTTGTTTTTTGCATGTTTTCTCCCTTTTTGCATGCTTTCTTCCACTTCTACCAAGCCATTCTTGCCTCTAGGACCTGAAATCACTCAACAAATATATCATGGCATCGAATGGAATAAAAGTGGGATTAAATTGCTCAATTTAAGCACAAAAACGCATGTTTTCACATTTAGGTTCAATTTAGGGATCAAACACAAAAGTATGCTATTTTGGTGAATAAGTGTGAGTTTATGTGATGAAATCCATCCAATTATAGCCAAAATATATCATCAAATATGGATTCATCAAACACCCTACCACACTGAGCTTTATGCTTAAGTCGTAAAACAGAGGTGGAGTGGTATTACGACCTCTAAAATAAAATGTGTACATATAATAGCAGAAGAATTATAATATTCTAGGAGCCTTGAAGGATAAAGGAAATAAAAATTTGCGAAATAAAAGCGCAATGCTCAAGAAACGAGTTAACCTGCACATTAGGAAAACCATAACTATCGAACATAAGATAACAAAAGTAGGAGTAGAGCACCAAAGATACAAAATAACAAGCTCCTAACTCAGCCCGCGAAGCCAAGTCTGGCCGGAGAATATTTACACATATATACATAAACAAAATCCTGCTCTCCATAAACCTCTAAGAAGATCAAAAGAATAAGTTATGCGGAAAGGAAGCTAAGTATATATATACATCACTGTACAACAAAATAACCCAGTAACCACTTCGCTTCATGTGTCCAGACGCCTAACGAGATGCCTCTCGACCTGCATCTGAAAAACAACAACATAGTATGGAATGAGAACCGGAGGTTCTCAGTATGGTAAAGGTCCCACACACATATTATATAAGGTCCTAGGAATGCCAGAGGCAATCCTAGAACACCGACACTCAGATTATAGAGCTTAAAGTATTAAACAAAAGCCATAAAAAGTGGTTTTCTAAGAGTATCTAAACCTAACTTAACTTTACCTTAAATCCAAGTTCCATACTACCATTCCTTCATACTTTCATCTTCGTTAGCATTTCACAGACAAATAAACAGATAAAGGCAAGCACAAGAAGGTTATAAGTACTGCAGGTAACAAATATACATTTAGCATGGCAAGTACACTTAGGCACACCCAGTTAATGCACATACAAGTAATTCAAGTAGAATGCATATGATGCATGCTTGTCCTATGGCTGATGAGGCTCATCTGTCAGTTATCTAGCCATCCCGACAAGTCCAAAAACCTTAGACTATCCCTCGACGTGCATCCCCAAGAGTCTATGCATAGCATTTTCTCAAATAACCAATATTTCTTAATAGGGGTTAACATTCCCGGGAATTTATAAGTTCTCGGTCACCCTTACGTCGTAGGGTCAACAGAGTATCGAGTCTTCAACCTGGTACACGTGGTGGCAAGCCACGGTACTTTACCCAGGAAATCTCGTATCTCAGATCATTTGATCATTCAAGCCAAGTATCATACATTATCATTCATTTGATTTTCAAGACAAGTATCATACATGATCATCCGTAACATTTCATAGCCAATTTATCACTTTTCAGCTTTACTTCATCTCCAAGTAATCCTCATTTCCGAACTTCATCTAATTATCAGGTTTAACACTATTATTTATGACTAAAGGAATGAAAATGGAGGTTTAGAGGTTTGAAATAAGGCTTTAAAACTCAAAATTCATGTTTGCTGGAACAGGGGCCACACGTGCGCGTGGAAGTGTGAAAGTGTAGCTCACGCGGGCGTCCCTTTGTCATGCATACACGTGGGTGAAAACTTCATGTCAGGTGTGCACGTGGGTCACGCGTACGCGTGGACATGCTTGCTAGCCCCTTATGCGTACGCGTGGACGTACGTTCTTTGAAAAAAATCAGATTCAATAGCAGAGCTACAGAATTTTAGAAAAAACCAGTTTTGAGGTATAATTTTCCAACACCCATAACTTCTTCGATTTAAAATATTTTTCATCCGTTGTTCAAATGGCATAAACTTCACGAACCCAATTTTTATTTTAAAACAAGTTGGAAGCAAATTGAGAGTCCGGAAACTAAGTTATACCTCGCCGAAGTTTGGCCAAAAACTAACTTTTCCAAAAGTACCCAAACCTCAATTTTCAATCAAAAACTCCATTCCTTTTACCACCAAACTTGCATTCTTCGATGTAGTATACCCCCTTTCTCATCATTTAAACAATCAGCACAATAAACCTATCTCAAATTAACAATAATGTACTTTCAATATCCAAATCCAATAATCAAAACCAACCAAAAATCATAGTTTACCAATCTACTATCATAAACATACCACAAGACCATTCCATAGTTTACCAATCTACCATCATAAACATACCTGACAAACCCCATTTGTAGGGTTTATCTTGTATTGAATTTAGGGGATTTTATCACCTTTTACCCACATTTATTCAATGAATTAGCATGGTTTTACATATTCTCCTTTAATTGTGCTTAAGAGTGAAAACATGCTTTTTAGGACTCAAAATAGCTAAATTTAATTCACCTTGATTCTATTAGATGCCTTGATATGTTTGTTAAGTGATTTAAGGTTTAGGAGGCAAATGATTGGATCAAGGGAATGAAGAAAGAAAGCATGAAAAGTTGGAGAACTCATGAAGAAATGGAAGAACCGGAAAGCTGTCAAGCCGACCTCTTCGCACTTAATCGATCATAACTTGAGCTACAGAGGTCCAAATGATGCGGTTCCAGTTGGGTTGGAAAGCTAACATCCGGGGCTTCGAAACGATATAAGATTTGCCATAGTTGCTACACGTATGGTGGCGCGCACGTGCAAAGTACGCGCACGCGCCGTTGCTGCCACCTAGTTCACTTAAAGCAAAACGTGGCCAACGAATTCTAAAGCCTTGTGGGCCCAATCCAACTCATTTCTGATGCCATTTAACCCAAGGAGTGAAGGGGGAAACATGTGTTAGTTACCAATTAGTTTAGTTTAGTTTTGAGAGTTAGTTTCTAGAGAGAGAAGCTCTCACTTCTCTCTAGAATTAGGATTAGGTTTAGTTCTTAGATCTAGATTTTAATTCATCTTCTTCTACTTCTATCTTCTCAATTCCTTGTTGTTACATTCATTCTTCTTCCATCCTTTTGTTGTAATTTCCTTTATGTTGTTCTTGCATTTTGTTGTAGATCTACTTTTGTTCCTTCCTTTCTCTTTCAATTCAATTCAAGGTAAATCATAATAATTGTGTTCATTTGATTTGTTGTTGTTTAATTCCTTGCAAGTTGAGTAGTGTAGATTTACCTTTCTTGCAATTTTACTATGCTTTCCTTTTATGCCTTCCAAGTATTTGATGAAATGCGTGGTTGGATTTTAGAGTAGAGTTTTATGTTCTTGGCTTGGAAAGGTAACTTAGGAACTCTTGAGTTACTAATGTCCAAGTAATTGATGATTGGGATTCATTGACTCTAGTTCTCACTAATTGAATTAGTGGAGAGTTAGGACTTATGGACTAGGATTGATATAGCTCATTTGACTTTCCTTTACTACTAGTTAGAGGATGATTTAATGAGATTAATCCTTGCCAATTCTCATATTGTGGTTAGTGATTAGGATAGAAATCTTTGACCACCAACCCTTGCCAAGACCTTTTTAGCCATTAGTTTACTTTCTTACCATTTATCTTTCATGCTTCATATCAAAACCCCAAATATAACTCACAACCGATAACAAAACACTTCATTACAATTCCTAGGAAGAACGATCCGAGGTTTGAATACTTCGGTTTATAAATTTTAGGGGTTTATTTTAGTGACAAACAACTTTTTGTATGAAAGGATTAGTGATTGGTTTAGGAACTATACTTGCAACGAGATTTCATTTGTGAAATTCTAAACCGTCAAAAACCCAATCATCAAAATGGCGCCGTTGCCGGGGAATTGCAATGGTGTTATGTTATTGGTTATTGTACATATGTGAATAGTGTGAATATCTTGCTTTTTGCTTTATTTGCTAGTTGTAGAATTTTATTTCTCTTATTTTCCATTATCTTTTGATTTTTGTTTTCTCTTTCCATTATGAATTCTCATTTTGGCTATGAGTGTGATTACAACTATGTTGTAGGTGATGAGGACTATAATGGAGATGTGTATCAAGGATGGGACAATCAAAGGTGGAAAGAGCCATATGCTTATGATCAATCATCATGGCAACAACCCCCACCAATGCACTATGAGGAAGAGCCAATCTTTGATGCATATCAATCAAATGGCTATGGTGAATCTCCTTGTGACTTTCAAGAACCACCACCATGTGCCTATGAGTCATATCCTCAACATGAACCTCAACCACACTCACAAGCCTATTTTCAACAAACACCTCCATATGACCATGATCCTTACCTACCATACCAACCTCCTTTTGAACCATATGAGCCATACATGGAACCACAACTCCAAGATTACTACTCCCAAGAACCACCTCAATACACACCACCACCTTACCAAGAAGAACCACCTTCCTATAATGAACTCTTTCTCCAAGACAATGAACCCTCTTATCCACCCCAATTCTCAATGGATATAACCCTTAGCCTTATACTTCAAGGGCAAGGAGAAATGCAAAGGGAGACACTAGAATTTATGGCTACCTTGACCAAGGTAGTAAGCATTTTAGCCTCCCAATGCTTGAGCACTCAAAGCACTCCCATGGTCACATGTGGAGAACCAATTAAAGAGCATAGCATGAAGGAAAGATTGGAAACTCCGGTGGAAAAGGAGGAATGCTACTTTGTGTTAGAACAATTGGAGGAGCCTATGATTATTAAAGAAAAGGAAGAAGTGGTTGAAGACTTAGGAGATACGGAACCTCCATGGGAAGCTAAAATCAAAGAAAATCCCGCCAAGAAGAGTAAATTTGATGTTGAGGAGGAATGTGCACAACCTCCGAGGCATATTCTATATGAAGACTTGGAGAGAATGAAGCAAGAATTGAGTTCCCTTGGTGATGAAGATCATGCACCCAATCTTCTTGGTGAAGAATCCTTTGAATTTGAAGAACCTTCTCCCAATGAATTTAAAAGTGATGTGGAGGTAGATTTCTCTCAACCTCCCATTTATGACTTGAGTGATGTTGAAGAGTTAGAGGAAGTTGATGAACAAAGGATTGAAAATGAAGAAGTTTATGAAGAGGTGGAGATTGACAAGGAAGCAAACAAGGGAGTAGAGCTTGCAAGCACATTGGAGATACCTCTCCCCAAGCCACCACCATCCATTCTCTCATTCAAGTGGGTAAATTCCTTATATTTAAGCTTTGTTATTCCCCTTGAATATGGTTTGCTTGAGACGGATGGTCAACTTAGACATATTTGTGGCTTTAAAAGCAAAAAGGAAATGGCTAGTGGTTGGAAACATTATTCTAGGCTCATTATGGTTGCATGTTCAAAGCTTAATTGCACGGTTTGGTATAGAGCTAGATTGTTTGGGTCTAGGAGAATGTTTGGTCACTTTATTGAGAATTCTAAGGTCATGCCACCCAAATGGAATAATGATAATCAACTTGAAGATGGGTGTGGAAATAAGATATGGGATCCGGGAATATATGAGGATCAATTTTGGGAGCCCATGGTTTGTGAAGAACTCCATCAAGGCTTGAAGATATTAAAATTGAAGAATGGAGCTTATTGGAGATTCAAGCATTGGTGGATGTTCAAGGATAGCTTCAAGCACAAGCCACCTTGAGAGGAGCTCCCCATAAGTCCAACTTAAGGACAATAAACAAAAGTGCTAGGTGGGAGACAACCCACCATGGTAAAATCCTTTCATTTTCTCTTTTGTATATATTGGTAGAATTAGTTTAATTTCATGTTTTGTTTAGTTAGTTGAGTATGTTTGGTAGTTTAAGTATGTTAAATAAGGTTTTATGGTGTTTTGGTAGCTGTTTGGAGGTTTGGAATGCTTGGATTGGTGCAAAAACATAGAAAAAAAAATTTCAAAAACAGAGCACCATCCACGCGTACGCGTACATGGCGCGTACGTGCACTTACAGCATTTTCGACCATCCACGCGCGCGCGCCATGCGTGCGTACGCGTGGATTGAGAAGTTCCAACCTCCATACATTTTCCAGAGAGTTGTGCCTGCGCCGCGCCAACGTTGTGCCTCTGGCACAAACCCCACTTGCGCACACGCGCACATGACGCGTACGCGCCACTCTCGAAATAAGCCAACGACGCGCGCGCGCCATGCGTGCGTACGCGCGGATTTCTTTCTCCCATCCACTTTTCTTTTCTTCTCCTCTTTCCAATTCTTTCCTTCTCCTTTCTTCTTCCCTTCTCCTACCCCTCATCCAACACTTCCAAACACCATGGATAACCATTTATTTTAGTTAGTTAATTAGTTAGTTGGTTAGTTGATTAGCTAGTTTTAGTTTAGTTTTCATTTTATTTTCTCTCTTTTCATTATAAGTGTTGGAGTATTGACTTTGTTTATTATACGTTGCTGCCCTTATTGCCTAAATGCTATTTTAGCATGAATGTCTTTAGATAATCTTTGTTGGATTCTATGATTGAGGTTATATTTTGTTACTTGGTTTTGAGTTCTTCATGCTTACCTTTTGAAAAATACCAAGTGATGAGAATTGTCTTCGAGCTTATAACTCTTTTGAATTGCATGTTGTAGCTAGCCACCATGTTATTTGAACCGTATTCTTTGATTAGGCAATCTCTTGATGGATAATGTTGAGCATTTACCTTAATGCATTGTATTTCATGATTATATCCATCCATATGTTTGACTTGAATGCTTTCATGCTTCTCTCATGCTTGTCTTACCTTACAAGTTCACTTAAAGCATCTCAAGCACACTAGGATAAGTGAAGTGCATGCTTCTTTTGTGACATAGCTTTTATGCTAATGTGTATTCTAAACCGCGCAATTTAGAATTCACACACCTAATATTTCTTAATGTCACACTAATTCACTCACCTCATTCTAGTGATTTACCTCATTCCAACAATGTATGCTTCCTTGCTTTTATATCTTCTCATCTTATGATGTTATATTTTTGTTTTTCATAACGAATGCACCACAAGCAACCATGGAAGTGGAAGAAAGAACACATAGCAATCCGGAGAGTCGCCGTACCCCCTTGCCCATCTTTGAGTGCACCGAGGACGGTGCAAACTTTTAAGTGTGGGGAGGTCGTCCGACCGATCGGCAATCTTGGGTGACAAATTTCTAACTCCAATACTTTTGCATTTCATTCTAGGATTTTAGGATTTTTACTTGCATTTTCTTATTTTTGCATATATATACACAATAAGCTTAGTCAAAATAATGAAAATTTTCCAAGGATTTCTATCTATAGGGCACCAATTGATTTGAGTGAAAACTTTTCATAGAACTTGCTTGAATTATATATTTTGTGGAACATGATTTATGAGCTAAGAACACAAGCTTGTGAGACTTGAGCCTAACGGTGTGGTTACATCTTATAACCACTTATTTTTCCTTCTTGTGTGCATTATTCTCTTTCTATGATTGTAATCTTTGATTTGTTTGATTCTTTATGTCCATTATTTTGTGTATTCACGCATTTATGTGATTGAGGCCATCATTTCATTTAGCTCACTTACCCAAATAGCCTACCTCTTATCATCCTTTGTTAGCCAAATTTGTGCCTACGATTAACCCACTTTGTTCTTAATTTAGCACATTACAAGCCTTAAAGCGGAAAACAATAAAAGTCCTTATTTGGATCTTTGATTAGCTTAGGCTAGTGTGTGTGAGTATCATTCAAGTGTGGGAACCTTGGGACATTGGGTGAATAAAAGGGTAGTTTTGTAAATATTGGGAATTGGGTACATGCTCATGTATTGATTAAATGTATAGACCTTATGCATTGGTACTCTTGTATATAGTTTGAAAGAAAAAAAAATGAGAAAAAGCAAAAAAAAAATATATGAAAAGTATAGAAAAAATGGAAAAAGAAAGAAAAAGAAAAAGAAAGAAATAATAAGGGGACAAAATGCCCCAAAGTGAAGCTCAATAAGATCAATGCATATGAGTTGTGAAATGAAAAGAAAATGCATGAGTATGTGAAAAGGTGAAAAATGGGTAGTTAGATTAGAACTTAATTGTATAGGATGTCATAGGTTAGGTGGGAAGTTTAAGCTTATCAAAGATTCAAATTTCAAGCTCACTTGACCAAATATGCATCCTACCTTGACCCTAGCCCCATTACAACCAATGAAAAGACCTCATGATACTTGTATGCATGCATGAAATAAATGTTGATTGTTAGAAGAAAAACAAATCTTGGAAAGCATGAAATAGAGGAGAATTGAGTGAATCAACCCTAAACACTTGAGCGAATAGAGTGCAAACACATCCGGTGAGGGTTCAATGCTCAATTACATGTTTTCACCTATGATCATCATTCTTCATGCAAGTTTGTAAAAATATTTAATAACTCAATTCAATTGTGGATTAGACTTGCTAGTCCTTAGCCCTTGTGCATATATGTTTCTTGGGAATTGATTTATTTTGACCAAGCACTTGCATTCATTTAGATAGTTGCATATAGGTAGATTGCATTTAGTTAGTTTCCATTGAATAAATGCCATACCCTTACATCATTCTTGGTTTGAGCATGAGGACATGCTTGGTTTAAGTGTGGGGAGGTTGACAAACCCCATTTGTAGGGTTTATCTTGTATTGAATTTAGGGGATTTTATCACCTTTTACCCACATTTATTCAATGAATTAGCATGGTTTTACATATTCTCCTTTAATTGTGCTTAAGAGTGAAAACATGCTTTTTAGGACTCAAAATAGCTAAATTTAATTCACCTTGATTCTATTAGATGCCTTGATATGTTTGTTAAGTGATTTAAGGTTTAGGAGGCAAATGATTGGATCAAGGGAATGAAGAAAGAAAGCATGAAAAGTTGGAGAACTCATGAAGAAATGGAAGAATCGGAAAGCTGTCAAGCCGACCTCTTCGCACTTAATCGATCATAACTTGAGCTACAGAGGTCCAAATGATGCGGTTCTAGTTGGGTTGGAAAGCTAACATCCGGGGCTTCGAAACGATATAAGATTTGCCATAGTTGCTACACGTATGGTGGCGCGCACGTGCAAAGTACGCGCACGCGCCGTTGCTGCCACCTAGTTCACTTAAAGCAAAACGTGGCCAACGAATTCTAAAGCCTTGTGGGCCCAATCCAACTCATTTCTGATGCCATTTAACCCAAGGAGTGAAGGGGGAAACATGTGTTAGTTACCAATTAGTTTAGTTTAGTTTTGAGAGTTAGTTTCTAGAGAGAGAAGCTCTCACTTCTCTCTAGAATTAGGATTAGGTTTAGTTCTTAGATCTAGATTTTAATTCATCTTCTTCTACTTCTATCTTCTCAATTCCTTGTTGTTACATTCATTCTTCTTCCATCCTTTTGTTGTAATTTCCTTTATGTTGTTCTTGCATTTTGTTGTAGATCTACTTTTGTTCCTTCCTTTCTCTTTCAATTCAATTCAAGGTAAATCATAATAATTGTGTTCATTTGATTTGTTGTTGTTTAATTTCTTGCAAGTTGAATAGTGTAGATTTACCTTTCTTGCAATTTTACTATGCTTTCCTTTTATGCCTTCCAAGTGTTTGATGAAATGCGTGGTTGGATTTTAGAGTAGAGTTTTATGTTCTTGGCTTGGAAAGGTAACTTAGGAACTCTTGAGTTACTAATGTCCAAGTAATTGATGATTGGGATTCATTGACTCTAGTTCTCACTAATTGAATTAGTGGAGAGTTAGGACTTATGGACTAGGATTGATATAGCTCATTTGACTTTCCTTTACTACTAGTTAGAGGATGATTTAATGAGATTAATCCTTGCCAATTCTCATATTGTGGTTAGTGATTAGGATAGAAATCTTTGACCACCAACCCTTGCCAAGACCTTTTTAGCCATTAGTTTACTTTCTTACCATTTATCTTTCATGCTTCATATCAAAACCCCAAATATAACTCACAACCGATAACAAAACACTTCATTACAATTCCTAGGGAGAACGACCCGAGGTTTGAATACTTCGGTTTATAAATTTTAGGGGTTTGTTTTAGTGACAAACAACTTTTTGTATGAAAGGATTAGTGATTGGTTTAGGAACTATACTTGCAACGAGATTTCATTTGTGAAATTCTAAACCGTCAAAAACCCAATCATCAATACCACAAGTCCATACTTCTCCAAATCATCAATTAATCAACCAGCACCAAGCCAAACTTATATATTAAATGCAAGTAACCTAAACTATACCTTGGCTGATTTCCACGTAACGATCAAGGCAATTTATTTAAAATCAAACACAGCCCCAAAACCTCAACTACACCGCTTCCTCCAAGTTCCGGTATTCACAATTTCAAGCTCCAATTATTTATTCACAACCTAATACACATTCATAACACATATATACCCAATTTAATACTCAAAGTTCAAATTCAATAAAATTAAAATAGAATTATGATATCCTCACCTTACCCAAGCTTCACATAAGCAAGAGTGAACGTTTTTCTCAAGCTAATTGGATCCTAAAACATCATAGAACAAAGAAATTCAATATCTCTACTAAATTTGTCAAAAATTGGGGGTGAATAGGCTGAGATGAAATAGCAAGTTACCTATAAATTTTTTCCAGTAGAAACATAGAGTTCGACGCGATGAATGCGTGGCCACAAACGGTGCGGCGATCAGAGCTCGGACAGGGGAGTTACGTCAAACCAAATTTACCGTAAGGGTATCGGGTTTCTCTTCTTTCCTTCCCGGGAAGGCTTCAGTTCTGTTTATGCTGAATGAGAGAAAAGAGAAGGTTTCGGTCTTCTTAAATGCTGGGCCGATTGGGCCCACAGGCTCGGTTTAGGTCGGTTCAACTGGTTCAACCCGTTCGGTCCAATCTTAGACCATTTTCTTCGAAATTAGTGTCAAAATTTTCGTTTCGATGAGTTCTATCCTATTTTGATATAATATTTCTATTTCTAATTTTCTCTATTAAAAACTAATTTATTGACTAATTATTTACTAATATAACGGGATTTACAGAAAGTATGCAAGTATTATGTTGCCAATACCACTTTGGACAATACCTTTGACTTGCTTCATAGATCATGGGCTACGCTCTTAAAAGCATGGCCTAAGGTTCCAAAGCGTGTTCAAATTTTAAAGTGTGTCCACAATTTTTTCTTTTCTTCTTTTTATTCCTGTTTCATTTCCTGCACTTATCTAAGCATAAAACAACTCCAGAGAGCATTGATCAAAGCATCAAAAAATCTTATTTAAAATAAAAAAATCTCTATTTTGATTCCAAAAAAAGAAATACTAAGAACATAGATTAAAAGTATGAAAATTCCTTATAAAAGTATTAAATCACTACTTTTATTTTAAGAAAATAACAACTAAAAACTATCAAAGATGCACATGCATCACACAGCTGACACAATTGGAAGTGATAGGTGTCCTAGTCTACCATGCCATAGTGAAATAGTTGTACATTACTATTGCCTTTACTAACTAGTTTATGTCACCAAAATCTATCTTGAAACTTATTTATGAACAAGAATTTAAAGAAGTATCATGAGAAACAGAACAAAAATTGCTAACAGGAATATTTACAGTTGTATTATCTAAAGAATTTGAGTGATTATTAAAAGAGGATGTCACAGCAACCCTAGAAAAATTATAGACTCCACTTTTAGGTACTCCTCTGAGAAGAATTTAGTGAGTTTTCTGTGATTTTACAAAATATTTATCAGCATGAAACTCAAAATGACATGCATTATGTTGAGAAAACTTTTGTATACTAATTAAATTAGCACAAATATCAAGAAAATGAATTAGTTCTCTGAAAATAAATTTTGGTTAGTGTCCAAATAAACAAGATATTTGTAGCCTATTTTGTAATTGAGGTACCTGAACCATTACCTAAAAGCACCTGATAGGCCATGTGAATTCAAATGCATTGAGAATATTATGTTGATTAGGTGTAATGTGATGTGAGGCATCTTTGTCTGGGTACCATGAGTTTTTATAAATGGTTGATGATGTAGCTACATATGCCCTTGGATTATAAAAAGAAAAAGGAGGTGGTGCTAGCAGAGAGGATTAATTTTGAGAGGGTAGGAAAGAAATAGGTTATGGTTGAAAAGATCGGTCAAAACAATGAAAGCATGAAAATGCATAATGCCCAAATTTTTCACACACTTGGTATTGTTGGTGCATAGATTAATTCTGATTAAATCTGCCACCCCTACCAAAACTTCTGCAAGCTCCTCTTCCTCTCTTTAGTATAAAAAAAATAGTTACAAAGTGTTATTCTTTTTCTTTTCTCTTACTAGATATTATACTTCTATCAATCAACAAGAATAAAAGATGAAGAAACTACCTTGGTATGATGAATTTTTTTAAGAGAAGACAAATTGTTGGCAAAGAACAATAAGCAACAAGAGAAAATGATATGAAAGGGTAGACAATGTTAGGGTTCAACAATCAAGCTGCTTATCATGTTCTTCTCCTTTAAAAGAAAAAAGTTTCTTTTTTATAAAATTAACATAGATCGACTTAAGTGAGTCATTAATCTGTCAATCTAAGTCGGTATTTAATAGATAGATCAGCAATTTAATATGCCATGTAGCTTTTAATTTGTTAATCTAAGTTAACTTCAAAAAGAAATTATTTGACAGAAAAAATGACCAATTTTACAGAATTAAAAATCAAAGACCAAAAAAAATTTGTTGGAAAGCTTGTGATTTATCAAAAAAAAAATTGTCAAAAATTGAGATTGATATTCATTCTAAATTATATAAAAAAAATTTATTATAAATACTAACAGTTTAATTATTATTATTTTATATATATATATATATTATTCAATTATTCACACAGTAAATCAAAAAATTAAAATTTTTTTAACTAATGTGAGAATACTCAATTAAATAATATTGTTTGAATTACACTAATGGTGCACATAATTTAATTAAATTTATATTCAAGTCTGGTGCACTTTCGTTAAAATAAACAAATTGACCTCGCTCTTAAACTTTTTAAAACTTATAAACTTTGATGAATATATATGTGTTATTTTTTCTTAAAATTAATGGAAAAAATACAAAAAGAATCAGTTTACACATTTTTAAAGTTTAAGGAGTTAAACGTTAAACATAAAGTCTAGAAGTGAGAAACAGAGTAAAATTAACCCTTATGAATTCTTAACGTTTATTGAAAACGAGGAGCAAGTATTCTAGTTATCTTGTTATTTGTTATTATGACAAAAATGTTACATCAATAGCTTCATTTAAAAGAAAGAGAGAGAGAGAGAGATAAATCTCTGGTATATTATAATACACTTCTTTCTATCTTTTTAAATATACTTATTCATGTAGTCATCTACCTATAAGTTATATATTGATATAACATTTCACTTATTTTTACACACCCAAACAAAAGAATAAATTTCTTTACCCGTCATTTCCTTCTTTAACCAATTACCTATCAACTAAACACACTACCCGGCCCGGAGGTGTTTCTAAGTTAGATTTAGGAAGAATGACAAGAAATACACGTATTCTTTGACGGAATAAGATGGAAAAATGACAGAAGGATGATACGATACACTGTTATCATTTTTTAGAGATTTATAAATTGAATATTACAAATTTTCAAGTATTTACTTGATATTTTTTTCCTCACAGACCAATAAATTTTTATCGCAAATATCTTTCAAAATCTTAATTCATACTTTTTTCGTGAAGAATTTATTAGTTTATCATAAAAAATATTTCATCGTATTACTCTTTTACATACCACCTGTTCTGAGAGTTATCTGAAACGTTGATTTAGGCCTGAACGTATAGTCCAAATCCCTTTGTGTGGCAGCGTATAACTTGATGGTGCCGAGGTGCCGCCTGTCCAAATTTCTCGTGAGGAGGTAGGTTGTGGTACTTATAAGAGACTCCGATACTTAAGTTAGCAAGGGCTTTAGGAAAGTTTTTAGTAGATTAGAATGTGTGTTATACCTGAGAGGTGTCAGTGTATTTACAGTAGAGTCAATAATCACCTTTGTTAGAATAGTTCCATCTTTATTAATGGATAACTGTTCCCTTTATCTTGGAAGTCTGTTAGGATCTCCCTTCTAAATATAGCGGATGGATATCCAGAGGCAGTTACTTGTTTGGGCAAGTAGAGCTGGACTCCTCTATCAGTGTTTGGCCTCATAGGAAAGGTTGAGTATGGGATAGAGACCACCTTCTAAGGTTGGGCCTTTTATCCGTATTGGGCTTGACTTTATGTTTTGGGCCAGGATATGAACAGTGTCCCTACTTGACTCCGAACTTTAGGGAGGTCGGGCCCAAGCATTTTGGCTTTGACATCGGTCACCCGACGTGTTTTTGAAATTTTGAACGTTACCCCTTTAAATTGGGAGTGAATGTTATGCGGCAGTTTTCCTTAGATTTTGCGCATGCTTTGATGAGGATAGTAATGGCGGCCGTGCCCCTTTAGTAATAATTTTTTACTTTGCATCTGTAGGTATAGCGTTTATGACTCGCTCTGTCCTTTTGAGTATGTTGACCAAAGTCCCTCCTAGTCTTCGAGCTTGGGTAGATACTACTGTCCTTTCTTGTGTCCCTGTGACCGATAGAGAGTATTGTCAGGAGTTCCGTAGGTACCATAGTATATGTGAGAATAGGGAAGACGAGAGAAACAATGAATTAGTGGCGCCCGATCTGGAAGAGAGGGTGTGTTTCCCCCCTTTAGAAGACTCTGAGCGACCTTTCTTTTATGCTTACGACTGTTTCTTCACCCGACTAGGTATCTGATTTCCTTTTACTGCTTTTGAAATTAATGTACTGTGGTCTTGCAACCTAGCCCCTTCTTAATTGCACCCTAACTTCTGGGCCTTCCTGAAAATATACCAGCTCCTATGTCGGGAGCTGGATGTTCGACCTTCAATGAATGTGTTCTTTTATCTGTTTGTTACAACCAAACCCTATAGTTCCACAAAGAAGACGGGATAGATATCCATCCGAGCTGTTCAAGGACAGAAGGTTTTTGCCATCTTCGATTATGCCTTTCATGATTTTAAGAATCACTTTTTTAAGGTCTGGGGCGTGGAGGGAGTCCGACCTTTCTTTTTGGCCGAGAATCAAATGCCTTTTTTCCCTTTATATTGGCAAGACACATTGGTAACCCTTAAGCCTGATGTCAAGGACTTAGATGACCTTGAAAGGAGTGCTGTAGAATTTTTTCTGGATGCTTGGGGCCGAGCTCCTTATTTGGATACGAAAAGATTTTTAGGAGACCCTAGCCTTCTGAAGTCTGAGCTGGGAAGCTCTCTTTCTCTTTGTCTTTCTGAATTCAGTTAACATTGTTGCTATTGATGAGCGGATATTTTATACACTTTTTAGTACTGTTTTCTTAGTGTTTTTGATTATATTTTGTCAAGTTTTATCAAGTTCTAGTAGGTTTTAGTGCAAAAATCACTTTTTGGATTCTACTTTGAGTTTTGGTATTTTTTCTATGTTTTTAGGTGATTTTGGGGTTATTCTGGCAAGTTTTGGAAAAGTCTGATTCAGAGACAAAGAAAGGACTGCAAATGCTGTCAAATTCTGACCTCTGTGCATTCCAATGAGCATATCTGGAGTGACTGAGGTCCAAATGACGCGCTCTCAATAACATTGGAAAGCTAACATCCAGGGCTTTCCAGAAACATATAATGCTTTATACTTATCTCTGGAAATGTGGTCCAAAACGGGTGTTGAACGCCCAACTGACCCCATGCCTGGCGTTTGGACGCCCCAAGAGGATCAAGATGGCATTTGGACGCCCAAAAAGGAGCAAGTCTGGCATCCAATGCCCCAAGAGGAGTCCCAGCATGTGGATTCACCCCAAGCTTGTAAGAACCGGAATTTTTCATGTAAAACCATTTTAATAAAAAAAATTTTAAGTGCCCAAAGTAGATTCAAAATTTAAAAGTTTTAATTTGAAAATATAAAAGTGAAATTTGATTTCAATGATTTTTTCTGAGTTGGAAAATGTAACTTTTTCAAAATGTTTTTGTAAAAAATTGCGTACTGGTGCTTAAGCTAGCAGTACCGGCTCTAGTTTATCCAGTACTGTGTATTTTGGAAAACAAGATTTTGAAAATTGATTTGTTGTTTTGAAAGGACAAAAGTAATTTAGAATTGAAAACCGGACACTAATCTTAAAGATTTTGGCCCAAAATGGGCCAAACGGACTAAAAACGCTAACGGATTGGACCAGCCCAAGGCCTAACATATATATACATGTTTAATGAGCTTTCAGCTCATTTTTCACCTCCAAGAGAGAGAGGCGCGGATTAAGAGAGAATGGAGAAGAAAGGGGGTGACACTATCCATCACCACCTGTGATGAGCGGATATTTTATACGCTTTTTGGGGTTAATTTCAAATAGTTTTTAGTATGTTTTAGTGAGTTTTTAGTTTGTTTCCATTAGTTTTTAGGAAAAATTCATATTTCTGGACTTTACTATGAGTTGTGTATTTTTCTGTAATTTCAGGTATTTTTCTGGCTGAAATTGAGGGAGCTGAGCAAAAATCTGATTCAGGCTGAAAAAGGACTGCTGATGCTGTTGGATTCTGACCTCCCTGCACTCAAAGTGGATTTTCTGGAGCTACAGAACTCGAAATAGCGCGCTTCAAATTGCGTTGGAAAGTAGACATCCAGAGCTTTCCAGCAATATATAATAATCCATACTTTGCTCAAGGATAGATGACGTAAACTGGCGTTCAACGCCAGTTCTCTGCCCAATTCTGGCGTCCAGCGCCAGAAAAGGATTAAAAGTTGGAGTTCAACGCCAGAAATGGATCCAAACCTGGCGTTGAATGCCCAAAACAGCCTTATGCACGTGAATTGTTTAAGTCTCAGCCCCAGCACACACCAAGTGGACCCCAGAAGTGGATCTCTGCACCATCTGTCATAGTCTACTCACTTTTTGTAAACCTAGGCTACTAGTTTAGTATTTAAACAACTTTTAGAAACTTATTTTGCATCTCATGACATTTTAGATCTGAACTTTGTACTCTTTGACGGCATGAGTCTCTAAACCCCATTGTTGGGGGTGAGGAGCTCTGCTTTGTCTCAATGAATTAATGCAAGTATTTCTGTTTTCCATTCAAACATGCGTGTTCCTATCTAAGATATCCATTCGCGCCTAACTATGGAGAAGGTGATGATCAGTGACACTCATCACCTTCCTCAATCCATGAACGTGTGTCTGACAATCACCTCCGTTCTACATCAAATTGAATGAATATCTCTTAGATTCTTTAATCAGAATCTTCGTGGTATAAGCTAGATTGATGGCGGCATTCATGAGAATCCGGAAAGTCTAAACCTTGTCTGTGGTATTCCGAGTAGGATTCTGGGATTGGATGACTGTGACGAACTTCAAACTCACGAGTGCTGGGCGTAGTGACATACGCAAAAGGATAGTAAATCCTATTCCGGTACAACTGAGAACCTACAGATGATTAGCCGTGCGGTGACAGCGCACCTGGACCCTTTTCACTGGAAGGATGGATGGTAGCCATTGACAACGGTGATCCACCTACACACAGCTTGCCATAGAAGGACGTGTGTGCGTGAAGCAGAAGACAGAGGAAAGCAGAGATTCAGAAGACAAAGCATCTCCAAAACTCCAACATATTCTCCATTACTGCATAACAAGTAACCTTTAACCCATACTCTCTTGTTTATTCACACTTCAACTGATAAATAAAATTGACTTCCTGACTAAGAATTGTAAGATAACCATAGATTGCTTCAAACCAACAATATCCATGGGATTCGACCCTTACTCACGTAAGGTATTACTTGGACGACCCAGTGCACTTGCTGGTTAGTGGTACGAGTTGTGAAAAGTGTGATTCACAATTCGTGCACCAAGTTTTTGGCGCCGTTGCCGGGGATTGTTTGAGTTTGAACAACTGACGGTTTATTTTATTGCTTAGATTAGGAAAATTTTTCTTTTTGGTTTAGAGTCTCTTATTATTGTTCTTGGTTACAAATATCCTTCTTCAAAACAAGTGTTACATTTACTGCCCAATTGGCTAGAGCATTGGTCTAAGTCCGTGGCAGTTTGGTACACTCTTTTTAAAATCTTTTTCAAAAAAATAATATTTTTTCTATTAAATTTTGTGCCAAACTTTAAGTTTGGTGTTTTCTTGTTGATTTCCCTTTGATTTTCGAAAATTTTAGTTGGTTTTCTAAAAATTTTAAGTTTGGTGTTCCTTGGTGCTTTCTCTCCAAAATTTTCGAAAACTAGGAGCGTTAGATCAAAAAAAATTTTAAATCTTGTGCTATTTTATTGTTTTTCTCTTTCCTCACTAAATTCAAAAATATCTTTTCTCTCTATTTATAAAACAAATTTTCGAAAATTATTTTCTAAAAATTCAGATTTTTTTTAAAAATTTAAAATCTTTTCCAAATCATACCTTTTTCAAAACTTCCTAACCACTTTCTCTCTCCTCAATTTTTTCGAAAATATTCACCTATTTTTTCTCTTTATTTTTTTATTTTATTTATTTTCTAAATAAGTAAATAAATAAATAAATAAAAATAAATTTTTTATTTGACATCATCTCCCTTTCTCCATCATGGATCTAAGCGAAAATGAACAGTCCAGGAGGACTCTAGGGTCATATTCTAACCCCTCTACTGCTTCATATGGGAGTAGCATCTGCATACCTTCCATTGGAGTCAGTAGCTTTGAGTTGAATCCTCAGCTCATTATCATGGTGCAGCAAAGTTGCCAGTATTCCGGTCTTCCACAGGAAGAACCTACAGAGTTTCTGGCACAGTTTCTACAGATTGCTGACACAGTACATGATAAAGAAATAGATCAGGATGTCTACAGACTATTACTGTTTCCATTTGCTATAAAAGATCAAGCTAAGAGGTGGTTGAATAACCAACCTAAGGCCAGCATAAGGACATGGAAACAGCTGACAGAAAAATTCCTGAATCAATACTTTCCTCCAAAATGGATGACATAGCTAAGGCTGGACATCCAAGGCTTTAAACAAGGAGATAGTGAATCTCTTTATGATACCTGGGAGAGATACAGAGAGATGCTACGAAAATGCCCCTTTGAAATATTTTCAGAGTGGGTTCAGTTAGACATCTTCTATTATGGGCTTGCAGAAGGAGCTCAGATGTCTCTAGATTACTCAGCTGGTGGATCTATCCACATGAAAAAGACAATTGAAGAGGCTCAAGAGCTCATTGATACAGTTGCCAGGAATCAGCATCTGTACCTAAGCAATGACCCTTCCATGAAAGAAGAGGTTAAGACAGTAACTGCTGAACTCAGTCCTGTAAAACAAGCTGCTGAATTCAATCAGCAATTGGACTTTTTAACAAAGCAGTTAGCCGAATTCAAAGATAGACTACAAGAGACAAGGATGGCTAATATACATATGGAAGAACAGTTTAAGCAAACAAAGCAGTAGCTGTCAAGGCAAATAACAGAAGAATGCCAAGCAGTTCAATTAAGAAGTGGGAAAACATTAAATACCCCACCTCAAGGCAGCAAAAAGCTAAGAAATGAGCAAACCACCCAAAATTCACCTGAGGATAGTAAGAGCCCAGGGAAAAGTAATTCTGGAACTAAAACGCCAGAAATTTGGTGGAAGACTGGCGCTGAACGCCCAGACCATGCTCAGGACTGGCGTTCAACGCCAGAAATAGGCAAGGATCTGGCGTTGAACGCCCAAAATGGGCACAGTTCTGGCGTTCAGACGCCAGGAACAGACAAGGAGCTGGCGTCCAATTTCACTCCAGCTTCTAACCCTGGCACTCAATTGCCAGTGAGGGATCAGACACACACAAATGCTGATAACAACCCCTCTAAAAAGGCTTCTTCAACCACTTCTGTAGGCAATAAACCTGCAGCAACTAAGGTTGAGGAATATAAAGCCAAGATACCTTATCCTCAAAAACTCCGGAAAGAGGAGCAGGATAAGCAATTTGCTCGCTTTGCAGATTACCTCAGGACTCTTGAAATAAAGATTCCATTCGCAGAAGCACCTGAGCAAATACCTTCTTATGCCAAGTTCATGAAAGAGATCTTGAGTCATAAAAAGGATTGGAGAGAAACAGAAAGAGTTCTCCTCACTGAAGAATGCAGTGCAGTCATTCTGAAGAGCTTTCCTGAAAAGCTTAAAGACCCTGGGAGTTTTCTGATACCATACATATTAGAAGGTAACTGCACCAAGACAGCTTTATGCGATCTTGGGGCAAGCATCAACCTAATACCTGCATCCACTATCAGAAAGCTTGGTTTAACTGAAGAAGTTAAACCAAGCCGGATATGTTTCCAACTTGCTGATGGCTCCACTAAATACCCATCAGGCGTGATTGAAGACATGATTGTCAGGGTTGGGCCATTCGCCTTTCCCACTGACTTCGTTGTGCTGGAAATGGAGGAGCACAAGAGTGCTACTCTCATTCTAGGAAGACCCTTCCTAGCAACTGGACGATCCCTCATTGATGTCCAACAGGGGGAAATAACCCTGAGAGTCAACGATGATGAGTTTAAGTTGAACGCTGTCAAAGCCATGCAGCATCCAGACACATCAACAGACTGCATGAAAGTTGATCTTATTGACTCCTTGGTAGAAGAGATCAACATGACTGAGAGTCTCGAATCGGAGTTGGAAGCCATCTTTAAAGATGTTCAGCCTGATTTGGAGGATTCAGAAGACATGAAAGAGCCTCTGAAATCTCTTCTGGAAGAGGAAAAACCTCCTAAACCCGAGCTCAAGCCATTACCACCATCCTTGAAATATGCATTTCTGGGAGAAGGTGACACTTTTTCAGTGATCATAAGCTCTGCTTTAAATCCACAGGAAGAGGAAGCACTTATTCAAGTGCTAAGGACACACAAGACAGCTCTTGGGTGGTCCATATGTGACCTTAAGGGCATAAGCCCAGCTAGATGCATGCACAAAATCTTATTGGAGGATAATGCTAAACCAGTGGTTCAACCACAGAGACGGCTAAATCCAGCCATGAAGGAAGTGGTGCAGAAAGAGGTCACCAAATTACTAGAGGCTGGGATTATTTATCCTATTTCTGATAGCCCCTGGGTGAGCCCTGTCCAAGTCGTCCCAAAAAAAGGAGGCATGACAGTGATTCATAATGAAAAAAATGAACTGGTTCCTACAAGAACAGTTACAGGGTGGCGCATGTGTATTGACTACAGAAGGCTCAATACAGCCACCAGAAAGGATCATTTTCCTTTACCATTCATAGACCAGATGCTAGAAAGACTAGCAGGTCATGATTATTACTGCTTTTTGGACGGCTACTCAGGCTATAACCAGATTGCAGTAGATCCTCAGGATCAAGAGAAAACAGCATTCACATGTCCATCTGGAGTGTTTGCTTATAGAAGGATGCCATTTGGGCTGTGTAATGCGCCTGCAACCTTCCAGAGATGCATACTCTCTATTTTCTCTGATATGGTGGAAAAATTTCTGGAAGTCTTCATGGATGACTTCTCAGTATATGGAGACTCATTCAGTTCCTGTCTTGATCACCTGAAACTTGTTCTGAAAAGATGCCAAGAGACCAACCTAATTTTAAACTGGGAAAAATGTCACTTCATGGTGACTGAAGGGATTGTTCTTGGGCATAAAATCTAAAACAAGGGAATAGAGGTGGATCAAGCAAAAATAGAGGTAATTGAAAAATTACCACCACCTGCCAATGTTAAGGCAATCAGAAGCTTTCTGGGGCATGCAGAATTTTATAGGAGGTTTATAAAGGATTTTTCAAAAATCGCAAAACCTCTAAGCAATCTGCTAGCTGCTGACATGCCATTTGTGTTTGACATAGAGTGCCTGCAGGCGTTTGAAACGCTGAAAGCTAAGCTGGTCACAGCACCAGTTATTTCTGCACCAGACTGGACATTACCATTTGAGCTAATGTGTGATGCCAGTGATCACGCCATTGGTGCAGTGTTGGGATAGAGGCATGACAAGCTTCTGCACGTCATTTATTACGCTAGTCGCGTTCTAAATGATGCCCAGAAAAATTACACAACCATAGAAAAAGAATTACTTGCAGTGGTTTACGCCATTGACAAGTTCATATCGTACTTAGTAGGATCAAAAGTGATTGTGTATACTGATCATGCTGCTCTTAAATATCTACTCACAAAGCAGGATTCAAAACCCAGGCTCATCATATGGGTGTTGCTTCTGCAAGAGTTTGATCTAGAAATAAGAGACAGAAAAGGGACAGAGAACCAAGTGGCTGATCATCTGTCCCGGATAGAGCCAGTAGAAGGGACGCCCCTCCCCTCTCTTGAGATCTCTGAGACTTTTCCGGATGAGCATTTATTTGCCATTTAGGAAACACCATGGTTTGCCGATATTGCAAACTATAAAGCTACAAGGTTCATACCCAAGGAGTACAACAGGATACAAAAGAAGAAATTAATTACTTATGCAAAGTACTACTTGTGGGATGAACCCTATCTCTTTAAGAGATGTGCAAACGGAATAATCCGTAGGTATGTGCCTAGAGAAGAAGCACAGAGGATCCTGTGGCATTGCCATGGATCTCAATATGGAGGCCATTTCGGAGGTGAGCGAACAGCCACCAAGGTCCTCCAATGTGGCTTCTATTGGCCCACACTCTATAAAGATTCCCGAGAGTTTGTACGTAACTGTGACAGTTGCCAAAGAGCTGGTAATCTGCCTCATGGTTACGCCATGCCTCAAAAAGGAATCTTGGAAATTGAGTTGTTTGATGTATGGGGAATTGACTTCATGGGACCTTTCCCACCATCATACTCAAACACTTATATTCTGGTGGCAGTTGACTATGTATCAAAATGGGTTGAGACCATTGCCACACCCACCAATGATACTAAAATAGTGCTAAAGTTCCTCCAGAAACATATCTTTAGCAGGTTTGGTGTCCCTAGAGTACTAATCAGTGATGGGGGCACTCACTTTTGCAATAAACAGCTTTACTCTGCCATGGTTCGGTATGGAATTTGCCATAAGGTGGCTACTCCATATCATCCACAAACTAATGGGCAAGCTGAAGTCTCTAACAGAGAATTAAAGAGAATCCTAGAACGGACAGTAAGTACCCGTAGAAAGGATTGGGCACGGAGCTTGGATGATGCTCTATGGGCTTACAGAACAGCATTCAAGACCCCTATAGGGACCTCTCCATACCAACTTGTGTATGGTAAGGCATGTCACCTGCCCGTGGAACTGGAACATAAAGCCTACTGGGCAACCAGATTCCTAAACTTTGATGCCAAATTAGCAGGAGAAAAAAGATTGCTCCAGCTAAATGAGCTAGAGGAATTCAAATTCACAGCTTTCGAAAATGCTAAGCTTTATAAAGAAAAATCAAAAAAGTGGCATGACAGAAAGCTGTCATCTAGAATCTTTGAGCCAGGACAGAAGGTTCTGCTGTTCAACTCTAGACTCAGGCTATTCCCCGGGAAATTGAAATCCCGGTGGAGGGGACCATACGTGATTACAAGTGTATCACCATATGGTTATGTGGAGCTTCAAGATATTGATTCTGATAAGAGGTTCATTGTCAATGGACAGAGAATCAAGCACTATCTTGAAGGCAACGTTGAGTAAGAGTGCTCAAGGCTGAAGCTAGACTAAAAGCTCAGCAAGGTCCAGCTAAAGACAATAAAGAAGCGCTTGCTGGGAGGCAACTCAGCCATGGGGCATCAATCCTCTAAGCATTTTGCCCTATTTTTTTATTTTTATTTTTATTTGTTTATATAAAGTTCACTGACACTAAGGTAAAGAATCAATTGCATAAATTCACAGGGTTACAGAAGGAATCTGCATTCAAAACAGAGAAAAAGAGCTCACTGGCAAGAAAACGCCAGTGAAAGTCCATTTTGGGCGTTCAGCACCCAAAAGGGGCATCCAGTGGGCGCTAAACGCCAGTAAAGATAGCTATCTAGCGTTCAACGCCAGAAAAGGGCAACAACTGGGCGTTGAACGCCCAGGAGAGCAGCAATTGGGCGTTGAACGCCCAAAACAGGCAGTGTTTGGGCGTTCAAACGCCAGGATAGTGGAGAGGAGGTAAAAATCATTCTTCTTCATATTTTTTCATTCTAATTTTAAAATTCCATATTTTTAATTCATGATTTCTTGCATAAACATGTTAAGAACCCTGATTTCTAAAACCCCTAATTTCTAAAAACCCTACCTTAAAAATATCAAATGTATCTTAATCCATAAGCACCAAGCCTCTTTGCAAATTCAATCCAACTCTTTTCAAATCCCTTTTTTAAAACAAATCTATCTTTTCAACTCATCAATATCTTTTTCAAAATCTAGATTTATCTTTTTCAAAAATTTTTCATATCTTTTCAATTTTAAACTATATCCTCTCTTATCATATCTTCTATCTTATCTTTTCCAAATCAATCTTTTTATCATATCTTTTCAAAATTTTCGAACCCACCCCCCTCCCTTTATATATGGGTTCGGCCTCCACCCTCCTCCATCAACAATTGCACCTAGCTCTCCTTCTATCCCTCTCCTTTCTTTTCTTTTGCTTGAGGACAAGCAAACCTCTAAGTTTGGTGTGTTTATCTGCGATCACTAAGATCATGGCTCCTAAAGGAAAACAACCCACTCCAAGAGGCAAGAAAGAGAGCGTTCCAAAACCACTTTGGAATCAAGGGAAGTTCTTATCTAAAGAACATTCAGACCATTATAACAAAATAATGGGTTTGAGATCAGTGATCCCGGAAGTTAGATTCGATCTGAAAGAAGATGAATATCCGGAGATCCAGGAGCAAATTCGAATCAGGAACTGGGAAGTCCTAGCTAATCCTGAAACAAAAGTAGGGAGGAACATGGTTCAGGAGTTCTATGCTAATATGTGGCAAACTGACAAGCAGAAACTATCTAGGACTGCTTTCTATGACTATCGGACCGTGGTCAAAGGAAAGATTGTTCATACCCACCCTAACAGGATCAGGGAGATCTTAAAGCTACCTCAGCTGAAAGATGATCCAGACTCCTTCAACAGGAGAATGATGAGAACAGACAAGGGCCTGGATAAGATTCTAGAGGACATATGTATCCTTGGAGCCAGGTGGACCACCAACACAAATGGTGTCCCAAATCAACTCAAGAGAGAAGATCTCAAACCAGTCGCCAGAGGATGGCTGGACTTCATTAGGCATTCTCTGTTGCCCACTAGCAACCGTTCTGAAGTCACTGTTAAAAGAGCAGTGATGATCCATTGCATCATGATGGGAAAAGAAGTGGAAGTTCATCATCTAATCTCAGCTGAACTCTACAAAATTGCTAACAAAAATTCTAAAGAAGCCAGGTTGGCTTATCCAAGCGTGATTTCTCTGCTCTGCAAGGACGCTGGAGTAAGGATGGGAATAACTGAGTATATCTCAGTTGAGAAACCAATCACCAAAGCATCAATGGAAAAACAACAAGCACAGGATGATCCCACCAAGAAGAGAACACAGGAATTTCTCCCAGAAATCCCTCAATCTGAATACTGGGAGTATCTTGAGACGTCTGTTACCAAGATACGGGAAGCTATGGAACAAATAATAAAAGAACAGAAGGAACAACGTCAAATTCTTACCTATATGTTTAAAGAACAAGAGGAGCAAGGGCGTGACTTAAGGGAATTGAAGCGCCAGAAGTTATCTCTTGAAGGACCAAGCACCCCACGGATCAGAGGAACATCCACTTCCCAGAACAAAGGTTGTTAAATTCCAATTTCTGCTTTAACTCTGTGATAGTGTCATTATAGAAGTTCACCTTAGGTGTCATATAGTAGTAATTAGTATCTATTTTGATTTTGTCTCTAATTAAGCCAGTTTATTTTTCTCATCATCAGCAAACATGAATAAAATAGTAGATCTTTTGAATAAGAGGCAATAAAATTTCGAGTTTTAATAAGAGAAATTCTAATTAGTTACATGTGGTGGCAATACTTTCTGTCTTCTGAATGAATGCTTGAACAGTGCATATGTCTTTTGAATTTGTTGTTTAAGACTGTTAAATATGTTGGCTCTTGAAAGAATGATGAACATGAGACATGTTATTGATAATCTGAAAAATCATAAAAATGATTCTTGATGCAAGAAAAAAAAGCAAAAAAAAAATCCAATAACCCTTAAAACCAAAAGGCAAGGGTAATAAAAAGGATCCCAAGGCTTTGAGCATCAGTGGATAGGAGGACCTAGGGGAATAGAATCCTGGCCTAAGCGGCTAAACCAAGCTGTCCCTAACTATGTGCTTGTGGCGTGAAGGTGTCAAGTGAAAACTTGAGACTGAGCGGTTAAAGTCAAGGTCCAAAGCAGAAAGAAGAGTGTGCTTAAGAACTCTGGACACCTCTAATTGGGGACTTTAGCAAAGCTGAGTCACAATCTAAAAGGTTCACCCAATTATGTGTCTGTGGCATTTATGTATCCGGTGGTAATACTGGAAAACAAAGTGCTTAGGGCCACGGCCAAGACTCATGAAATAGCTGTGTTCAAGAATCATCATACTGAAATAGGAGAATCAATAACACTATCTGAATTCTAAGTTCCTATAGATGCCAATCACTCTGAGCTTCAATGGATAAAGTGAGATGCCAAAACTGTTCGTAAGCAAAAAGCTACTAGTCCCGCTCATCTAATTAGAATCTGAGCTTCACTCAAAACTCTGAGATATTATTGCTTCTCAACCTGTTAGTCTTCTATTTTATTTGTCTAGTTGCTTGAGGACAAGCAACAGTTTAAGTTTGGTGTTGTGATGAGCGGATATTTTATACGCTTTTTGGGGTTAATTTCATATAGTTTTTAGTATGTTTTAGTGAGTTTTTAGTTTGTTTCCATTAGTTTTTAGGAAAAATTCATATTTCTGGACTTTACTATGAGTTGTGTGTTTTTCTGTAATTTCAGGTATTTTTCTGGCTGAAATTGAGGGAGCTGAGCAAAAATCTGATTCAGGCTGAAAAAGGACTGCTGATGCTGTTAGATTCTGACCTCCCTGCACTCAAAGTGGATTTTCTGGAGCTACAGAACTCGAAATAGCGCGCTTCCAATTGCGTTGGAAAGTAGACATCCAGAGCTTTCCAGCAATATATAATAATCCATACTTTGCTCAAGGATAGACGACTTAAACTGGTGTTCAACGCCAGTTCTCTGCCCAATTCTGGCGTCCAGCGCCAGAAAAGGATTAAAAGTTGGAGTTCAACGCCAGAAATGGATCCAAACCTGGCGTTGAATGCCCAAAACAGCCTTATGCACGTGAATTGTTTAAGTCTCAGCCCAGCACACACCAAGTGGGCCCCAGAAGTGGATCGCTGCACCATCTGTCATAGTCTACTCACTTTTTGTAAACCTAGGCTACTAGTTTAGTATTTAAATAACTTTTAGAAACTTATTTTGCATCTCATGACATTTTAGATCTGAACTTTGTACTCTTTGATGGCATGAGTCTCTAAACCCCATTATTGGGGGTGAGGAGCTCTGCTGTGTCTCAATGAATTAATGCAAGTATTTCTGTTTTCCATTCAAACATGCGTGTTCCTATCTAAGATATCCATTCGCGCCTAACTATGGAGAAGGTGATGATCAGTGACACTCATCACCTTCCTCAATCCATGAACGTGTGTCTGACAATCACCTCCGTTCTACATCAAATTGAATGAATATCTCTTAGATTCTTTAATCAGAATCTCCGTGGTATAAGCTAGATTGATGGCGGCATTCATGAGAATCCGGAAAGTCTAAACCTTGTCTGTGGTATTCCGAGTAGGATTCTGGGATTGGATGACTGTGACGAACTTCAAACTCGCGAGTGCTGGGCGTAGTGACAGACGCAAAAGGATAGTAAATCCTATTCCGGTACAATTGAGAACCTGCAGATGATTAGCCGTGCGGTGACAGCGCACCTTGTCCCTTTTCACTGGAAGGATGGATGGTAGCCATTGACAACTGTGATCCACCTACACACAGCTTGCCATAGAAGGACGTGTGTGCGTGAATCAGAAGACAGAGGAAAGCAGAGATTCAGAAGACAAAGCATCTCCAAAACTCCAACATATTCTCCATTACTGCATAACAAGTAACCTTTAACCCATACTCTCTTGTTTATTCGCACTTCAACTGATAAATAAAATTGACTTCCTGACTAAGAATTGCAAGATAACCATAGATTGCTTCAAACCAACAATCTCCGTGGGATTCGACCCTTACTCACGTAAGGTATTACTTGGACGACCCAGTGCACTTGCTGGTTAGTGGTACGAGTTGTGAAAAGTGTGATTCACAATTCGTGCACCAACCACCTTCCGGAAGCCATATCTTGAGCTACAGAGCTCCGATTGACGAGCTGTTTGCAGCCACACAAAGCTCTCAACGAGCTCTTCGTTTCTATCTAAGTTTTGCTCATATGATTTCAATACTCAAGCCGCAGTTTCCAGCCCTAGATTTCTGCATTTTTGGGTTAGAGTTTTTAAGTAGATTTTGTGATTTTGCTTGTTTAGGTGATCTCTAGTAGCGGGTAATTGTCGGGCCTTGCCCCAATCACCATTGGATAAGGTAAGGAACCTCTATATCCTTGTGGTTTAGTGTAGTGTGAGCTTTAGTTGTTGATGCATGGTTATGTTGTATGTATAAAGCTTGTTTTTGGAGTTGGTTGTGGTTTTTAGTTTGGTTTTAGTGGTTTGGAGCATGATAGAAGCTTGTTGGAGCCAAGCTTTTGGTGTTTGCGCATATTGGAAATCAGTCAAGGTATGGTTTTGGTTTTCTTTACGTAATATGTAATATTTTCTGGACACTTAGGCTAGTTGACCCTAAGATAGGATTGAATGATATTGGCGTATGAATAATTATATGTGAATTTATGTTAATTGTTGGTTGTATTGGATTATGGTGGTTGATGATGATTGTTGGGGATTATTGGTATTGATGAGTATTGATGGTGATTATTTATATTGATGAATAATGAGGATTATGAGAATTTAAGGTAATAAGTTAATGTAAAATGTTTGTGATGATTTGAAATGGAGGATATTGATGATTTATTATGTGTGATGATATATGTTGATGATGATTTTGGATTTTGAATCTTGTGGTTGATGTTGTGTTAAGGTTGGTGGATTATTGATGGTGTGTAAGGTTGGTGTTGGGTAACTTTTATGATAATGATGGGTGGTAAGTGATGGATCTATGTATAAGAAATTATTGAGGTGTAATGTTGTTGTGTAATATTTGAGAGCTTAATGATTTGATTGATGAATTGGGTATGGAAATGAAGAAAATGTGAATTTTAGATTGTGGAATGAATTGGAGGATATGAGAATATGATAAAGGTACATTAGGAATGTTTTGAATATGGAATAAGTAATTTTGGTTTGAGAGTTGGTTAAAGTTGAGTTTTAGTGATTTTGGTGAAAAATGGATTTTTGGAGAACTTTGACAGATCTATCTTGAGCTACGGTTTTTGAAATTGAATGAATTTTATATCAAACTAAACATAATTCAAAGAGCTTTAAAATGATATAGATTTTGTAGAAATCGAAATTTTGTAGAGAAAGATATGATCGTCGGAAGTTGGTGCCAGAAATCTGAAATTCTTTGATGCTGCAGAATTGTGATTTCTGGTTTGTGTGCGCATGCACACCTTACGAATTTTGCAAGTTGTGCATACACACAGCCCTTTGCGCACACACACGTTGGAAGGTGCACTCTGTTGAGGGCGTTCGCACGCCTTGTGCGAGCGAATAGAATTGAAAAATTTTACACTTGTGCGTACGCACACCTCTATGCATTCGCACACATTTTGAAAATCCTCTTGGGCGTACGCATGCACACCCTTGTGCATACGCACATGCCCTGTTTTTCAACTAAATTCTTATTTTTAACTGTTTTACCTTTCCGGCAAGCTTGCAAACTACCGTAACAGTTGTTTAAAACCTTTTTGCCAGTTTTAGGTTCTTGAATCAAGGGGAAAATAATAAAGAAATGAATAGGGATATTGTTAGTTATGAGTTTAGAGCTGGTGACCTAGGTTTGGAAGGATTGTGTAGTTTTCTAGCTTGAATTGGTGAATGTTGAGCTGTGAAATGTATGGTTGAAGAGATTCATGAGGAATGGGAACACTTATGATGAATTTGAAAAGTTGGAAACCAGTGATGGGATGGTTTTGATGAGTTGAGAACTCAGAAAGGAATGGTAAAAGTATTGAATTACATGAGAGGGTGCGGAGCCTATATCTCCGTCGTAGTAGATTTCTCTTCTGCATGAGTAGTTGTTGTTGAGAGTGTGCGGAGCCTATAGCTCCGGCGTAGCAGATTTCTCTACTGCATTATTAGTTGTTGTTAAGAGTGTGCAGGGCCTATATCCCTGGTGTAGCAGACTTCTCTGCTGCATGAGTAGTTGTTGTTGTTTCCCTCTTTGCTGCATGAAGTGTGCAGGGCCTATATTCCTGGCGTAGTAGACTCCCTACTGCATGAGTGTGCAGGGCACTATATCTCTGGCGTAGCAGATTTGCTGTTGCATGAGTGTGCAGGACACTATATCTCTAGCGTGGCAGAAAAGGCTACATCTAGAAGGATGTGTCGGGTTGGCATTTACGAACCGACAAGTGATATCACGAGCCAATAGGACAGACATTCATCATATGCATCTCTTATGTGTTTGTTTGCTTTGATTACTAGAGTTTGCCTAATTGTATAATATGCCTACTTGCTTCTTGAATTAATTATGATATATGAATACTACCTGTGTTTTACTTGATTGCATTATCTGTGATTGTCTGATACTGAGGAGGTTAGGTAGGAGGTGGCGATGGGATTGTACAGAGGTTAGGTTGGTGAAGATTGTGGGATGTAGCGGTGTGACTAGTTCTAGTTAGAAACCCCCTAAGTTTAGATAACCCCGCTGATGGTTTATAGTTTAATTTATTTATTTATTTTAAGCTTGAATATCGGTTTGGTGTGAAGTTCTAGGATTGCCTTCGGCGTCCCGGAACCTTACATATTATATTATTGGGCACTAATACCATACTGAGAACCTCCGGTTCTCATTCCATACTTTGTTGTTATTTTTCAGATGTAGGTCGTAATTCACCTTGGTGAAATTGTAGACATGGTGGCAGAGCGGGGTATGATTTCTTCCTGGTTTATTTCTATTTTATTTTTTGTTGTAGTACTTTCTCTCACCCTTTTTGTTTTAGACTTTATAGCCTTAGGGGCTTACTTAAGAGATAAGTTGTATAAACTATTTTAACTCCAAAACTCTGTATTTCTCTGGTTGTAACTAGTCGGCTTAAACTCCGTAAGCTGCGGCTAGTTTCCTATGATTATTATACTCTTATATCTATATATGTTCTATTCTTTTGCATCTATACCTTGTATCTTATGCGTTAGCTTCGTGTGAACGTTTCGCACTTTTGTAATTCTATCTTTGAGCTTAATCCTTCATCGGGCTTCTAGAATATATTATTTCCTTCTATATATAAATATGTATTAGCCTTAGAATTGTTGTAACCTTTGATTAACCTTTGCTTTACGGCATGAGGTAAGGTTTAGGGTAATTAAGGTGTTACATTTAGTGGTATCAGAGCAGTTCGTCCTCGTTAGCCTGAGAGATGGACCGATTGTACTTCGTTGCACACTCTGGGTCATTTTTTTGTGCTATTTAGGATATCTGTTTGATATGCATAGCATGCTTGTTTGTGAGTGCCTTTGGGGATAATTGAAGCACTGAGATTGAGATATTGAGACTGATCACCTTGATATCAATTTTTTGGTGTGAAAAAGAAACCCGAATGGCAACTCTCGGATGAGGTCGATCATGTTAACGGAGAGGTAGGGAGGATGACTAACCTAGCCTATGCGTTACGAGTTCAACATGTTCCAGAAAAATCTGTTCGTGGAGTTTGTGGCATATTGGTTGATGGGTGCGGCTCAACAGCAGTGGCAACGGAAGTAACGATGGATGCTTTTGTGGTTTTTAACTATGATTTTCAGTTTCTAACTGGTATGGTCTTGAATCTTGTTGAAAAAGTTTTAAAGCCTAAAATGATTTTGAAATTTGGTTTGGAACTTTGATTTAAATGATTTGGTTTTGAAAGTTGGTCGGAACTCTTGGTTTAAATGATATGGTTTAAAAGAAAAGTGAGTTCTCTGATTTTGTTCATTTGTGAATTTGGTTTCCAATTTATCTTATCAAAAGGGATTCAAATTGAAAAGTTTTTATTTAAGAAAATCGTGATTTAAAGTAATCGACTTCCGAGTAAATGATTTTTGACTCTTTTGCGAAAGCTTTAACAATGAACTGGTTTAGAATAAACTTGTTTTGAAGGTTTTGGAAAAATGTTACAAAAGTGGTATCTGGTTTTAAGGGAAAATTTTGGATTCTTAATGACGAGAAGTGACGCAGCGGAGGTGAGAGGGGACATCGACACAGTAGAACGCTTCGAGGAGGATATATCGCGTAATTCGAATTTTCGAGGGTGAAAATTTTATTAGGAGGGGAGAATGTAAGAACCAGAGTTTTTCATGTAAAACCGTTTTAATAAAATAATTTTTAAGTGCCCGAAGTAGATTCAAATTTTAGAAGTTTTAATTTGAAAATATAAAGGTAAAATTTGATTTCAATGAATTTTTCTGAGTTGGAAAATGTATCTTTTTCGAAAAGTTTTTGTAAAAAATTGCGTACTGGCGCTTAAGCTAGTAGTACCGGCTCTAGTCTGTCCAGTACCGTGTATTTTGGAAAACAAGATTTTTAAAATTGATTGGTTGTTTTGAAAGGACAAAAATAATTTAGAATTGAAAATCGGGCACTAATCTTAAAGCTTTTGGCCCATTTCTAAAAACGCTAACGGGTTGGACCAGATCCAAACCGGGCACAAGGCCCAACATATATATACATCTTTAATGAGCTTTCAGCTCATTTTTTACCTCCAAGAGAGAGAAAGGCACGGATTAAGAGAGAAGGGAGAAGAAAGGGGGTGACACTATCCATCACCACATTACGGAAGCCATATCTTGAGCTACGGAGCTCTGATTGACGAGCCATTTGCGGTCATGCGAAGCTCTTCATAGCTCTTTGTTTTTATCTAAGTTTTGCTGGTAAGATTTCAAAACTCAATCCCCAGTTTCCAGCCCGAGATTTCTGCATTTTTGGGTTAGAGTTTTTGAGTAGATTTTGTGATTTTGCTTGTTTAGGTGATCTCTAATAGCGGCTAATTGTTAGGCCTTGCCCCAATCACCATTGGATAAGGTAAGAAACCTCTATATCCTTGTGGTTTAGTGTAGTGTGAGCTTTAGTTGTTGATGCATGGTTATGTTGTATGTATGAAGCTTGTTTTTGGAGTTGGTTGTGGCTTTTGGTTTGGCTTTGGTGGTTTGGAGCTTGATGGAAGCTTGTTGGAGCGAAGCTTTTAGTGTTTGTGCATATTGGAAATTGGCCAATGTATGGTTTCGATTTTCTTTATGTAATATGTAATGTTTTTGGACACTTAGGCTAGTTGACCCTAAGATAGGATTGAATGATATTGGCGTATGAATAATTATATGTGAATTGATGTTAATTGTTAGTTGTATTAGATTATGGTGGTTGATGATGATTGTTGAGGATTATTGGTGTTGATGAGTATTGATGGTGATTAGTTATATTGATGAATAATGAGGATTATGACAATTTAAGGTAATAAGTTAATGTAAAATGTTTGTGATGGTTTGGAATAGAGGATATTGATGATTTATGATGTGTGATGATATATGTTGATGATGATTTTGGATTTTGAATCTTGTGGTTGATGTTGTGTTAAGGTTGGTGGATTATTGATGGTGTGTAAGGTTGATGTTGGGTGACTTTTATGATAATGATGGGTGGTAAGTGATGGATCTATGTGTAAGAAAATTATTGAGGTGTAATGTTGTTGTGTAATATTTGAGAGCTTAATGATTTGATTAATGAATTAGGTATGGAAATGAAGAAAATGTGAATTTTAGATTGTGGAATTAATTGGAGGATATGTGAATATGATATAGGTACAATATGATTGTTTTGAATATGGAATAAGTAATTTTGGTTTGAGAATTAGTTAAAGTTGAGTTTTAGTGTTTTTGGTGAAAAATGGATTTTTGTTGAACATTGACAGATCATATCTTGAGCTACGGTTTTTGAAATTGAATGAATTTTATATCAAACTAAAGATAATTTAAAGAGCTTTAAAATGATAGGAATTTTGTAGATAAAGATATGATCGTCAGAAGTTGGTGCCAGAATCAGAAATTTTGTGATGTTGTAGAATTGTGATTTCTGGTTTGTGTGCACACGCACACACTGGTGTGCACGCACACGTTCGAAGGTGCACTCTGTTGAGGACATTCGCACGCATTGTGTGAGCAAACAGAATTGGAAAATTTTACACTTGTGCGTACGCACACCTCTATGCATACACACACATTTTGAAAATCCTCCTGGGCGTGCACATGCACACCCCTGTGCGTACGCACATAGCCTGTTTTTCAACTAAATTCTTGTTTTTAACTGTTTCACCTTTCCGGCAAGCTTGCAAACTGCCGTAATAGTTGTTAAAAACCTTTTTGCCAGTTTTAGGTTCTTGAATCAAGGGAAAAATAATAAAGGAATGAATAGGGGTATTGTTAGTTATGAGTTTAGAGCCGGTAACCTAGGTTTGGAAGGTTTGTGTAGTTTTCTAGCTTGAATTGGTGAATGTTGAGCTATGAAATGTATGGTTGAAGAGATTCATGAGGAATGGGAACGCTTATGATGAATTTGAAAAGTTGGAAACCGGTGATGGGAGGGTTATGATGAGTTGAGAAATCAGAAAGGAATGATGAAAGTATTGAATTACATGAGAGTGTCCGGAGCCTATATCTCCGGCGTAGCAGATTTCTCTGCTGCATGAGTAGTTGTTGTTGAGAGTGTGCGGAGTCTATATCTCCGGCGTAGCAGATTTCTCTACTGCATGATTAGTTGTTGTTAAGAGTGAGCAGGGCCTATATCCCTGGCGTAGCAGATTTCTTTGTTGCATGAGTAGTTGTTGTTGTTTCCTTCTCTACTGCATGAAGTGTGCGGGGCCTATATCCCTGGCGTAGGAGACTCCCTACTGCATAAGTGTGCAGGGCACTATATCTCTGGCGTAGCAGATTCGTTGTTGCATGAGTGTGTAGGGCACTATATCTCTGGCGTGGCAGAAAATGCTACATCCGGAAGGATGTGTCAGGTTGGCATTTACGGACCGACAAGTGATATCACGAGCCAATAAGACAGGCATTCATCATATGCATCTCTTATGTGTTTGTTTGCTTTGATTACTTGAGTTTTCCTAATTGTATAATATGCCTACTTGCTTCTTGAATTAATTGTAATATATGAATACTACCTGTGTTTTACTTGATTGCATTATCTGTGATTGTCTGATACTGAGGAGGTTAGATAGGCGGTGGCAATGGGATCGCACGGAGGTTAGGTTGGTGAAGGCTGTGGGATACAGCGGTGTGACTAGTTCTAGTTAGAAACCCCCTAAGTTTAGATAACCCTGCTTATGGTTTATGGTTTAATTTATTTATTTATGTTAAGCTTGAATATCGGTTTGGTGTGAAGTTCTAGGATTGCCTTCGGCGTCTCGGAACCTTACATCTTACATTATTGGGCACTGTTACTATACTGAGAACCTCCGGTTCTCATTTCATACTTTATTGTTGTTTTTCAGATGCAGATCGTAATTCACCTCGGTGAAATTGCGGACATGGTGGCAGAGCAGAGTATGGTTTCTTCCTGGTTTATTTCTGTTTTATTTTTGTTGTAGTACTTTCTCTCACCCTTTTTGTTTTAGACTTTATAGCCTTAGGGGCTTACTTGAGAGATAAGTTGTATAAGCTGTTTTAACTTTAAACTGTATTTCTCTGGTTGTAACTAGTCGGCTTAAACTCCACAAGCTGCAACTAGTTCCCTATGATTATTATACTCTTATATCTATATATGTTCCATTCTTTTGCATCTATACCTTGTATCTTATGCGTTAGCTTTGTGTGAACGTTTCGCGCTTTTGTAATTCTTTCTTTGAGATTAATCCTTCATCGGGCTTTTATATATAAATATGTATAAGCCTTAGAATTATTGTAACCTTTGATTAACCTTTGCTTTATGGCATGAAATACGGCTTAGGGTAATTAGGGTGTTACAAAGCTCAGCCCAAACACTCACCAAGTGGGCCCAAGAAGTAGATTTTCGCACTAGGAGTCCATTTTATCTTACTTTTGTAATCCTTAGTCATTAGATTAGTATATATAGACAAGAGATCACCCTTATTAGGAACTTTTGCCCTTTTGCACGCTTCACTATTATCTTTTTGTACAATATGAGCAACTAAACCTCATAAGTTTGGGTTAGGAGCTCTGCTAATTCTCATGGATTAATAATATTACTGTTTCTATTTCAATGTGTCTGATTCTATTCTCTTATGTGTTCTCGTTCTTCAATATTAATGAATTGGGGGTGAACTGTGACATTCATCCTTGTTCTACATGGGTTCTGTGCGAGTCCTGACCCGGATAGCATTGAACTAAAGATAGAGAATCCATTGCGGATTCTAAGAGAGTACCTGGGCAACTTTGGATACGTGACATGAAATCTCGTTGACCGTTGGTTACTGAGGTCTCTTTGGCGCTAAGGCTAGAGTCAGAAAAGCAACATTCTCTAATTCGGAAGATCTGACCTTGTCTGTGGCGTTTTGAGCAAGATCGCGAAGGGGGGAGGATTGCTTAGAGCTTCATCTTCGGCTACAATGAGAAGCCATCAGTCAACTTGATGAGAGGACATGAGTTACTCGGATATGGTGGACTGTTGTGGTTTAGAAGAGATTGACTTGATGAGAGGACATGAGTTAGTCACTTACAGCTGCCATTAAATGAATCATTCATTATTGAAGTAGACAGTAAGAAAAGTTAATCCTGAAAGAAAAAGCATCTCTGAAGCCTTAACTAAATCTTTATCACTGTTTTCACATCAATCTGGTATTTTGTTCTTTATTATTTCATTTATGCGTTCACATACACAACCATCTTTTCTAATCGCCTGACTAAGATTTACAAGATAGCCATTGCTTGCTCAATCCAACAATCTCCGTGGGATTCGACCCTCACTCACCTGAGGTATTACTTGGACCACCCGGCGCACTTGCCGGTTCAGTTGTGCGGAGTTCAATTCCGTGCACCAGTTGTCTTTTCTTAACTTTTTTCTTTGTTTTTGTAGAGAGTATGGCTCCAAAATCTGCTCATATGAGAACACTTAGAAATTCAAAAAAGAGTGCGGTAGCTCGGAACCTCCAATTACAAAAAAAACTCGGATCCTCCTCCACCCGATCTTCTCCGAAGAAGTCAGAGTCGAGCCCCTCCGATGCGAAGATAATCATCCCAACCCCTACTTCCCGACTTATACCCCCTGACTCTTCTCCTCAGTTTCCCTCCTCAGCAGAAGTCCCCTCCAAGAAACTGAAGGTGGATGAGGGGGACAGCATTTATACGAAGAGTTTTGATGTGTTGGCTTGGGGTGAAAAGAACCTTCTTCCTCATTACCATGTGAGCATGGATGACGTGGCCCTTCAGAATCACCTCCAAACCTTAGCTCGTGGCGGACTTCGCACGGTCGGTGTGTGTGTACTACTTTGGCTAGGGAGCTGAGAAACACTCTTATTCAGGCCACAATTAGTGCTTTGGTGGCCGCTCGAGCTGATTTGGAAAGGTTTAGTGATATTAAGAAGGACCTGGAGAAAGGGAGGGAGACTTTGAGAACCGACGTTGAGAGAGCTCAGGAGAGGTCAGTGAAGTCGGAGGCTGCTGCTATCTTGGCCGAGGAAAAGATGAAGAAATCGGAGGAAAGCTATACTCGTGTTTACGGGGAAAAGCTGGAACTCCAAGAGGAGCTGGAGAAGATGAAAGAGAGATGTGCTGAACTTGAGGAGTAAGTGGCCTTGGGGATAGACGAGATGTTTGAGAACCTAGAGGCTCAAATCAAGGTCTTGGCTCCCGACCTTGAACTTTCTCTTTCACGGACAATATTGTGGTGGATGGCAAGATTGTCCCTGCTCCTTATGAAGATGAGGAGGAACCTCCCCTTAACCCGAAGACCTCGGGTCCTCAGGTCAGTCAAACCTCAACGTCGGAAGCCCTGCCTGAAGTTGTTTTCGTGGAGACCTTTTCTTCGATTCCTGCTAGTATTCTAGCCGTGTCAATATCTGTTCATCCTCCAACTCCCTCGGCCAAGAAAAAAGATGCAGTCACGGGCGAGGACCTTACCCCTTTTATTAGGGTTACCCCTTTTATTAGGGAAACGTCTTGAGCCCTTTTTGATTCTATGGGTCTTATAATATTTTGACTTTTTTTTATAATTGTTGGTAGTTTTTTTTTAACACTTTTACCTTTTATTTAGTTGTTTCTATAACCTTTTTATAAAGTAATGTTCAATAACTGTTCCTTTATATCACAGAGTGCTGCTCTATTTTTTGTTTGTAGCTGGATTATAGTTTGCTTTGACTTTTGAGCCATAGCAAATTTTATTAATTTAAGAGTTTCCTTCCACTATTCCGACTTCTAACAGTCAGCCTTTATTAAGTTACTTTCACAGCTCGTTTTTATCCATCCTCCTTGAGGTCACTTTATACGAGTTGTTTATATAACTTCTTACATTAACTTGTACCTCGTCGCTTCATCTTTCCAACCATGTTTAGGTCAGTTAATGATTTTTGCGGTTTGTCAAGCTTAAATTAATGCGTTCAAAAATAGAAAACTTTTGAAGAAAGAAATAGGATGGAAATTTTTATTAGTAATTAATAAATTCCTCTACAAATTTACTTACTAGAGGCTCAGGTGCCCTTATCCCCTGTGTTGGTGCCTCGTTAAAAACCCTTCTACCCGAGAAAAAGAGTACACCAAGGCGCGAGGTTTGCTTTATTTAGATGTAGTATTTTCTAAGGTTACATGTGTACAAAGACCTCGGGAGCTCCCACCCTTGGAGATTGGATACTTTATAGTAACTTTTGCTTAAGACCTCTACTATCTTGTAAGGTCCTTTCTAATTTGCTACCAGCTTTCCTTCTCCTGATTTTTATACTCCAATATCATTCCAGATCAAGATTAGGTCATTGGTGGCGAAGTTCCTTTTTATCACATTTTGGTTATACCTTAGAGCCATCCTTTGCTTTAGAGCTTCCTCCCTAATTCGATCTCTTTCTCGGACTTCGGAGAAGAGGTCGAGCTCTTCCTTTTGTGCTTGGATGTTAACTCCTTTATTCTAAAATATGACTCTAGGTGATTCTTTAGCTATTTCTATGAGAATCATGGCTTCCATTCTGTAAGCAAGTCAGAAGGGTGATTCTCCCATTGTAGAATATGGTTTGAGGTGGACGTTCTTGTCGTCCTCCTTCCTCATCCTATCTTCTTTTTCTCGGGTCTCCCGATTTATCAGCCAAGTATCGGTCTAGCCAACCTTCTATGTCTAGCTTTTCTATGACATTCTTCAAATCATAACATTCGTTGGTGGAATGTCCATAGAGCTTATGGTACTCACAGTATTCTGTCCGACTTCTGACCTTCTTGTATTTGATCGGGCGAGGAGGTGGAAGCTTCTCTGTGTGACATATCTCTCTGTAAACATCCATCAGGAAAACCCTTAGAGGAGTGTAGTTGTGGTACTTTTGAGGCTTCTCTATATTTTTCTCCACTTTCTTCTTGGTTTCCTTTTCTTTATCCTGAGGTTGGTAAGGCAGGTTTGACTGCAAGAGAGGTTTTCTGAGTCAGAAATTTTCCTCCATATTGATATATTTTTCTGCCCTTTCTTGAACTTCGTTCAGAGAAGTCGTGTTTCTTTTGGATATTGACTAGGAGAATAGTCCTTCTCTGAATCCATTGACCAAGCCTATGATCACAGCATTCGGTGGGTAGATTCTGAATTTCCAGGCATGCATTGTTGAACTTTTCCATGTAATCCCAGAGAGATTCTCCGACCTCTTGCTTAACTCCTAGCAAACTCGGGGCGTGCTTGATTTTATCCTTTTCAATGGAGAACTTGGTTAAAAACTTTCTAGCCATGTCGTCAAAGCTAGTTATCGATCTGGGTGGCAGGTTATCGAACTACTTCATGGCCACCTTTGTTAAAGCAGTCAGGAAGGCTTTACAACGGGTGGCGTCTGAAGCGTCAGCCAGGTACATTCTACTTTTGAAGTTGTTGAGGTGGTGCCTTGGGTCGGTTATCCCGTCATAGAGATTCATATCGGGTGTTTTAAAATTTCTAGGAACCTTAGCCTTTATGATCTCTTCTATAAATGAATCTTCTCGGCCTAAGGGGCTTTCTTCCTTATCCAACCTGTTAGTCCGGTTTCGAAGGTCAGCTTCCAGCTTTCGGAGCTTTTCTTCTAACTCCCTCTATCGTCTTGCTTCTCTCTATAGCTCTCGTTCTGCTTCTCCTTGTCGCTCAGCCTCGTGTTCGAGCTATTTCAATCGATTTCTCTAGCCATTAACTAGGTCCAAGATCTCGGTTGTATGAGGGGGCTCCTCATTTTCAGGATAGTGGATTTCGGAATGGACCCTCCTGGTATGTGGATTTCCTAATGGCCCTTCTTCATGGGGTTCACGCATTTGGTGTGATAGAGGCAATATAAGGGCATTGCCCTCAGGTTGGGACTCAGCTTTAGATTCAGAAGTCCTGTAGACGTCTTCATGCTGGTAATCTGCCATTATCAGAAGGTGAATTCCAAGTCCCCGACAACGGCGCTAATGTTCCGAGGGTTACCTGAAACATTGATTTGGACCTGAACGTGAGGTCCATATCCCTTTGTGTGGGAGTGTCCAACTTGATGGTGCTGAGGTACTGCCTGTCTGAGTTCCTCGTGAGGAGGTGGGTGGTGGTACCTACAAGAGACTCCGATGCTTAAGTTAGCAAGGGCTTTAGGCAGGTTTTTAGTAGATTAGAACGTGTGTTATACCTGAGAGGTGTCAGTATATTTATAGTAGAGTCAGTAACCACCTTTATTGGAATAGTTCCATCTTTATTGATGGATAACTGCTCCCTTTATCTTGGGAGTTTATTAGGATATCTCTTCTAGATGTAGCGGAGGGATATCCGAAAGCAGTTTACTTGTTTGGACAAGTAGAGCTGAACCCCTCTGTTAGTGTACAACCTCTTAAAAGAGGTCAGATATGCGATAGAGGCCATCTTCTAAAGTTGGGTCCTTTATCCATATTGGGTCTGACTTTATGTTTTAGACCAAGATATGAACACTATCATATATGGACAGATCTACTTATTTTATTGTGAGGAGAATTGTCTCCATAAGTTTTTAAAAAATCAATAATAAATATGTATATAGATAATTGTCCCGTTATAATAATTTATTTGCTCTCATGCTTTAAAAAAATTAATGTATAAGAAATATTTATATTATTAGATATTAATACAATGATAAAAATTATTGTATTATATAAATTTAAAACAAATAATAACTAATAATAATTTAATTATTTAATTACCTAAAATTAAGCATAACTTTTTAAATATAAATGAGATTATTAGTATTTAATATTTTTTATAATATATATTATTTATTTATTTTTATTATTTTGTTTAATTTAATTTAATATTATTTTTGTCAAATTTTTTTCCATAGTATTATAAAATGTTAACTTTGTAATTAAATATAAAAAAAATTAATTGAATCTTTGTTTAATAGAAAAAATATTATTTTATCTATACCTACATATAAAGAGAATGGTGGTTGTTTGATTTGAATTTTTATTTTTTTCACAAACTTTTTATCCTTCTCTCACATAATTTTAGTGAAAATTTAGACATAAAAAAAATAAAAATTTTAAATTAATTCATTTAAGTTGTCCTCTTTATAATTTTTTTAGCTATTGAGTTATTATTCTTTTTTGTACTATATAAAAAAAATAATAAAAATATAATTTGACTAAGCACTAATATTAATAATAAATGTATTACTCATGCAATAGTATTAAAACATTGAAATGAAAAGAATATTTTTAAATTAATATACTTTTAGTTGTGTTAATTATATTTATTTATTAAAAATTTGAGTAACTAAGAGGGCAGCTATAGAGTGCAAAGAAAAGAATAGAGACAAGATTAGAGTAGTCATTCCATCGAGAAGAACTCTTATTTCAAAGGAAACATTTTTCCTTTAATTTAGACCTTCATCATCATCTCCACTCTTCCAACTAAAGAGTATGCAAAGTTAGGTGGCTATATATATCTGTATGAGTAAGTACGAATTAATTACCAAACCAAATAATCAAAGAATCATATATAACAACATGCTTCTTGCTTCTGCTGCTCATGCTCGTGTCCTCATTTTTTTCTTGATCATATTCTCAACCTATTTCAATGTGAGTCTTATTGTCTCTACTATCCTTAAGTGAATACTAAGTACTTCTGCATGTTGAATATATATATATATATATATATATATATATATATATATTGTTTTATATTTCAAGTTAACATTTAATGCATGTATTTATTTTAGATTTGCCTTCTATAAGTACAATATTATACTAAACTCACTTAGCAGTTAGCAATAAAAAATTCATATTATTACATAAGTTCAGAGTCTCTTAGTAAAAAAATATAATTTTTCAATTTTTCTTTACTCGACTAATATGCAAATAACTTTAACTCACAGATTTTGTGAAAGAGGTAGTATATGTTATAATTACTCTATTAGTGCTTATAGTTTCGTGAAATTTTAATTAGGTTCTTTTTTTTTTTAATTGGGTTTTTGCATCAATTTTTTTTTTTTTTGAATTAGGTCCTTTTTTACAGTAATTGGCTTAATTGTATAGGAACCCAACTAAAAAAAAATTAGTGCAAAGACCCAAATAAAAGAGAAAAAAATGTAGGAACCCAATTAAAAAAATTGGTGTAAAGACTCAATTAAAAAGAAAAAAGTATATAAATCTAATTAAAAATTTCGCAAAACTATAGGGATCAATAGAGTAATTAAACCTCTATTTTATTAGTGGAAACATTTTCTATTTTCGTTTTGCATGTATTTTGGTTTTGAAATTTTGTAAAAACGAATGTAGAAACAATAAAAAAAATAAAAGCTTCTTCTTTTTTTTTTTCTTACAAAAATACAAAATCTTAAAAACAAAAAAAAACATTGAAAATGAAAAAAATCACAAACCAAACACGTCGTAGAGTGTACTAAAGTGTCTCAAACTTTAATTAATTTTTTGATGATGATCCAGGAGGCAAACGGGGAGGAATTCATTCCCATGCAAATGAATACAAATAAGATGATGAAGATGAAAGAGATGGTGATGAGTAGAAAAATATTTGGAGGCTATCAAGTTTGTTCAGCTTGCCAATGCTGTGTTGGAGGGAACAGACGGTCATGCGTGCAATCTTCTTGCTGCTATTCTATAATTTGCAACATTCCCGGCAAGCCTCCTGGCACTTGTACCTTTGGCCCTAGGTCTTGTAATTGCCTTGGATGCAGCCTTTAATTAATTGGGTTTTTTTTTCTTTTTTTTTTTTTTTACTTTGTCTATGTAATAATGAATCTCTAGTATGCCATGAAGCTGAGTAATGACAGGCCAAGAATCTATTAGATACTAATAATGTTGGTGTAGTACTATGGTGAAAATTACCAATTTAATTATTAAAATATTAATTTACTCGTCTACTTAAAAAATGTTAAAATTTAAATTTTATTTATAGATACAATAATTCATTAAAAAATATTATAAAAAATTAAAAAAAAAAGTATCGTAGTGAAAATTAAATAAAAAATATAAGGTATATAGCATTTGAAATAACATGACTTTTTTTTTTTTTTTTTTACTCCACATTTCAAAATTTTTATCTAAAAAATATTTAAAATAATTACTTATTTATTATATATTTGTATTTTGTTAAATATAAATTGATAGTATTTATACATAAAATATATTTATCGAAGTTTTCACTATTCAGCCAAAAATATTGTTTGAAAACGAGAATTAATTAAAATGCAAGCATTCAATTCTTGGAGATAATAGATAAGAGAATGCAAGCATTTATGTTATTTTTCTTTTTTTATTGAGTAATCGTAATTAATGTGTTGTGCCTTCTTATTATTCGATGATAATAATATAATAATAATAATAATAATAATAATAATTTTGTACCTGAACCAATTTCTCACTTTAAAAAAATGGAAAATAGGATAAAAATATGTCACTAAAAGAGACCCTTTGAATTCCTTTTTTTTCTATTTTTTGACAAATCTTTTGGCCTGGTTACGATATAGAAAAGAGTAACAAGTAACAACGTTGCATGATAATTAATAGAAAGAGAATCTACAAGGAAGGAGGCTTAATATCACTATACGATAAGGCAATAAAAAAAGGTTTGGGAATCGAAACGTAAACAAAATCAATAAAATAAAACTAAGATAATAAAGATCATGAATTCATCTATTCCTTTTCTGAAATTAAAATTCAAAAGATGTTTCCTGAAGGACTTCATCAATATTCCAAACTTCTTATCCATCATCATTGTGTGCCTTCCCTTATTATTTATTTCATCTTAAAACGCTGATTAAAAATGGAATGAACTAAATATCCCATATGATGCACCTAGCTTAAATTATAATTTAAGATCAAATTACCATAGAGATTCCTCTAGGAATTCTCACTATGAACACTTTAATTTACCTGTATCCAATTGAATTTTCTTCTCTTTACATGAATGGCGTGTCTTTTTTTTATGTGCAGAATTTACATAAAATTTTTGAGTGCCACTTTGATTGCATCACTGGCTAATGAAATGGATCAACCCAACATGGATCCTCTTCAACTGCCTTTTTCCAACGTTTTTGAAACAGATCTAATTCCCTGAAAGACTGTCTTCTCACCTGCACAGCCTCCAATATGTTAGTAAAAAAAAAAAATTCAATAAAAATAATTCAAAAATGACTAAGACAATGGCAACACACTGTACACTAATAAGTAATAACAGAAAATTAATCGTATACTAGAATCTTAAATATATAATAATACTATGTGTATAGGCCTTGCTTGATCCCAAAGTAATTATGATATATTAGTGATGAACTGATAGATACTCTACAAATTTGGAAATTAATTAAAATAAGTGAATGTAGTAATAAGTATTTCAAACAAAAAATGCAATATATGAGACAAGGGGAAGGAATTAACATGGAGATAGTGGTTTTCAGTGTGACTTAACTGTTTTTTCCTTTGATAATATATCTTTTTTAGCACTATAGAAAATATGTTCATGGACTTGAGAAAACAAATTCCATACGACAAGTAGAGATCAAAAGATAGTTACATAATTAGCTAGAGATATCTATATAGATTAAAGGTGACAAGTAAATATGTTAGAAACTTTAAAGTTTTTAACTTAATATGTTAAACGATTCATTTTATTGCATTAATCGACAAGCAATTAATAAGATAGTAACTTACATCAAGTCTATGATCCTGTTCTTGAGGTTGAGAAGAATCCTGCGAATAACAGAGTAGTCGTCTCAGTTTCAAGCCAGATAGAACAAGTGACAGAATCCAATTAAAGTAGATGATATGAAAATATAATTTTTTAAAAACTTAATTAAGAATTTCTATGCTATTCAGCATCAATCAAATGCTAAATTTCGTTACGTTTGGCTTGTCTGCTCCTCCAAGGGTAGGACGATTGTAGTGAATTATGTATTCAGCATCCACAACACCAACATTTTTTGTTCGGTCACCCTATATACAAGAAACAAAGTCACATTGAACTAGAAATTAAAGATTAAAAAATAAGAGAATATAGAAAAAATAGAAAAAATAGAATTGAAGAATCCAAAAAACAATAAGCATAACATGCCTGAGCACAATATCCGAGCTGCATATCAAGACCCCATGCATGGATCAAGTCATTCTGTAACATAAACAACAAAAGTTGAATGAATATGTAACCATTTTGCAAAGCAATTCTTCAAGTAATGCCTATATATACGAAGCACTGAGACGAAAGGACAAAAAATCTATATTCTCACTATTCTTAAATTTTGTATGAACGGAAAATAAGACAAATGTTATCTCGGGAAAAAGGCATTTAGCCTGTTTCTCCAAACAAGTTCATATCTCAGTATTTTTAAGTATTTGTCCTAACATTGTCCTACACAATTACAAAATGAGGCTAAGAGAACAGAATAGTGCACCTGAATCATATACCAAACGCAACGCCATGCAGCTCTTGAGAAAACAGGAGCCATCATTTCAATCCACCTGAAAAAAATAGATAATCTTTCTTCAAGTCTAGGAAAGTAAAGAGAAAGCCAATTGAATTACTTATTACCGAAACTTTACCCGGTACAAGGAGGAGCAGTGCTGCTCAAATCACAACCTCCAGTTTTGTATGTCCTTCTGCAAGCACAACCAAAAGTATGTAAGAACATGATTGTGAGTAATGCATCTTCAAAAGCTTTTCGTTAAGCTATGCGTTTCTTCTATTTAATTTTCTCTAATAAATTCATCTTCTCGTTCTCAGATTAAATGTATGATTACAATTTGGTAACTACCTTTTAAGTACTAAACTTCAAAAGCATAAGCAAATCTTGATGTCATATATATGCATGGGAAAATAGAACACCCAGAAAAGTGTATCAAGAATTGGATTTGCTTATAATACTTTATTCGAACCAAAGAGGCTTTCCATTCAATATTTGTAATACAAATTGCTTATTTGTAGTAATGGTCTAACTTATGATATAATGGGGAGGCAGAAATCTTGAGAATAGTGAAAATATTTTTGCTAGTTATGTTCTTTCTAAGAACATATGTTCCACGAAATTAGAAAATATCATAGCTGACAAAAAAGAATAAAAAAGCATATAAATGAGAACCTGTGTACCATCGTCCGTTTACTACGTACAGTTATCTGATGATGAACTTCAGAAAGTTGAGGATCAAGAGCTGGTTGTGAAATCTCCAGCCCTTCACTTTTAATGATAGATATATAACTGAAAAATCATTTGAGAATCATTAAGATTTTGTCCCATTATAGGAGTGCCCATTTTTTTTAAAAAAAAACAGAAGTAATCTTCCCCTATTTTGTTTTTAATTAAACAATCCAAGAGCATCAAACTGTATTTTTTATAATTTTCAGAAATCAGAAAGGGTTTTCAACATACTTATCTGGGTGGAACTCTTCAACTCCAAGGTCCTCATCCCAAAGGAAAATGTAATCGTATTCTTCAACCATATCGGGGTGTAAGAACCGCTTTGCGAACCACCTAATCATTGGAAACATGTTCAGGTAAGACTCACTGAAGAAAAATGAAATATGGGAAGGGAATGAAATGTGAGGATACCGACCATTTGCCTTGATTGAGTACTGCCACATGAATGACATGATCATTCCAGTCGAATTCCTTCCAATCGTCGACAATACCATCATAGTGAAAGAGCATCATAGTAAAATTAGCTGCTACAAACTGAAATTTGGAGTAGAAGGAGGGTCACAACACGTGGATCAACTTGGATTATTAGTAATGAGAAAACTATATCAGACTGGTACCTTTTCAACCATTTTGTCCACAAGATCCTTCTGCTTTATCCCCACTGCCATCGCAAACAAGTTTCTCGTCATGTTTACCTCCTCCTGATAAAGTATAAGCAAGTCAGGCATACTATAAAGAAATGAAAAGTAACTAAGACTATTATATCATGATACGTGTTTCATGCCGTTGAAGTGTCAATTAAAAAGATTATGTAAGCTATACCAATAACTTTAAACACAAACAATAAAGAATAAAAATGCATCTACAAGGAGAGGACAAACTTTCAAAAGATATCTAAAGTCCAAATGCTCCCATATCAGGATATGGTGGTGATCTTGCCGCAACTCAAACAGAGCAGGGTATCTCAAAAATTCTTTCAATTTTAATTCTGGACACTTGCCTAAGTATCTTGGCCTCGTATATGAGCACATTTATTAAAGAGTTTAATTTTAATTACTGTAAAAATTTTATATTATCATATTCACTCATGGGATCATGGTATAAATTTGGCAATAAAATATATTGGATGTCTGTAAAACCTAATTGCATTTTACATCTTTACATTTTCAAATCAAGGATAGTATCATCGTGAAGCTGTACATTCAGAAACATATCAATCACATCACTTATAACATGATGTCCCCCTAAAACCGATGGGCATTGGAGAAACTGCAATACCCTATTAACGCGCGGAATTCAAGTATTCAGTTATTCATGACTGACTGAAACTTACAACTTGTCTGCGCTGATGATGCTTCTTCCTTACGGCAGGAATATCCCATAGAGGTCGCGTTTCAAAGCTGGAAGTACTGGACACTATACCAGCAGGTAATGCCTCGCTTCCCCTAGGCCTGCACTGGTTCTACTAAACAAGATAAACAAATATAAGCACCAAAGTTTTGAACATCTAGAATAATAGAACAATGAATATGACTCGTCCAGGGAAAAAAACAATTAATCAGTTAAATATTATGTACAACTTAGTGGATTAAGAATGAAGGCACGGTAAGAGAATGAACCTTGCATTTATCCTTAACTATATCAGTTTCCATTTTCTGAGTCAGGCTGTCCACATTTTGATTCCGAGTGTTCACACTCCAGGTTGTTAGTTTCTGTAGTATGACACGTAGAGGATCATTCTATGATTGGTGGGAAAACAAACAGTACTTAAACAAAAGCCAAAATCAAAACTGGTTGCTTGAACTATAATCAAATACCCTCCAACTTAAATACAGGGCACACTTTAAAACACTGATTTTGTTACCATGGTCGATAACACAACAACTAAGCCTTGTCCTACTTGCCGATCAACTACAATGATCAAATGACACCATAGTGCCTAATCATAAATTTTATCTGTGTTTGAACTGTTTATATTTAAATCTTCCAATAATTTCCACATTTTCTTAAGTCTCTCGCTACCTCTAGCTACGAATACCTTCCAATTCCATCATCTGATTCACTTCCAACCCTAATGTAACCCTTGACAAGGCTTCACTAAACATGTCCATACCATCTAAGCCAAAATTCTACCATCTTTTCTGTGATCTTAGATTATAGATAGATCGTCATCAATGCAGAGAATCGGTTCAATGTTTCATCCTATGTTATGATGCTTCTATTTGTTCATACCTCTCTGTAGCCTTGCGAGAAGGACGAAAAAGCGAAGAACAGGCCAAGACATATCAAACAAACTGCTGGAAATAGGGTATAAGAACAACAATAGTTTCTTTTACTCTTGGAATCAGCAACCAAAACAGCCTGATTCAATGCAAAAGATAAGAATGCTATTAGATTGAAGACAATAATAACACACTAACTCTGAAATTGAATCGAATTGAAAGGAAAAAAAAAAGTTAAGCATTGTTGACGTGAAAACAAAATCTAGTTCAACTGCATGACATGAAGTGTTTAAGCAAGTAATCGATATCACCTATATGGATATAAAAACATTGAATTGGAACATATCCTAATCAAAGAGTGATTTGCGTATCAAGGTGATGAATAAAAGCGTAATTTGAATAACAAGGTATAATGTAACCCTGCGAAATTGATATCAAAATCGGAAGCAAAAAAGAAGAGGCTACGGTTTCTGAAAATAAAAATTCAATTAAAAAGAATAAAAAAGAGAGAAAAGCAAGCAATAGCGATGATAACATGTATATATATTATATATACCCGAGAAGAAGAAGAAGGAGAAGAAGATGAAGGTGACTTCATATTCTGGCGTTGAAAACGCAGAGAATTCTCTGCAGAGGGCTATGTCGTTCTATATGTTACGCATGAACAATTCAAAATAAAAAGTAAACGGAAGAGAACAAAAGAAAAGAAAAGGAAAAAAAAAGAAGTAGCAATAATTGTTTGACGAAAATATTTTATAGTCGCAATAATTAGGATTAGGAGGAATAAACATAAACATAAATATAAATATAGTCAATGAATTTAGTGTGCGATAAGAAAGGAGAAGAAGATGGTGATCGTAATCTTTTAAAATTTAAAAATTAATTGAGTGGATTATAAAACATAAGATTAATTGCTTAAATATAGTAGAGAATGAAAAGAATTAGTTGACGTAAGTAGCGGAAACGGTAAAATATGAAAATGCTTATATACTCCTACTTATTTTTTCCAATTTTTTATTTATTTTTATTTTATCATTTTCAAAGCGAAAGAGTGACGGGAAAGAGAATTTTGACGCAGACGAAACAAACACGAGACACACACGAACTCCTCCAAACTCAAACGCCCGCTTTGGCTTTTATCATCCTTTGCTCGTTTTTCTTCTTCGCGTGTTCGGAAGTTACACAATTAGCCGCCAAAAAATATCTACTCTTTCCCTTCTTAACGTTAAACCCTTTTTGTGTGATTTTAACTTTTTAACAAGGTTCAGAAAACCGAACCAATCATCAAACTGCTTTAATTACTAGTTCATTGGTTTATTAGTCTAACCGGTTCAATCGATGGTTCAACCAAAAAAATTGTTTTAAAATAAAATAATAAATAAATTATAAATATACATTCTAAAATATAATTATAGTCTAACAGCAATTCTGCCTACAGCAATTAACAAAAAAATCAAACATTCCATAAATGGCTCGTTCACTTATTAGGATTATGTATGAATTACGAATCTAATTTTAGTTCAAACTAATCTTAAAATTTACAACATGAACTAAGGCTTACATTTTCGCTCAGTCCCTTAGCATTTCTTCCCAAAGATTTGGGATCATGCAAGTGTTTGATTACAAAGAAATTGTAGTGTACTATGTATGAATATAGGTGTCAGCATGGTTCATCCATTGTGTAGACAAGTCTTTGCCAAACTTTTGTGTTCTTTTTTGGGACCATCAGTGAAGCTATGATCAGTGTCATGTTCTTTGAATGTTCAAATAACATGTTTCTGCACCCATCATGATAAGCCTCTCCACCATGAATAACTCTTAATTGTTCTCAATCAAAGGATCCAGGAGATGACTATAGTTTGAATGATATGCCATTTTGTACCTGCAAATCTGAATTTGAATCATCATGAACATCAATAGAACTTAATCTGAGCCGAAAGCTACATCGAGATACAAAACCTTTAAAGAGTCATTGTTCCATGAATTATAAGAGTATTGGTTCAATTATGCCCACAGCAATTCTGCCTACAGTATTCAGCCATTCAACAATATTGCAAAACAGAGTAAGTTTCCACTTTTCAGCATTAACAAAACAGAGTAACAAATTAACAATTACAAAGTAACAAATTAAAACAGATTAACAAATTAACAATTACAAAGCAGCAAAAGTGCAAAACACTAAAACAGCAATAAATTGAACAAAAATCGCGTAACGGGTACACTAGGAACGTCTTCATGTTTCTGTATCAACTGAGGAAAAAAAGGAACGAAGAAGATGAGCAGAGGACCGAAGAGGCGAAGAATGAAGAAGATGAGCAGAGGACCGAAGAGGCGAAGAACGAAGAAGATGAGCAGAGGAAGTTCAGAGAAGATGAAGACCACGAGTCACTCACCTGGGTTCGATGGAGGGCTACTGGTGTTGAGGACCAGGCGACGATGAAGACGATGAGAGGGCTACTGGTGTTGAGAAGTTGAAGACAATGGAGGGCTACTGGGCTGGGAACCAGGCGACGATGGAGGGCTACTGGTGCTGAAGACCAGGCGACGGCGGTGGCGCTGACGACCTCAGACTGCGGCAACGATGGAGGGCTACTGGGCGACGATGGAGAGGAACTTCAGAGGGCTAGGGTTCACTCACTGTGAGACTGAGATGAATGAATGGGGGTGGGGGTGCTGGGTCGGGTAGGTTTTCATTTTTTTAATTTTTTTAAAACAATTAAGAAAACGGCGTCGTTTAAAGGAACCGGCCAGTCACCGGTCCGGCTCAATCGGCCGATTTTTGGCCGGTTCACCGATTTTTGAACGGTTCTTTCTCTAGCGGTTTTTAAAGGAGGACCGGACCGCTTACATTGCCGATTCGCGGTTAAACTGGTCGAACCGGCCAGTCCGGTCCGGTTTTTAGAACCTTGCTTTTTAAGTTAAACTTTTTGCTTAATACAATTTGTAATTTCATTAAGTTCAATTTTGACGACCTATTTTATGTCAACCTCTCTTTCTTTGCCTATAATTACGTCCTTGGTTTTTCTTTGTTGAATTTTTCTTTTTTTTGTGGAGCTGCAGATTTTTTTTAGACAAAAAATTCAACGCAATAAGGAAGATAGTTAGAAAGAAAGGATCGGACTAATGACGTATACAATACTTAAATTCTCGATGTAGGTGCTACATACATAGTCGGTTCTCATCCTTCAGAGACTACGAGTATACTCGCTTTCGCTACGGCTCCGGTGGTTTCCCTTAACCAAGCCACTGCCTATGAGTCGCCGGCTCATTCTTCAACAGGCACGCGGTTAGAACCCCGGGCTGGGCTCCTCCACTAGGCAAGAGGATAGCAAGTTACAAATTCTGTCTTTTTCTTGGTAGGGCATGTATTTTACTATAAAATTGAAGTAGTTAACGGTGGGAGCATCTTGTAGAAGTCTTTTCGAATAATTTTTCGTAATAAACCGAAAATTAAACTATAATCATCTTCAACTTTACTATCAACAACTAGAAAAATCAAAATCAGCTCACTTTTTGTAGCTCCTAATCGATTTGTTTATAACCTCTGCAACACATGGTTATTGATTCTTGAATATTCTGGAAAATGAACCTCTCCATAGAGAGAGAGAGAGAATGGTGTTAGTATATCTTAATTTCTTGAGTAAATAGTCAAATTAGTTAATTAGTTCTTGAAAGATTACTCATTTTTCAAATTAGTTTTCGAAAAAACTTTTTTAATCAAATCCGTCCTTCAAACATTTTAAATTAGTCATTTTGTCCTTCCATAATTTCCATTGCTAATGGAGTAAGATCTGACATGTTAAATGACACCACAATACACATTTAAAAGTCCTAATTGGCGGTTAATATGATAAGTTTATGAAATTAAATCAAATAAATCACAAATTAAGGGATTTCAATGCCTCAAGTTCTTCCCTCAATTAAAGTTTGATTTAAAATAATTTCATAAACCCATCATGTTAATAGTCAATTAAGACTCATATGTGTATGCTGTAATATCATTTAACATATCATATTAATAAATTTTAGCGCCGTCAATAAAAATAATTGGTGAAGAGAATTTAGAAGACTCCTATGTGTATGTGTATATTTATGAATTTAGAAGAGAATTGGTGAAGATTAAAGAAAAAGAAGGCCTGGAATCACTTTGAACAACAAAGAGCAAGAATAGAAAAGCAAACAGAAAACTCTTTGGACTAAATAGAGAGCTCTCTATGTTGAAATCAAGCTTCACGTGCAATGTGGGAGGTCAAGCATGCCATGCCAACCAATTATGCCCTCCTAGGAGCACTAGGTCCTTCAACGTGCAACGTAGGAACATTGGCATCCAACATCAAAACAGAAGCCGTGCGTACACATGATCCATGCATACGCACAAATGGAAAATTTTCTCATTCATGCGTACGCATGACCCCCATTTCAACGTGGGACGTGAAGACATCAACATGGTACATGGGCTATCATGCGTATGCATAACCCATGTGTAAACACAACAAGATAATTTTGAGGTATGCATGATGCATGCATACTCACAACACCTGGTTCATGTCCCATGTGGGATTTTTGGCGTGCAACACTTGAGAGCAAACAAACATCAGAATTGAGGGAAATTAAAGCCACGTTCAATGTGGGACTCTCCACGTCCAACATGGGTAAGACAGAGAGTGAATTAAATTGAAATTGAGCTTCACGTTGCACATGAATTCTACACGTGCAACGTGGGATTATGAACACTCTCTTGGGGTCTCAAACTAAGCCACTGAATCTTCAATTCTTCATTACTTGTGTGGTTAATCAAAGGCTCAGCTTAGACCCACTAATCACAGCATTAATTGAGGATTTGTAAGAAGAAAATATTAAAATATTGGCTGAAGAAAAACATTAATTAGTTAGATTTGATTTTATTTTAAATTTGATTCTATTTTAGTTTGAATTTGAATTACTTTTAGGGTTAGTATTTAAGAGGAGAAGTGCGACATTTTGAGGATTCTCTTCCTCCTTCTTCTTCTTCGGCACATTGTACTTTTCATAGTATTAGGTTTTCTCTAAAGACATGAGCAACGACTTAAGGTAAGGAGCTCTGCTGGTTCCTATGGACTAAGGCTTAGTTTGGTAAAGCTTTTACTTTTTAAAAGTAGCTTATAAAAGTTAACTTTTAAAAGATGACTTTTTAAAAGTTGTAGCATTTATATTTGACAAATCAAATTAAAAATAGCTTTCAATAAACACAAGCAACATCAATTGCGTTTGGTAAAATAGTTTTTAAAATTTAAAAATACTATAATAGACATAAATGTAAGTATTAAATTTGAAAATTAGTTAATATATGATGTTATATTAGACTTTTAAATTTTGAAAAGCACAAGCCAACTTTGAAAAGCTCTATTTTAGGTGTTTTTAAAAGTACCCCGATCTTTTAAAAGCTACAAGCACAAGCACATGATTTTTTTTATTTACCAAATACAATATGAGGAGCTTGAGCTTTTAAAAAGAACAAGCACCTCTTCGAAAAGCCTTACCAAACCAAGCCTAATATTCTAGCTTATGAGAAGTATACCATATTGCAGAGTGACGTGCTGCCTCAAATTCGTCAAGAAGAATTAGCATGATTCGGTGGACTCCGACTCCACAAGTACAAATGCTATGGGCAGAATATTGTTGTTTCCATCTTGAGCAATAACAATTAGTAACACACCCCGTATTTGCCATATAAATGTGTCCTATCAACTGATGCAAATGACTTACAGTGCTTAAAAATTTCGATACACACAAAAAAGGTCCAGAACACCTTATCAAGCTTGCTATACTCTCTGTCAATGAGGTTTCCATTGTAGTATAGAACAACAACACAATCTTGTACAGGGCCTGGGAGGTAGTCAGACAAAGCTTGTAAAAGGGTAGGAAGCATATTGTACGACTCTTCCTAGTCGTCATAAATATGTGCAATAGCCTTCTGCTTTTCCATCCACTCCTTTCGATATGATGACTTGAAATGATAGTTTTGTTGCACTGCACTTTGTAAATACAGACAGGTCAGCATGTATGATTGGCAGGATAACAGAACAAATCAAAGTGCTATCCAACTGAGCATAATTTTGAGACATTGTTGGCGCTAAGCAGGTATGTGACCCTCCAAACCTCTGCACCACCCTACAACAAAACTCTTATTTTTCATTATGTAACACAAATTTTAATAAACATTACTTTAATTTAGAATATTGTAGGATACAACACTTACCAATAGTTGTGATTTTGATGTAGTGATACGTAAAAGCTCCACGGACACCCAACAGAGAATTGCTTGCATCGACAATGATATTTCAGTCTATTGAATTCCAAAATTTTGTATTCAACATTTCTTTGAATGTTGTAAATTTTCACTGCCATCAACACAGCATCTCTACTCTTAAACCTGTAGCCCACTCGAGATTCTACCCCGCTATCCGTGTTGTAATCTTCGCTGTCACCGAGATTGAAAGGGTCGTCTAGTTGCATCGCATACAGATTAAGAGTGTGATAATGGTTTGAAACTTCTAATACCAGGACTGCTTCAGATATTGAAGAAGATGACCCAAAACTACCTCCTACATCACGAACCTTTGCATACCACTCCATAATATTGTTGCGCCATTAGCCTAGCATGTACATCAAACATTCTACTGACATATCAGCTTTAACCCAAAACGTCCTGTTAATAAAACATCCACAAGGCAGTGCCGACAGGAACAAGTTCCTATATGCGACTCTACCAACTACCTTTGAACCAATTGTCCCCATGTTGCTCAATGATAATTTTAAGCGCATCTAGAAAATCAACACAGCAAGTACACAATATCAGAGGTGAATTACACTTAAATATCATCCTCTATTCACCGTTTCTAATAATTCCATTAGGATAAACTACCACTAAAAAAATTATTATTGGCCATTTTTTTTAGATAAGAATTAATGGAATTGAGATATATTTAGTGTGAAAAATGAGTGAGCTAACAAACAACTTATATAAACTTTTTTTAAAATGTACATATCCAGTGTTGTAAAAACCGGACTGAACCGGTCGGTTTGATTGAAAAATCGATGAACCGGATCCTAAACCGGTCCGGTTTGCTAATTAAACCGAAAAAGAAAGAGAACCGATAAAAACCGATCAAACTTGGTAAAACTGGTCCAACCGAACCGCTGGAAATTAAAATTTTTCAAAATGGGTGGGGTGGGGTTCGAACCCTTATCCACAATGTGAAAGGAACAAGTCACAACCACCAAGCTATCACAATTCTAATTAATATGTTTTACAAATTGTTATATATATAGATATCTTTTATCAAATATATTTACTTCTATTTAATTTATTTTAATTTTAGTGATAAACTCATTTATTTTTAAATTAATTATATTTTATTTAACAATAATTATAAATTCACTTATTTTTTTCTTTTCATAATTATATAATATCTATTAATATTATTTTTTAATAAATAATTGTAGTATATAATAGTATAATAGATATAAATTTATTATAAAATTATTAAAATTTGAAAATAATTATTATTTTAATATAAAAACAAAATAAAATATTTATGATAGAGTAAAATTAACAAAATACTTATTATTTCTGTTTCATGTTATTTTAGAATAGCTGAATATTCTTAAAATATTAGTAAAAATATGTATTTTAAATTTTAACTTTAATTTTTTTACTATTTTTTATTTTTATTTATGTAGGATCGGGTTAACCGGTTCAACCAGTAATCCACCGATTGAACCAATGACCCAGTAATCCAGTAGTTTGACCGGTTCAATTACCGGTTCGGTTCTGACAACTATATCTAAAGTACAGAAAACCCTATACATTTATGCATTAAATCTCTCTTGTCGTTGTGGCCTATTCTGGTGCACCGCCGCCCGGTTTCTATCTTTCTTTCTTTCTTTTTATATTTATTTTTGGTATAGAGCCTCTCAATTTGTATATTTATTATTTGATGCTTTTTTTTGGGACCCGGGATATAACCGGTAGTGTATTTTGGTAATTTTTCTCATAGTTATTAAATCCAGACCGGATCGGTCGGTTCGGATTAAGTATCTGACCTTTTTGCTATTGGCCTGCGAAAAACCGATCTGATTCGAGTTGAACCGGTCAAATCCGGATTGAACCGATCAAATTGGCCCAACCGAATCAATGTAATCGCGCGTCCACAGTGCGCCAGCAGTGTGCGGGATCACAGTAGGAGACAACTTTATTGTATTAATCATCCAAAAGCAAGCCAGGATTCGAACTTGAGACATTCCCAAATTAAAACACAACTAATCCACCAGGCTAGTGTTTTCTTTGTTGAATAATATGCTAATAATTATATATATACTAAAAGGAAAAAAAACCTTTTGTTTACCAAAAACTTATCATCCTTAAAAAACTAATAATATCATATTAAAATAATTATATTGTTAAACATTATTTTTATTCTTCAATAATAATATTGTATTTATTTGTTTTTATAATTTAATTTTAATATATTAATATTATAAAATATTTTACACAATTATTCTATTATATTCCTTATTTTAAATAACTATTTATACAATGATATACATAAATATATAAGATAATTATATATATACTAAAAGGAAAAAACCTTTTGTGTACCAAACACTTATCATTCTTAAAAAACTAATAATATCATATTAAAATAATTATATTGTAAAACATTATTTTTATTCTTCAATAATAATATTGTATTTATTTGTTTTTATAATTTAATTTTAATATATTAATATTATAAAATATTTTACACAATTATTCTATTATATTCCTTATTTTAAATAACTATTTATGTAATTATATACATAAATATATAAGATAATTATTTTTATTGACGTAGCGTTATTAATATACTTGTAAAGATATATATTTTGAATTTTAACTTTGATTTTAATTTATTTTTATAATTTTAATATTTTATTTAATTATGACTGAGTCAACGGGTAAATGAGTGACCCACCAGTTAAATCAGTAACTCAGTGACTCAGTTGTATGACCGGATTAATTACCGGTTCAGATAACTATGATTTTTTCTTATTAAATGTATTTTTCTAATTAATAATCTTTATTTAATTTAACCAAAAAAAAATCCATCGTATATCCCGTATTTAATTATTTATTTATGTTTTCAGGTTTTATTTATTTAATTATTTTGTTTTGAATTGGAAATGGAATAAATAAATAAATTAAAAAGTAAAGCGGTGGAGAGCTGACGGTATACGAGCAAAAAGTATAAACCCTCATTTGCAAAGGTTGCAAGTAAGACGACGAAGCTACTCGAATTCGACATATACCAGAGACACACAGAGGAAGAGGTATTTAATCCTTCATCTGTGGTTTTGCTTTATATGAAAAATCCCATTCTCGTTTCGGTGCTGTGAAAACAAAATTAAAATTGATTCTTTCTTGTCTTTTTTTTTTTGTAATTTTTTGTGTGCAGATTGTTGATTCGTGTATCCAAAATCATGTCGTGGTGCACCATTGAATCCGATCCAGGTACGCTCTTTCTGCATGCTATTCAATTTTTCCCAATAAATTTGCAATTAGTTTTTTTTTTTAAATATTTCCTTTTATTTATTAATTTACTATGTTCGCTGAATGGTTGACGTCTTTTACACAAACATGTCTATATAGATTGCTAGAGTGAGGGCTCGCAAAAAAGTAATCTTATGTTTGTTTATTCTGTGATCACTGGATACATAGAATTTGATTCGTAAATTGGTACACTATGTAGTAGTTTACTGCTTTTTTTTTTTTTGTCATTAAATTATATATATTTTTCGTTGTCAGGGGTTTTTACAGAACTCATTCAGCAAATGCAAGTGAAAGGAGTACAGGTCTGTAACTTATTTTTATTCTATGAAATTTGTTTTCTTTTAGAATCGCACATACTTTTCATGGTTTTAGTTTAGGTTTGGATGTTGTTTTTCTCCCCCTTTATTTTTGGTATTCTCTTTTATGACTTTTTGCTTCCTTAAGGATTTCTGCTTTGATCTCATTGGCATGCTCTAGCATCCACGTTTTCACAGGGATAATAAACTGGCAAATATTGCCATTTGTGTTCAATATTCACTGGATATGTATTAGGACCCAGCTTCATGGTATGGGATTTCAATTTTGCGGGGTAAGGGTTGGGGCTATAAGGCATTGGGCTTGTTTATTTATCGTCTTTAGTAAAACGAAAATAGAACCATAGCTAAGGAGGTGTTTATGTATATGCGAAAGCATTGAGAAAATAGGGAATTTAGTTTCAGCTGTTTTCCTCTTGTAGTCTTGTGTAACCATTGACTGATATGAACACCAATTCATGGTAAATAATATTGGTGGTATATATGTTTATATTATGTTAAACAATTTGTTAATGCATTTTATATATGCAAGCATTGGGCATAAACTATATGCTGTTTAAAACTTAGCCTCCTCCAAAAACCTTTATAGCAAGCCATCAGAAACCCTATAAAAGCAAAGGTCTATGCTTAAATCCTAAAGGAATTGTTCCATCATTCTGGAACTAAAAATAACACGACAGCAGTGTACTTCAGCATAATAGCATTACAGCACCAAAATGTCATGAAGTAGAAGAATCATGTGCAACCTTATTTAAATTGATAATAGTTTGGGGAATTTCTTTTTTTCTTTTTCTTTTTTTTAAAAAAAGAAGGGGAAAAAAACCTTTCTGGGATAATGATATAAGATTTTTCATAAGTCACAACAATGGTATAAGTTGGTGGTTTCCTTATCAGAAGAGAAAATTGACCTTCGGAAATAGTAAATCTAGAAGGGGAAGATAACTACACTTCCCATCAACTGAACAAATAATTTATTTCTTGGAACAGGCTAATGGGGAGAAAAACAAGTGTTCATTTTGGTGACCAGAATAGTTCTAGTAAAATCTATGGACATGGAAAATAATTTCCTATCTGATTTAACTTGCAGTCAGGTTTGTTATGAAATGGATAAGCTGGCAACTTCATTTTATTTTTGTACCTCCATATTTGTTTAGTATTTCTGTCTGTAACTTTCTTTATGTATATTTTAGAAAGAGTACGGGTTGTAATTCCACCTAGAAAGTGAGAAAGCTGTAATTTCATTGTAAACTAAGCACTTCTCACATAGCAGCAGGGGACATGGGAAAAGGGAATTGGTGAGGGGAAAAAGAAAGGGGAATTCGGGAGAGGTCAGGCGTCTCAAGTTCCTGAGTTATCACTACAGACTATCAGTTTGTGTTCTTTTAATTTTCTATTAGTTTTCCAACTTGGATGCATGTATCAGATTCTACTGGTCTCATATCATCTTATGAGTTCCGGAGAGGAGATACATATCTCAGTTTCTGTTTTTGTTTGTGATTATGATCTTTGTACCTGCGATTATTTGGCAGGTTGAGGAACTTTATTCATTGGACCTTGAGTCTCTAAACAGCCTTAGGTTAGTGTACTGTCTCAGTTAGTATTGGACTTCTGATATTCACTGATCATGATAATTAATTTATGAGCATCTGCCTTTACTCCCTTTTTTTGGGATTTGCACTGTCAATAACAGGCCTGTGTATGGGTTGATCTTTCTGTTCAAATGGCGTCCTGGAGAAAAGGATGACCGTGTTGTAATCAAAGATCCAAACCCCAACTTGTTTTTTGCAAGCCAGGTCTGCTGCTTTGTTTTAATTTTTCTAACCAAATATCATAATAGTTTACCGTTTTACAGTTTTACTGATCTTAAAAAACTCTAATCCTTGTGCATTTGTAGGTAATTAATAATGCTTGTGCAACCCAGGCGATCTTGTCTATTCTTCTAAATTCACCAGATGTTGATATTGGCCCAGAGTTGACCAAATTGAAAGAATTTACCAAGAACTTTCCTCCTGAGCTCAAAGGTTTGGCCATCAATAATAGTGAAGCCATACGTACCGCCCATAATAGCTTTGCAAGGCCAGAACCTTTTGTCCCTGAAGAGCAAAAGGTTGCTACCAAAGATGATGATGTTTACCATTTTATTAGCTATCTTCCTGTTGATGGGGTGTTGTATGAGCTTGATGGATTAAAGGAGGGTCCTATTAGCCTTGGCCAGTGCTCTGGTGGACAAGCCGATATGGACTGGCTTAAGATGGTGCAACCTGTGATCCAAGAGCGTATTGAGAGGTATTCCCAAAGCGAAATAAGGTTCAATCTTATGGCGATCATCAAGAACAGGAAGGAGATTTATACTGCCGAGCTCAAGGAGCTTCAGAAGAGGAGGGAGCGAATTTTGCAGCAGCTGGCTGCATCGAAGTCGGAGAGACTGGTGGACAACAGCAACTTTGAGTTACTGAACAATTCTCTCTCTGAAGTTAATGCTGGGATTGAAGCCGCTACAGAGAAGATCTTGATGGAGGAAGAGAAGTTTAAGAAATGGAGAACAGAAAATATTCGTAGGAAACACAATTACATACCCTTCTTGTTTAACTTCCTAAAGATTCTTGCTGAGAAGAAGCAGTTGAAGCCCCTGATTGAGAAGGCAAAGCAAAAAACAAGCAGTACTAGTTGAAGAATGTACTTGTTAATCAGTTTAGACAAACATTTTATGTGGGTTTTTCTCCCCTGATATTTAAGCATGCTCATATGTATCATGTTGAAAACTTCCTAATTTATTGTTTTTTGCTCTAGGATTTAAGCAGTTGTTGAGTACTGTTGCAAACCTTTTGATCCCAGGTTACTTGCAGTGTTCAGTTTAAGATTCTTGAGTTCACTTTACTGGTGAATCATTTGTCTGGATTCGATAATGTGCCTTTAATTTTGTTTAGGGAAAAATTTAAGCTTTAAACCAACATTTGGCTTAGTGAATTTTACTATGTTTAATCTTTTATTGTGTAACACCCACCTACAACCAAGTGGATGGGAATTCCTTCACTGTCCATGATACTTCTATGAAAAAAAGGGGTCGAAAACAGTTTCTGTTGTCGCAGAACTTGGAAGGCCACATAGATTGTTAAGTAACAGACATTTTGAATTTTCAGAAATTTACTAAGCTTAACGGGATGTGCAAATACATAATGTTGCAGAGAAGTGAAATTAATGCTGGAAACTGCATTCCTTTGTTCTACAAATTGAAGATTCAAGTTCAAGCATACACATGCAATATGCATGGAGTTGAACTTTGAATCTGAGTTCTGATTAATACACTAATAAGAAAGCCTTAATACTTTTAAGAAATAGCGTAAGTGAAGCCCTTAATGCAAGCACTAAGTAAGAAACCTACCTTTCCTCAACTCTTGGGCTTGAAGCTTCTTTTCAAGCTGAATAGAAATGGAAGAAGAAGACAGCTGGTAGCGCAGGTTGGATCAACGCGTAGATTCCAGCTGTCCTTGTTGAATGATCGAGTAGCTTTGACTTCACCTTTTATCGAAATTGGGTGGGTGAATGTTCAGTCTATCTGAGTATAAGATCGAAAAGAATGAATGCATTGATTGCATTTCAAGTGAGATGTCCAAGAGAAAGGGAACGAGGGGAAGAAGCGACGAAGAAAAGAAGCGAATGAAAAAGCATGGCACGACGAGAATGGACGGTGTCTTATTTGGTGTATTGGCTCATTGAATCAATCTTTCTGGTTTGACAAGTGGAATCTTGAGGGATCAATTGCTAGTGTTAAACCCAAAGAGATTTGGAACCTTTTAGGCTTGTATTCACACCAACCAAATTTGAGTCAATGGCTTCATAAAAGCTATAGACAAGGTGATGCTTCTGTGTTTTACTCGTCCCTTTGGTGGATTTGGAGAGATAGAAATAAGGACTTATTTAACTCGGATGATTCTTGGAGTACTAGCAAAGTGGGTAGATTGATCCGTAGCTCAGCTAAGGAGCTACGTATTGTTTTCTCCATGCATCAATCCTGAACTCCTTCTCTTTACTTTGTCCCGGTTTCCTCCCACTGTTAATCCAGTTAAATTAAATTGTGATGCTAGTTTAAGTGCTTCCAATGGTCTTGCTGGTTTTGGTTGTATTTTCCGCAACTCTGATGGTTGTTGGTTGAAAGGCTGTACTGGGAAACTTGAAACTAGTACCGTTCTACTTGCTGAGGTTTGCTATTTGGTGGGGCTTACTGTTTGCTTGGGACAGTGGGTTCTGAGCGGTGTATTATGAAACAGATTGCTTGGATGCCTTCTCTTTGGTGAACAGAAGGATGTTCAGTAATGGTATTGCAGAGTGGGATTTGGCTAAGAAGATTCAAGAGGTCATGAATGGGAATTGGAAGGTTAGCATAGTTTTGATCCAAAGATCAGCAAACAATGTGGCTAATTTTATGGCCAAACCTGCTACCTCTAGTGCGGACCCGTATTTGGATTGGAATCAACCTTGCGATGAGCTTCAACACCTTATTAGTTTAGACATGATCCCAGCCATCTGATTTGGCTTGTGTTTTATTTCTTTTGTTTGTCTTCTTTTTTACTTGGATGAAAAGTATCTGATTAAGTTCCCTATTTTAAATCCAAATTTGAGGACTTTAAACATTTTCTGAGCTGAAGCAGATTGAGCTAAATAAAACCAACAGAGATATTATCTTCCATTAATATTGGCAACCTTCTTAGACATGAAAATCTTTTGGCAAATATCGCATTTCCAACACATGCCGCACAGCACAATAGACACAATCATTAAAAAGGAAAAATAAAAAAGAATTTTCAAGTCAGTTCTTATTTCACATTATCTCAGTGGATTTAGTTGCACGGATAAATGCAGTAGGAGGCTTTGTCACAGCATCTAAAATGTCGGCATATCCTACAATACCAACTAGAACATCATCCCTCTCATCCTCAGTCACCCAAACATGAGTTGCTCTGTGTGAAAGCATCTGAGCCATGACAGCAGCCAATGTGCTTTTCACTTTACATGTCAAAGGAGCACTTCTTCCTCTGTACATGCTCCTGCTTTGGCCGAAAATGCCGGGGCCTGAAGGGTTACTCAAGAATCTAATGCTCCTGCTACTGAACCTTTTAGGTCTTTTTGTATCCACACTCAACTCAGTTTCAATATCACTATTGTTATCGTTATCTTCAACTCCCATTACGAATTGTCCTGCGGACAGATTTGCCAAAGCCCAAGATGCAGCTATGTAATCACATTTCCACAACTTATGCGCAGAGATTTCCCCTATAATCTTGTTCTTGCCTTCCGGTGTTTGTTCCACCACTGCAACCGCAATGGAGTCCGTTGGAGTTGCTTTTGCTGCTTCAATGGCCGGTTTGAAGGATTCAACGGTGTTGTAATGGGAATTGATTGCACCAAGATGAGCCATGGAGGTTAAAGGAAGAGGTGCCAGAGCTCCAAGATAACCAATGATGAATCGGAGCACGTCTTCTCTGGAGAGGCAACAAAACTTGTTAGGAATCGAGGTAACTCTTGATGGTGATGATGTCGAGGATGCTTGAAAATTCATGCTTGTTTGTTTGCTGTTGCTAGATTCAATGTTCTTGAGCCATCTAGAATAGTAAACAACCGAGAAATGCTTGCACGAACCTTTCCATACAAGGCACTTGTGAACAAGCAGGCGTTTTACTCCTTGCTTCATCAATTCGAGTGCATCGATGAGCCTTGTTGAAGGATCAACAATCTTTAGTAGGGAGTTGTTTGGGACAACCACCTCGGAAACTGGGGAGTTGAGCTTCCTGTCCATGTCCAAAGATTGATCCTGACTACTAGTTGCCGTGTTGGCCAAGAAAGCAGCAATGTCAAGAGAACTGAGCATGCCAACAAATCTTTGTTGCCTCAGTTCATTGTCTTCATGGGCATTAACATCTGAGGATGATGACGACGGCGACAATGATCTCTTCTTCCAGATTGGTATGCTGCCTCCAGGTGAATCTGCTATTGCTTGAATTGCTGACTTAAGTGTCTCAGTGTCATGAAATTCAACCAAGTCAGGCTTTCCAACAGTGAGATCTCCCACTGTGTGATACACAAAGGCCAATGCCATAAACTTATTTGATTGATGGTGTTCTTACACCAGACTGGTTCCCACGATTCGTGTGCAATTCATGGCCATTTCATAGTTTCTGTATCTCCCGGATGACGAATCGGATCGATTCATGTGACTTAATGTTGTGAATGGGCTATGTGTGTAAAATGTATAGGATCAAATGTAGGAGAGAGTGAAAGAGCAAGAGATGTATAAGGAGAATTAGGATTTGAAGAAGGAGGTGATTAAGGAAAATTAATCAAACATCCAAATATATCTGTCTAACTCCGAAAGACTAGACTGACGAGGTCTACTCTGGTTTGTGGCTTATGAATATTTAGCATGTTTTGAAGAATGAATGGCTTGTTAGTTTAACACACCCTATATATGCGGTGTGAAATTGAGCAAACCAATTTGTTAAATCGCTAAATTTTTTTCAAGGCAATTACAACGGGAGAATTTATAAAATTGCTACTAACATCATTGAGATATATCATATATTCGGACACTCCATCAAAAATGCTGACAATATTAAGAGTGTTTTTTTTCAGTATACTATTATTCTAAACACTTATGATCAAAATATTATATTTTTTAAATTATTTATTTAAATGTCACCATTTTATCACGGTGCCATTCCATGTTTTTTCACATGCTAGAGCCTAAAATTCGGTTAAACACCATCCAGTCAGAATGCGAAAACAAATATGAGGGGTTTATGTTACCATGATAAAACAGTGCACCTAAGTAAAAACGACGACATTTTGGTAATAAAAATTTAAAACAGTAGTATATTGGAAAAAATTTGTTCCAATATTAATCTATCATTTTTTTTTTGAATTAAAGCGTGCTCAACACAGTACAGTGGAGCAAGTAGAGTCTAGGAAACATGTAAAAATTAAGTACAAATTATGACTAACAACCCCAAGTGATATCATCTCTTGTCAGCGTTGTACTTGTCATCAACATCCATAGGGGGCACTACCAAGCCACTCGTCAGAGAACATGAAGGACTTGTTGATTATTTCCACAACTCTTGAGCCATGATCATTAAAAACTCGATCATTCCTTTCGAGCCAGATTGCCTAAATGACAGTAAAGAATCCAACTAACCACCTCTTTTTCTCAAGCTTTCTCAGTGCCGCATGCTGCCAACTCTCAAAGTGTTGCTTCAGTGTACCTGGTATGGTCCATGACCTTCCAAGGGCGAATAGCCACGCGCTCCACACCTGCCACGTGATCTCGCACCCAACAAATAGATGAAAAGCAGTCTCCACAGCCTTACCGCATAAGGCACACATAGTATCCTGCTGACCAATAACACCTAGTCTGGATAGTCGTTCTTTAGTATTGACCTTCTCAATCAACACAAACCAAGTAAATAGTTCAACCCTGGGCGGAACGAAGCCTCTCCAAACCGCACTAGTGAAGCTATAGCTCGTTATTTCCTCCGGGAGGGTCGCTTCTTGCACCACCTGGATAAAGGATTTAGTTGAAAATACACCAGTTCTATCAAATTTCCAGACGACCTTATCCTCTCTCTCAGATGTTAGGTTTACTGGCAGTAAAATCTCATGGAGTTGGTTCAAAAGCTCCAGTTCCCATTGAAATAGCTGCCTCCTCCACTGGAAGCTCCATATCCACTCCAAGCCATCCCAAAACCCACGGTCCCCAATAACAGCTTCTTTAAGGTTTGAGACCGAGAATAATCTTGGGAACATCTCCTTCAAGACCCCACCAGGTAGCCAGACATCTTCCCAAAATCGGGTTGTTCTGCCATTCCCAACGTCCATCGATAGTCCTCTGATCATCCTTTCCCTTATTTGGGGTTCCTTTATTCGAAGCTGACATATATCCTTCCAAGGCCCCCCTCTTTGAGGCACAGGCTGCCCATGCAGCATCTCAGCAGGACTCATGTTATTACACGAACATACTACTTTCTTCCACAAGGGGCAGTCCTCCTTTGAAAATCGCCACCACCATTTAAAAAGTAGGGCCATATTCTGAATCACTGCATCTCCCACACCCAATCCATCCGCCTTTTTGGGCGCCATCACTACCTCCCATCTCACAAGTGGCATCCCGGTCCTCCTGTCCTCTTTACTCCACAGGAATCGTCTTTGTAAGGCTATCAACTTTTCTGCTACAGCCTTAGGCAACTTGTACAAGCTCAGATAGTAGATAGGTAAACTGTTAAGAACAGATTTTATGAGAACCAACTTACCCGCTTTATTAAGGGTCTTAGCTTTCCACAAACTAAGCTTTCCTTCCACCTTGTCAATTACTGGTTTCCATGTCTTCACGAGCCTTGGATTCGCTCCCAAGGATATGCCAAGATATCGAACAGGGAGGGATGCCTCCTTACACCCCAGCAGGCGACACATCTTCCACACCCAACGCTGTTCGCAGTTGACCGGAATGAAGCTGGACTTCTCAAAATTAATGCTCAACCCAGACATCAGTTCAAAGCAGCGGAGCAGGCGCTTATAGTTCCGTATGGTCTCTTCTTCTGGAGGGCAAAAGAGGATAGTATCGTCTGCAAACTATAGGTGCGATAATTCTATGTGATCTCGGCCAACCAAGAGCGGACATATGCGCCCATTCCTCACCGCCTCTCCAATCATTCTATGAAGAACATCAACAACAAGGACGAATAGAAAGGGAGATAGAGGATCTCCTTGTCGAAGTCCCCTCTCCATTTTGAATGGTTTAGTAGGAGCGCCATTAACTAGAAGTGACATAGACGCAGAACATACACACTCCTTAATCCACTCCCTCCACCTATCTCCAAATCCCATCTTCTGCAGCACAATATCCACGAAGCTCCACCTAACCCTATCATACGCTTTTTGGAAGTCTAGTTTAATTATTGCTGAGCTCCTTTTCCGTGACTTCAACCACTGTACCGTTTCACAAGCTATCAAAGCCCCATCATGGATCTTCCTGCCCTGTACAAAAGCACTCTGAGTCTCGCCCACTAGTCCTGGCATCACATGTCTCATCCTTCGAACCAGCACCTTAGAAATGACCTTGTAAACACATCCTACCATACTAATTGGACGCAGATCCTTAATTTCAGTTGCTCCGACGAATTTTGGTGCCAACGCCACCCAGGTGACATTTGCGCCCCTTGGTAGCACTGCTGACTGGAAGAATCCCAACACTGCTTCTGTGAATTCCTTCCCAACTTCTGACCAACATTTCTTGATGAAATTCATGTTATACCCATCGCTCCCCGGCGCTTTTGATGAGTCACAATCCCACACTGCAGTCTTTATTTCTTCCGCAGTCGGTAGGCGCTCTAGCTCTGCTGCCTCCTCATCAGTGATGCACCTAACTAGTCCATCCCTAATACCTATACTCGGTGACGCCTCCTGATGGTACAAGTCCTTGTAGAAATCCCTTATAGCTACTTTGATCCGGGCCTGATTCCTCACTATTCTTCCACTGATTCTTAAAGCATCGATTCGATTGTTCCTCCTCCGAGTAGAAGCAATATTGTGGAAATATCTAGTATTTTTATCCATCTCCTTAGCATGTCTAGAGCGGGACATCTGCTTCCAATGTATTTCTTTCCTGACATACCACTTCTTACAAGATCCCACAAGCGCCTTGCGTCTAGCTTCCAATGTACCATCATGCAGGCCCTGGCTCGCCATATCATCTACCTTCCTAATCTCCTCTTCAAACTTATCAATCCGCATGTCTATATTACCGAAATTTTCTCGATGCCATCTCCCCAGCGGATCCGCCAAAGCTGCCAACTTATCTATAAATTGGACTTCACCTATGCTCCTCCACTCCTCCTTTACCACCCTCAGAAACCCATCATGAGTAAACCAAGAATCTAGGCTTCGAAAAGGTCTTCGGCCCCCTCCCGCCTTTGTGACGTTCATCACCAATGGACAGTGGACAACCCTCTTGGCCCCCCGCGTAGCCTTGTTTCAGGAAACTCTTCTAACCACTCCAAACTAACCAGGATTCTATCAATGCGACTACATGACTGGCCCCTGAACCATGTGAATCGACGATCAGATAAATCTAGGTCCCTTAGTTCCATGTCATTAATCCAAGATTTAAACTCTACTGCAGACTGTGGCAAAGACCCAGCTCCAAGACGGTCTTCCACTGTTACAACCTTGTTAAAATCTCCCATAAAATAGAACGGCATCTGACATAATCCAGCCAAAAAGCTTAATTCTTCTCACACAACAAGCTTTGCTTCCCTAGTATGCTCCCCATACACTAAGCAGAATGCACATCTAACATTATTTTTTATCAGCACCCCATCCACACATAACCACCTAGCTCCTTTATAACAGTTATTTAAATTAAACACCGTTTCATCCCACATTAACAGTAAGCCTCCAGATGCACCTTCTGCCTCCACAAACTCCCAACACACTCCATCATTACCCCACAATTGCACAACATCAAATTTACTCACCACCTCTTTCTTGGTCTCTATCAAGCCTAACATATGCACCTTAAATTTATTTCTGAAATTTTTTACCATACTTAATTTCCCCATTCCCGCCAACCCCCGTACATTCCAAGATGCAAAGATCATTGTAAACCAGATTTACACACCTGTTTTCTGTTTTTCGGACGACTTCTCCTTGCTTTTTCCTTCTGTTTGGCATGTTTTCTCCTCCGAGCTATTTTCTCATTCTGAGCCTGTAGGATTGTCATAATATCATCTTCCTCATTGTCTAGCACCACCCCAGATTCCATTGCCAAATCCCAAGCTTTTTTGTTTTCTTGCACCTCCTCCGCACGCTTGGTGTCAGAATTCTCGGATGCATCGTCGCTCTCCACATTGCTGTGTACAACTCCCTCACCTGCCAGTCCTCTCCCAATAATTACCGTATTCGTCACCGAGCTTTCCAACAACCCATTTACCTGTCTTGCACCGTGGCCATCTAGTCCAATACCCCCTGTCACACACTGTTGGTACTGATGACATTCCCCAGCGCATCCTGCTTCCGTACTTACCCCCACTTCCCCCTGGCTGTTAATCCCTTTTACCCCTTGACCGGTATTCTCACACCGTTTCACACTTTCCAATGCTCCCTGCACCTCACCATGTTGCTCAAACCCATTCGAGCTCCCCATTCCTCCCTCGGCCCAACGCCTAGCTGTCCCGCCCAAGGTACCCTGTGTATCACCTTCCATGGCCATCACCACGTTAGTGCAATCTTCGACCAGGCCTCCCATGTGTTGCGTAGGCATCGTGACCTCCAACCGGCCAACAGTCTCCAATTTATCCGCCCCTCGACGAGGAGGTCCCTCACCACAACCATGAACCAGCCTCGCCCGATTCCCTTCGCCTCCATCCGACGGGATACCCAGCCAATCTCCCCCTCCGCGCTGCCGAGTCCCCCCTTCCTTCCACCGAGCCTCATCGCGAGTTGATCGGTTCTCCCCGCCGCTGTCCAAGTTCACACTGTCTTGCGGGCACCAATCCCCGTGAAGTCGCATAACCTGCAGATCAGATTCCTTGGGCCAGACCCGGCTGTGAACCCGCTCCAAGCTGCTAGTAGCATGGCCCTTCCCGTAATACCTGTCAAACCCATCAAGTGGGCTGTAGTGCTGTAAGCCCAATTGATTTTCCTGAACCTCATTTTGTTGCACTTGGGCCAATAAGGTTTTAGGAACCACATGCACCTCCCTCTGCCCCACATACCTCATAATACTAGTTACATCTGCATCAGCATCACCCCTCCCATGTTCCATATCCCATGACAACGTTCTCTCTGAATCAACGTCCTTACCGTTAGCTGAAGATCCCGCATATCCAGCCTTCGTCACCTTGGGACCAACTTCCGTATTTGTAGCACTTCTGAATTTGAAATTCAAAAGTTTGTTATGCCACTCGTCCAATTCTTCCAAGAAAATTACCCCTCGACCCTTCTCCGTACCTTCCTCCCGTACCGGTAGCGTCACCAACTCCTCCGCCGCATCCCATCCTCCCAGCGGTGCTTGACGACCATGATCACCATCAGTACTGTCCTCTCCGGTAACACAACCGCCTCCAGAACCGCTTCCTTGGTTACCTTCCATCTCCGCCACCGGTGCCCTACCCAGGACGGGGTGAGCCCCGCAGTCCATCTCCGTGACCATGACATCAAACATAGCCTTACCTACAGAGATGCCGATTCTTTCACGGATGACCGCAAATCTGCTCGTCTCAATCAATACCCGGCCTACTCTATAGGATTCTCCTGACATAATTGCACGATCACAACCCACCACTTCCCCCCACTGTTCCCCAATAGTCCGGAAAGTGGCTTCAGCCCAAGCATGTATCGGAACCCCAGTGCATTCGATCCAAACTCCTCGTTTATCACATCGGTCAGTCTCACTCCACCGACCAATTCTACAGAATGCCTTCAAGAGACCATTCATGTTGAGTCTGAGAGCCTCATCCACGTCCCGACTACTAGCAAAGATAAGCAATGCTTTGTGCGCTCCCAGCTCGCACACCTTCACTATCCCAGCCGTAATCAATGGCTGTTATAGTAGTTCCAACAAGGCTCCTGTGCATCCAGTCCAAATTACGTTCCACCACCGAAGCTTGTACCACCATGCCCTCCTTAGCCTCCAAGTCCTTCCTCGAGCACCCTTCTTGGGGTTCTCTCCCAGGCTCCTGACTCATTCTCCAGGCCAACTGATCCTTGCTCCATGCAGAATGTGCCCCGTAGTCCACTACCCTTGCTGCCTCAAGAGTCCCGTTCTTTGCAAGAATGTGCCCGGTATTAACCATTGTATTTCCCGTATCCTTCCTCATATAAGTACTGACCCGCACCTCCTTCCCCTTCGAGCCATCTCTCCTAAAGCGAGCCTCTCCGACGAAAATCTCCTTTCCCCTTAAACGCGTCCGATTCATATCTGCGATCGCCTTCAAGGCTCCCCCCTTCGTAGTATACCGGATAAACGCAAACAAATACACCACCCCACCTCGCGTCTTCCTCGACAAGTATATATCATTAATCCTCCCTGTCCATGAAAACAAACCGAACAACTCCTGTTTTGAAATGTCCCCCGGTAGCTTGTCCACAAAGATAGTGAATGAATCCTGTTCCAACTGAAGAAACTTGTCGCGGTTCCAAACCCTTGGGTCCTACTCCCTCCTGGTGGTTCCCCACCCCACTCGCTCTCCTGCTCTCATACTCTCACGTTACTTCAACTTTTATTGAATAACACAATTTTTATTATTTTTTGGTTAGAGGCACAACACACACGCACTCTTAAGAGCACTGAGCACCTAATAATTTTATCAACGAGTATGTTATTAGCAAAATTAAAAGATACAATATCACACGTTTATGCAAAATTAAAGTGCATAATATTAGGGCAATTTGCTAAAGCTTACAAGCTTGTGAATTGTTGTTTTTAGATGAAAAGATTTGAATCAAGTTTAGAGAAAGAATCGAGATTGTTTACTTTATTCACTACTTCTCTTAAGTTGGATTAAGAAATGAGAGAGATCGGTACGATCTAATATGAAAAAATGGTGAGAATATTGTTAAAGTTTATTTTCAAATAAAGTTTGATTTAATTAGATTAAATAAAAATTAATTAAAAAAATAAAAAATAAAAAGATAAAGGTTAAATTATACCGTTGGTCTCTACACTTTCAGTGAAATTGTAAATTGGTCCCTATATTTTAAAAGTTTATAATTGAGTCCATCTAAAGAATTAAAATTTATAATTTAGTCCCCACCGTTACTCCATCTTGCCTCTCTTCTTCGGCGACTTTTTCTTTTCTTCCAATCTCAATACTGAACACCGATAAATGGAAGAGAACAATTCCAATCCCAAACATGCTCAAAACGAACAATTCAATGTTTAAGAAGAAAATAACAATAAATCAACATAAAAATAGTAACTCAATTTATCAGTGGATTTGGTGCGGCGATGCGGCCGAGAGGCACGACGATAGTGAGCCGAGGTGAGAGACAGAAAGCGCAAAGGTTGGGGTGCCATTTTGAAAAGTGAAAAAGTGAGAGTGAGAGAGCTAGGGAGGGGCAGAGGTGGATTCCGATAGCTTAGAGAATTTTTGGTCATTTTCAAATAGTTAAATTATATGGTTGGTCTCCATATTTTTACTAAAATTACAAATTGGTCTTTATTTGTTAAACACGCATTCACATGTTTAAAATAGAGAATATGTTAAAAATATTCTGTTAAATCAAATACTTTTTGAACAACGGAGACTACTAAATTGTAAATTTTAATTTTTTTTTAGAAATTCAATTACAAATTTTTAAAATGTAAGAATCAATTTACAATTTCACTAAAAATATAAGGACCAATTGGATAATTTAACCAAAAATAAATGATCATTTTATCAAACTTTTAAATCAAATATTTACACAATTTATTAAATACAAAAATTATTTATTATTTATAAAAAATAATATTTTTTAAGTATTTTTATTATATTTTTAAATAATTTAAAAATATTTTTATTGATAACAAAATTGAGAAATATTTGTTCGAGCCCAAAATAATTCGGGTGTTTACACTTAAATAAACTAATTTTTAGCTTACTAAAACGATAACAAAAAATCGCAGAATTAATAAGAAGAATTTCATAATAATATGGCTGGTGTTTCGTAGTTTACTGGAAATCGACGGGTTTCTGAAGTAGACGAATCTACAATAAGGATCTGTGTTTGCTGCGAAGGCATAAGAACAGAAAGCTAACGAACGAACGAACGAAGCAATCAGATCCAGTAACACAGTAGCTAGCAGCACAACTAAGTAGATTCCACCTTCATCATCTTCTTCAGATTTCCAAAATTCACAATAATAAAAGCCAGAAAAGAAGAAGAAAATGTTCAAATTTTTGAAAGAGGTAGTGGGTGGATCTGGGACAGGGTTGAAGGATCTGCCTTACAACATCGGCGAGGCTTACCCTTCCGCTTGGGGCTCTTGGGTTCATCACCGCGGCACCAACAAGGTACCCCCTCCTAATTATCCCACTCATTAGGATTATAATTACAATTATGATTATAATTATGATTGTAACTATTAATGATCGCCTAGTTTTAATGTTATAATACATGTTGCTTGATCTCATCTAGTTATATCACATAGCAATTAGCAACAATCGATCAATCATGTAGTTACTTAGTCGCTATATGAGTTGGTTAATTTGATTTAGGGTGATGTGCTTTTATGCTTTCTAGAACCAAGTTGATTACTTGCCATTCCCCCCCCCCCCCCCACCCCCACCCACACAAAAACAATTGATTTGATTCATGATGCACTTGCTCACTATTTGATTTTCTTGGTTGAGATTTAGCATGGAGCTTTCTGCATAGGACTTGCTAGATTGAATGATGATAGTCCTCTAAATTTCACGTTGATTTGGTTGATAATGCTACAGTTTTTGTCAAATTCAGGATGACGGGTCTCCGGTATCAATCTTCTCTCTGACTGGGAGCACCGCCCAGGATGGGCATTTAGCGGCGGGTCGAAATGGTGTCAAGCGACTCCGAACTGTGAGTTTCATCTTAAAGTTATGTTGTGTGCTGTCAGATTTTTAAAGGTTTGTGAGAGTTTCAGTTTCGTCGAAAATTCCCCTTTTTTTGAATGGTAGTGCTGGATTTCAGGTTAGGCATCCGAATATCTTGTCATTTCTTCATAGTACCGAAGTCGAAACCTATGATGGCGGTTCTCCCAAGGTTACCATCTACATTGTGACTGAACCTGTGATGCCACTTACGGACAAGATTAGGGAGCTAGGCCTTGAAGGTACACAAAGGTAAGAATGGGTTTCCTACTTCATAAGTTTCAGTTGTCAAGTGTTTATTTCAATTGCTCCAAACATTTCTTTTATGTTTTCTTTTTTATGGTCTACACTTTCTTAGTACTGTCATGTGTTAATCTGGTTTATGGAATTAAGTTAAAATTCACTTGTTAATATATTGATTATTGGGGCTGTAGGGATGAGTACTATGCTTGGGGTTTGCACCAAGTAGCTAAAGCTGTGAGCTTCTTAAATAACGATTGTAAACTTGTGAGTATTTGTGAGCTAAATGTGGTTTCTGGCTCTCATGTTCTTCTTTCTCATGATCATTAGTTTTGTTTTGTTATTCTTGACATACTTTGTCCGTTGCAGGTTCATGGTAATGTTTGCATGGCTAGTGTTGTCGTCACACAAACTTTGGACTGGAAACTCCATGCTTTTGATGTTCTATCGGAGTTTGATGGGAATAATGAAACTTCATCTACCTCAATGCTGGTAATTTCTTGATTGCTTGTACTACCCTGTATATATGTTAGCTATAGCATTACATTTTAAACCCCCCTTCTCTCTCTCTCTCTCTCTCTCTCTCATACATTAGGAACTCATCCTAGTGAAATAATTCCTCCAAGTAAGGCCACAAAATTTTTATATGAAATCTAAAAAGTTACCTTCCATTAATAGTTGAGTAGACTGAAGTGAGCCATCTGTAACCTGCTTTCCAGTTTCAGCCATCTGTTGTATACTTGCTGCATTTATGACAAAATTGACTGACATACTGGATGCTCCCTTGCAATTTTACTCTTTTTTGGCTAATTGCAAGGATTTCCTCTGATTTTGTTTTTTCAATTAAAAATTGAAGTAGTTAAAATAAATATGGTCTCATGTTTTCCATTCAGCAATATGCATGGCTTGTTGGGGCACAATACAAACCAATGGAGCTGGTAAAATCGGACTGGGCTGCAATTAAGAAGTCTCCTCCGTGGTCCATTGATTCCTGGGGCATGGGTATGTTATATGCTGACCCTTTATATTCTTAATAAATAACACAATATAATAGCAATTTGGAATATAAGGACGATCCAGTGTTTTTCTATTTGTTTTTCCTTGCATGCCGATGGTGACAACTTTCATTTGCTATCGATGCCAGTTAGTATCCCATTTAGCACATGGCCATCACTTATGTTTCGAAACTTATTCTTCAGTTAGACCTGTTGCTTCTCTGCTTCTGTAAATATACATACTATTAAGTTTTGATTTCTAGTTTGTGAAATTCTTGCGGTTAGAGTTATAAAAACTAAACCTTGAACTTTCACTTAATTGTTTAAGTTTCTTGGAGAGTTGGTCCTTGGCATGCTAGATGAACTGTGGTTAGTATTTCTTTCCGGCCACCTCCATTGTTCTAAATAAAGTGAGCTTCAGCACAGTGAGCGAGTGTTTGCATTGTTCATGCTTAAGGTCTAGATTGGTATACGGTGAAGGTTGTGTTTAGGATATACAAGCCAATGTCCAACCTTGCACAACATATTAAGCTTTTGAGGAGTGGGTCTTTGACGCATGCCTACATACTTGCCAACTTTGGGGCCTCAATTAGTTCTTGCTTTGTGGGGAACAGATCATATGGTATGTTTGGATAACTATAATGAATGGAATAATAAAAACCATTTTATTAGTTATCCAAACATTTTTCTTAACATAAATGTTCTTTGAATTATGAGTTAGTAACCTTAGTTTAACTTATGTGACACATGTTGTAGGTTCACAGAACATTTTTTGCCCCATTATATATTAGTATTTTACCTGTTCCAAGTGCACTTCCCTCATTCTGGTTTTTTAGGTTGTCTAATCTATGAGATATTCTCTGGCACGAGATTGGGAAAAACAGAGGAGTTGCGCAACACAGGCTCCATTCCAAAGGTCAGCTTACTTAGGAATTTATCGGTTTGTTTTTATATTTTAGTTATGGCTGTGTGCAAAGACTAAGGGTGGTTTTAGTCTGTTGTGATTGATTTACATCTTATTCTAATGGAATAGTCGTTCTTCATCTTTGTCCCCCCCCCCTCTCTCAGTCTCTGCTTCCAGATTACCAGCGACTACTGAGTTCCATGCCTTCTCGTAGATTAAATACTTCAAAGCTTATAGAAAACAGTGGTAGGTGCTCTGCTCTTTGATATATTTATAGTTAAACAACATTTCTTTATCTTGATATTATCATAAGCTTGGTGATATTAGTTTGATTTGTAGCTTGTAATGGCTCTTGGCTACTTAAAGCCTTTACTTGTTATATTGAGGTCTTCAGAGGCATAAATTTGACCAATATGTTATTGTTAATAAATAAATGGTTTAGCAATCTATTCTTAGCTAGCATAAGGCTTTTGTTGGAAGTTCCTTGTTTAATCAGTTCTAAAGGTTGTACTTTGTCATAATCATGCTGCAGTTAAAGTCTGCCATGTGTTGTATAACTCTAAACCTAAACCTTAAACCCTACTTTTTGATGGTATGCGCACCAATATATTTTGTTGTGTTTAGGGTATTATATATGTGTACTGAGGGTTATTCTTAATATGATAGGGTCATATCATATTGCAGAATTTGCCTGTGTAAACTGATTTTAGCATCTGTTACTGCTTATATATATGATTGTAAACTCTCCTGCTCAACTATTTATAGACAAGAAAAAAGAAAAGATGGTGATTCACATTTTTAGAGCCTATACACGTATTGAGATTATCGTTTAGATGATAGAGTCATGTTTGAGCACATTATATAATATACATTGATTTCCGCTATTTCCAGATTAGAGAAAGATGTGTGTGTGTGTTTTTTTTTTTTTTTTTTTGGGGGGGGGGGGGGGGGTCTTTTGCTTCAGGGTCATTGCAAACAGTTGAAATGAAATTTCGCTTTATCAACAATCTATAGCACATCCAGAGTTTCCCCTTGTTTCAATAGTTCTCACCTGATTGAATCCCTTATCTAATTCTCCGTGATCCTTGTATTTAATTTGTGTTGATCCCTTATGGATTTGCAGAGTATTTTCAAAATAAGTTGGTTGATACAATACATTTCATGGAAATTCTGAGTTTGAAAGATAGTGTTGAGAAAGACACCTTCTTCCGCAAGCTTCCAAATTTAGCAGAGCAGCTTCCTCGTCCAATTGTATTGAAGAAGGTAAATCTCTTTGGAAGTTATAATTTTACAATTCATATCAACCTCATTTAATACCAATTGATTATGTCACTCGTTTTCGGTGTTCACAGTTACTTCCTTTATTAGCTTCTGCCCTTGAATTTGGTTCAGCTGCTGCCCCTGCTTTGACTGCACTTTTGAAAATGGGTTCCTGGCTTTCTGCTGAGGAGTTTCGTGTCAAGGTATCAGTTTTTTCACTTTTTCCTCTTTCTTTAATAAAGTACTATATTCCTTCTGATTCAGTATTCATCATTATAATTTAATATTAGGTGCTTCCAACAATTGTTAAACTATATGCCTCTAATGACCGATCTATTAGAGTTGCCCTACTTCAACATATTGATCAATATGGAGAGTCATTAACAGCACAAATTGTTGATGAGCAGGTATGTGATTCTTTTTCTGTCCTCCTCTTGTTACATCAAGAAAGATTCTCAACTACAATATGATTACTTTGCAATTATTGTTGACGCTTATCGGCTTATGTTCAGGTTTACCCTCATGTTGCTACTGGGTTCTCTGATACATCTGCTTTTTTAAGGGAGCTGACTCTCAAATCCATGCTAACTCTGGCTCCAAAGGCATGCTTTCTTTTGTATTCATGTTAGAAAATTATGCATTATCTCTGGTTTTACTTGAATTTTTATGTTTTCTTCATAATTGCAGCTGTCTCAAAGGACAATTTCAGGGTCGTTATTAAAGTATCTGTCAAAGTTACAGGTACTGCTTAAACCACTAAAGTTTGGGGAGTTATAGATTAGTTGCCTCTGGTGACTGAGGAAGTGAAGCATATGATAGCTTTCTTTTAGCTTTGTGTTAACAGTTTATAACTGCTAAATTCGTTTCAAATTGGAGCATTTGACCCTGCGTTAACTACTAACATGGGATGCTTGTTCACTGGGCTACCCTTTTAATTTTTTTTAAATGAAATTTTTTTTTTTTTAACTCTTTCCGGTTTTCCAATTTAAACTTTATAAACCTGAAACTTGCTTTGTAGGTTGATGAAGAACCAGCTATACGAACAAATACCACCATCTTGTTGGGAAATATTGCAACCTACTTAAATGATGGGGTATGATCTAAATGATATCTGTAAACTCAAATAGAATTGGTTTACTATATTTTATTTTATGATAGTAGCTTATGTTTCACTGTTGAGTTTACTGATGGCTTAATAACTATCTTTGCAGACAAGAAAAAGAGTGTTGATTAATGCATTTACTGCTCGTGCTTTGCGTGATACTTTTCCTCCTGCTAGAGCAGCAGGTAACTCAATCATACACATCTATTAGTGTTTTTATTCAGTTGTTCTTGTTCAGCTGATAAATTCTTCAAGCAGTATTTTCTGACCATTTTAACTTTACTTGGTCAGGCATTATGGCTTTATGTGCCACCAGTTCCTACTATGACATTACTGAAGTTGCAACGCGTATTCTTCCTAATGTTGTTGTACTCACAATTGATCCTGACAGGTTACATCTTTTTTTTTCTTTCTTTATTTCTTTCCAGAAAAAAACATTTCATTAGAAGTCGAAGAGAATGGTTAATCGGTTATTATTTCCTTAGATCCCTTTTGCTATTTGTACATGAAGGAGTTCTCTAGTAAATTGATATATGCGATTATTTAATATCTTTTAATGGGTTCACTTAGTTTTTCATCATACAATTGTACTAGCATTGCTGCAAGATTCTCTTTTTGATTTCCGTTTTCAAATTCCAGTCTGTTGTAGGGGAATGTTCATGATGAATGTTCCTTTGTGTGAGCATTTATTTGTGCGCTATGTGGTGCTTTGGTTGTTTTGTGTGTTCAGATTCCAAATAGATATCATTCTTATGATCAGATCTTTAGTTATTTCTCCTTTTCAAGACACTGATTATGTTATCCTTGTCATGTTCCAAATAGTGATGTTCGAGCTAAGGCATTTCAAGCTGTTGATCAATTTTTACAGATAGCGAAGAATTATTATCAGAAGGTAAATTCTGAAGTTTTTCATCTTTAATTCAGATGCTTGACTGTAAGTAAATCTTATGTGTATGGACATACTCTTAGCTAAACTGGTTTCTTATGTATTTGCGGTTTATCCTCTATGGCCTGCATCCATCATGAATGACTAGCATGTACAGAGGTGCAGTATTGGGGCTCTTAACTGCATAGATATAGTTTAGTGTTGGACTGGTTGAGCAACTTTTTTATTTTTGTTGACTGGCTTCTAAATTAAATATTTTTTGTGGTGATAATTTTTTGTTGGCGCCTTTTATTGCTGATCTGTGATACTGAATTTCTGATGGTCATGTTCTTTTCTGTTCTCTCTTCCAGACAAATGTAGCAGAGGGTGCTGCAGCTGCAGGCATGGGAAGCTCGTCTGTTCCAGAAAATGCTGGCTTACTTGGGTATGTCCGTGCAAATTTTATTGGCTTGTCAGTTAACAAGTTAAAGATTAAGAGAAAGCAAGAATGTCACTAAACATTTTTTGGCATTAGCTTTTCTTATTATGATTATTTAGCTGCAGTACCCCGTCTATTAATGTCAAAGAAATTCAGCAAATAGTAGCTAATTCTTAAATTCTTGTCTACTTTGTTTTGGTACTGTTTTCGTTAATATGTAATCTCTTGTAGTCTGCTTTTGAAAACTTGATTCAGTGGCCACATAAATAAATATATGAATATGATAACTAGGGAGGATCACCAATGATAACGTACATGGTAGCATAGGAAAGCATGAGATATCTCTTATATTCTCAAAGGCGAGTGTGCATGTCAACATAGAGTACCTGATATTTCTCCTTGTTTAACATGATTGATTCTTCCCGTCGTCTTTGTGTTCCTGACTAAACTCTTTTCACTCCACAGATGGGCTATGAGCTCGTTGACCCTGAAGGGTAAACCTTCTGATCATCATGCTCCAGTTGCTTCAGCAACTACTAGCACACGTACACAAACAACTTCTAGTGCCAGCTCAGGTATGCTAAATGATCAGTGTGCTTGTGTGTTTTTGGGTACTAGTGTCTCAAGCATTTACTTATTTTGAACCTGATCTGCTTATTGCATAATCTAAATTTGTGTCATGAATTGCATCAAGCTGTTTTGATTAGTCTTTACTTTCGCACTGAACATCTACAACATGCGGGAGGGTTCCACCCTGCTTATCATTTAGATAATTTCAAATGCTAATGATGCCTTCCAATTAGCCTTAGTCAATCATACTAGTTAACCAGAATAATGCTAAAACTAGCTATTTAGAGAATAAAAAATTGACTTCCTGGAATGACAAATGTATGTGTTAGGATTAAGATAATGGAACTTCCTCTAAAACAATGAAATTATCTGAGAAAAGTTTCTTAAAGGATTTGTTGTCTCTCCCCTTTTTCTTTGAGAGGGTATCTGAAGATTGAACTGTTCTTACTATATAACTGATGAAGCCACCATACAGTTTGGTTTATTAACTTTGGGTATCGCTCCTTTCATGTCCATTTTCTTTTATGTCAAATGCCGTACCTGCTGTTAGAGACAGTCTAATCTGTGCTGTTATTAACCATAACTTTCTCATCTTTACAATGTTTTATTTATTCTCTTGGTTTGTAATAACCAATATATATTCCTATATGACATTGTAGGCTTATTAGTTGTAATATTTTATTTTAGTCTTACATGATACATTTCTAGATTCTACCACAAGTAACAGTCACCTCTCCTTTAGTTTATCCATTTATCTTAGATTATCTATTTTACATCCCTCTATTTTGTCATTATTTTGTACGACAAACACAAGATGCTTATTAATGTATGTTACTTGTGGTATGATATGATTTTTAATTTTAACGTTTAAGCTAAAATTACTGTTACTCTTGTTAAACTTACATTTCATTTATTCCAACATATTTCTACTTAAATGAAATCGTGTGCTTCCAAAACTCATCTGCATACCTCTTACTTCTCATTTGTGATGATTTTTAAATGAAGGGGAGGATAAGTAAATGGAGAAGTGTGAGGAGAAGGCAAAACTGAACCCGTTATTTTTTCTTCCTTATTTGATTTGTTGACGTTATCTTGCTTTATTAGAAAGGTTTCCTTCTATTAGTTGGTTTTAGGTCTAACATGTTTATTTCTTTTTGCATTTTGTGTATTCTAGCTGTAGAAACACCATCAACAGTACCTGTTCGAGTAAGCTCCTCAACTGATTTTGCTGAACAGCCTGCTCCTCCATCCCCTACATCAACGGATGGTTGGGGGGAACTAGAGAACGGAATTGATGAAGAGCATGAAGATGACAAAGATGGGTGGGGTGATCTGGAACCACTAGAAGAATCGAAGCCAGCTCCGGCTCTTGCAAACATTCAAGCAGCTCAACGGCGGCCAGTTACTCAACCTGTTGCACAGACAAAACTAGGTATCAAGTATTCAAGTGTTAATGTTCTGGTTTGGAAATATGAATGAGATATTGAAAGTCATGTATACTATGTGCGTGTGTGTGTGAATTCTTTCTGCATGTTTGCACCAAATGAATGGATTGGCCTTTACTAAATTCGGGAATTAAAGCAGAACGCACTTTGAGCTTTTGTTGTTTGTTAGATGGCATTGAATTTGATAATTATCTTGAGAAATACCGTTATGTTTCAGGGATTCTACTGTTTTATAATTAGTGATCCGTATAATTTGGTTGATTGTTTGCTCGTGTTAATCGAGTGGGTTTTCTTATTTATATTTCTTTCAGCCTCAAATTCGAGAAGCAAAAGTACACCGAAGTTGAACGAAGATGATGAATTGTGGGGTTCCATAGCAGCTCCTGCTCCGAAAACATCAAAACCTTTAAATTTGAAACCAAATGCAACTGATGATGATGACCCCTGGGCCGCTATTGCTGCTCCTGCACCCACCACTAAGGTCAAACCCTTGGCAGCAGGCCGAGGCCGGGGAGCCAAACCAGCTGCTCTAAAATTAGGTGCTCAGAGGATAAACCGAACATCATCATCTGGGATGTAAAGCAAATTGCCAGACAACAAAAGGAGTAAGGAAAAATGTCGAATCTGCAGGTTAACATTTCCTTCTGGCCGCTGGTGATCATGTTAAAATAGAAGAAACTTCTATGGTATATGAATTTCAATTGTGCTTTCTATTGGCTTAGTTGATTTGTAATATTCTTTCATAGATAATGATTTTATTTGAAGGGAAATCTTAAGGGCAGCATAATGGCTGTGTGGTATTTTCACCATATGTTTTGGGGGCATGTCTAAATTTTCTTGTGTTGAACAAGCAACATTTTAGAGGCAATGTAATTAGTTTCTGTTATAGGAAAGTTTTGGGTTAAACGTGTACTTAAACCTTTTCAATATCGGATGGATCAAATACACTGTATTCTTTGATGCACATTACTAGTGATTAGTGTCATACGGTAATTGACAACCCATGTGTGCGTCTTAAAGGCTATTAACACTATTAATATTAATATACTCAATATTGTTCAAAAAAAATTTTCGTACACACAAAATGTCAATCATTAAATTAATGATTAATTATTATATATTTGTATATCAATATATGGTTTGACAACACAACATAGGGTGCTCGTCATGGATTTTTGCGTCGAGCAAAAGTTAAGGAAAAGACATCATACGAAGAACCCAAGGACGAGGTGGTGGCGGATGAAAGGTGAGGAACAAAGAAGCTTCCTAAGACGGGTAGGAGAAGAGGCAAAGTGGAATGGAAATGGAAGCGCGGAAGAGATGTGGAGGGAGATGGCAGAAGTTATTAGAAGAACAGCAAAAGAAAGTTTTGGTGAATCCAAAGGAATAGGACCAAGAGACAAGGAGTCCTGGTGGTGGAATGCGAGCATACAAGAAAAGATAAAGATAAAAAGGGAATGCTTTAAAGAGTGGTCTTTATGCCGCAATGCAGATAACTGGGAAAAATATAAGGCGGCTAAGAAAGAGACAAAAGTGGCTGTAAGTGAAGCAAGAACAAGAGCATATGAGGGTCACTACCAGTCTTTGGGCACGAAAGAAGGAGAAAAAGGTATATATAGAATCGCAAAGAGCTGGGAAAGAAGAACGAGAGATTTGGATCAGGTTAAGTGCATAAAGGATAAGGATGGAGAGGTGTTGGCTCAAGAGGAGAAGATTAATGAAAGGTGGAAGAGTTACTTGTACGAGTTATTTAATGAGGTACAGAAGACTCTTCCGAGCCTTGGTCGATTATGCACAAGGAAAGAAGATCAAAACTTTGACTACTATCGAAGGATTCGAGACTTCGAGGTAAAAGAGGCTCTAAAGCAGATGAAAAATGGCAGGGCAGTAGGACCTGATAATATCCCGATTGAGGTTTGGAAGGGTCTTGGAGAAAAAGGCATCAACTGGTTAACCATGCTTTTTAATGAGATTTTAAGGTCAAAGAAGATGCTTGATGAGTGGAGAAAGAGCACCTTGGTACCTATCTACAAGAATAAGGGGGATATACAAAGTTGCGAAAACTATAGAGGGATTAAGCTTATGAGTCATACTATGAAGTTGTGGGAAAGGGTGATAGAACGGAGGTCGAGAAAAGAGACACAAGTAACAGAGAACCAATTTGGATTTATGCCAGGCAAATCTACCACTGAAGCGATATACCTATTAAGAAGGATGATGGAGAGGTATCATAGTAATAAAAGGGATCTACATATGGTGTTTATTGATTTGGAAAAAGCGTATGATAGGGTACCAAGGGAGGTCTTATGGAAGGTTTTAGAAAAGAGGAAAGTAAGGATCGCATATATTCGGGCAATTAAAGACATGTATGATGGGGCCACAACTAGTGTGAAGACCCAAGGTGGTGTGACAGAGGAATTTCCTATTGGTATAGGATTACACCAGGGATCATCCTTAAGTCCATACCTTTTCACATTAGTCTTGGAAATACTCACAGAGCACATCCAAGAACTTGTGCCATGGTGCATGCTTTTTACCAATGATATCGTCCTTATGGGAGAGTCAAGGGAAGACCTAAATAAGAAGTTGGAGTTATGGAGAGAAGCTCTAGAAGTGTATAGTCTGCGCATAAGCCGTAGCAAGACGGAATATATGGAATGTAAGTTCAGTTTGAGAAGGGAAAACCTCAATATAGAGGTGAAGATTGGAGAAAACACCCTACGAAAAGTTAAAAATTTTAAGTATCTTGGGTGCATCATACAGGACAATGGAAAGATTGAACAGGATGTAAATCATAGGATCCAAGCAGGTTGGTCAAAATGGCGGAGTACATCTGGTTTTATATGCGACAAAAAAGTGCCTTTAAAACTTAAAGGTAAATTCTATCGCACCGCTATAAGACCGGCTATGCTGTATGGTACGGAGTGTTGGGCGGCTAAAGGGGAGCACGAACATAAGCTGAGTGTGGCAGAGATGAAGATGTTGAGATGGATGAGTGGTCATACGCGATTGGATAAAATAAGGAATGAAGATATAAGGGAGAGAGTTGGAGTAGCACCCATTGTGGAAAAGATGGTTGAATCGCGTCTCAGGTGGTTTGGACATGTGAGAAGAAGACCGATAGAACATCCAGTCAGGAGGGTGGATGAGATGGAAGATGGACAAAGGGCGAAAGACATATGAAGATCTAAGAAGACTATCCATGAGGTGGTCAAACGAGACCTACATGTAAACGGTCTCTCTTTAGACATGATACAAGACAGAGCACAATGGCATCGTTTGATTCATGTAGTCGACCCCACTTAGTGAGACAAGGCTTTGTTGTTGTTGTTGTATATCAATATATGGGGGATTTAATTGATTTTTAATATATATCTTATATTTAAATATATATTTTATACAAATAATTGATTTGATGGTTGGTCTTTAGTGTATATGAGCATGATTGTTCTTAAAGTTTTCTTGTTTGATTCTTGAAAACAACTTATTTAATAGGATAAGTTTGATTATGTCTTAAAGGGATTAAGTAATTTCAAGAATAAATTTTTAATGAAAATTTCTAGCAAAAATATCAAGAAAAAGTATTTCAAGAAAAAATTACATCATGATAGATTCTACATGTTAAAATCTATTATAAATTAATATTGAACAAGAAAAATAATGATAATATTCATAATAGTAAGTATTCGAATATAATGAAAATTATATTTTTAGTTTGATTTATTTTGAATTTCATCTAAAGTAATAAATTATATAAATTATGAGTATAAATAAGTGCTTCGGATAAGTCAACCCTAGAAGGAAAACTAAGAGTACCAAAGTGGGGAAACAGGAAGGAGAAGACAAAGTTGGCATAATATCACCTTGGCCTACAATATGTTAAGAGAGCAAGATCATCGAATAATATACTTATATATAACAAAGTGTTGTAAAATAAATAAATAAGGAAGAGAAATAAATATAAAATAAAAAAATGTAAATAAAAAATTTCAGTATTAATATTCTCTAATATTATTATCTCAATATAATAGACATAATTCATATATGTTTTGATAATTCACTCTTTTATAGCATACATATATATAAAAAAGTGTTTTATTCTAGTATTTTGTGTATCTCTTATCTACTACTCTATTTATACACTCACAAGGAGCATTATTTTCAAATCTCATTAAATTCAATCTCTCTTAATAACATGAGTCTTTCAACATTGAAAAATTGAGCCACTCATATTGTGAAAGAAGTCATGGACATCCATATCACAACACTCCTCTTTGGATGTTCATTTAGGATTATACCTCACTAAAGTCTTACAAAAGAAAATTTCAATGGGAAAAAATTTTAATGAAGGAACATGAGTACACTATCCTTTGTGATAAAAAATGTCTCGTTAAAAATCTTGTAAAAAAAAATCCAATAGGGATAAAAATCTGACTAAGAAAAAAAGAGTACAGTCTCCCCATCTTGTTGACATTATTTAATATTTTGAAATCAGTGCATCCCAATCTGACGTACCAATCTTTCAAAGGAGGATTTTGGAAGTGACTTTGTAAATAAATCTGCCAAATTATTGCTTGAGTTGATCTGTTGGACATTAATTGTTCCTTGATTTTGAAAGTCATGAGTGAAGAAGAATTTGGGAGAAATATGTTTTGTTCTATCAACTTTGATATATCTACCCTTAAGTTGAGCAATACATGCTGTATTATTTTCAAACAAAATAGTTGGAGCTATTTTATGATCAATCAGTCTACATGATAACAGAATATATTGGATTAAACTCTTAAACCAAAAATACTCGTGACTTACTTCATGTATCGCTAGTATTTCAGCATGATTAGAGGATGTTGTGGCTATCGTCTGTTTTTGTAGACCTCCATGATATAGCTGTATCACCATATGTGAATAGGTATCCTTTTTGAGACCTTCCTTTGTATGGATCAGACAATTATCCTGCATCTGTATAGTCAATTAATTGTGACTTGGATTCATATGGATAAAATAGTGCCATATCAACAGTTCCATGAAGATATTGAAAATTTTGTTTGATTCCTTTCCATGTCTTTTGATTGGAGAGGAACTATACATTGCTATTAAATTCACAACAAATGATATATCAGGTCATGCATTATTAGCAAGATACATTAGTGCACCAATGGCACTGAGATATGGGACCAAAGATATCTTCATTTTCTTCTTTAGGACAGAATTGATCCTTTTTCACATCCAAAGACCTTACAATAATTGGGGTATTTAATGGATGTGACTTATCCATATAAAATCTCTTCAAGATCTTTTCTGTTTATGTTGTTTGATGAATAAAGATCCTATTGTTTGTATGGTCGATCTGCAGGCCGAGGCAAAATTTGGTATTTCCAAGATCTTTTATCTCAAACTCTTCTTTTAGAGCTTTTATGATGGTTGGAATCTCTTCAAGGATTCCAATGATATTTAATTTATCAACGTACACAGCAATTATAATAAACCCAGATGCAGATTTCTTTATAAAAACACATGGCAGATATTATCATTCTTGATTCCGTTTTTGGCCAGATACTAGATAAGACGATTATACCACATTCGTCCAAATTGTTTCAGACCATATAAAGATCTTTGCAATTTGAATGATTATAACTCCTGCAAATATTCATTGGATGGTTTAGATATCTTTAGTCCTTCAGAAATTTTTATATAGATATCACTATCTAATAATTTGCATAAATAAACTGTAACATCTTTACTATCAGAATGTCACGCTTCTGGCTGCGCCACTCTGATAACGAGAATATTACGACTTCTTCTATATACTAATAATAGAATAGGAGCCTTTGACTCAAATCTATATCGCTGTTTTCTTTGAAAAACCGAAAATACTTTTCTTAATGAATCACATATAACAAAATTATTAAACAAACCAGACTTCTTATATAAGTAACTTACAAATTATTATAGCATATATGTCATTACAACTCCTATTCCTCTTATAAAGATATAATAACAAAAGCGAGGAAAAACTATAATATATACAATAATATACAACACAATCAGATGCAAAGAAGAAACTCCTTAAACTCTTCATCCGTCTTGAAAAGGAAAATTTGTATGGGGTGAGAACATAGTCCTCACTGGTTCTCAGTAGAGGCTTTTAAGAATTGTCATAAGAGGATACGTATAAGAAAAGGATTGATTTCAACTATAGTGATTATCGCTCATCTTATGAATATATTCAAAACATTAATAATTAATTATCCAAAAATTGAAAGTTCACTTCTTTAGTTTAAAGAATTTCAAAACTCAATTAATATCTCATAACATAATCAATTTCAGCCTCTGGCCCAACATATAATCAAATCAACTCTGCCTCTGGTCCAAATCAAGCCAAAATATGGCCTCCGGCCCAACTCAAATCAAATCACCATAAAAAATCAGTCTCAAAATAGAGTCAATTACCGGTATCAAATAGTACAAGGCAAATTACACTTAGAGAACAATTATAGCCAATACCACATCCGGAACAACCTTCAGCGTCACCAGCACCAGCATAAGGGATCTATCATTTGTTCAAACATAGTTAAAACAATACAAGGAATGCACAATCATCCAATCTCATCAATCCCAATTTGAACCAACTTCAACAACATCAACCAATAACTTAGAATTCTCAACCTTTTCAAACAGTTTCAAACCAAACATTTCCTCAATATAAATATATATAAACCAGACTTCTAACGCAACTCAATTCTCAATATAAATATACCAATCGGATTTTCAAATCAAGATTTCATTAATTATCACAACACCAACTCAATCAATCAAGAATTCAATCAAGTAAACAATCACATTCTTTCAAAATAACTCAGTCAATCCATAAGACTCACATAATCACTGAAATATATTTTTGCATCAATATCGATTTATAACAATCTTGAAAATAAAATGAGTTTAAGGAAAGCGCCCTTACCTTGTTCGCGACTTAACACCGCGACAGACTCCATTTCTATTCTTATCTTGCAGCAGTGGCATCAATGCCGACCATCCCCACAGCAGCCACAACCTCTAAACACAACACGCAAGAACGTTATTTCAACCCTAAGACATTAACATCATAAAACCTTAGCAACATATAATAGAACAACGACTATAAAAGTTTTGAAGGAAAATAACTTATTGCACTAAGAAGGAATCGAGACAACGGAATGGCAACAACTCCCAAACAGCTCCGGTGAACTCCATCAGCGGCCGTTTTGACCACTACAATCCAAACAATGGCGGCGATAGCTTAGGGGAACAACCATGCGGCCCATGACAGCGGCGGTAGGGGACGGTGGTGCACGAAATTGTGATTCACACTTTTCACAATTCCGCACAACTAACCAGCAAGTGCACTGGGTCGTCCAAGTAATACCTTACGTGAGTAAGGGATGGAGATTGTCGGCTTGAAGAAAGCTATGGTCATCCTGTAAATCTTAGTCAGGCAGATTCAAATGGTTATGAGGTTTTGATATTTAAAAGATAAATAAAACATAAAATAAAATAAGATACTTATGTAATTCATCGGTGGGAATTTCAGATAAGCGTTTGGAGATGCTTTGTTGCTTCTGAACCTCTGCTTTGCTATTGTCTTCTTCCAATCATGCGTGCTCCCTTCCATGGCAAGCTGTATGATCCTCTCGGATGAAAAATACTAGGTACGATCTCTGCACGGCTAATCAATTGTCGGATTTCTCGTCTCGGATGAAAAATACCAGGTACAGCTACCGCATGGCTAATCATCTGTCGGTTCTCACTAGCGTCAGAATAGGATCTCTCTATCCTTTTACACACTGTCACTGCGCCCAACATTCGCAAGTTTGAAGCTCTTCACAGTCATCCCTTCCCAGATCCTACTCGGAATACCACAGACAAGGTTTAGACTTTCCGGATCTCAAGAATGCTGACAATGGTTCTAGCCTATACCACGAAGGTTCTAATCTCCCGGACTCGGTCCGTAGATCAGAGACCCAAGAGATTATACTCTGGCTGTCGTCCAATGACTACGTTAAACATCATGTAGATTGCTTGTGGTTGTCAGGCACGCGGATCTTGGCTAAGCGAGTAATGAAGATAGTGGGTGATTGTCACGGGTCACCCCTTCATTCTGACTTAACAGAATTAAATACAAGAGTATATCTTGGAGAAGAAGTAGGCATGAATTGAAATAAAAACAATAGTACTTGCATTAATTCATGAAGAACAGCAGAGCTCCACACCTTAATCTATGAGGTGTAGAAACTCCACCGTAGAAAATACATAAGAATGAAAGGTCTAGGCATGGCCGTGTGGTCAGCCTCCCAAATTTAACATAAAAGTGATCAAAGTCTCAAAAGTATGCGAATACAATAGTAAAAAGTGCTATTTATACTAAACTAATTACTAGGAATTACAGAAAATAATTAACTAAGTGCAGATAGTGCAGAAATCCACTTCTGGGGCCTACTTGGTGTGTGCTTGGGCTGAGCATTGAAGCTTTCACATGCATAGGCCATTCTTGGAGTTAAACGCCAGCTTGGGTGCCAGTTTGGGCGTTTAACTCCAGTTCTGTTGCCAGTTTTGGCGTTTTACTCCAGAAAAGGGTCTCTAGTGGGCGTTTGAACGCCAGTTTGGGCCATCAAATCTCGGGCAAAGTATGAACTATTATACATTGCTGGAAAGCCCAAGATGTCTACATTTCAAAGCAATTGAGAGCGTACAAATTGAGCTTCTGTAGCTCCAAAAAATCCACTTCAAGTGCAGGAGGGTCAGAATCCAACAGCATATGCAGTCCTTTCTTAGCCTCTGAATCAAATTTTTGCTCAGATCCCTCAATTTCAGCCAGAAAATACCTGAAATTATAGAAAAATACACAAACTCATAGTAAAGTCCAGAAATGTAATTTTTGCATAAAAACTAATAAAAATATAATAAAAAGTAACTAAAACATACTAAAAACTATGTAAAAATAGTGCCAAAAAGGGTATAAGTTATCCACTCATCACAACACCAAACTTAAATTGTTGCTTGTCCCCAAGCAACTAAAAACAAAATAGGATAAAAAGAAGAGAAAATACAATAAATCTCAAAATTATCAATGAAGATTAGTTTCAATTAGATGAGCGGGACTAGTAGCTTTTTGCTTCTGAACAGTTTTGGCATCTCACTTTATCCTTTGAAGTTCAGAATAATTGGCATCCATAGGAACTCAGAATTCAGATAGTGTTATTGATTCTCCTAGTTCAGTATGTTGATTCTTGAACACAGCTACTTTATGAGTCTTGGCCGTGACCTTAAGCATTTTATTTTCCAGTATTACCACCGGATACATAAATGCCACAGACACATAATTGGGTGAACCTTTTCAGATTGTGACTCAGCTTTGCTAGAGTCCCCAGTTAGAGGTGCCCAGAGCTCTTAAGCACACTCTTTTTGCTTTGGACCATGACTTTAACCGCTCAGTCTCAAGTTTTCACTTGGCAACTTCACGCCACAAGCACATGGTTAGGGACAGCTTGGTTCAGCCGCTTAGGCCAGGATTTTATTCCTTTGGGCCCTCCTATCCATTAATGCTCAAAGCCTTGGATCCTTTTTAACCTTGCCTTTTAGTTTAAAGGGTTACTGGCTTTTTCTGCTTACTTTTTCTTTCTCTTTCTTTTTTTTGCAAGCTTTGTTTTTCACTGCTTTTTCTTGCTTCAAGAATCAATTTTATGCTTTTTCAGATTATCAATAACATTTCTCTTTTTTCATTATTCTTTCAAGAGCTAACAATTTTAACATTCATAAACTTCAATATAAAAAATATGCACTGTTCAAGCATTCATTCAGAAAACAAAAAGTATTGCCACCACATCAAAATAATTAAGCTAATTTCAAGATAAATTTCGAAACCTATGTACTTCTTTTTCTTTTTCAGAAAACATTTTTCATTTAAGAAAGGTGAAAGAGTCATGGAATCATTCATAGCTTTAAGACATAGACACTAAACACTGATGATCATGTAATAAAGACAAAAACATAGACAAAACATAAAGCATAAAAATTGAAAAACAGAAAAATAAGAACAAGGAAATTAAAGAAAGGGTCCACCTTAGTGACGGCGGCTAGTTCTTCCTCTTGAAGATCCTATGGAGTGCTTAAGCTCCTCTATGTCTCTTCCTTGCCTTTGTTGCTCCTCTCTCATGGCTTTTTGGTCCTCTCTGATTTCATGGAGGATGATGGAGTGCTCTTGGTGCTCCATTCTTAGTTGCTCCACGTTAGAAATCAAATCTCCTAAAGAGGTGTTGAGTTGCTCCCAATAGTTGTGTGGAGGAAAATGCATCCCTTGAGGCATCTCAGGGATTTCTTGATGAGGAATTTCCTCATACTCTTGTTGAGGTCCATGAGTGGGCTCTCTTGTATGCTCCATCCTCTTCTTAGTGATGGGCTTGTCCTCTTCAATGAGGATGTCTTCCTCTATGACAATTCCGGCTGAATTGCATAGGTGACAGATGAGATGAGGGAAGGCTAACCTTGCCAAAGTGGATGGCTTGTCAGCCACCTTGTATAGTTCTAGAGATATGATCTCATGAACTTCTACTTCCTCTCCAATTATGATACTATGGATCATGATAGCCCGGTCCACAGTTACTTCAGACCGGTTGCTAGTAGGAATGATATAGCGTTGGATGAACTCCAACCATCCCCTAGCCACGGGTTTGAGGTCAGGCCTTCTCAATTGAACCGGCTTGCCTCTTGAGTCTCTCTTCTATTGAGCTCCTTCCACACAAATGTCGATGAGGACTTGGTCCAACCTTTGATCAAAGTTGACTCTTCTAGTGAAAGGATGAGAATCTCCTCTCATTATTGGCAAGTTGAATGCCAACCTTACAGTTTTCGAACTGAAATCCAAGTATTTTCCTCGAACCATTGTGAGCCAATTCTTTGGGTTTGGGTTCACACTTTGATAATGGTTCTTAGTCATCCATGCATTAGCATAGAACTCTTGAACCATTAAGATTCTGACTTGTTGGATGGGGTTGGTGAGAGCTTTCCAACCTCTTCTTCGAATCTCACGTCGGATCTCTGGATATTCACTCTTTTTGAGCATGAAGGGGACCTCGGGGATCACCTTTTTCTTGGCCACAAATTCATAGAAGTAGTCTTGATGGACTTTTGAGATGAATCTCTCTATCTCCCATGACTCGGAGGTAGAAGCAATTGCCTTCCCTTTTCCCTTTCTAGAGGTTTCTCCGGCCTTAGGTGCCATTAATGGTTATGGAAAAACAAAAAGCAGAGCTTTTTTCCACACCAAACTTAAACGGTTTGCTCGTCCTCGAGCAAAAGAAGAAAGAAAGGAGGAGAAAAAGAAGAAATGAAGGAGACGGAGGTGTGTTTTGGATTCGGCCAAGGGGGGTAGGAGTGTGTATGATGTGTGAAATTGAAGGTGGTGAGGAGGGGTATTTATAGGGTAAGAGAGAGAAGGAAGTCGTGTATGAGGGGTTGGGTTTGGGAGGGAAATGTTTTGAATTTGAATGGTGAGGTATGTGGGGTTTTATGATGGATGGATGTGAGTGGTGAAAAGATTATGGGAAAGAGGGTAGGATTGGATAGGTGAATGGTATTTGGGGAAGAGTGTTATGGAGAGGTGTGAAGAGGAGAGAGAGTGAGTTGGGGTAGGTGGGGATCCTGTGGGGTCCACAGATCCTAAGGTGTCAAGGAATTCTGCTCCCTGCACCTTTCTGGCATTTAAACGCCCTCTGTGTGCTATTTCTGGCGTTTAACATCAATTCTGCTACCTTTTTTGGCATTAAACGCCAGGCTGATGCCCATTTTTGGCGTTTAACACCCATCAGACACCCTTTTCTGATGTTAAACGCCAGTCTGTCTGCCAATTCTGGCATTTAACGCCAGCTAGACACCAGACACCCTTTTCTGGTGTTAAACGCTAGTCTGTCTGCCAATTCTGGCGTTTAACGCCTAAAATGCTGCCAGACTGGGCGTTAAACTCCCATTCTGCTATCCTTATTGGCGTTTAAACGCTAGTAAGCCTGTCCTCCAGGGTGTGCTATTTTTGATGCTGTTTTTGATTTTGCTTAATTCTGCAGCTGTTTTTGTGACTCCACATGATCATCTACCTAAAGAAAACATAACATGACAATGGAAAACAAAATAAATATAATTAAATAACATTGGGTTGCCTCCCAATAAGTGCTTCTTTAATGTCAATAGCTTGACAGTGAGCTCTTAGAGAGCTTCACAAAGACTCAGAGCTTAATGGTGGCCTCCCAACACCAAACTTAGAAGTTGAGTGTGGGGCTCTGTGTGACTCTGTATTGAGAGAGGCTTTTCATCCTTCCTCTCCATGGTTACAGAAGAAGATCCTTGACCCTTAAACACAAGGTAGTCCTCATTCAATTGAAGGACTAACTCTCCTCTGTCCACATCAATCACAGCTCTTGCTGTGGCTAGGAAGGGTCTTCCAAGGATAATGGATTCATCCTCTTCCTTTCCAGTGTCTAGGATTATGAAATCAGTAGGGATGTACCGGCCTTCAACCTTCACTAAGACATCCTCTACAAGTCCATAAGCCTGTTTCATTGATTTGTCTGCCATCTCTAGTGAGATTCTTGCAGCTTGTACCTCAAAGATCCATAGTTTCTCCATTACAGAGAGTGGTATGAGGTTTATTCCTGATCCCAGGTCACACAGAGCCTTCTCAAAGGTCATGGAAATCATGTGGTGGGGGCAAGCTTCCAGAAGATTATTGAAGCGCTCCCAGTACTCATAAAGAGTTTCAGAGTCATCCTGAACAATCATGGAAATATCTTTCCTCAGTTTATTAGTAACTTCAGCTAGAAAGAACTTTTCCAAGAATTCTCTTCTCAGTGTATCCCAGTTGGATACAATTGCTGCTGGTTGAGTGTAGTACCACTCTCTTTCCTTCCCCTTAAGAGAAAATGGGAAAGCTTTCAGCAAAATTGAAGTTTCATCTGCACCATCACGCTTGACAGTAGAACAGGCTGCCTGAAAATCTCTCAGGTGCTTGATAGGCTCTTGAGCAGGTAAGCCACGAAACTTGGGCATCAAATTGAGTAGTGCGGTCCTTATTTCAAAGTCTGTAGCTACCGTTGGGTGATGCACTTGAAATGGTTGCATTGTAAAATCAGGGGCTCCAGCCTCCTGGATAGTAACTCTCCTGGCTGCTGCCATGTTACCTGCGCATGAAACAACCAAATCAGTAGAACGGGAGCTGGTTTCTTTCTCAAGTGATGTTTCAGATCCGCCCTCAGAGAGGACTAACCAACGCCGAGCTTGCCTTATTCGTGAAATAGTTCTTTCAATCTCAGGATCGAATATTAGCAAGCTTGGGTCAGGAAGCGAACATGTCATCTAACGAAAGAAACAAGCAGCTCATAGTAGCAAAATAAAATAAAATGCAAATAAGTAAATTCCAATTAATAACTTTAGCACTCTATTGCAACTCCCCGGTAACGGCGCCAAAAATTGATGCGGGCGGAAATTGGCGAGTTAAGAATGATTATAAAATATGCGTTGCAAGTATAGTTCTCAACCAACCAGAAATTCGCTCATCAATTTAGAAGGGTGTCACAGAAATTAAAATTAAAATACTGGGAGTATGAATCCCAGGTCGTCTCCCAACGAGTTGCAGAAAAGTGTACTATTTTATTAATCATATGTTTTCAAAAAGGTTTGAGTTGAATGGCAGAGAATTAAATTAGAGAATTTATATAAATTTAAATAAAAGCCTTGACTGGGAGTTGATTAGCTGGAAGCCCTATTTGTGTTGGAGTACTCTCAAGATTAATTGACAATGCTATTATGTTTAGTTGTCCCTTACTAAGTAAGGGAAAGTCAAACGAGTTGGAATGCTGTTCTATCCACAAGTTCCAATCCACTCTTGGGAGGATTGGTGTTGGTGACTAGAGAGCAATCCAATAATAAACTCAATTACAATCTCTCTCTTGAGCATCCTAACTCAAGGGTTCCTTTCAATCAACTCCCCATCAAGTTAGGGAACTACTCGCTCATTGTAAATGTAAAATCATAACATAAGAAAGGGAATTAAAGAAAGACATGATAAATAATGATCAAAAGATTAATTGAAAATAAAAGTAGTTCTTGTATTAATAAATGCTAAAATAATCCAATGGTAAAATTAAGTAAATTAAGGAATATGGAAGAGTAAGAGACAAGTAAAGAGAACGAACTAGAATGTCGAAGTCTTGATGAGGCAATAACTCTTCTCAATATCCCAATGCAAAAACAATGAACATAACAAATCCTAAAAACTATGAATGTGTAGAGAGAAAAACCTAGAGGAGAGGAAAACTAGATCTCCAAAACTAAAACTATGCGGAATGAATGTTGTTTTTGGTTTCTGCATGTTCTCTGGTAGGGGTGTCCATGGATCGGATCGTATCCGCAGATCTGCGGTAAATATCCGCATCCGATCCAAAAATTGCGGATACGATCCAATCCGCAAATTGATCGGATTGGATCCGATCCGATCCGCACCCTTTGCGGATCGGATCGCGGATATCTGCTCTACATCCGCGTATCCGATCCGCGGATCCGCAGAACCGCACTATAATAATTAAAAAAATAAATAAATATATATGTTTGGTATTATATTTACTTGTTTGTATGTTTTAGTTAGTAATTATTATTCATATATTGTATTATTTTATTTTTGTTATTTAGAGATAGTTTGATTAAAAATATTTTAGGAATAAATAATTTTAAAATTATGAAAGAAATATTTTTATCGAATTTTTTTACATAGAAATATGATTAAAAAGAGAAGCTTTAATTATGCGGATATATCCGATATCTGATCCGATCCGATCTGCAAATGTGCAGATCGGATCGGATCGGATCCGGCACTAAAAAGTGCGGATATCATATCCGATCCGATCCGATGGAAATTGTGCGGATCGGATCAAATTTTTGGCCATATCCGATCCGATCCGATCCGCAGACACCCCTATTCTCTGGCTCTAGTCTGCTTTTCTGGGCCGAAAACTGGGTCAAAATAGGGCCCGAAATTGCCCCCAGCGATTCTGTAGATTATGCAGATCGCACATGTCACGCGGTCGCGTCATCCATGCGGCCGCGTCATTCGGCTTTTTGCTTTTCCACGCGGTCTCATCATCCATGCGACCGCGTCGCTTGTGCTATTCCATGCCGCACGGTCGCGTCAACCATGCGGCCGCGTCACTTCTCGCTGATCATCTCCTCAATTTCTTGTGTTCCTTCTATTTTTGCAAGCTTCCTCTCCAATCTCCAACTCATTCATGCCCTATAAAGCCTGAAACATATAACACATAGATCACGGCATCGAATGGAACAAAGGAGAAATAAAATATATAATTAAAAGTCTCTAGGAAGCAGGTTTTCAATCATGCAATAACTTTAGGAAGGAATTATAAATGCATGCTTATTTAACGAATAAGTGGGTAAAGATCATGATAAAACCACACAATTAAACACAATATAAACCATAAAATAGTGGTTTATCACTCTTCAACAATATCTTCATCTTTTTCAGAGGAAGAATACTCATCAGAGCTTATGAATGGCAACAGTAAGTTCAGTGGAATCTCTATGGTCTCTGTATGAGCCTCAGATTCCTTTGGTTCCTTAATAGGGAACTCCTTAGTGGTCAGTGGACGTCCATTGAAGTCTTCCTCACTGGAAATCACTACCTCTTCCTCCTCTATAGGTTCGGCCACTTTGGGTATATTGATGGCCTTGCACTCTCTTTTTGGATTCTCTTCTGTATTGCTTGGGAGAGTACTAGGAGGGATTTCAATAACTCTTTTACTCAGCTGACCCACTTGTGCCTCCAAATTTCTGATGGAGGACCTTGTTTCAGTCATGAAACTGAGAGTGGTCTTAGATAGATCAGAGACTATGGTTGCTAAGTCAGAGAGGCTCTGCTTAGAATTCTCTGTCTGTTGCTGAGAAGATGATGAAAAAGGCTTGCTATTGCCAAACTGAATTTTCCCACCATTATTATTATTGAAGCCTTGATTAGGCTTCTGCTGATCCTTCCATGAGAAATTAGGATGATTTCTCCATGAAGGATTATAGGTGTTTCCATAGGATTCTCCCATTTAATTCACCTCTTCCATTGCAGGATTCTTCAGAGGAGGCTTCTTTAGTACTGCCGGATGTAGCTTGCATTCCAGTCAGATTCTGAGAAATCATATTGACTTGCTGAGTCAATAATTTGTTCTGAGCCAATATGGTATTCAGAGTATTAATCTCAAGAACCGCTTTCTTCTGAGTCATCCCATTATTCACAGAATTTCTTTCAGAAGTGTACATGAACTGGTTATTTGCAACCATTTCAATGAGTTCCTGGACTTCTGCAAGCGTCTTCTTCGGATGAAGAGATCCACCAGCAGAGTGATCCAAGGACATCTTGGACAATTCAGACAGACCATCATAGAATATATATAAGATGCTCCATTCTGAAAGCATGTCAGAAGGACACCTGATCAATTGCTTATATCTTTCCCAAGCTTCATAGAGGGATTCACCTTCCTTCTGTCTGAAGGTTTGGACTTCCACTCTAAGCTTGCTCATCTTTTGAGGTGGAAAGAATTTGGCCAAGAAAGCATTGACCAACTTTTCCCAAGAGTTCAGGCTTTCTTTAGGTTGTGAGTCCAACCATATCCTAGCTCTGTCTCTTACAGCAAAGGGGAAAAGCATAAGTCTATAGACCTCGGGATTAACCCCATTGGTCTTAACAATGTCACAGATTTGCAAGAATTCAGCTAAGAACTGATGAGGATCTTCCAATGGAAGTCCATGGAACTTACAATTCTGCTGCATTAGAGAAACTAATTGAGACTTAAGCTCAAAGTTGTTTGCTCCAATTGCAGGAATTGAGATGCTTCTTCCATAGAAGTCAGAAGTTGGTGCAGTAAAGTCACCAAGGATCTTCCTTGCATCTCCACCAATGTTGTTGTTTTCGGCTGCCATGTCTTCTTCTTTTTCGAAAATTTCTATAAGGTACTCTCCAGAGTGTTGTGCTTTAGCTTCTCTTAGCTTCCTCTTTAGAGTCCTTTCAGGTTAAGGATCATCTTCAACAAGAATGTCCTTATCCTTGTTCCTACTCATATGAAAAAGAAAAGAACAGAAAAAGAAGAGGAATTCTCTATGTCACAGTATAGAGATTCCTTTATGTGAGTAGAAGAATAGAAGAATGAGGTAGGGAGAGAATAAGAAGAATTCGAACACAGAGAGAGGGAGAGGGTTCGAATTATGAGTAGAAGGGAGATGTTAGTAAATGAAATAAATAGAAAGAGACGAGAGAGAGAGAGAGTATTCGAATATTAATTAAAAGAAAAGAAAAATATTTTTATTTTTATTTTAATTATAAGTTAGAATTTGAAATTTAAGAAAGGATTAGAATTTAAAACAATTAGTTAATTAAAAAAAATTTTGAAAAAGTGGCTTGGGGTTTTCAAAAATGAGAGAGAGAGAAAATTAGTTAGGTGGTTTTGAAAAAAAGATAAGAAATAGTAAACTTTTTAAAATTAAAACAAACAAGTCAAGTAGTTAATTGAAAAAGATTTGAAAATAAATTTTGAAAAGATAAGAAGTTAGAAAAAGATTTTGAAATTAAATTTTGAAAAAGATATGATTGAAATTTATTCTGAAAAATATTTGAAAAAGAAATTAAAAAGATTTGATTTTTAAAATTAAAGTTGATGACTTGACTAACAAGAAACTAAAAGATATGATTCTAGAATTTAAAGATTGAACCTTTCTTAATAGGAAAGTAACAAACTTGAAATTTTTGAATCAAAACATTAAATGTTAGCAATGATTTCGAAAATTATGAAAAATATTTTGAAAATTTATTTTGAAGATTTTTCGAAAATATTAAGAAGAAAAATGAAAAAGATTTGATTTTTGAAAAAGATTTGAAAAGATAAAATTTTTAAATTGAAATTTTGACTTGGCTAAAAAGAAACAATTAAATTTTAAAAAATTTTTGACTAAGTCAACCCAAAATTTTGAAATTTATGAGCAAAATAAGGGAAAGATATTATTTTTGATTTTTTTGAATTGATGAAGAAAGAGAAAAATAACAAAATGACACAAGACATAAGAATTTAAGATCAAAACAAATAATGCATGCAAGAACGCTTTGAATGTCAAGATGAATACCAAGATCACTTTGAAGATTATGATGAACATCAAGAACATGTTTTTGAAAATTTTTAGGAAAAGAAAGACATGCAAGACACCAAACTTAGAAATTTTAATGTTTAGACACTATGAATTCGAAAATGCACAAGAAAAACAAGAAAAGACACAAAACAAGAAAATTTAAAGATCAAACAAGGAAAATCATCAAGAACAACTTGAAGTTCAATGAAGAACACAATGCACATATTTTCAAAAATTAAAGAAAAATTAAAACATGCAATTGACACCAAACTTAAAATTTGACACTAGACTCAAACAAGAAACACAAATTTTTTGGTTTTTATGGTTTTATTAATTTTTTTTGTATATTTTTCAAAATTTTTTTTGGAAAAAGAAAATAAAGAAATTCAAAATTTTTAATAAGAATTCCAGGATTCCTGTAATGTTAGTCTAAAGCTTCGGTTCAAAAGATTAGACATGGCCAATGACCAGCCAAGCTTTAGCACAGAATTATAACTGAGAATCCAAAGGCTCATGCAATGTTATTCTAAAGCTTCGGTCCAAAAGAATTAGACATGGCCAAGTGGCCAGCCAAGCTTTAGCATAACAAATAAAGGCACGTCCTTTCTACAATGGAAAGTGGAAACCTCAGTCCAAAAGATTAGACATGGCTTAATAGCCAGCCAGGTTTCAACATATCTCATGAAGCTCTAGAATTCATTCTTAAAAATTTTTGAATGAATTTTTCGAAAACACATATTTTTTTTCGAAAATAAAATTAAAAGCTTAAACATAAAATAAAATTACCCAATCTAAGCAACAAGATGAACCATCAGTTGTCCAAACTCGAACAATCCCCGCAACGGCACCAAAAACTTGGTGCACGAAATTGTGATTCACACTTTTCACAACTCCGCACAACTAACCAGCAAGTGTACTGGGTCGTCCAAGTAATACCTTACGTGAGTAAGGGTCGATCCCATGGAGATTGTCGGCTTGAAGCAAGCTATGGTCATCCTGTAAATCTTAGTCAGGCGGATTCAACTGGTTATGAGGTTTTAATAATTAAAAGATAAATAAAACATAAAATAAAATAAGATACTTATGTAATTCATTGGTGGGAACTTCAGATAAGCGTTTGGAGATGCTTTGTTGCTTCTGAACCTCCGCTTTCCTATTGTCTTCTTCCAATCATGCGTGCTCCCTTCCATTGCAAGCTGTATGATCCTCTTGGATGAAAAATACCAGGTACGATCTCTGCACGGCTAATCAACTGTCAGATTTCTCATCTCGGATGAAAAATACCAGGTACAGCTACCGCACGGCTAATCATCTGTCGGTTCTCACTAGCGTCGGAATAGGATCTCTCTATCCTTTTGCACACTGTCACTGCACCCAACATTCGCAAGTTTGAAGCTCTTCACAGTCATCCCTTCCCAGATCCTACTCGAAATACCACAGACAAGGTTTAAACTTTCCGGATCTCAGGAATGCTGCCAATGGTTCAAGCATATACCACAAAGGTTCTAATCTCTCGGACACGGTCCGTAGATCAGAGACCTCAGAGAATATACTTTAGCTGTCGTCCAATGACTACGTTGAACATCATGTAGACCGCTTGTGGTTGTCAGGCACGCGGATCTTGGCTAAGCGAGTAATGAAGATAGTGGGTGATTGTCACGGGTCACCCCTTCATTTTGACTTAACTGAATTAAGTACAAGAGAATATCTTGGAGAAGAAGTAGGCGTGAATTGAAAGAAAAACAATAGTACTTACATTAATTCATGAAGAACAGCAGAGCTCCACACCTTAATCTTTGAGGAGTAGAAACTCCACCGTAGAAAATACATAAGAATGAAAGGTCTAGGCATGGCCGTGTGGCTAGCCTCCCAAATTTAACATAAAAGTGATCAAAGTCTCCAAAGTATGCGAATACAATAGTAAAAAGTGCTATTTATACTAAACTAATTACTAGGGATTATAGAAAATAAGTAACTAAGTGTTGATAGTGCAGAAATCCACTTCCAGGGCCCACTTGGTGTGTGCTTGGGCTGAGCATTGAAGCTTTCACGTGCATAGGCCATTCTTGGAGTTAAACGCCAGCTTGGGTGCCAGTTTGGGCGTTTAACTCCAGTTCTAGTGCCAGTTCTGGCGTTTTACTCCAGAAAAGGGTCTCTAGTGGGCGTTTGAACGCCAGTTTGGGCCATCAAATCTCAAAAAAATTATGAACTATTATACATTGCCGGAAAGCCCAAGATGTCTACTTTCTAACGCAATTGAGAGCGCACCAATTGGGCTTTTTTAGCTCAAGAAAAGCCACTTCGAGTGCAGGAGGATCAGAATCCAATAACATCTGCAGTCCTTTCTCAGCCTCTGAATCAGATTTTTGCTCAGATCCCTCAATTTCAGCCAGAAAATATCTGAAATTATAGAAAAACACACAAACTCATAGTAAAGTCCAGAAATGTGATTTTTGCATAAAAACTAATAAAAATAAAATAAAATGTAACTAAAACATACTAAAAACTATGTAAAAACAGTGTAAAAAAGGGTATAAATTATCCACTCATCAGACGGCAGCTCCAGAAAGATCCTGTGGCGCACAGCAGCTTGACGGCGGTGCAGATTCCATCCTCCGCGCGATGTGCTTCTCCCTCGACGACTCCTCTCTTTCACGCGCTATTCCTTGCATCGATGGTGGCTCGGCAGCAACGGTGACGGCTCCTGGTGACTTCACAGACGGCGACGGCAAGACGCGGATGAACGACGGCGATGCGGGCTCCTCTGTTGGTGAGCTCGTAGTAGCTCTCTCTGGCTCTCTCTCTCTGTCTTTTTGTCTCTGTCTCTTTCTCTCTCAGACACATCTCTCTCTCTCTCTCCTGTGATGGCTAGGCAGTGACGCAATGGCAGTGGTGAGGTGGGTTGGACAGTGACAGCAGTGTGATTCCTTCCTCTCTCTTCCCTGCTCTCTAGGCTCTCTCTTCCCTCTGGGGGCTGTGTGTGTGTGTGTTTCATGGTGTGGGGGGTGTTTGCTGATGGGGGGTGATGGCTAGGAGGAAGAGTAGAAGTCAGTCAGTGTGCGTGTTTAATAGATTTAAAGTTAGGGTTTGTTTTAGGTAAATTAGCGTAGGTATAAGGCTAAATTTGTAAATTTTTAATAAAATTAGGAGTAATAAGGTAATTAAAAACTAATTTTAATCCAACACTCATATTTATAAAATGCTATTTAACTATCAACCTACAAATTATTTTCAAATAAATACTCTAATCCAATAATTAGAGATAATTAAATTAATTTCTTTTAAATTATAAAATAAAGTTTAAAATATAATTATTCAAATTAAAGCATATAAAATTCTCATTATTTTTCAATCTCTAAAGATTTAAATCAATAATAAGAAAGTACTCAATATAAAAATATCTGAAAATATATTCTCAAATAAATAAAATAAATCATAAATAATTTATTATTTAATTTTCAGAAATCTGAGGTCTTACATCCTATCCCACTTATAAAAATTTTCGTCCTTGAAAATTAACGTAATACACAAAACATTACATAGTTTCAGTACTTTACTTTTTAAACAACTTATGGAAAAGCAAAATGTCTCAGCATATAGATATGTACATATAGTTTCAAATACCAGGATATTCATATGACATAAAATATATACAGGAGAAAAAGTCCGGTGCGAAGCAGAAGCTACAAGGTAGACTTGACGCAAAAAATTATATGGTTTAAACATGCGATGGTAGGATAGTGTGGCGAAGGGTCACAAAACAGGCTGACGTTAAAACAATGTGATTAACGTTCGCACACTGATCTCGTTCTAACTTCAGAGTTTCAAGTTCCCAAACTTCAACTTGACGTATATTCACCATTTCAATCTGTACTTTATCAAACAGATCATCCGTGAATTCTCAACCTCATCAAATACTTTACAACCCATTACTGGTCACAAACCTAACATCAATAAAACTCTTTCACGTGAAACAAGGCTTCACAGTATCCTGTGACGTCGCACACTTATAAGCTTCACCTTTCGCATCCACAAAACGCGTACTAAAGAACTAGCGCATCACTTGCTATGCTTAAAGGTCGCGCATGACACCAAAACAAATCTCGAGTCACTCAAAAGGAGATCTTAAAGAAAGGACAAGCAACAAGGACAAGGTTCGCAAAGATTTCAACGATTGACTTTGATGCATCAAACAAGTCCAAAATTACATCAAAGAATATATGAGTCGAAAAGATGAGCTTAAACAACACAAGGCATATATCAAAGAAATTTCGGTAGACATATGTAGTTAAAAATAACGAAAATGCATATGAACAAAAGAATAGAGTTAGAAAAGAATCAATTTACTTTCCATGAAAAAAATCTCAAACAAGGGCTTCAAGGTAAACCATGAAAGAACAAGATAAGTTACCGAGTAACCTCGAGAAGAAGCATCTATCGTTTCCCATACCCACGATAAGCATTACCTATTACTTCTATTTCGTCTATGAAAACCCGTTAGTGCTCTCATATACGTAAACCATTAGTGTTGATCTGGCCAAACTTAATACTATAAAGTATACAATAATAGACTAACGGCATTAATCAATAGACCGTTATGTGCATAAAGCTCTAACTCTCGTCATTAGGACAAGACCTACATCATGACAGACGCTCAGAGTATGCAATTGAAGCATAGTCAGTCTATTCCTTAGGCTCTACAGGAAAGACTACTCTAATGCCATAATGTAACACCCTTATTATAAGAATGTCACGCTTCCGGCTGCACGACTCTGATAGCGAGAATATTACGACTTCTTCTATATTCTTAATAATAGAATAGGAGCCTTTAACTCGAAATTTTATTGCTACTTTCTTTGAAAACCCAGAAATACTTTTCTTAATGAATCAAACATGCGCATATAACCAAATTTCAATCACAACTCTCATATATATATATATATATAAACAGACTAGATTTCTTATACAAGTAACTTACAAATTATTATAAGGATATATGTCATTACAACTCCTATCCCCCTTACAAAGATATAATAACAAGGGCAAGGGAAAACTATAATACATACAATAATATACAACACAATCAGATGTGAGGAAAGAACTCCTTAAACTCTTCGTCTGTCCTGAAAAGGGAAATCTGTAAGGGGGTGAGAACATCGTCCTCGTTGGTTCTCAGTAGAGGTGATGACAAGTCATCTTATGCTAGCTTTTCAAGCATTTTTCACTTGTTTCATTAGGTTTTATGCACTTTCTTGCAGTAGAAGTAAGTAATTTGGAGTGGTTTTGCATGGTTTTGTTAAATCAATCAACCATCCTTTATTTGACACTAAATCATAAGGTTTAAGCTAGAATTAATTGAATTTTGGATGAATTATAAACCTTGTGAATTTGGTGATGCTTTGATTTGTTGTTTTGATTAGTTGTAGGTGAAGAAATGGTTGAAAAAGGAATTTTTGGCACGCTTTTGAAGATAAAGCACGCTTTGGACCTTAGGCCACGCTTTGGAAAGTATGACCCAAGGTACAAAAGCGTGGCACACAAAAGAGGCAAGGGCACTCAGTTCAATCAATTAACTGAGCGCCAGTGGAAGCATCAAACCAAACAAGGCCAAAGAAGCACCAAGGCACAACGCTAAGTTGAAATACATAACTGAGCGCCCAAGAAAAACAAAGGAAGCATGGGCGCTCAGTTAACTTTTATCACCTTTTTCGTGCCCCTCCAAGAAAGAAATCAAGGCACAAGCAAGCAAAATGGTGGAGCCAGGAATCGAACCAAGTACCTAGGCATAACAAAAGAAGCGCTACTTGCAAGAAAACAAGCCAAAATGGGTTCAATGAGTTTCGAAATGGGGACCTTGAGCTAACCAAGAGGAGCGCCACTTTGATGAAGAAATTGGCCAAAGGGCAATGGCCAAGGTTCGAACCTTGGACCTAATGCAAGCAGAAGGAACGCTACTCCTTGGGCCAATGAAATTGGCGCTGAATTGCACTCCTCAAAGCTCGAACGGGGGAGCTCTTCCAAGCACACAAAGGGCGCTCAGTTGGATTAGTTAACTGAGCGTTCCTTACATTGCAAATGGCCAAGTGGTGTGCGAAATCGTAATCATTCCATTCCTTGGTAATGGCGCTAAAAACTCAATACGCACGTTCATGATCTTATATCTGTTTCACAACTTCGTACAACTAACCAGCAAGTGCATTGGGTCGTCCAAGTAATAAACCTTACGTGAGTAAGGGTCGATCCCATGGAGATTGTCGGCTTGAAGCAAGCTATGGTCACCTTGTAAATCTCAGTCAGGCGGATTAAATTGTATTAAGAAATTATAGTGGATGAAAATAAATAAAATATAAAATAGGATAGTGGTACTTATGTAATTCATTGGTGAGGATTTCAGATAAGCGTATAGAGATGCTTTCGTTCCTCTGATCTGTGCTTTCCTGCTGTCTTCATCCAATCAATCCTACTCATTTCCATGGCAAGCTTTATGTAGGGCATCACCGTTGTCAATGGCTACATCCCATCCTCCTGTGAAAATGGTCCAATGCGCTATCACTGCATGGCTAATCATCTGTCGGTTCTCGATCATACTGGAATAGGATTTACTATCCTTTTGCGCCTGTCACTATGCCCAGCACACGCGAGTTTGAAGCTCGTCACAGCCATCCCTTCCCAGATCCTACTCGGAATACCACAGACAAGGTTTAGACTTTCCGGATCTCAGGAATGGCCATCCATGGGTTCTAACTTATACCACGAAGACACTAATAACTCGGACTCGGTCCCCTGTATTAGATATCCAAGAGATATCCATTCAATCTAAGGTAGAACGGAAGTGGTTGTCAGGCACGCGTTCATAAGTTGAGAATGATGATGCCTGTCACGATCATCACATCCATCATATTGAAGTGTGAATGAATATCTTAGAAGCGGAATAAGTTGAATTGAATAGAAAAACAGTAGTACTTTGCATTAATCCTTGAGGAACAGCAGAGCTCCACACCTTAATCTATGGTGTGTAGAAACTCTACCATTGAAAATAGATAAGTGATAGTGGTTCAGGCATGGCCGAATGGCCAGCCCCCAAAACGTGATCAAAGGATCAAAAGATAATCCAAAGATGTTCCAAAGATGTAAATACAATAGTAAAAAGTCCTATTTATACTAGACTAGCTACTAGGGTTTACAGAAGTAAGTAATTGATGTAGAAATCCACTTCTGGGGCCCACTTGGTGTGTGCTTGGACTGAGCATGAAGATTTCACGTGGAGAGGTCATTCTTGGAGTTGAACGCCAGTTTGTAACGTGTTTCTGACGTTGAACTCCACTTTGCAACTTGTTTCTGGCGCTGAACGCCAGACTGCAACATGGAACTGGCGTTCAACGCCAGTTTGTGTTGTCTAAACTCTGGCAAAGTATGGACTATTATATATTTCTAGAAAGCCCTGGATGTCTAATTTCCAACGCAATTGGAAGCGCACCATATGGAGTTCTGTAGCTCCAGAAAATCTACTTTGAGTGCAGGGAGGTCAGAATCCAACAGTATCTGTAGTCCTTCTTCAACCTCTAAATCTGATTTTTGCTCAGGTCCCTCAATTTCAGCCAGAAAATACCTGAAATCACAAAAAATACACAAACTCATAGTAAAGTCCAGAAATGTGATTTTTAATTAAAAACTAATAAAAATATACTAAAAACTAACTAAATCATACTGAAAACTAAGTAAAAACAATGCCAAAAAGCGTATAAATTATCCGCTCATCACAACACCAAACTTAAATTGTTGCTTGTCCCCAAGCAACTGAAAATCAAATAGGATAAAAAGAAGAGAATATACTATAAATTCCAAAATATCAATGAAACATAGCTCCAATCAGATGAGCGGGACTTGTAGCTTTTTGCCTCTTGAATAGTTTTGGCATCTCACTTTATCCGTTGAAGTTTAGAATGATTGGCATCTATAGGGACTCAGAGTTCAGATAGTGTTATTGATTCTCCTAGTTCAGTATGTTGATTCTTGAACACAACTACTTTATGAGTCTTGGCCGTGGCCCTAAGCACTTTGTTTTCCAGTATTACCACCGGATACATAAATGCCACAGACACATAACTGGGTGAACCTTTTCAGATTGTGACTCAGCTTTGCTAAAGTCCCCAATTAGAGGTGTCCAGGGTTCTTAAGCACACTCTTATTTTTGCTTTGGACCTTGACTTTAACCGCTCAGTTTCAAGTTTTCACTTGACACCTTCACGCCACAAGCACATGGTTAGGGACAGCTTGGTTTAGCCGCTTAGGCCAGGATTTTATTCCTTTAGGCCCTCCTATCCACTGATGCTCAAAGCCTTGGATCCTTTTTATTTACCCTTGCCTTTTGGTTTTAAGGGTTATTGGCTTTTTTCTCTTGCCTTTTGGTTTTAAGAGCTTTTGGCTTTTTCTGCTTGCTTTTTCTTTTTCTTTCTCCCTTTTTTTTTCTGCAAGCTTTTGTATTCACTGCTTTTTCTTGCTTCAAGAATCATTTTTATGATTTTTCAGATTATCAAATAACATGTCTCCTTTTTCCTTATTCTTCAAGAGCCAATATATTTAACATTCATAAACAACAACTTCAAAAGACATATGCACTGTTCAAGCATTCATTCAGAAAACAAAAAGTATTGTCACCACATCAAAATAATTAAACTAGTTTCAAGGATGAATTCGAAACCATGTACTTCTTGTTCTTTTGTTTTTAAAACAGTTTTCATTTAAGAGAGGTGATGGATTCATATTCATGACTTTAAGGCATAGACTCTTAGACACTAATGATCATGTAATAAAGACACAAACATAGATAAACATTTAATATAAGAAAACAAAAAACAGAAAATTTAAGAACAAGGAATGAGTCCACCTTAGTGATGGTGGCGTTTTCTTCTTGAGGAACCAATGATGTCCTTGAGCTCTTCTATGTCTCTTCCTTATCTTTGTTGCTCCTCCCTCATTGCTCTTTGATCTTCTCTAATTTCATGAAGGATGATGGAGTACTCTTGATACTCCACCCTTAGTTATCCCATGTTGGAATTTAATTCTCCTAGGGAAGTGTTGATTTGTTCTCAATAATTCTGTGGAGGAAAGTGCATCCCCTGAGGCATCTCAGGAATTTCATGGTGAGGAATTTCCTCATGCTCATGTTGAGGTCCATGATCTCTTATTTGCTCCATCCTTTTCTTAGTGATGGGCTTATCCTCTTCAATGAGGATATCTCCCTCTATGTCAATTCCAGCTGAATCGCAGAGATGGCATATGAGGTGATGAAAGGCTAACTTTGCCCAAGTGGAGGACTTGTCATCCACCTTGTAAAGTTATTGAGGTATAATCTCATGAACTTCCACCTCCTCTCCAATCATGATACTATGGATCATGATGGCCCGGTCTATAGTAACTTCAGACCGGTTACTAATAGGAATGATTGAGCGTTGAATGAACTCTAGCCATCCCCTAGCCACTGGTTTGAGATCATGCCTTCTTAGTTGAACCGGCTTACCTCTTGAGTCAATTTTCTATTGAGCTCCTTCCTCACATATGTCTATGAGGACTTGGTCCAACCTTTGATCAAAGTTGACCCTTCTTGTGTAGGGGCGTGCGTTCTCTTCCATCATTGGCAAGTTGAACGCCAGCCTTACATTTTCCGGACTGAAATCTAAGTATTTTCCCCGAACCATAGTAAGCCAATGCTTTGGATTTGGGTTCACACTTTGATCATGGTTCCTTGTGACCCATGCGTTTGCATAGAACTCTTGGACCATTAAGATCCCGACTTGTTGAATGGGGTTGGTGAGAACTTTCCAACCTCTTCTTTGGATCTCAAGTCGGATCTCTGGATACTCATTCTTTTTGAGTTTGAAAGGAACCTCAGGGATCACTTTCTTCTTGGCCACAACTTCATAGAAGTGGTATTGATGGACCTTAGAGATGAATCTCTCCATCTCCCATGACTCAGAGGTGGAAGCGTTGCCTTCCCTTTCTTCTTTCTAGAGGTTTCTCTGGCCTTAGGTGCCATAAATGATTATGGAAAAATAAAAAGCAATGCTTTTACCACACCAAACTTAAAATGTTTGCACGTCCCCGAGCAAAAGAAGAAAGAAAGAAGTAGAAGAAGAAGAGAATGGATGAGATAGAAGGAGAATTGGTTTCGGCCAAGGGGTGAAGAGAGGGTTGTATTGAAGTTTAGGGGTTTATATAGGAGTGGGGAGGGGTTTAGGGTTCGGCCATTTAGGGTTGGGTTTGGGAGGGAAATTATTTTGAATATAAAGGTAGGTGGGGTTTTTGGGGAAGAGAGGATGGATGTGAGTGGTGAAGAGGTGATGGGGAAGAGTGATTGAGTTGATTGGTGAGGGGTATTTGGGAAAGAGTGTTATGAAAATGTGTGAAGAGGAGAGAAGAAGTAGGTGGGGATCCTGTGGGGTCCACAGATCCTGAGGGAATCCTTAGGGGTCCATAGATCTAGTGGGGCCAAGGACTTAACAATCCTGCTCCAATTAGGCAAGTAAAACGCCCTCTGTAGGAAATCCTGGCGTTTAATGCCAGATTGCAGCATGTTTCTGGCATTAAACGCCACTTCCATGCTTGTTTTGGGCGTTCAACACCAGTCTATAGCATGTTTCTGGCGTTGAACACCAGCTTTCCTCTGGGTGCAATCCTGGCGTTTAAACGCCAGACTGCTGCTTCTTTCTGGTGTTTAACGCCAGTTTCATGCTCTGTTCTGGCGTTAAACGCCAGCCAGATGCTCCTTACTGGCGTTTAAACGCCAGTAAGCCCTTCCTCCAGGGTGTTCTGTTTTCAATGCTGTTTTTTATTTTGTTTTTGAATTTTTTTGTAGTTTTTGTGACTCCACATGATCATCAACCTAGTAAATCATGAAATAACAAAGAGAAAATAAAATAAAATATATTAAATAACATTGGGTTGCCTCCCAACAAGCACTGCTTTAATGTCAATAGCTTGACAGTGGGCTCTCACTGAGCCACACAGGTGATCAGGTCAATTTTATAGATTCCCAACACCAAACATAGAGTTTGGATGTGTGGATTCAACACCAAACTTAGAGTTTGGCTGAGGCCTCCTAACACCAAACTTAGAGTTTGATTGTGGGGGCTTTGTTTGACTCTGTACTGAGAGAAGCTTGTCATGCTTCCTCTCCATGGTTACAGAAGGAGGACCTTGAGTTTTAAACACAAGGTAGTCCTCATTCAGTTGAAGGACCAACTCTCCTCTGTCTACATCAATCACAGCTCTTGCTGTGGCTAGGAAGGGTCTTCCAAGGATGACGGATTCATCCTCATCCTTCCCAGTGTCTAGGATTATAAAATCAACAGGGATGTAAAGGCCTTCAACCTTTACTAGTACATCCTCTACTTGTCCATAAGCCTATTTTCTTGAGTTGTCTGCCATCTCTAGTGAGATTCTGGCAGCTTGCACCTCAAAGATTCCCAATTTCTCCATTACAGAGAGGGGCATGAGGTTTATCCCTGACCCAAGGTCACATAGAGCCTTCTCAAAGGTCATGGTGCCTATGGTACAAGGTATTAAGAACTTTCCAGGATCCAGTTTCTTCTGAGGCAATCTCAGTTGATCCAGATCACTCAGTTCATTGGTGAGCAAAGGAGGTTCATCTTCCCAAGTCTCATTACCAAATAATTTGGCATTCAGCTTCATGATAGCACCAAGGTACTTGGCAACTTGCTCTTCAGTAACATCTTCATTCTCTTCAGAAGAAGAATACTCATCAGAGCTCATGAATGGCATAAGGAGGTTCAATGGAATCTCTATGGTCTCTAGATGAGCCTCAGATTCCTTTGGTTCCTCAGAGGGAAACTCCTTATTCATCTCTGGACGTCCCAGGAGGTCTTCCTCACTGGGATTCACGTCCTCCTCCTCTTTTGTGGTTTCGGCCATGATGGTCATTTCAATGGCCTTGCACTCTCCTTTTGGATTTTCTTCTGTATTGCTTGGGAGAGTACTAGGAGGGATTTCAGTGATCCTTTTACTCAGCTGGCCCACTTGTTTTTCCAATTTTCTAATGGAGGACCTTATTTCATTCATGAAATATAGAGTGGCCTTAGATAGATCAGAGACTATATTTGCCAAGCTAGATGGATTCTGCTCAGAACTCTCTGTCTTTTGCTGAGTGGATGATGGAAAAGGTTTGCTATTGCTAAACCTGTTTTTTCCACCATTATTAAAGCCTTGTTGAGGCTTTTGTTGATCCTTCCATGAGAAATTTGGATGATTTCTCCATGAGGGGTTATAGGTGTTTCCATAAGGTTCACCCATGTAATTCACCGCTGCTATTGCAGGGTTCTCAGGATCATAAGCTTCTTCCTCAGAAGATGCCTCTTGAGTACTGTTGGATGCAGCTTGCATTCCATTCAGACTCTGAGAAATCATATTGACTTGCTGAGTCAATATTTTATTCTGAGCTAGTATGGCATTCAGAGTATCAATTTCAAGAACTCCCATCTTCTGAGGCGTCCCATTACTCACAGGATTCCTCTCAGAAGTGTACATGAACTGGTTATTAGCAACCATGTCAATGAGTTCTTGAGTTTCTGCAGGCATTTTCTTTATGTGAATAGATCCACCTGCAGAAGTATCCAATGATATCTTAGCTAATTCAGACAGACCATCATAGAATATATCCAGGATGGTCCATTCTGAAAGCATGTCAGAAGGACATTTTTTGGTCAGTTGCTTGTATCTCTCCCAAGCTTCATAGAGGGATTCACCTTCTTTCTGTCTGAAGGTTTGAACATTCACTCTAAGCTTACTAAGCTTTTGAGGAGGAAAGAACTTGGCTAAGAAAGCCGTGACCAGCTTATCCCAAGAGTTTAGGCTATCTTTAGGTTGAGAGTCCAACCATACTCTAGCTTTGTCTCTTACAGCAAATGGGAAAAGCAGAAGCCTGTAGACCTCGGGATCAACCCCATTAGTCTTAACAGTATCACAGATCTGCAAGAATTCAGTCAAGAACTGAAAAGGATCTTCAGATGGAAGTCCATGAAACTTGCAGTTTTGTTGCATCAAAGAAACTAATTAAGGTTTAAGCTCAAAGTTGTTTGCTCCAATGGCAGGAATTAAGATGCTTCTTCCATGTAAATTGGAATTAGGTGCAGTGAAGTCACCAAGCATCTTCCTTGCATTATTGTTGTTAGGTTCGGCTGCCATCTCCTTTTCTTGTTCGAAAATTTCAGTAAGGTTGTCTTTGGATTGTTGTATTTTAGCTTCTCTTAGTTTCCTCTTCAGAGTCCTTTCAGGTTCTGGATCAGCTTCAACAAGAATGCCCTTTTCCTTGTCCCTGCTCATATGACAAAGAAGGGAATAACAAAGAAAATATGGAATCCTCTATGTCACAGTATAGAGATTCCTTTGTGTGAGTAGAAGAAGAAAAGAATGTAATGTAAAGAAGAGAAGAGGAATAAACTCGAACACAGAGAGGGAGGTGGTGTTCGAATGTTTGGATGGGAGAGAAGTGTTAGTAGATGAAGAAATAAATAGAAGGAGATGAGAGAGAGAATTTCGAAATTTAATTAAAATAAAAATTAAAATTTAAAGTTAGATTTCGAAAATTAAAGTTGAAATTAAATTAAAATTAAAACAATTAGTTAATTAAAAGGAATTTTGAAAAAGGAGAGATAGAATTTTCGAAAATAAGAGAGAGAGGATTAGTTAGGTAGTTTTGAAAAAGATATGATTGAAACAAAAAGATAAGATTGATTGAAAAAGTTTTGAAATTTGTTTTTGAAAAAGAAATGATTGAAACACAAAGATAAGATTTGAAAATCAATTTTAAAAAAGATAAGAAGTTAGAAAAGATTTTGAAATTGAATTTGAAAAAGATATGATTGAAATTTTAATTTGAAAAATATTTGAAAAGAAAATTAAAAAGATTTGATTTTGAAAACTAAAGTTGATTACTTGACTAACAAGAAACTAAAAAGATATGATTCTAGAGTTTAAAAATTGAATCTTTCTTAATAAGCAAGTAACAACTTGAAATTTTTCAATCAATCATATTAAATGTTAGTAAAGATTTTGAAAATTAAGAAATAAAATAAGAGAAAGATTTTGAAAATCAAATTTAAAAAGTTTTCGAAAATATGAAGGTAAAATGAAAAAGATTTGATTTTTGAAAAAGATTTTGAAAAGATAAGATTTGTAAATTGAAAATTTGATTTGATTCATAAGAAACAATTAAATTTAAAAACTTTTTGACTAAATCAAATCATATTTTTGAAAATTTTGAGTAAAATAAGGAAAAGATATTTTTTGATTTTTGAATTTTTAATGAAGAAAGAGAAAAACATGAAAAAAGACTCAATGCATGAAAATTTTGGATCAAAACATGTGATGCATGCAAGAACACTATGAATGTCAAGATGAACACCAAGAACACTTTGAATGTCAAGATGAACACCAAGAACTTATTTTTGAAAAATTTTCAAGAAAAGAAAACATGCAAGACACCAAACTTAAAAATTTTTATTCTTTAGACATTAACAAATTGAAAATGCATATGAAAAACAAGAAAAGACACAAAACAAGAAAATATGAAGATCAAACAAGAAGACTGGCCAAGAACAACTTGAAGATCATGAAGAATACAATGCATGAAATTTTCGAAAATAATTTTTTTTTGAAAATTAAAAAGATGCAATTGACACCAAACTTAAAACTTGACTCTAGACTCAAACAAGAAATATCAAATATTTTTGGTTTTATTATTTTATTTAAATTTTTTTTTATTTTTTTTGAAACTTAATTAGGAAAAACGAAAAAAAAGAAATTTTTTTTGTATTATTCGAAAATAAGAATAATAAAAACAAAAAGGTTAAAATTAAAATAAAGTTACCTAATCTGAGCAACAAGATGAACCGTCAGTTGTCCAAACTCGAACAATCCCTGGCAACGGCACCAAAAACTTGGTGTGCGAAATCGTGATCATTCCATTCCTTGGTAACGGCGCTAAAAACTCAATACGCACGTTCATGATCTTATATCTGTTTCACAACTTCGTACAACTAACCAGCAAGTGCACTGGGTCGTCCAAGTAATAAACCTTACGTGAGTAAGGGTCGATCCCACGGAGATTGTCGGCTTGAAGCAAGCTATGGTCACCTTGTAAATCTCAGTCAGGCAGATTAAATTGTATTAAGAAATTATAGTGGATTAAAATAAATAAAATGTAAAATAGGATAGTGGTACTTATGTAACTCATTGGTGAGGATTTCAGATAAGCGTATAGAGATGCTTTCGTTCCTCTGATGTCTGCTTTCATGCTGTCTTCATCCAATCAATCCTACTCCTTTCCATGGCAAGCTTTATGTAGGGCATCACTGTTTTCAATGGCTACATCACATCCTCCTGTGAAAATGGTCCAATGCGCTGTCACTGCATGGCTAATCATCTGTCGGTTCTCGATCATACTGGAATAGGATTTACTATCCTTTTGCGTCTGTCACTATGCCCAGCACTCGCGAGTTTGAAGCTCGTCACAGCCATCCCTTCCCAGATCCTACTCGGAATACCACAGACAAGGTTTAGACTTTCCGGATCTCAGGAATGGCCATCCATGGGTTCTAACTTATACCACGAAGACACTAATAACCCGGACTCGGTCCCCTGTATTAGATATCCAAGAGATATCCATTCAATCTAAGGTAGAACGGAAGTGGTTGTCAGGCACGCGTTCATAAGTTGAGAATGATGATGCCTGTCACGATCATCACATCCATCATATTGAAGTGCGAATGAATATCTTAGAAGCGGAATAAGTTGAATTGAATAGAAAAACAGTAGTACTTTGCATTAATCCTTGAGGAACAGCAGAGCTCCACACCTTAATCTATGGTGTGTAGAAACTCTACCGTTGAAAATACATAAGTGATAGTGGTTCAGGCATGGCCGAATGGCCAGCCCCCAAAACGTGATCAAAGGATCAAAAGATAATCCAAAGATGTTCCAAAGATGTAAATACAATAGTAAAAAGTCCTATTTATACTAGACTAGCTACTAGGGTTTACAGAAGTAAGTAATTGATGTAGAAATCCACTTCCGGGGCCCACTTGGTGTGTGCTTGGACTGAGCATGAAGCTTTCACGTGGAGAGGTCATTCTTGGAGTTGAACGTCAGTTTGTTACGTGTTTCTGGCGTTGAACTCCACTTTGCAACTTGTTTCTGGCGCTGAACGCCAGACTGCAACATGGAATTGGTGTTCAACGCCTGTTTGCATTGTCTAAACTCGGGCAAAGTATGGATTATTATATATTTCTAGAAAGCCCTGGATGTCTAATTTCCAACGCAATTAGAAGCGCACCATTTGGAGTTTTGTAGCTCCAGAAAATCTACTTTGAGTGCAGGGAGGTCAGAATCCAACAGTATCTGCAGTCCTTCTTCAACCTCTAAATCTGATTTTTGCTCAGGTCCCTCAATTTCAGCCAGAAAATACCTGAAATCACAAAAAATACACAAACTCATAGTAAAGTCCAGAAATGTGATTTTTAATTAAAAACTAATAAAAATATACTAAAAACTAACTAAATCATACTGAAAACTATGTAAAAACAATGCCAAAAAGCGTATAAATTATCCGCTCATCACCTAGGAAATTGGCGTTGAATTGCTCTCCTCAAGGCTCGAACTTGGAGCTTCCTCACAAGGCAAAGGAGCGCTAAGTTAAGTTTGTTAACTTAACGCTATACAAGACACACCCAAGGAAGCTTTGTCACGCAATAATTGGGCCAAGGACACAAGCATGAGTAGCGCTCAGTTAAGTAACATAACTGAACGGTACCCTGGAGCCACACACTAAGCAAATCTGGCCAAGGCCATGAGCGCTCAATTAACTTAGTTAACTGAACGCTCCCCTGGAGGTGCACCATGGGTTCAATTTTAATTCAATTGCCACTTTGGATCCAATTCTTCACCAAATGAGAAGCCCACTCCAAATTCTGAAGATCAAAAATAGAAAGTGTATAAATAGAACTTAGTTTGATTTAGAGAAGACCTTTTGTTTACCTTTTGCTTACTTTGAACTTTCATTTTGATTTTTGAGCTTTGAATCAGGGAATTGGGATTGAGAGCTAAGTTTTCTCCTTCTTGTTCTCACTTTTGCATTTCTTGCTTTCTGATTTTGAATTGTGGATAGAGATTGAAGGAATTATGTTTCAATCCTTGATCTACAATTCATCCTTGTTCTCTTCTGCATAATTCTAAGGAATTGTGAGTTGGATTAAGCTTTCTGATTTCATTTTCATTTCTTCTGCTACTTTTGCTATCTTCCTTTGGATCTTGAATTGAGATTGGAAGAGTTCCATTGATTAAAATTCTGAGAATCATCTTCCACTCTTCCTCTCAATTGATCTAAGGATTGGATCTAAATCCTCTTTACTATTTCTAAATTTTCTTTTCTTCTGCAAATTGTTCTCTGCTGGATCAAGGAAGGAATTGAGATCTAGACTTGTTTTCTAGTCTCATTGAGCCTCTGAGCTCTTGAATTTCTTTCCTAGTTCTTGCAATTGAGTTGAAATTACTTTCTGTTTGTTCTTCACTGAAAATTTCTCATTCTGTTTAGATCTGCTGCACTTAATTCATCTTCTTTACTTTCTGTTGTTAAATTCTAAATCCCAGCATCCCACATCCCTTTATTATTCAAGCAATTTACATTTCTTGTACTCTAAGCTTCAACTATTTATGTTTCTTGCAATTTAAGTTTCATTCATTTACATTACTTGCACTTTAAGATTCAGCTATTTTACTTTTTTTGCTCTTCAATTTACTGTCAATTCCCCCTCTCTCTTTTAGCTTCATGCAATATAGCTTCTGTTGGTTACACTTCACTCAAATCATCAACTGTTTGCTTAACTAAATCAACCACCTAACTAAAATTGCTCAATCCTTCAATCCCTGTGGGATCGACCTCACTCATGTGAGTAATTACTACTTGATGCAACCCGGTACACTTGCCGGTGAGTTTAGGTGTTGGAAATCCATTTTCAACCCATCAAGAGGCTTTTTAAGAATTATCATAAGAGGATACGTATAAGAAAAGAATTAATTTCAAGTGCAGTGATTATTACTCGTCTTATGAATCTATTCAAAACATTAATAATTAATTATCCAAAAATTCAAAGTTCACTTCTTTAGTTAAAAGATTTTCAAAACTCAATTAATATCTCGTAACATAATCAATTTCAGCCTTTGTCCCAACATATAATCAAATCAACTCGGTCTCTGACCCAAATCAAATCAAAATACGGCCTCCAGCCCAACTTAAATCAAATCACCATCAAAACGCAGTCTCAAAATAGAATCAATTACTGGTATCAAATGGTACTAGGAAAATACACTCAGAGAACAATTACAGCCAGTACCACATCAGGAACAACCCTTAACGTCACCACTACCAGTATAAGGGATCTCTTAGTTGTTCAACGACAGTCAAAACAATACAAAGAATACACAAACAGAAAGGACAGTTAAGACAATTAGTTCAATTAGCATATAGGTAAATTATGTAACTAGGCAAGCCAAATATAAGAAGCATACCCAAACAATACATACAAATATAAATGATGCATGCCTGTCCTATGGCCAATGAGCTCATATGTCGGTTATATAGTAAAACCCGACATGTTCGATAGCTAACCTTGGATAGTCCCTCGGTGCGCACATCCCCAAGCTCAAACTCATTCATTGATCAATATCCATGAGGCAAACATCTGGAAAGGTGTAAGTGCCCGGCCACATCTTGTGACGGAGGGTCAACAAAGTCTCAATTCCAATTGAGACCAAGTGGGACAAAACCACCATCCTTGCATATTACCCCGGAAGCTCAAATACCGACTGGGAGTAAGCGGGACAAAACCACAATTCTTGCATCTACCCCAAAAGCTCAATTGTCAAGATCTCTTTTAAAAGAACAAGTTAAATCCATTTCTCTTTCATAAAACTCATTTTCATGAAATCAAAAGTCTCAAGTTAATATCGACAATCCATTATTCAATTCCATTTGAAATATCCAAAAGCATAACTCTGAGATTTGAAATAATTGCATAAAACCCATTTTTAACTTCATTCTCAAGTCAATAATTTCCAAGACCCAAAAATCATCTTTCCTTATCAATCAAATTCAAATACTGTAAATTCACCAAAATTCCTCAAAAGATAATTCTTTAATCAAACTCAAACATAAGTCTTTTCATATCAAATCAAACTCAAAACATCATGCCTTTCTTAATAAATCAAACTTAAACTAGTATAATTCTTTTCTTGATAAATCGAGCTCAAAATAATATAACTCTTTTCTTAATATGTCAAACTTAAAACATAATTCTTTTCTCAAATGAATCAAATTTGAAACAAAATTTTCTTCTTGATAAATTGAAGTTCAAATGGTATAATTCTTTTCTTAATAAATTGAATTCAAAATATAAAATTTTTCTTAATGAATAAAACTCCAAAACATAATTCATTTCTTTTCTTAATAAATCGAATAAGATGATTCTTGAATCCAAACTTTTCTAAATAATACTTCAAACCAAATCTCTAATTTTTATAAAAATTTCGCAACATCTCCTCTAAAATTCGGACTTTTTCACCCTTCAATGGTCCCAACCAAACCAAACCAAACATCTCTCAATCATTGATGGGCAAGAATTTTCGTCGGTCTAGATTTTCTTCCTAAAGAAAGGAATTACTTCGTTGTAAGCATAGCTCCAAACTAACAAACAACTCTCACATCAAATTAAAATATGGTTTTGTCACATGTACAAACCCCAATAAAAAATAACCGAAGTATTTAGACTCTGGGTCGTCTCACATAAAATTGTAATAAAGTGGTCAATTATTGGCTACGAGGAACAAAGGGGGGGGGTTTGATTGATAAGAGGGCAAGAAATTAAATGACAAGGAAAGTAAATCAAGCAAATAACTAAAGAAAGCAAGTAATAAGGAGAGACATTCATGGCAAGGTTTGAGATCATAGGCTTTCTATCCTAGTCATACAATGATTAATTCATCTTATTTAGTCAACTCCAACAAATGGAAGAAGGTATCATGTTATCTTCACATAGGGAGAATGTCAAACAAGACTAATCAATCATATCACAATAATAACAAGAATCTATCTCATTTCGTCATCTCTAATATTGGAAGAAGGTATCACATTATCTTCCATGAGAGAAAGTCAAACAAGACTAGTTAACCTCAATCCAAATGTATTAATCAACTCACTAATAGAATTAGCAAAAGATTAGAGTCAATAGAAATCATATTAACTAACAGCTCTAGATCACCAACATTAGTTGGGTATTCATGACTCAAGATTGCCTAATTACTCTTTCCAAGCCAAGAATGCTCAAAGTCTACTCTAAAGCCCAACCAAGCATTTTGTCAAACACTTGGTGGGTGTATAAGGAAAGCATGGTAAATGTGCAAGAATAGTAAAATCTACCAACTACAAATTGTAAGAAAAGTAAATCAACAACTCAAATCATCAATAAAAGAAACATCATCATTAAATTTCATCAAATGTAAACAAGATCCAACATGAGTGTTCATAGACATAAAAGAAACATAAAAATAAAATTGACAAAAGAACTAGGAAGAATAGAGTAGTAGAAACAAGAAATTGAAAAGGAAACAAGATGAAATCAAGAAATCATGCCTAGATCTAAGATGGATTAACCTAACCTAATTCTAGAGAGAAGAGGGAGCTTCTCTCTCTAGAAACTAACCTACATGATGCTATACTACCAAACAATTGCTCCCCCTTTGCCCAAGCTTGAATTCTGCATGAAATAGCATTAGAAATAAGTTGGGTTGGGCCCAAAGTGCTTTAGAAATCGCCCCCAGTAATTTCATCTTTAGTGGGCCACGAGCAGTATCGGTGTGCACACGTATATGGCACATGCGCGCTCCTAAACGCCAAGCAACATATGCCAAATTTTATATCATTTCGAAGCCCCGGATGTTAGCTTTCTAACGCAACTAAAATTGTCTCATTTGGACATCTGTAGCTCAAGTTATGATCGATTGAGTGCGAAGAGGTCAGGCTTGATAGCTTTATGGTTCCTTCATTTCTTCATGAGTTCTCCCACTTTGCATACTTTTCTCCTCACTTCTTCCATCCAATACTTGCCTTATGAACCTGGAATCACTCAACAAACACATCAAGGCATCGAATGGAATTAAAGTGAATTGAATTTAGCTATTTTAAGGCCTAAAAAGCATGTTTTCACATTTAAGCACAAATCAAGGGAGAATTGCAAAACCATGCTATTTCATTGAATAAATGTGGGAAAAGGTGGTAAAATATCCTAAAATAAGCACAAGATAAATAACGAAATCAGGGTTTATCAAATCTCCCCATACTTAAAACTAAGCATGTCCTCATGCTAAGAATAAAGAGGGACAGGAAAAGGGTATGAACATTTATTCAATGAAAAGAAACTATATAAACCTATCTACATGAATGCAACTAAATGTAAAATGATTATACCTACTTGGTTAAAAGTAAATCAATCCCCAAGAACACATATGCACATGTGGGGATAAATAATACGATGATTCATGAATCCTACCAATTGAAATATCAAAATAAAGTACAAATAGACTTGCAAGAAGAAAAGCTCATGAAAGCCGGGAATAAGGAATTGAGCATCGAACCCTCACCGGAAGTGTATCCGCTCTAGTCGCTCTAGTGTATAGGGTCGTTCACTCAATTCTCTTCTACTCATGCTTTCCAAGATTTGTTTTTCATCTAACAATCAACAATTATTCAATGCATGCATACATTCATCATGAGGACTTGTTCATAGGTTGTAATGGGGCTAGGGTGAAGGTAAGGATGCATATGGTCAAGTGAGCTTGAAATTTGTATCTTTGATTAGCCTAAGCTCCCACCTAACATATGTAACAACCTATACAATTCTAATATACAACCTATCTACCCATGATTCCCACTTTTTTTTCACATACTCATGCATTCTTTTTAATTCACATTCCATATGCATTGATTTTTATTGAACGTTACTTTGGGGCATTTTTGTCCCCTTTTTATTTCTTTTTCTATTTTTTTCTTTATCATTTTTTTTCTAAAGTATATACAAACGTATCAATGCATATGGTTTTACATATAGTGCATGAATATGTACCCAGTTCTCAATATTTTCAATAAAAATAAAAATTACACTTTTACCTCAACCAATGTCCCAAGTTTTCCATACTCAAATGATACACACCCTCACTAGCCTAAGCTAATCAAAGATCCAAATTAAGGACATTTATTGTTTTTCACTTAGGGGTAGTGATGTGCTATAATTAAGAACAAAAGGGATTCAATAGGCTCAAATTTGGCTAACAATGGTTGATGAATGGTAGGCTATTTGGGTAAGTGAGCTAAATGAAATGATGGCCTCAATCATATAAATGCATTTATATATAGAATAATGGACATATAGAATCAAACAAATCAAAGATTACAATCATAGAAAGAGAATAATGCACACAAGAATGGAAATAAGTGGTTATAAGATGTAACCACACCATAAGGCTCAAAACTCACATGCTTGTGTTCTTAGCTCAAAAATCATGTTCCAAAATAAATTCTTCAAGCAAGTTCAACAAGAAATTTTTTTTTTAAATTGGTAGGGTGCCCTAAAATAATTTTTCTTGAAAAAGAAATCATCACCCTAACCAAGTAGTCCTAACATAAAAAGAAATGGTAAAATATTTACAAATTCTAACTAACATGCAACCTATCATGCAATGCAACAACTAACTAACAAAGACAAAAATTAAAAATTGGTGTTGAAAAAGAAAGTTGTTACCCATGGAGGTCGGTCGGACGACCTCCCCATACTTAGAAATTTGAACCGTCTTTTGTGCATGCAAAGAAGAGTAAAGTGGACGGGTTGCTACAATTGATGAGTTTCTTCAAAGGGTTGTGTGGGTGAACTTGTTTGTTGCCCCATTTAGAAGCCTTTCCAATCCTTTCCTTCTTGGTGGCCAACCTCAAAGGAGAGAAAAAGAAAGAAAATTAAGCCTACAACAAAGATATGAAAGAAATTAGAACATAGGCGGGGGCTAATGCCAAATAAAAGTATGGTTCTCACATACATGGTAGCTACAACATGTTAGTGAGAAAACAATATAAGCTAAGGCATATTAACTAACACTTGATGCAAGAGTAAAGTCAAGGCATGAAGAGCACTTAAAAGCATCAAGTTCGACTAGAAAGAGTGGGTCATGAAAGACATGCAAGTTCATATCAATGCACAAAGAATATAAGGATCAGCAATGGTTAAGCATTGAATTAGAAATTTCATTACCCATCAATATCAAACAAGTCAAGAAGCACCAAGATTAACCAAGAAATTCTCAACAATTGAGTAAGAGCATTCAACACCATTATTTAAATAAGAAACTAAAAAAAAAAAAAAAGCAAAAACAGGCTATAAAAACAAAATGAAAATGCAAAGAATAGAAGTATGCGAATGCAATGGACAAAAGAAAATGGAAGATGAGAAAAAAAACTCTCTTTTCTTTTTACCGGCCGCGGATGCGTCATGCACGTTTACGCGCCGATGCGCAATTTTTGGCCAAAGGACGCGTACGCGCCAGGTGCGCGCACGCGCGGGTTAGGTTATGCGCGGGGCAAAGTGTCAGCCCAAGGTTGACCCAATTCTCTGGAACATGTACCAGGAGGGCAGGTGGCGCTATCGGCGCTCGCGCGCACAGTGTACATGCACGCGCATTGCGCATTTAGCATCAAGGACGCGTACGCACCAGGTGCGCGCACGCACAGGTGGTTTGTGCTTCGAGCATGGTGGTGGCGCAGTGTAGGCGCAACTCTCGGGTCAATGTATGGAGGGGTGAGATTTTTCAATCCAGGCGTCCGCGCACAGGGCGCGCCCGCGTGGATGGTCGAAAATGCTTGAGGCGCGCGTACGCACCAGGTGCGCGCACGCGTGGGTTGGTGCTCTGTTTTTCAAATTTTTTCCATGTTTTTGCACCAAACCAAGCCTTCCGAACCTCCGAACAGCTACCAAAACACCATAAAACTTTATTTAACATATTAAATAGACTCAACAAACTACTCTAAATATGAATTTAAACTAATTCTACTAATATTTACAAAAGAGAAAATAAAAAGATATTACCATGGTGGGGTGTCTCCCACCTAGCACTTTTGTTTATTGTCCTTAAGTTGGACTTATGGGGAGCTCCTCTCAAGGTTGCTTGTGCTTGAAACTATCCTTGAACATCCACCAATGCTTGAGTCTCCAATAAGCTCCATTCTTCAATTTTAATATCTTCAAGCTTTGATGGAGTTCTTCACAAACTATGAGCTCCCAAATTTGATTCTCCTTGTGTGATCCGGGATCCCACACATTGTTTTGACACCCGTCCTTAATTTGGTCATCATTATTCCATCCGGGTGGCATAACCTTAGAATTCTCAAAGAAGCTTCCAAACAACCTCCTAGATCCATGCCATTTGGTTTTACACCAACCATTGCCATTCAACTTTGAGCATGCAACCATCATGAACTTGGAATGATGTTTCCAACCACTACACAACTCTCTCCTACTCTTAACTCCACAAAGAGCTCTAAGTTGACCATCATTTTCAATCAAACCATATTCAAGTGAGAAAGTAAAGCTTAGGGATAAGAATTTTACCCACTTGAATGTTGTGTTGGATGGTGACTTAGGAAGGGGGACCTCCCCACACTTAGGCAATGCGAGGTCTATGCCCTTGTGCTCCTTCTTGACTACCTCCACCTCTTTGCAAGCTTCTTCAATTTCAATTCCTTGCTCACCAACTTCTTCTATACACGCTTCATTGCTCAAACCATGTGTTGGAGGTTGTGCATGGTCTTCCTTGTCATCAATTTCATAGCACAATGAGGGAGATTCATCAATTCTAAGAGACTCATTGGTTGGTGTGGAATCATCTTCAATGATGGCGCTTGCTTCTTGTTCAACCTCTTCCTCTTGGTAGCTTCCTTCCAATTCAATCTCTTCTTCATTGCTTACCAAGGGTATGGGAGGTGAGGTATCTTCTTCCTTACCCTCTATGTCAAGCCCAATTGGAGAGGATTCAATTGTAGATAGGAACTCCTTAATGATTGAATCCATCTCTCGGTCAACCTCTTCAAAGGCTTCAACCACTTCTTCCGGCTCAATTATCTCGACTTCCTCCCCTTGTAGAAATCCTTATTTCACCCCTTCTTCTACACCTTGAAGCTCTAAACTCACTCCCTCACTATGCTCCTTGATTGCTACTCCACATTCAACAATGGGAGTTCCTTGATCGCATAGGCTTAGTTGGGAGGAGACCATATTGCTAACGGCTTTTGCTATGGTAGCTATCTTGGCTTCTAACTCCTTGAACTCCTTTTGGTTCTCTTCTTGCCTTTGAATGTAAGAACTAACACATTCTTGGAGAGGATCATCCATTGGAGGTGGTGTGGAAAAAGAAGGTTCATTGTTTGGGAAGGAGGTTTCATAATTGGAAGTTGGTTCATCTTGGTAAGGGTATGGAGGTGATGTATATTGAGGTGTTTCTTGAGAGTAATTGTGTTGGAATGGTGGTGGTTCCATGTGTGGTTCATATGGTTCATAGGGTGGTTGGTATGGTGGATAAGAATTAGGGTCATAATGAGGTGTTTGGTGGTATGGGGCTTGTAAGTATGGTGGTTCAAAGTCATGTTAAGGGGCTGGTTCATAGGCATGTGGTGGTGGTTGTTGACAATTAAAATAAGGGTCACCACATCCATTAGATTGATATGCATTAGGATTAGGATTATACCCATAAGAAACCGGAGGGGGTTGTTGCCAATAAGGTTGATCAATCCCTTGAGGCTCTTCCCATCTTTGATTCCTAAATCCTTGATGCATGTTATCATTGTAGCTTCCATTTCCTACAACATAATTTGAGCCAAACTCATAGCTAAAGTGGTGAGAATTCATAATAACAAATAAAAACAAAAGCTAACAAAAATAAGCAACAAAGTCCTAAAGCTAACAAAAACTAACAAATAAGCAAAAGGCAAGCATATTCACAATATTCACAATAGCCAATAATGTAACACCATTGCAACTCCCCGGCAACGGCGCCATTAATTTGATGGGCGAGAATTTTCGTCGGTCTAGATTTTCTTCCTAAAGAAAGAAATTACTTCGTTGTAAGTATAGCTCCAAACCAACAAACAACTCTCACATCAAATTAAAATATGGTTTTGTCACATGTACAAACCCCAATAAAAAATAACCGAAGTATTTAGACTCTAGGTCGTCTCACAAGGAATTGCAATGAAGTGGTCAATTATTGGCTACGAGGAACAAAGGAGGGGGGGTTTGATTGATAAAAGGGCAAGAAATTAAATGACAAGGAAAGTAAATCAAGCAAATAACTAAAGAAAGCAAGTAATAAGGAGAGACATTCATGGCAAGGTTTGAGATCATAGGCTTTCTATCCTAGTCATAAAATGATTAATTCATCTTATTTAGTCAACTCCAACAAATGGAAGAAGGTATCATGTTATCTTCACATAGGGAGAATGTCAAACAAGTCTAATCAATCATATCACAATAATAACAAGAATCTATCTCATTTCGTCATCTCCAATATTGGAAGAAGGTATCACATTATCTTCCATGAGAGAAAGTCAAACAAGACTAGTTAACCTCAATCCAAATGTACTAATCAACTCACTAATAGAATTAGCAAAAGATTAGAGTAAATAGAAATCATATTAACTAACAGCTCTAGATCACCAACATTAGTTGGGTATTCATGACTCAAGATTGCCTAATTACTCTTTCCAAGCCAAGAATGCTCAAAGTCTACTCTAAAGCCCAACCAAGCATTTTGTCAAATACTTGGTGGGTGTATAAGGAAAGCATGGTAAATGTGCAAGAATAGTAAAATCTACCAACTACAAATTGCAAGAAAAGTAAATCAACAACTCAAATCATCAATAAAAGAAACATCATCATTAAATTTCATCAAATGTAAACAAGATCCAACATGAGTGTTCATAGACATAAAAGAAACATAAAAATAAAATTGACAAAAGAACTAGGAAGAATAGAGTAGTAAAAACAAGAAATTGAAAAGGAAACAAGATGAAATCAAGAAATCATGCCTAGATCTAAGATGGATTAACCTAACCTAATTCTAGAGAGAAGAGAGAGCTTCTCTCTCTAGAAACTAACCTACATGATGCTATACTACCAAAAAATTGCTCCCCCCTTGCCCAAGCTTGAATTCTACATGAAATAGCATTAGAAATGAGTTGGGTTGGGCCCAAAGTGCTTCAAAAATTTCCCCCAGCGATTTTATCTTTAGTGGGCCACGAGCAGCATCGGCGCGCACGCGTACATGGCGCATGCGCGCCCCTAAACGCGAAGCAACATATAGCAAATTTTATATCATTTCGAAGCCCGAGATGTTAGCTTTTCAACGCAACTAGAACCGTTTCATTTGAACTTCTATAGCTCAAGTTATGATCGATTGAGTGTGAAGAGGTCAGGCTTGACAACTTTACGGTTCCTTCATTTCTTCATGAGTTCTCCCACTTTGCATGCTTTTCTCTTCACTTCTTCCATCCAATACTTGCCTTATGAACCTGGAATCACTCAATAAACACATCAAGGCATCGAATAGAATTAAAGTGAATTGAATTTAGCTATTTTAAGGCCTAAAAAGCATGTTATCACATTTAAGCACAAATCAAGGGAGAATTGCAAAACCATGCCATTTCATTGAATAAATATGGGAAAAGGTGGTAAAATTCCCTAAAATAAGAACAAGATAAATCACAAAATCGGAGTTTATCAATCATTCAAATCACTTCTAGTAAAACATTATCACAATAACAACACTCAACTGAAGGATATCAACAAATTCCAAAATTTCAATCAACCAATCTCATCAATCACAATTTAAACCAACTTCAATAGTATCAATCAATAATTTAGAATTTCCAGCCTTCTTAAATAGTTTCAAACAACTATTCCTCAATATCAATATATATATATAAATGGGACTTCTAACACAACACATTTTTTAATGTAAATATACCAATCAGATTTCCAAATCAAGATTTCATTAACTATGACAACACCAACTCAATCAATCAAGAATTCAATCAAGTAAACAATCACATTGTTTTAAAATATATCAGTCAATCCATAAGATTCATAAAATCAACAAAAATATATTTTTGCATCAATATCGATTTATAATAATTCTTGAAAATAAAATGAGTTTAAGAAAAGTGTCCCTACCTCATTCGTGACTTAACTACGCGACAGACTCTGTTTCTATTCTTATCTCACAGCATCGACATCAATACCGACCATCCCCCCAGCTACCACAACCTCTAAACACAGCATGCAAGAATGGTACCTCAACCCTAAGATATTGATAAACTCCAATTTTGTGGTTTATATTGTGTAGAATTTGGGGGATTTTGTCAATATTTCTCTCACTTATTCACAAGAATTGCATGATTTTGTGTTCTCTTCCTAATATTGCTTCATGATGAAAAACATGCTTCTTTTGCCTTAAAATTTATATATTTTAATCCTCTTTTATTACCATTTGATGCTGTGACGTGTTTGTTGAGTGATTTCAAAATTAATAGGGCAAGAATGGCCTAGAAGAGAGAAAGAAAGCATGCACAAGAGGAAGGAACATGAAGATTTGGATTTTGGGAACTTCGCAAAGGGCGCGCACGCGCACTACACGCGCACGCGTGCATGAGGATAGCTAGAAGTGGCGCGCAAGGATGGACGCATCCGCACAGATCAGAGAAATCCCATCGATGCACACGCACATATGGCGCGCACGCATGGATCACAAAAGCAATCGGCAGGCACGCACGCATGGTGTGCACGCGCGGGAAGTTGCACGTGACCTCATTAAAGGAAATCGTGCCTGGCGATTTTTGAGGCTCATCAGACCTAAATTCAAGCTGTTTCTGCATGGAAAAGACCCAAGGATGCTAGGGGGAAAGGGGGGATCAATCATTTTACACTTAAACATAATTTTTAGCTAGTTTTTGGTTCTTGTTCTTCTAGAGAGAGAAACCCTTGTTCCTCTATAGATCTAGCTTTAATTTGATCTTCCCTTGTTGAATTCTGAATTGGATCTTGTTAATTACTAGTTTTGATTGTTTAATTTGAATTCCTTAGTATAATTTTGTTTAGATCTTGTGTTAGTTTTATGAATTCTCGTCAATTGTCACTTTATACCCATTGCATGAATGTTGTGAATCTTGGCTTGTTAATGTTACATTGATGATTTTCATGATTAATTGTGTTGTTTGAAGGATTGTATGTTGATAATTGTTAGTGGGTACTTGTTAGTTTCAATTTAATTGCAATTTGAACATGTCTTTTATTAGTGCTTACCATGTGTTTGATGAATTGTTTACTTTGATTATGGAGTAGTTCTCTTTACTCTTGGCCTAGGCTAATGGAATTGGGTAAACTTGAGTCATTGGGTCTAATGGATTTGATGATTTTGGAACCCTTAGTGATCAATTTGATAGCCATTGACACTAGCCTACTACTAAGTTAATTAGTAGTGAGGTTAGACCTTATGGGTTGATGTTGACCAAACTATTTAACGTACTTCAAGTATAGAAGTAGACTTAATGAGTTTGGTTCCTCATAATTGTCAAGATATGGTTATTAGACAAGGATAGTGACCCCAATTCCCATGTCTAGCCAAGGGTTGCTTTTATTATTCATATTTGAAAACCCAAATTCTAATTGTCTTGTCTTAATCATAGTTATTGTTTAGTTTTAGAGTAGAATTATATTGAATGCTATCTTATTAGTTTGGAATTGCTCACATCTTGCTTAGTTATTTGAATAGTTTCTTGCATTTCAAGATTACTTGCTTGTTAGGATTCATATTTTAATTTCTTGCTCATGACTCATAACCCCGGAATTCTAACCAATGTTGAAGCACATGTTTGCCCATTCCTTGTGAGACGATCCGAGGTTTGAATACTTCGGTTATTTTTATTGGGGTTGAACTTGTGACAACCAAATCCCTTTTCTAAATTTGATCTCGGGGATTATTGTTGGGTAGACCTATACTACCAACTGGATTTTATTGAGAAATTCTATTCCGACGTAATCCTTGAGCTACATCAAATTTTTGGCACCGTTGCTGGGGAATGGTTGCAACATATGCCTTGATATTGGTTATGTGAATATGTGAATATTGTAGATAGTTTACTTTCTTTCAATACTTAGCTTTAGTTTAGATTTCTTTTGTTTGTGTGCTATGACTCCCAAGTTTGATGACTCGGTCTCAACCAAATTCTAGCTTAGCCGAGTTTGACCCTAAGATTGAAAGAACTTTGTTACACACTCGGCAAGCTAGACGGCGGTTGGACTATACAGCTAGTACTTCGGCCTCTCTTGAGGAACATACCGAATCACTAGGCGGTACCGAGAGTGACTTGGTGTCTGCTACTTTCTATTCCTCTGTTGGCACTACTAATACATCTTTGCATCCTGCAGGTGAACCATACATGGCGGAGCCATGATGGATCACTTTGCATGAGCAAGGAGCTCCGAATATCATACTCCAACCTTTGCAAGCAAGGTATCCTAACCTTGATCCAAACTTTGAGTTGAAGAGTAGCTTGATACATTTACTATCTAAATATCATGGGTTGCCGGGTCAAGACCCCATCCGACATCTAAGAGATTTTTAAGTTGCTTGTTCTACGGCTCGAAGGCATGGAGCCGATGAGTTGGCTATTATGGTTTTTGCCTTTCCTTTCTCTCTTGAAGGGCAAGCAAAGACATGGTTTTATTCGCTACTGGATGAGATTGTGACCAATTGGGATTTCTTGAGAAGAGAGTTTCTAGATAAGTTCTTCCCACCGGAGAAGACCAATTATGTCCGGAAGGAGATCTCGTGTATAATGCAAAGAGACCAAGAGAATTTGTATGAGTATTGGACTCGGTTCAAGAGGCTATTGGAATCTTGTCCACATCATGGATTGAACACTCATTTGCTCATTAGCTACTTCACCAGAGGTCTTTGTGTGGAAGATAGAAGATTGCTCACCGCTTCTAGTGGTGGTTCCCTTTCGAAAAATAAGACGGAGGGAGAAGCTTGGAAGTTGATAAATGATGTTGCCGAGGCTACACAACATGTAAGGGTGAGAAGTAATCCTCTCAAGGGTGTGGTAGAACCATCCCCTTCCGAAGCAAGCCTAACCAAAGCACTTGGGGATATGACCACCATCCTCACGCAAATATAAAAGGATCAAAAGGAATACTACTCCATCCAAGCCATCCAAACCCACCTCCAGTTGCTCAACTTGAAGGCCCTCCTAGGATTTGTGATTTGTGCTCTAGCACCACACATTACACCGATCAATGCCATCAAATTCAAGAGGAGCATGCCCTTGTTGTAGCCAATGTGAACTATAACAACCGTCCGCCCTATCCTTCTCAAGGCCAAAATAACAACTCTCATGGTAGTAATCAAAATCAAGGGTGGAGGGACAATGCACAAGGGAGCAATCAAAACCAAAGATGGAACAACTCTTCTTCTCATTACAACAACAACCAATCTTCATCTCAATACCAACACAACAACAATAACCACCAAGCCAACCAAAATCACCACAACCAAAACCAAAACAACTACACCAAATACCAAGCACCACACCATAGACAACAATCCAACCAAACCTCTCCATCCTCCAACAATCAAGTTGATGAGCTTAGAGCCGCCATGGAGAAACGGGATGAGAGCAACAAGGCTTAATTTGATGCCTTGGGTGCTCAATTGGCTAATCTCACCAACATGCTTTCAAAGATGGCCATGTCAAACTAACCCTCAACCTCCAACAACAACACCAACAACCCTCAAACTCTTCTAATCTTCCATCCCAATCCCAACCAAACCCCAAAGGCGGTCTCAACGCCATCACTCTACGGTCGGGGACTACATTAGAGGAGATACCTTCAAGGGTCATGGAAGACATTCATGAGGAAGAAGTGGTTGTTGAAGCTCCACATGAAGAAGAGGAGGTAGACAAAAGGTATGAGAAAGAAAGAGTAAGCCTCAAGGAACCCAAGAGGAAAGCTATAGTGGATGAGTCCATTCCTATTCCATTCCCATCCATGGTAAAGAAAGCAAAGAAAAAGCTGGAATTTGATTTGAACATGATTCAAGTGTTCAAGAAGGTTGAGGTAACCATACCACTTCTTGATGCTATTCAACAAATTCCAAAGTATGCAAAATTTTTGAAAGACTTGTGTACACACAAGGATAGGATAGGAGAATTGGAGACATTATCCTTGGGTAGTTCAATTTCTTCTTTGATGGAGCCTATTCCAAAGAAATGTGGTGACCCTGGACCTTGTTTGGTGTCTTGTTGTATTGGTGGGCGCACTTTTCATGACTGTATGTGTGATCTAGGAGCTTGCATAAGCATCATGCCATTATTCATTTTTACGCGGTTGAATTTAGCTCTGTTAAAGAAGTCGGCGGCGAAGTTTGCCTTAGCCGATAAAAGTGTGAACACGGTGATAGGAATAGCCGAAGATGTACTTGTGGCGATCGAGGATTTGGTTTTTCCGGTTGACTTTTACATCCTTGAAATGCCTCCAACAGAAAATAGAAGCTCATCCTCCGTTCTACTTGGTAGACCCTTCCTTAAGACCTCTAAATTCAAGTTAGATGCCTTCACCGGCATATATTCCTTTGAGGTTGGAGACAAGACTATCAAGTTCAATTTGGAAGAAGCCATGAAGCATCCTCCCGAAGAGCATTCCATTCTCCGATGTGATGTAATCGATGAAGTGGTAGCGGAAGTGCAAGAAGAAGACCACCACAAGCTATGCTACCCTATTGTTGAAGAGGCGGATGACCAAGAGGATGAACATGAGAAAATTGTTGAGAATGAACTCTGTGAGCTTGATGAAAAGGAACCTCAGCTTGAGGCAAAGAGTGAACTGAAGCCTCTTCCATCTCATTTGAAGTATGCTTTCTTAGAGAACAACCAAAAGTTTCCGGTCATTATTGATAGTGAGCTTTCGAGTGAAGAAGAAAAGCTCCTAGATGTTCTAAGAAGGTACAAGAAGGCAATTGGTTGGAGCCTAGTTGATATTTTGGGGATTGACCCTCGCAAGTGCATGCATCGTATATTTCTCCAAGAGGGAGCTAGGCCGGTTAGGCAACCGCAAAGGAGGCTCAACCCGACCATCCTTGATGTGGTAAAGAAGGAGGTCACTGATAAACCCCAATTTTGTGGTTTATCTTGTGCTTAATTTGGGAGATTTTATCACCTTTTTCCACATTTATTCAGTGAAACAGCATGGTTTTGTAATTCTCCCTTGATTTGTGCTTAAGTGTAAAAACATGCTTTTTAGGCCCTTAAATTGATGATTTTAATTCACTTTAATTCCATTTGATGCCTTGATGTATTTGTTGAGTGATTTCAGGTTCATAAGACAAGTATTGGATGGAAGAAGTGAGGAGAGAAGCATGCAAAGTGGGAGAATTCATGAAGAAATAAAGGAACCGCAAAGCTGTCAAGCCTGACCTCTTCGCACTCAATCGACCATAAATTGAGCTACAGAGGTCCAAATGAGGCGGTTCTAGTTGTGTTAGAAAGCTAACATCCGAAGCTTCAAAATGATATAAAATTTGCCATAGTTGCCTGATGTCTAAAGATGTGCACACGCACTGTATGCGTGCGTGCCAATTGGTGCACGTGATTTACTAAAAGCAACTCGTGGCCAGTGATTTGTAGAGCATTTTGGGCCCAATCCAACTCATTTATAATGCTATTTCATGCAGAATTCAAGCTTGGGCAAAGGGGGAGCAATTGTTTGTAACTTAGCATCATGTAGGTTAGTTTCTAGAGAGAGAAGCTCCCTCTTCTCTCTAGAATTAGGGTTCCTAGGATTAATTGCATCATAGATCCATGTTTAATTCCTTGATTTCATCTTGATTCTTCTACATTTTAATGCTCTAGTGATGTAATCTTCTTGTTCCCCCTTGTTAATTTTCCTTTTCATGCCTCTTTGTTTAGGATTGATAAACACTTGTTGGATTTGGATTTTCTATTAATGTAATTGATGTTTGATGTTTTTTATTGTGAATTTGAGTTGTTGATATTGTCTCCTTACAATTTGTAGTTGGTAGATTTTACTATTTCTTGTCATTTATTATGCTTTCTTTTTATGCCATCCAAGTGTTTGACAAAATGCTTGGTTGGATGTTAGAGTAGATTTTGAGCACTCTTGGCTTGGAAAGAGTAATTAGGCAATCTTGAGTCATAAAAACCCAACTTATGTTGGTGATCTAGAGTTGTTAGCTAGTATGATTTCCATTGACTCTAATCTCTTGCTAATTCAATTAGTAGGTGATTAGGACTTTTGGATTGAGATTAGCTAGTCTTATTAGACTTTCTCCGAGTATGAGGATAACATGATACCTTCTTCCATCTTCGGGGATGACGTAATAAGATAAATTCTTGTTTATCATTGTATGACTAGGATAGAAAGCCTATATTCTCAATCTTTGCCATGAATGTCTCCCTTTATTACTTGCTTTCTTTAGTTACTTGCATGATTTACTCTTCTTGTCATTTAAATTCTTGTCCAGTTACTTCCTTGCCCCTTTATCAATCATACCCCCTTTGTTCCTTCATAGCCAATAATCATTCACTTTATTGCAATTTCTTGTGAGATGACCCAGAGTCCAAATACTCCGGTTAATTCTTATTTGGGGTTTGTACACATGACAAAACCAAATTTTTGATTGGGAGGATTGTTTGTTGGTTTAGAACTATACTTGCAATGAAGAATTCATTTATTGACAAATTCTATACCATCACAACAATTCGCTCATCAAAATGGCGCCGTTGCCAGGGAGTTGCAATGGTGCTATGTTATTGGCTATTGTATATATTGTAAATGGCTTGATTTTGGATTTGCTTGTTGATTTTTACTAGTTTTAGGATTTAGTTTTCCTTATTCCTTGTTAGCTTTTGTTTTTATTTTCTCTTATCATCATGAATTCTCATCACTTTGGCTATGAGTTTGGTTCAAACTATGTTGTAGGAAATGGAAGCTTTAATGAGGATGTGCATCAAGGATTTGGAGATCAAGGCTTGACAAGAGTGATTGGGGACATGACTACTATCCTCACGGAGATGCGCGACGACCAAAGGGCATTTATTGCCACCCGAGCCGTCCAAGCGCCACCCCAACGTGACTACTCTTCGGATTCTTATAAATATACTCCTTATCCTAATGCACACCAATCTAATGTATGTGATGACCCTTATTGTGATTGTCAACCACAACCACCACATATATATGAACCCCCTCCTCAATATAGCTCTCAACAACCATACTCACAAGCCCCATACCACCATCCACCTTCACATGATCCTAAACCATACCCACCATACCAACCACCATATGAACTATACTTAGAGCCACCACCATTCCAACACCAATACTCTCAAGAACCACAAAGTCCACATACACCACCTCAAGAATTTCACCAATATGAACTACCTTCCAATTACAACAACCTTCCCTCAAACAATAAACCTTCTCTTCCACCATCACCTCCCGACGAATCCCTCATGCTAGAATTGAGAGATCTTGAATCTCATATCTTAAGGCGACACGAGGAGGATGAAAAGAAATTTGAGGAGTTAAGAGCAAAAATTGCTATCATGGTAGAAGCCATTGGCAACATAGTCTCATCCCACCTAAGCCTATGCGATCAAGGCACTCCCATTGTTGAATGTGAAGAAGCAACCAAGGAGCTTAGTGAGGGAGTAAACTTGAAGCTCCAAGGTGAAGAAGAGGAGTTAAAGCAAGAAATGCAACAACAGAAGGAGGTAGAGATTATTGAACAAGAGGAAGTAATGGTTGGAGCCTTAGGATATGTTGAGTACATAGAGAAAGCACAAATTGAAGAGCCTTCTTCCATGGAGTTCGAAGTTGATGTTGAGGAGGAGAGTGCACAACCTCCAAGACACAATGTGATTGGAGAATTGGAAGAAGTGTTCCAATAAATAGGCCCTCCTATTTATGATGATTCCATACCAACATATGATCCTTTTGAGCTTGAAAAATCCTTCCCCACTATGCTCGGAATTGATGATGAGGTAGATTTCACTCAACCTCCTATGTATGATTTGAGTGATGGAGAAGAGCTAGAGGACTTTGGTGAAGAAGAATGTAAACTTGAGGAAGCTTGGCAAGAGGTAGAGCATGAAGTATCTTGCCAAGTGGTGGAAGCCTTCCAAAAAGGATGGACGGGAGTGGAGCGTGTTTTGTCAAGACCGTTGGGAACTCCTCCACCTAGGTTGTCATCTAATCCTTCATTTGAGTGGGTAAAACTTCTAACTCTTAGCTTTATTATCCCACTTGAATTTGGTTTGCTTGAGACGGATGGTCAACTTAGGACGCTTTGCGGAATTAAGCATAAAAGGAGGATGTTTAGTGGTTGGCGGTGTAAGTCTAGGCTCATTATGGTTGAAGCTTCAAGGAGCAAAGGTTGGACTAGTGCTCAATTAGATGGGTCTAGGAGGATAGTTTGGTGCTTCCTTGAGAATTCATCTCTCTTGCCACCCAGAGGAAATCACCATGATCAACTCAAGGACGGGTGTGAAAACAAAGTGTGGGATCCCGGATCACACAAGGAAGATCAACTTTGGGAGCCTATGGTTTGTGAAGAACTCCATCAAAGCTTGGAGTTATTAACCTTGAATGATGAAGCACAATGGAAGTCCAAGCATTGGTGGATATTCAAGGATGGATTCAAGCACAAGCCACCTTGATGAGGAGCTCCCCATAAGTCCAACTTAAGGACAATAAACGAAAGTGCTAGGTGGGAGACACCCCACCATGGTAACATCTTTTCATTTTTTCTTTTGTAAATATTGGTAAAATTAGTTTAATTTCATGTTTTGTCTAGTTAGTTGAGTTTAATTGGGAGTCTAGTAGGTTAAATAAGGTTTTATGATGTTTTGGTAGCTGTTTGGAGGTTTGGAATGCTTGGATTAGTGCAAAAATATAAAAAAATTTTGAAAAATAGAGCATCATCCATGCGCACGCGTGCTTCACACGTACGCGTGACCCAAGTATTTTCGGCCATCCGCGCGCACGCGTCATGCACGCGTACGTGTGGATTGAATTTTTCCACTTCCCAGCCATTTTCCCCAAGAGTTGTGCCTGCACTGTGCGCATTTTTTGCCTCTCGCATAAAGCTATGCACACGTACGCGTCGATCTCGAAATAACCCACTTATGAACGGATAATTTATACGCTTTTTGGCATTGTTTTTAGGTAATTTTTAGTAGGATCTAGCTACTTTTAAGTATATTTTTATTAGTTTTTAGGAAAAATTTACATTTCTGGACATTTCTATGAGTTTGTGTGTTTTTCTGTGATTTCAAGTATTTTCTGGCTGAAATTGAGGGACCTGAGCAAAAATCTGATTCAGAGGCTGAAAAAGGACTGCAGATGTTGTTGGATTCTGACCTCCCTGCACTCGAAATGGATTTTTTGAAGCTAAAAAAGCCCAATTGGCGCGTTCTTAATTGAGTTGGAAAGTAGACATCCTGGGCTTTCCAGCAATATATAATAGTCCATACTTTGCCCGAGATTTGGTAGCGCAAACTAGTGTTTACACGCCAGCTCCTTATCCTTTTCTGGCGTTAAACGCCAGAACTGGCATAAAAGTTAGAGTTAAACATCCAAACTGGCACAAAAGCTACAGTTCAACGCCAGAAAGAGCCTATGCAGGTGGAAGCTTCAGTGCTCAGCCCAAACACACACCAAGTGGGCCCCGGAAGTGGATTTCTGCACTATCTATTTTAGCTTACTCAATTTCTGTAAACCTAGGTCACTGGTTCATTATAAAAACCACTTTTAAAGATTCATTTTGTACCTCATAATATTTTACATTAGAACTTGTATTTTCTACGACATGAGTCTCTAAACTCCATGGTTGGGGGTGAGGAGCTCTGTTGTGTTCCGATGGATTAATGCAATTACTACTGTTTTCCGTTCAGTCACGCTTGTTTCTATTCTAAGATATTCATTCGCACTTCAACATGATGAATGTGATGATCCGTGACACTCATCACCATTCTCAACCTATGAACGCGTGCCTGACAATCACTTCCGTTCTACCTTAGATTGAGTGTGTATCTCTTTGATTCCTGGTTCACGGGTTTGGTTGTCTCTCCTGACAACAGAGCATTTAAATCTGTGAGATCAGAGTGTTCGTGGTATAAGCTAGAATCAATTGGCAGCATCCTTGAGATCCGGAAAGTCTAAACCTTGTCTGTGATATTCCGAGTAGGATCCGGGAAGGGATGACTGTGACGAGCTTCAAACTCGCGAGTGTTGGGCATAGTGACAGACGTAAAAGGATCAATGTATCCTATTCCAATATGAGTGAGAACCGACAGATGATTAGCCGTGCGGTGACAGCGCATTTGGACCATTTTCGCTGAGAGGACGGACGGTAGCCATTGACAACGGTGATCCACCAACATACAGCTTGCCAGGGAAGGAGCCTTGCGTGCGTGAAGAAGAAGACAGTAGGAAAGCAGAGATTCAGAAGACAGAGAATCTCCAAAACCTCAACCTGTTCTCCATTACTGCATAACAAGTATCATTTAATTCATGTTCTTTTACTCATTCCAATTAAAACTGAGAATTATTATTGATATCCTGACTAAGAGTTACAAGATAACCATAGCTTGCTTCAAGCCGACAATCTCCGTGGGTGATGTGTATTTTTGGAAAACGAATTCCAAACACACAACTCACCGGCAAGTGTACCGGGTCGCATCAAGTAATAATAACTCACGTGAGTGAGGTCGATCCCACAGGGATTGAAGGATTGAGCAATTTTAGTTTAGTGGTTGATTTAGTCAAGCGAATCAAGATTTGGTTGAGTGATTTGTAATTGACTAAAACTAAACTGCATGAAAATTAAAGGGAGAGGGATAATTGCAGTAAAGTAAAGAGAACAGAAAGTAAATAAGCTGAATCTTAAAGAACAAGTAATGTAAATTGCAGAAACTTAGATTGCAAGAAATGTAAATGGCTGAATCTTAAAGTGCAAGAAATGTAAATTACTTGAATTATAAAGGGAATTGGGAAGTGGATTTGCAGAAATTAAACAAGGAAAAGTAAAATTCAACAAACAGAAATGTAAAAGATGGATTCAATTAAACCGGATCTCAAATGATAATGAAAATAAGCTTGGTGTAGCAACGAAACAAGAAAATTTAAATTGAAAGATGTAGATCTCAAGACTCAAGAGACTAGATAACCAAGTCTAGATCTCAATGCCTTCTTAGATCCAAAGTGAGAATTCAATTGCACGAAAAGTAAAGATCCAGCAGTAGAAGAGAAGAAGTGAAATCGTAAATTCTCAATGATGCAGTAAATCAAAACAGAAAGAGATCTCAAGGTGAGATTGAGACAGAATTTCCTCAATTCTTCAACCCAAGATTCAAGACAAGTGTAAATGAAATTGAAAACAAGAAAACTAAGAGGAAGAGAATTCAATTCTCCTTCCCCAAGACTCAGAATCTCAAAATAACTCCTAACCAAAAGCTCTCCCAAAATCACTTAGTAAAAACTAAAACGGAAAAGCTCCCTAAAAACTTAAATTCTAAGCTATTTATACACTCTCTTCAAATGATCTTCAAGCCTTGAATTGGGCCTTTGCTCTTGATGGAATTGGGTTGACAAAAGCCTCTGTTGATTGCTCTTGGAGTTGGAGAGAAACCCACTTGTGAACCGGGCCATGAACCAGAAAAGCTTGAATAAAAGTTTGAGGTCAAACTTTTACTCAAGCTTTTCATATCAGCTAGCCTTCCTTGCTGTCATCCACGTTTGAGCCAAAGTTTGAGGTCAAACTTTGAGCCAAACGTGGATCCCTCTTGTATGCCTCTTGGGGTGCTACTTTGTCCTCTTGTCAACGTTGCCAATTTTATGCCAACTATAGACTATTATATATGGTTGGAAAGCTCTGAATGTCAGCTTTCTAACCCATTTGGAATCACCTCAATTGGACATCTACAACTCAAGTTATTCTTGTTGGAAGTATACCCCTTCAGGTTGTTGTGGCGCCAACGTTTGCCTAAAAGCTTGAGGTCAAACGTTGGCGTAAGCTTTTGCTCTCCTGGGTGTTTTGTTGTGGTGCCAACGTTTGCCTAAAAGCTTGAGGTCAAACATTGGCGCAAGCTTTTGCTCTCCTCGGTGTTTTGTTGTGGCGCCAACGTTTGCCTAAAAGCTTGAGGTCAAACGTTGGCGCAAGCTTTTGCTCTTCTCCAGGGTGAGTTTGTTGTGGCGCCAACGTTTGCCTAAAAGCTTGAGGTCAAACGTTGGCGCAAGCTTTTGCTCTTCTCCAGGGTGAATTCAACTCTTCCAAAAGTTTGAGCTAAAGTTTAAGGCAAGCTTTTGCTCAAGCTTTTTGTTCTCTCTTGCTCCTTGCCATTTCTTCTTTCTTCAACCTTCTTCAAAGCTCTTTTCACCTATCATTAATCAACCAAGCACATCAAAGCTATGCTCAAAATTATGAGATTGTTATTCTTTCATAATATATGACAATTATAGCACAAAATCTCATGAAATTGCATTAATTTATCCATGGTTGATTGAATCAAAGGAAACATGAAATTCTACCCAATTGGCTTACTTATGGCTCAAGAAAGTGCATAAAATCAATTGAAAACAAAAGAAAAAAAGCTAGTGAAACTAGGCTAAGATGACTTGTCATCACAACACCAAACTTAAAGCTTGCTTGTCCCCAAGCAAGAAAAGAATTATTGAGAAGAAAGAATGAAATGGAAGAAGATGTTCATGCTAGCAGAGTATTATTGGTAGCTCATGGGGTTTCATGTAGATATGTAAATACTCACTTCTTATTGACATTTAGGCCTAGAAAGTCTCCTTCAAGCATCAAGTAACACACTGCTATGACCTGTCATTATTCCTTTGTCCTTGACTATTATTTTTTTATAAGCTTTAGTTCAGTGTCATGTGTAACAAGCTCTTTTCTTTCTTTATGCTTGACACATTATTCACTATAGACACTTGGCTCACATTCCTTCTTAGAACATTGATGCCTAGCACCTCTTTGGGTTACTAAATGCCTTGTAGTTAGGTTGCTCTTGATAGTGGACTTTCAGTTGATGATCCCGGGTTAGTTAACCCAAGTCACCAAGTGTTGATGCACTCCAAAGAACTTAATAATCCAAGCAGATCCTAGTACAAAGACACCACAAGCATATATTCTAAGGTTCAAGCTATTGGTGTCTAGCTTTGTTTCTTTTTATTTTTCTTTTGTTCTGTTGCCATTTTTGGCTTTTTCTTTTCTCTTTTTGTTTTTCTTTTTAACCTAGGACTTTTATTTTATTGAGATTCATAGACAGTGAGCTACCTTCTACTTAAAAGGAGACAGTCTAGTTCTTTTATTCACTAAAAGTGAGCTATCATACAATAATGCATTCATACCACCACTCACTATTATTGTACTTCCAGCTAACAAAGAACTATCTCATTTCACATTCCAAACATTTCTTTTATTGAATTAAGGATGCAGGGGACAAAGCATGTATTTAGTTAGGTGAAAATAAGCACACAAGCACACACTTAGACTAGCTTTCTTATTGCCAAGAGTGAGTCTGCTTATACTAGATGAACACTTTAGCAAGTCATCAGTTGAAGCATTTTTAAACCGCAAGAGTTAAGTATAGATACAACCTATTGGTTTGCAGTTCTTTTGTTCTTCCTTCTGTTGTACCCCTTTTTAGTTGTGGTGCATGATGTCTTCAATTGGTGGTTAGTTCCCTGCATAATTTTTAAAAGTTGCTTGCTTCTTAAGCCATTAGGTGACTGGTTAGTATGTATGAATTAAGTGTGGTTTTTGGATTTAATTTGGTGTGGGAACACCGAACTTAATTCCTTGCCACTTCCTCTGATGCAACATGTTAACTATATGTAAAATCTTGTGTCCTCGCTAAAGGTTATGGAGTTAAGACTAGAAAGCATTTAAGTAGTTGAATAATCTGTTTGATTGCTTGGAGCTAGTATTGTGCGGGAGGTGAGAATGTGCTTTTAAATGAGGTTTTAGTGGAACACCAAACTTAGAATCCTTCATTCTCCCTTAAATTGTTTTGGTGTGCAACACCAAACTTAGCTCCTTGCAATGCATACCAATTATTCAACATTTTTATTGCAAAGGCTATGAAAGGAAAACTAACTCAGGTTGGGTTGCCTCCCAACAAGCGCTCTTTTAATGTCACTAGCTTGACACCCTTCATTCTTTCTAAGAGGGCTGTAGGCTCTGAACCTCTTTTTCCTTGTCCCACTGTCCTCCTAAGTACAGCTTTGCTCTGTGACCATTTGCTGTGAATTGACTCTTTGTTACTTCATCCAGCAATTCAATACTCCCATAAGGAAAAACCTTGGTTACCAAATATGGACCAGTCCACTTAGATTTAAGTTTGCCAGGGAACATCTTGAGTCGTGAGTTGTACAAGAGTACTTGCTGCCCAGGTTTGAATTCTTTCTTCAAGATCCTTCTGTCATGCCACCTCTTGGCTTTTTCTTTATATATATTGGCACTTTCATAGGCTTCTAGCCTAAATTCATCCAGCTCATTTAGCTGCAACAACCTTTTCTCCCCTGCTGCTTCAGAGTCAAGGTTTAGGAGTTTAGTAGCCCAAAACGCTTTGTGTTCAAGCTCTATAGGGGGGTGACAGGATTTGCCATATAATAGCTGAAAGGGAGACTTCCCAATGGGAGTTTTGAAAGCCGTTCTGTATGCCCAGAGTGCATCCTCTAGCTTCCGAGCCCAATCTTTTCTTGTACTTCCTACTGTCTTCTCCAAGATCTTCTTCAATTCCTTATTTGCTAGTTTAGCCTGACCATTGGTCTGGGGGTGATATGGCGTGGCTACTTTATGAATGACTCCATATTTGTGGAGGAGTTTCTCCATCTGCTTGTTGCAAAAATGGCTACCACCGTCACTCACAAGACCCTTGGGAACTCCATATCTAGTGAAGATATGCTTCTTAAGGAATTGAAGGACAATTTGTGCATCACAAGTGGTTGTGGCTATGGCTTCCACCCACTTTGAGACATACTCTACTGCTACCAAGATATATCTAAAGGAATAGGAAGGGGGAAAGGGTCCCATGAAATCAATTCCCCATAGATCAAATAATTCCAATTCCAAAATGAAGTTTTGAGGCATTTCGTTCCTTCTTGTCAGTCCTCCTGCTCTCTGGCATTCGTTACATTGGTGAACATACTCTCTGGCATCCTTGAAGATAGTTGGCCAATAGAAGCCACTCTGCAGTATCTTTGCAGCTGTTCTTTCTGGGCCAAAGTGTCCACCATAAGCTGAGCCATGGCAATGCCACAAGATATCCCTTATTTCACTCTCAGGGACACACCTTCTAATTACTCCATCAGAACATCTCTTGAACAGGAAGGGTTCATCCCACAAGAATTTCCTTGCTTCGTTGATTAACTTCTTCACTTGTTGCTTAGAGAACTCTTGAGGTATCTTCCTTCCCACTTTGTAGTTCGCTATGTCAGCAAACCAAGGTGCTTGTTGAATCTGCAAGAGGTGCTCATCTGGGAAGCTTTCATTCACGGGCTGGGAGGCTTTTTGAATTGTTTCTTGTGGTAGCCTCGACAAATGATCAGCAACTCGGTTTTCAGTACCCTTCCTATCCCTTACCTCAATGTCAAACTCTTGTAGGAGCAATATCCACCTGATAAGTCTTGGTTTGGCATCCTGTTTTGACATCAAATACTTAAGGGCAGCATGGTCAGTATAAACTACAATTGTGGATCCTATTAAATATGATCTAAACTTATCAAATGCATAAACTACAGCTAGCAATTCCTTCTCTGTTGTGGTGTAATTTTTCTGAGCTTCATTCAACACTTTACTTGCATAATATATGACATGATGCAAGTTTCCTTTCTTTTGTCCAAGCACAGCGCCAATTGCAATGTCACTTGCATCACACATAAGTTCAAAAGGCAGCTCCCAATCCGGGGGTGTGATGATTGGTGCTGTTGTGAGTCTGTTTTTTAAAGTTTCAAAGGCATGCTGGCAGTTTTCATCAAAAACAAAGGGGTTATCGATCATTAATAAATTACTCAAAGGTTTGGCTATTTTTGAAAAATCCTTGATAAACCTTCTATAAAATCCTGCATGCCCCAAGAAACTTCTAACAGATTTCACATTAGTTGGTGGAGGGAGTTTTTCTATGATCTTAATCTTTGCCTTATCAACCTCTATCCCTTTTCTTGAAACTTTATGACCAAGAACAATCCCTTCGGGTACCATGAAATGGCATTTCTCCCAGTTCAAAACCAAATTAGTTTCTTGGCACTGTTTCAAGACAAGATTTAGATGGTTCAGGCAAGCGTTGAAATTATCACCAAAAATAGAAAAGTCATCCATGAAGACCTCTAGAAACTTTTTGACCATATCGGAGAAAATGGAAAGCATACACCTCTGAAATGTGGCTGGGGCGTTGCATAGCCCAAATGGCATTCTCCTGTATGCAAAAACTCCAAATGGACATGTGAAGGCAGTCTTCTCTTGGTCCTTGGGGTCCACCATGATTTGATTGTACCCAGAATATCCGTCCAAAAAGCAATAATAGGCATGGCCGGCCAATCTTTCCAGCATCTGATCAATAAATGGGAGAGGGAAATGATCTTTCCTTGTGGCATCATTCAATCTTCTATAGTCTATGCACATTCTCCACCCGGTCACTGTTCTAGTAGGGATTAACTCATTCTTCTCATTAGTGATGACCGTCATTCCTCCTTTCTTTGGTACAACTTGAACCGGGCTCACCCATGAGCTGTCGGATATTAGGAAGATTATCCCTGCATTCCATAACTTCATTACTTCCTTCTGGACAACTTCCTTCATTGTGGGATTTAGCCTTCTTTGAGGTTGAACCACTGGTTTGGAATTGTCCTCCAAGAGGATCTTATGCATACACACTGTAGGGCTAATGCCTTTCAGGTCGTCAATAGTCCATCCCAAAGCATCTTTGTGAGCTTTGAGTACATCAAGAAATTCTCCTTCTTCTTTTTTTGTCAGGGATGAATTAATGATCACTGGGAAGCTCTCTGATGTGCCAAGGAATGCATATTTGAGATGAGTGGGTAATGGCTTCAGTTCTTGTTTTCGTACTTCTTCCTTCTTCCCTTGTTTTTCCTCTTGTTCAATGGAAATCTCGGCTACTTGTTCCTCTGTTGTCTCTTGACTTCCTTCTTGCTCTTGAGGATTGTCTTCCAACATTTCTTCCACTAAACTCTCTATCATATCCACTCTCATGTAATCCTCTTGCTCAGGAATGTATTGCATTGACTTGAAAACGTTTATGACCATTTGTTCATTGTGGACCCTGAAGATCATCTCTCCTTTTTCTACATCAATGATGGCTCTTGCTGTGGCTAGAAATGGCCTTCCCAAAATGATTGAATTGTTTCCTTCCTCTTCAGTATCCAAAATCACAAAATCTGCTGGGAAAATAAACTCCCCAACCTTCACTAACAGAATCTCCACGATTTCATTGGGTGTTTTGATTGATTTATCTGCCATGACCAATGACATCCTGGTGGGTTTAAGTTCTTCTATGGCAAGCTTTCTCATCATTGAAAGAGGCATTAAGTTGATGCTGGCACCAAGGTCACATAGAGCTTTGTTGAGAACTATTCTGCCAATGGTGCATGAGACTACAAAGCTTCCTGGATCCTTGAGTTTTGGTGGAATGCCCCTTTGAATCACAGCACTGCATTCCTCGGTGAGCAACACGGTTTCCTTCTCAAGCCAACTCCTCTTCTTGTTGATAAGTTCTTTTAAGAACTTTGCATACAGGGGCATTTGTTCAAGTGCTTCAGCTAAGGGAATATTGATTTCCAGTTTCTTGAAAGTCTCAAGGAACTTATGAAAATGTTGGTCCTTAGTCTCTTTGCTGAACCTCTGGGGGTATGGCAGTGGAGGTGTAATACTTTTTCCCACTTGCTGCTGTCCTTGAATTACTTCTTCTTCCCCCTTTTGTGAAGTGGTTGGTTGGTCTTCTTTCCTTCTTTGCTTTTCAGTGCTCTTGTTTGGTATCACATTTTGATCATTGTCTTCCTCTGCCTGTGTTGGCTTTTCCTCTTCTATGGGCCTTTTGCTATTCTCCACTTGCTTCTTTGTGGTGTCATTGTTGCTCATCAATGTTCTCCCACTTCTTAACTGTATCGCCTTACACTCTTCCTTAGGATTTGGAATTGTGTCACTTGGCAGGGAACTTGATGGTCTCTCTGTTGCAAGATGTTTAGATAGCTGACCAATTTGCCTCTCCATATTCTTTATGGAGGCTTCTTGGTTCTTGGTTGTCATTTCTTGGTGTTTCCACATTTTGTCTATCAAGGTTTCCAGATTAGTGATTCTTTGGGATTCTGGTAATGTTTGTGGTTGGTTGTGAGGTGTGGATGGTGGATGGTAGGCATTTTGGTTGGTGGGTTGGTTATTGGATTGATAATGGTTGGAGTTGGGGTAGTTGTTTTGGGGTTTTCTGTAAGGGTTTTGGTTAGTTTGCTGCTGGTTGTGGTTTTGGTTATTTCTTGAAGTGTTTTGGTTTGAGTTCCTCTGCCATGGTTGTTGGTTCTGGTTGTGATAACCCCCCATCTGAGGTTTGGGTGATTCTTCCAGGATAGATTGTAGGTGTCACCATACACTTCATTTGATCCTTGGTTGTGCATATATTGCACTTGCTCTTGTTGTTGTTCTTCTTGGTACTCCTCATTCTGCCCCCAAGGGGTTGTTGGTTGGCTTGTGGCACTCACTGATGTTACTTGTAGGCTATCAATTCTTTTGGCCATTTGCACAAATTGTTGTTGAATTTGCTGCTGCATCATTTTGTTTTGAGCCAGGATTGAATCTACTCCTTCCAACTCCATCACTCCTTTCCTCTGTGATGGTTGGCGTTGCCTTTGGTGAGCAAAGAAATACTGGTTGTTGGCCACCATATCAATGAGATTTTGGGCTTCTTCAGCCGTTTTCATTAGTTGTAGAGAGCCTCCTGCTGAATAATCCAAAGCCTCTTGAGATTTCAATGTCAAGCCTTCATAGAAATTCTGCAATCTGTCCCACTCACTAAACATTCCCGGTGGACACTTCCTGATTAGAGCTTTGTATCGTTCCCATGCCTCATACAAGGGTTCAGCATCCATTTGAGTGAATGTTTGCACTTCAGTCTTCAATCTAATAACTCTTTGAGGTGGGTAAAACTTGGCAAGGAACTTGGTTACTAGATCATCCCAATTATTGATGCTGTCTCTTGGGAAAGATTCCAACCATTGAGTGGCTTTGTCTCTGAGAGAAAATGGAAATAGCAGTAGCTTGTAACTGTCAGGGTGCACACCATTGGTTTTGACAGTGTCACAAATCCTCAAGAAGGTGGACAAGTGTTGGTTAGGGTCTTCAAGTGGCCCTCCTCCATAGGAACAATTGTTTTGAACCAAGGTGATGAGTTGTGGCTTTAGTTCAAAGTTATTTGCATTAACATTTGGAGTCAGAATGCTACTCCCACAATGTCTAGGATTTGCACACGTGTAGGAAGCCAAAACTCTCCTCTGTGGTGGATTATTGTTGTTATTGGCTGCTCCTTCAGCTCCATTTGGTGGATTTGTTAGATATTCCTCCATATCCTGGAACTCTTCTTCTGATTCCTCTTCTCCAACAATGTTTTTCCCTCTTTCATCTCTTCTTAATCTTCTGAGGATTCTTTCGTCTTGTTCACAAAAAGTGGGTGTAACTCTCCTTGTACCTGACATACAACCAAAGCATAAGGATCACACAATACCAGAAAAGCAATAACACTTCAATCCATGGCTGAAGTGAAATATTAGTTAGCTTAAGCAAAAATTCAAACAGTTAGTGGGTTAGCAACGAAAATAAAGAAACAGAAAAGAAAAAGTGCTTGATCTAGATCTCCACTTCACTTAATCATTGTCAATCTATTTCAATCCCCGGCAACGGCACCAAAAACTTGATGTGTATTTTTGGAAAACGAATTCCAAACACACAACTCACCGGCAAGTGTACCGGGTCACATCAAGTAATAATAACTCACGTGAGTGAGGTCGATCCCACAGGGATTGAAGGATTGAGCAATTTTAGTTTAGTGGTTGATTTAGTCAAGCGAATCAAGATTTGGTTGAGTGATTTGTAATTGACTGAAACTAAACTGCATGAAAATTAAAGGGAGAGGGATAATTGCAGTAAAGTAAAGAGAACAGAAAGTAAATAAGCTAAATCTTAAAGAACAAGTAATGTAAATTGCAGAAACTTAGATTGCAAGAAATGTAAATGGCTGAATCTTAAAGTGCAAGAAATGTAAATTACTTGAATTATAAAGGGAATAGGGAAGTGGATTTGCAGAAATTAAACAAGGAAAAGTAAAATTCAACAAACAGAAATGTAAAATATGGATTCAATTAAACCGGATCTCAAATGATAATGAAAATAAGCTTGGTGTAGCAACGAAACAAGGAAATTTAAATTGAAAGATGTAGATCTCAAGACTCAAGAGACTAGATAACCAAGTCTAGATCTCAATGCCTTCTTAGATCCAAAGTGAGAATTCAATTGCACAAAAAGTAAAGATCCAGCAGTAGAAGAAAAGAAGTGAAATCGCAAATTCTCAATGATGCAGTAAATCAAAACAGAAAGAGATCTCAAGGTGAGATTGAGACAGAATTTCCTCAATTCTTCAACCCAAGATTCAAGACAAGTGTAAATGAAATTGAAAACAAGAAAACTAAGAGGAAGAGAATTCAATTATCCTTCCCCAAGACTCAAAATCTCAAAATAACTCCTAACCAAAAGCTCTCCCAAAATCACTTAGTAAAAACTAAAACGGAAAAGCTCCCTAAAAACTTAAATTCTAAGCTATTTATACACTCTCTTCAAATGATCTTCAAGCCTTGAATTGGGCCTTTGCTCTTGATGGAATTGGGTTGACAAAAGCCTCTGTTGATTACTCTTGGAGTTGGAGAGAAACCCACTTGTGAACCGGGCCATGAACCAGAAAAGCTTGAATAAAAGTTTGAGGTCAAACTTTTACTCAAGCTTTTCATATCAGCTAGCCTTCCTTGCTGTCATCCACGTTTGAGCCAAAGTTTGAGGTCAAACTTGGAGCCAAACGTGGATCCCTCTTGTATGCCTCTTGGGGTGCTACTTTGTCCTCTTGTCAACGTTGCCAATTTTATGTCAACTATAGACTATTATATATGGTTGGAAAGCTCTGAATGTCATCTTTCTAACCCACTTGGAATCACCTCAATTGGACATCTACAACTCAAGTTATTCTTGTTGGAAGTATACCCCTTCAGGTTGTTATGGCTCCAACGTTTGCCTAAAAGCTTGAGGTCAAACGTTGGCGCAAGCTTTTGCTCTCCTGGGTGTTTTGTTATGGCGCCAACGTTTGCCTAAAAGCTTGAGGTCAAACGTTGGCGCAAGCTTTTGCTCTTCTCCAGGGTGAATTCAACTCTTCCAAAAGTTTGAGCTAAAGTTTGAGGCAAGCTTTTGCTCAAGCTTTTTGTTCTCTCTTGCTCCTTGCCATTTCTTCTTTCTTCAACCTTCTTCAAAGCTCTTTTCACCTATCATTAATCAACCAAGCACATCAAAGCTATGCTCAAAATCATGAGATTGTTATTCTTTCATAATATATGACAATTATAGCACAAAATCTCATGAAATTGCATTAATTTATCCATGGTTGATTGAATCAAAGGAAATATGAAATTCTACCCAATTGGCTTACTTATGGCTCAAGAAAGTGCATAAAATCAATTGAAAACAAAAGAAAAAAAGCTAGTGAAACTAGGCTAAGATGACTTGTCAGTGGGATCGACCCTTACTCACATAAGGTATTACTTGGACGACCCAGTGCACTTGCTGGTTAGTTGTGCGGAATTGCAAAAGTGTGATTGTGATTTCGTGCACCAAGCTTTTGGCGACGTTTTCGGGGATTGTTTGAGTTTGGACAACTGACGGTTGATTTTGTTGCTTAGATTAGGAAAAATTTTTCTTTTTGGTTTAGAGTCTTTTATTATTGTTTTTGGTTAAAATTTTAAAATCCTTGTTTTATTTTTCTAAATTATTTTTGAAAATTTTCAAAACCAATAACTTCATAATTTAGTTTTCTGTTTGAGTTTAGTTTCATATTTTCAGTTTAGTGTCAATTGCATGAGTTTGTTTCTCTTTCATTTTTTCTCAATTATTAGTGCTCAGAGTATAAAATTTTTTAAGTTTGGTGTCCTTTGATTGTTTTAGTTTTCTTAAAAATTTTTCAAAAGCTGCTTTTGGTGTTCATCGTGATATTCAAAGTTTTCATGTTTATTTTCTTTATTTTGATCTAAAAATTCTAAGTTTGGTGTCATTTTGTTGTTTTTCTCTTTTCTCATTAAATTCAAAATCCCTTTCAAAAATCATATCCAAAGTTTTTCAAATCTTCTTAATTAAGTAATTATTCTAGTTTTCAAATTTTTTTCCTTTTTCTTTTAGTTTTCGAAATTTATATTTTAATTTCTAATTATTTTATTTTATCTTATTTCTTTTTTTATTCAGTTTATTTTTAATTAAATAAAATAAAAATAAAAATATATTTTATTTGTAATTCACATCAATTCCCTTTTCTCCATCATGGACCTAAGTGGAAATGAACAGTCCAGAAGGACTCTGGGGTCATATGCTAACCCCATTACAGCTGCATATGGGAGTAGCATCTGTATACCTCACATAAAAGCAAGCAGTTTTGAGCTAAATCCTCAGCTCATTATCATGGTGCAGCAAAATTGCCAGTATTCTGGTCTTCAACAGGAAGAACCTACTGAGTTTCTGGCACAGTTTTTACAAATTGCTGACACAGTACGTGATAAGAAAGTGGATCAGGATGTCTACAGATTATTACTATTTCCATTTGCTGTAAAAGATCAAGCTAAGAGGTGGTTAAATAACCAACCCACATCAAGTATAAGAATATGGAAACAGTTATCAGACAAATTCCTGAATCAATATTTCCCTTCAAAAAGGATGACACAGCTAAGGCTGGACATCCAAGGCTTTAAACAAGAGGACCATGAATCCCTTTATAATGCCTGGGAGAGGTACAGAGGGATGCTAAGGAAATGCCCCTCTGAAATGTTTTTAGAGTGGGTACAGTTAGACATCTTCTACTACGGGCTTACAAAAAAAGTTCAAATGTCTCTAGGCCACTCAGCTGGTGGATCTATACACATGAGAAAGACAATTGCAGAGGCTCAAGAGCTCATTGATACAGTTGCTAGAAATCAACATCTGTACTCAAGCAGTGAGTCCTCCATGAAAGAAGAAGCTAGGGAAATATCTACTGATCCTAGTCCTCAAGAACAAGTTGTTGAACTTAATCAGCAATTGCTTCTTAAGACAAAATAGTTAGCAGAATTTAAAGAGATGCTCCAAGACACTAAAGATGCTAACAAGAATATGGAAGCACAATTGAATCAGACAAGACAGCAACTATCTAAACAGATAACAGAAGAATGCCAAGCTGTTCAACTAAGGAGTGGGAAGACATTGAATAATTCAGCTCAAGGTAGCAGAAAGCCAAGAAAGGAAAAACTGACAGAGGATGACCAAACCATTGCCCAAAATCCTTCTGAGGACAATAAGAGCCCAGAGAGGAATAATTCTGGCATTCAAACGCCAGAAAAGGGTGAAAAACTGGCGTTAAATGCCCATTCCATGCCCAGTTCTGGCGTTCAAACGCCAGAAAAGGGTGGAAAATTGGCGTTAAACACCCATCCAACCCTTAATCCTGGCGTTCAAACACCAATGAGGGATCAGACACCTGTAAGTGTTGATTGTAACCCTCCTAAGAAGGCTTCTCTAACCACCTCTGTAGGAAATAAACCTACAGCAACTACGGTTGAGGAATACAAAGCCAAGATGCCTTATCCTCAGAAACTCCGCCAAGCAGAACAGGATAAACAATTTGCCTACTTTGCAAACTATCTCAGGACTCTTGAAATAAAGATCCCGTTTGCAGAGGCACTTGAGCAAATACCCTCTTATGCTAAGTTCATGAAAGAGATCTTAAGTCATAAGAAGGATTGGAGAGAAACTGAAAAAGTTTTTCTCACTGAAGAATGCAGTGCAGTCATTCTGAAAAGCTTACCAGAGAAGCTTAAAGATCCCGGAAGCTTTATGATACCATGCACATTAGAGGGTGCTTGTACCAAGACAGCTCTATGTGACCTTGGGGCAAGTATCAACCTAATCCCTGCATCCACTATCAGAAAGCTTGGCTTGACTGAAGAGGTCAAACCAACCCGGATATGTCTTCAACTTGCTGATGGCTCTATTAAATATCCATCAGGCATAATTGAGGACATGATTGTCAAGGTTGGGCCATTTGCCTTTCCCACTGACTTTGTAGTGCTGGAAATGGAGGAGCACAAGAGTGCAACTCTCATTCTAGGAAGACCCTTCCTAGCAACTAGACGAACTCTCATTGATGTCCAAAAAGGGAAAGTGACCCTGAGAGTCAATGAGGATGAATTCAAGTTAAATGCTGTCAAAGCTATACAGCATCCAGACACATCAAATGACTGCATGAGCGTTGATATTATTGATTCCTTGGTGGAAGAGATCAATATAACTGAGAGTCTCGAATCAGAGCTAGAGGACATCTTTAAAGATGTTCAGCCTGATCTGGAGGAACTAAAGGAAACAGAAAAGCCTCTAAAAACTCTTCAGGAAGAGGATAAGCCCCCTAAACCCGAGCTCAAACCACTACCACCATCCCTGAAATATGCGTTTCTGGGAGAGGATGGCACTTTCCCTATGATTATAAGCTCTGCCTTAAATCCACAAGAAGAGAGAGCACTAATTCAGGTGCTAAAGAAACACAAGACAGCTCTTGGGTGGTCCATAAGTGATCTTAAGGGCAATAGCCCAGCAAGATGCATGCACAAGATCTTATTGGAGGATGATGCTAAGCCAGTGATTCAACCACAGAGGCGACTAAATCCATCCATGAAGAAGGTGGTGCAGAAAGAGGTCACTAAGTTACTAGAGGCTGGGATTATTTATCCCATTTTTGATAGCCCCTGGGTGAGCCCTGTCTAAGTTGTACCCAAAAAGGGAGGCATGACAGTGGTTCACAATGAAAAGAATGAACTGGTTCCTACAAGAACAGTTACAGGGTGGCGTATGTGTATTGACTACAGAAGGCTCAATACAGCCACCAGAAAGGATCATTTTCCTTTACCATTCATAGACCAGATGCTAGAAAGGCTTGTAGGTCATGACAATTACTACTTTTTGGATGGCTATTCAGGTTATAACCAAATTGCAATAGATCCTCAGGATCAAGAGAAAATAGCATTCACATGTCCATCTGGAGTATTTGCCTATAGAAGGATACCTTTTGGTCTGTGCAATGCACCTGCAACCTTTCAGAGATGCATGCTCTCTATTTTCTCTGATATGGTGGAAAAATTTTTGGAAGTCTTCATGGATGACTTCTCAGTATTTGGAGACTCATTCAGCTCCTATCTTGACCATTTAGCACTTGTTCTGAAAAGATGCCAAGAGACTAACCTGGTTTTAAACTGGGAAAAATGTCACTTTATGGTGACAGAAGGAATTGTCCTTTGGCACAAAATTTCAAACAAGGGAATAGAGGTGGATCAAGCTAAGGTAGAGATAATTGAAAAATTACCACCACCTGCCAATGTTAAGGCAATCAGAAGCTTTCTGGGGCATGCAGGATTCTATAGGAGGTTTATAAAGGATTTTTTAAAAATTGCAAAACCTCTAAGTAATCTGTTAGCTGCTGACATGCCATTTGTCTTTGACACAGAGTGTCTGTAGGCATTTAAAACTCTAAAAGCTAAGCTGATCACAGCACCAGCTATTTCTGCACCAGACTGGACATTACCATTCGAACTAATGTGTGATGCCAGTGACCATGCTATTGGTGCAGTATTGGGACAAAGGCATAACAAGCTCCTGCACGTCATTTACTATGCCAGCCGTGTTCTAAATGACGCACAGAAGAATTACACAACCACAGAAAAAGAGCTGCTTGTAGTGGTTTATGCCATTGACAAGTTTAGATCCTATTTAGTAGGATCAAAAGTGATTGTGTACACTGACCATGTTGCTCTTAAATATCTACTCACAAAACAGGATTCAAAACCCAGGCTCATAAGATGGGTGTTGCTTCTGCAAGAGTTTGATATAGAAATAAAAGACAGAAAAGGGATAAAGAACCAGGTAGCTGATCACCTGTCCCGGATAGAACCAGTAGTAGGGGCGTCCCTCCCTCCTACTGAGATCTCTGAGACCTTTCCGGATGAGCAACTCTTTGCCATTCAGGAGGTACCATGATTTGCAGACATTGCAAACTATAAAGCTGTGAGATTCATACCCAAAGAGTATAGCAGACAGCAAACGAAAAAATTAATTTCTGATGTAAAGTACTACTTATGGGATGAGCCATATCTATTTAAAAGATGTGCAGACGGAGTAATCCGTAGATGTGTACCTAGAGAAGAGACGCAGAAGATCTTATGGCACTGCCATGGATCACAATATGGAGGACATTTCAGAGGTGGGCGAACAGCCACTAAGGTCCTCCAATGTGGCTTCTACTGGCCTATTCTCTATAAAGACTCCCGAGAGTTTGTACGTAATTGTGACAATTGCCAGAGAGTTGGTAACTTGCCTCATGGTTACGCCATGCCTTAGCAAGGGATCTTAGAGATTGAGTTGTTTGACGTATGGGGTATTGACTTCATGGGCCTTTCCCACCATTATACTTAAACACTTATATTCTGGTGACAGTAGACTATGTATCTAAATGGGTAGAGGCAATTGTAACACCTACTAATAATACTAAGACAGTGCTGAAGTTCCTCCAGAAATATATCTTCAGCAGGTTTGGTGTCCCTAGAGTACTAATCAGTGATAGGGGCACTCATTTCTGCAATAAACAGCTTTACTCTGCTATCGTCCGATATGGAATTAGCCACAAGGTAGCAACTCCATACCATCCACAGACAAATGGGCAGGCTAAAGTCTCTAATAGAGAACTAAAACGAATCCTGGAACGGACTGTAAGTACCCGTAGAAAGGATTGGGCAAGGAGTCTGGATGATGCCCTATGGGCATACAGAAATGCATTCAAAACTCCTATAGGGACCTCTCCATACCAGCTTGTGTATGGAAAAGCCTGTCACCTGCCAGTGGAACTAGAACACAAGGCTTACTGGGCGACCAGATTCCTAAACCTTGATGCCAAGTTAGCTGGAGAGAAAAGATTGCTCCAGTTGAATGAGCTAGAGGAATTCAGACTCAATGCTTTCGAAAATGCAAAAATTTACAAAGAGAAAGCAAAAAGGTGGCATGACAAGAAACTGTCATCCAGAGTCTTTGAGCCAGGACAGAAGGTTCTGCTGTTTAACTCTAGGCTCAGATTATTCCCTGGGAAATTAAAATCCCGGTGGAGGGGACCATATGTGATTACAAGTGTGTCACCATATGGTTATGTAGAGCTTCAAGATATTGACTCTGATAAAAAAGTTCATTGTTAATGGACAGAGAGTCAAGAATTATCTTGAAAGCAATGTTGAGCAAGAATGCTCAAAACTGAGACTAGATTAAAGCTCAGTAAAGTCCAGCTAAAGACAATAAAGAAGCACTTGCTGGGAGGCAACCCAGCCAGTAATAGAGTTTATTTGTTATTTAAATAATAATTATAGGAGTTTGATATAAACTATCTTCAAGGTTAATTATCAATTGCAGGAGTTCACAGAGTTACTGAAGGATTCAGAGCATAAAGCAGAGAAAAGGAACTCACTGGCACGAAAACGCTAGTAAGGGGTATTTTGGGTGTTAAACGCCAGAATGGGCACCATTCAGGGTGTTAAACGCCAAAATGAGTACCATTCTGGGCGTTCAACGCCAGAGTTGCAGCATCCTGGGTGTTTAGAAAAATGCCCAGTGATAAAGGATTTCTGGTGTTTAACGCCAGCCAGGGTACCTGGCTGGGCGTTAAACGCCCACAATGGCCAACATATGGGTGTTAAACGCCAGAATGGATACCATTCAAAAATTTAATAATCTTCTAAATCCCTTTTCAAATTTCTTTCAAATCCTCTCCAAATCTTTTTCAAAAACTCATTTATCTTTTCAATTCCTTTCCAAATCTTTTCCAACTCATTATATTTTCTTTTAATTCTTAGATGCATCAACAGTTTTTAAGATCTCAATTCTTCATAACTTTTGAATTTTAAAATTTCATCTTTTTCATATAATGATTCATCTTTTTTTCAATCATATCTTTCTATCATATCTTTTTCAAAATTTTTGCAACCCCACCTCTCCACTTTTAAATACACATTCAGCCATCCCCATACCTCCATCATTTGAATCTGTCTCCCCTCTATTCTTTTCCCTTCCTTTCTTTTGCTTGAGGACAAGCAAACCTCTAAGTTTGGTGTATTTTCCGTGATCACTGAGCAAAACTTCACCAAGATCATGGCCCTTAAAGGAAAACAAACCACTCCAAGAGGCAAGAAAGAGAACAATCTAAAACCACTTTGGAATCAAGAGAGGTTCTTAACCAAAGAATATGTAGATCATTATCACAAAATAATGGGTTTGAGGTCAGTGATCCCGGAAGTTAAGTTCGATCTGAAAGAAGACGAATATCCGGAGATCCAAGAACAAATTCGAAACAGAGGTTGGGAAATCCTAGCCAATCCTGAGACAAAGGTTGGAAGAAACATGGTTTATGAATTCTATTCAAATCTGTGGCTGACAGATAAGCAGAGAATGACTGGAACTGCCTTTCATACCTTTCGAACTTTGGTCAGAGGAAGGATTATTTACTTCCACCTGGACAAAATAAGAGAGGTCTTCAAACTACCTCAACTACAAGATGATCTAGAATCCTTTAATAAGAGAATGGTGAGAGTAGATAAGGGGTTGGACCAAGTTCTAGAGGACATATGCCTCCCTGGAACTAAATGGATAACCAACACAAAAGGTATCCCAAACCAACTCAAGAGAGGAGATCTCAAACCAGTCGCTAGGGGCTGGTTGGACTTCATTGGGCGTTCTATACTGCCCACTAGTAACCGCTCTGAGGTCACTGTCAAAAGAACAGTGATGATTCATTGCATTATGCTGGGAAACAAAGTAGAGATTCATCATCTGATTTCTTGTGAGATCTACACAATTGCAAATAAGAACTCCACTGAAGCCAAATTGGCTTACCCAAACTTAATCTCTCTGCTATGTAAAGATGCTGGGGTAAAGATGGGAGTGGATGAGTTCATCCCAGTCAAGCACCCAATCACCAAGAAGTCAATGAAAGGACAACAAGTGCAAGATAACTCCATCAAAAGGAGGGCATAAGAGTTCCTCCCAGAAATCCCTTAAATTGACTACTGGACCCGCTTAGAAGCATCTGTCACCAAACTGCAAGAGGCTATGGATCAAATTAAGGAAGAATAGCAGAATCAAAATAGCATGCTCTGCAAGCTGCTTAAGGAACAGAAAAAGCAAGGGTGTGAGCTACAGGAGCTGAAGCGCCAGAAACTCTCCCTTGAAGAGCCAGGCATCCCACAACTGGAAGAGATACTTGCATCCCCCAATGCAGGTTGTTGAGTCCTAACTTTGTGATAACTTTTATTATTAGAGATCTATTTTAAGAGTCATTTATTTTTATGTTTTTAATTTTCTGTCTTTTATTATTATTGGTCTGCTTTTATGGTTATTTTAAGTCTTATTTTTATGATTAATAAAATTTAAAGTCTATGCCTTAAAGCTATGAATGCCCTATGAATCCTTCACCTTTCTTAATTGAAAAAATGGTTTTAATTACAAAAGAACAAGAAGTACAGGATTTCGAATTATGTCTTGAAATTAGTTTAATTATTTTGATGTGGTGACAATACCTTTTGTTTTCAGAATGAATACTTGAACAGTGCATATTTTTGAATTTGTTGTTTATGAGTGTTAAAATTGTTGGCTCTTGAAAGAATAATGAAAAAGGAGAAATGTTGTTGATAATCTGAAAAATCATAAAATTGATTCTTGAAGTAAGAAAAAGCAGTAAAAAGCTTGCAGAAAAAATGGCAAAAAAAAAAAAAAGAAAGAAAAAGCAAGCAGGAAAAGCCAATGGCCCTTTAAACCAAAAGGCAAGGGTAAAAAGGATCCAAGGCTTTGAGCATTAATGGATAGGAGGGCCCAAAGGAATAAAATCCTGGCCTAAGCGGCTAAACCAAGCTGTCCCTAACCATGTGCTTGTGGCGTGAATGTGTCAAGTGAAAGCTTGAGACTGAGCGGTTAAAGTCGTGGTCCAAAACAAAAAGAGTGTGCTTAAGAGCTCTGAACACCTCTAACTGGTGACTCTAGCAAAGCTGAGTCACAATCTAAAAAGGTTCACCCAGTTATGTGTTTGTGGCATTTATGTATCCGGTGGTAATACTGGAAAACAAAATGCTTAGGGTCACGGCCAAGACTCATAAAGTAACTGTGTTCAAGAATCAACATACTGAACTAAGATGATCAATAACACTATCTGAATTCTGAGTTCCTATAGATGCCAATCATTCTGAGCTTCAAAGGATAAAGTGAGATGCCAAAACTGTTCAGAAGCAAAAAGCTACTAGTCCCACTCATCTAATTGGAACTAAGTTTCATTGATATTTTGGAATTTATAGTATATTCTCTTCTTTTTATCCTATTTGATTTTCAGTTGCTTGGGGACAAGCAACAATTTAAGTTTGGTGTTGTGATGAGCGGATAATTTATATGCTTTTTGGCATTGTTTTTAGGTAGTTTTTAGTAGGATCTAGCTACTTTTTAGTATATTTTTATTAGTTTTTAAGAAAAATTCACATTTCTGGACTTTTCTATGAGTTTGTGTATTTTTTTGTGATTTCAGGTATTTTCTGGCTGAAATTGAGGGACCTGAGCAAAAATCTGATTCAGAGGCTGAAAAAGGACTACAGATGCTGTTGGATTCTGACCTTCCTGCACTCGAAATGGATTTTATGGAGCTACAGAAGTCCAATTGGCGCGCCCTTAATTGATTTGGAAAGTAGATATCCTGGGCTTTCCAGAAATATATAATAGTCTATACTTTGCCCGAGATTTGGTAGCGCAAACTGGCGTTTAAAGGCCAGCTCCTTACCCTTTTCTGGCATTAAACGCCAGAACTGACATAAAAGTTGGAGTTAAACGCCCAAACTGGCACAAAAGCTAGAGTTCAACACCAGAAAGAGCTTATGCACGTGGAAGCTTCAGTGCTCAGCCCAAACACATACCAAGTGGGCCCTGGAAGTGGATTTCTGTACTATCTATCTTAGCTTACTCAATTTTTGTAAACCTAGGTCACTGGTTCATTATAAAAACCACTTTTAAAGATTCATTTTGTACCTCATAATATTTTACATTAGAACTTGTATTTTCTATGGCATGAGTCTCTATACTCCATGGTTGGGGGTGAGGAGCTTTGCTGTGTTCCGATGGATTAATGCAATTACTACTGTTTTTCGTTCAATCACGCTTGTTTCTATTCTAAGATATTCATTTGCACTTCAACATGATGAATGTGATGATTCGTGACACTCATCACCATTCTCAACCTATGAACGCGTGCCTAACAACCACTTCCGTTCTACCTTAGATTGAGTGTGTATCTCTTTGATTCCTGGTTCACGGGTTTGATTGCCTCTCCTGACAACAGAGCATTCAAATATGTGAGATCAGAGTCTTCGTGGTATAAGCTAGAATCAATTGGCAGCATCCTTGAGATCTAGAAAGTCTAAACCTTGTCTGTGGTATTCCGAGTAGGATCCGGGAAGGGATGACTGTGACGAGCTTCAAACTCGCGAGTGTTGGGCGTAGTGACAGACGCAAAAGGATCAATGGATCCTATTCCAACATGAGTGAGAACTGACAGATGATTAGCCGTGCGGTGACAGCACATTTGGAATATTTTCACTGAGAGGACGGACGGTAGCCATTGACAAAGGAGATCCACCAACATACAGCTTGCCAGGGAAGGAGCCTTGCGTGCGTGAAGAAGAAGACAGTAGGAAAGTAGAGATTCAGAAGACAGAGCATCTCCAAAACCTCAACCTGTTCTCCATTACTGCATAACAAGTATCATTTAATTCATGTTCTTTTACTCATTCCAATTAAAACTGAGAATCATTATTGATATCCTGACTAAGAGTTACAAGATAACCATAGCTTGCTTCAAGCCGACAATCTCCGTGGGATCGACCCTTACTCACGTAAGGTATTACTTGGACGACTGGTGCACGAAATCGTGATTACACATTCATAATTTGTCACAACCTCGATACAACTAACCAGCAAGTGCACTGGGTCGTCCAAGTAATACCTTACGTGAGTAAGGGTCGAATCCCACGGAGATTGTTGGTATGAAGCAAGCTATGGTCACCTTGCAAATCTCAGTCAGGCTGATATAAATTGATAATGGTGTTTTCGAATAATAATTAATAGAATAGGGATAGAAATACTTATGTAAATCATTGGTAGGAATTTCAGATAAGCGAATGGAGATGCTTTCGTTCCTCTAAATCTCTGCTTTCTTGCTATCTTCATCCAATCAGTCTTACTCCTTTCCATGGCTGGCTTTATGCAAGGGCATCACGGTTGTCAGTGGCTACATCCCCTCCTCTCAGTGAAAGATATGCTCACATGCTCTGTCACAGCACGGCCAATCATCTGTCGGTTCTCGATCATGCTGGAATAGGATTCACCCTCCTTTTGCGTCTGTCACTAACGCCCAGCACTCGCGAGTTTGAAGCTCGTCACAGTCATTCAGTCATTGAATCCTACTCGGAATACCACAGACAAGGTTTAGACTTTCCGGATTCTCTTGAATGCCGCCATCATTCTAGCTTACGCCACGAAGATTCCGGTTAGGAGATCTAAGAGATATTCATTCTAGCTTATTTCATGTAGAACGGAAGTGTTTGTCAGGCACGCGTTCATAAGGGAGAAGGATGATGAGCGTCACACATAATCATCACCTTCATCATGTTCTTGGGTGCGAATGGATATCTTAGAAGTGAAATAAGAGGAATTGAATAGAAAACAGTAGTACTTGCATTAATCTTTGAGGAACAGCAGAGCTCCACACCTTAATCTATGGAGTGTAGAAACTCTACCGTTAAAAAAATACATAAGTGAAGGTCCAGGCATGGCCGAGATGGCCAGCCCCCTAAACGAGATCAATAGTCTCCTCAGATGAACAATGGATTAAAACTGAGACCAAAGATGCCTAATACAATAGTAAAAGGTCCTATTTATAATAAACTAGTCACTAGGGTTTACATGAGTAAGTAATTGATGCATAAATCCACTTCCGGGGCCCACTTGGTGTGTGTTTGGGCTGAGCTTAAGTGTAGCACGTGCAGAGGCCATTTGTGGAGTTGAACGCCACTTTCTGTGCCAGTTTGGGCGTTCAACTCTGGTTTTGGATCCTTTTCTGGCGCTGGACGCCAGATTTGGGCAGAAGGCTGGCGTTGAACGCCAGTTTACGTCGTCAATTCTTGGCCAAAGTATGGACTATTATATATTTCTGGAAAGCCCTGGATGTCTACTTTCCAACGTAATTGGAAGCGCGCCATTTCGAGTTCTGTAGCTCCAGAAAATCCACTTTGAGTGCAGGGAGGTCAGAATCCAACAGCATCAGCAGTCCTTCTTCAACCTCTGAATCTGATTTTTGCTCAAGTCCCTCAATTTCAGTCAGAAAATACCTGAAATCACAGAAAAACACACAAACTCATAGTAAAGTTCAGAAATGTGAATTTAACACAAAATCTATTAAAAACATCCCTAAAAGTAACTAGATCCTACTAAAAACATACTAAAAACAATGTCAAAAAGCGTATAAATTATCCGCTCATCAACGACCCAGTGCACTTGCTGGTTAGTTGTGCGGAATTGCAAAAGTGTGATTGTGATTTCGTGCACCACCCACCGACGCGCACGCGTACCTCACGCGTACGCGTCGCTGCCATTTCATCAATCCACGCTTACGCGTACATGACGCGCACGCGTGGATTGCCCTGTTTCACTCATCTTCTTTTCTTCTCCTCTTTCCATTTCTTTCCTTCTTCTCTCTTCTCTTCATTTCTTTCCACCCTTCAAACATCATCCAAAACTACCAAACATCATATAACACCATTTTATTTTTAGTTAGTTAGTTAAGTTTAATTTTTGTTTTCCATTATAAGTGTTGGATTAGTAATCTTTTTTACTGTTCACTGTTGCTTAGTACTGATAGGATGTTCGTTTAACATCATTGTTGTTAATTGTCATTGTTGGATTTCTTTTTTTTTTTTTTGAGGTTATATTTGGATACTTGGTTCGGAACTTTTCATGCTTAATGCTTGTGAACTCCAAGTACATGTTACATTGCCTTCATGCATCTTACCTCTTTAAATTGCATGTTTTGGCCACCGTGCATTCATCATCCATTACTAGGAAATTGTATATTATCATTGCATTTTTTTAGGCGATTCTTGTTTGTGATCTACCCTTTGTTCATATCACCTATTTCATGCATCGAGATTGTGGAATTGTGAAATTAGATCAAAAACTTACCTAGTGACGTATTTTTGAGCTTTTCTAAGCATTGTGGACCGTGCTTGCTATGTGAAATGATTTTTGACTTCTATATCATTTTTCCTAAGTTCCATAGCATCCATGTGTTTCACCTCTATGTCACTTAGGTGTTACAACAACTTCAATATGTGTCATTGTTTGATGTGTGAGCTCTCTATACCATTTTGTTCATCAAATTTACTTGCACATCAATCAATGTCCATGCATTATCCAATTTAACAATTGCTTGATTTTTGCTTGAATGCTTTTATGCTTCTTCACTACTTGTTGGGTTGTTTTAGCCTACAAGTCTTTTAAAGTATCTCAAGCACACTAGAATGAGTGAAGTGCATGTTTTCTTTTGTGTAATTGTGATATAACTTTTTTGTACTAGTGTGTGTGTATTCTAAACCGCGCACAATTTTAGAACCCACACACTTATTTTTTATCAATGTCACACTAATTCACTCACTCCATTCTAGTGGTTCTTACCTCATTCCAACAATTCACGCTTCCTTGCTTTTGTATTTTCTCATCTTAGGGTGTTTATATTATTTTTCATGATCGATGCACCATAAGCAAAAATGGAAACGGGAGGAAGAACACACAGCAACCGGTTGACCTACCAGCTAAAGGTAGCAACTAGAAAAGTCGTCGTACCCCCTTGCTCATCTTTGGATGCACCGAGGACGGTGCAAACTTTTAAGTGTGGGGAGGTCGTCCGACTGCTCGGCATTTTTGGGTGACAAGTTTCTACTCCCAACACTTTTGCATTTCATTTTAGGATTCTTAGTTGCATTTTCTTATTTTGCATATGTATATATTAAGCTTAGTCAAAATCATGATATTTTTCAATGATTTTATCTATAGGGCACCCCAATTGATTGAAAAAAAAATTTTAGAACTTGCTTGGATTATACACTTTGTGGATCATGTTTTGAGCAAAGAACACAAGCATGTGAGATTTGAGCCTAATTGTGTGGTTACATCATACATAACCACTTACTTTCATTTTTGTGTGCATTATTCTCTTTCTATGATTGTAATCTTTGATTTGTTTGATTTTTATGTCCATTACTTTGTGTATACATGCATTTATACGATTGAGGCCATTGTTCAAATATCTCACTTACCCAAATAGCCTACCTTTTATCTTCCATTGTTAGCCAATTTTGAGCCTATGCTTAACCCATTTATTCTTAATTGTAGCACATTACAAGCCTAAGTGAAAAATAATAAATGTCCTTAATTTAAATCTTTGATTAGCTTAGGCTAGTGAGAGTGTTCATCATTTGATTTTGGGAAAGTTGGGAATATTGGGTAGAGATAAAAGTGTATTTTTGTATTTGTGTTGAGAATCTTCAGAATTGGGAACATACTCATGTATTAATCATGTGTAAACCATATGCATTGATGTTCTTGTATACATTTTAGTTTGAAAAGAAAGAAAAAAATGAGAAAAACAAAAAGAAAATATATAGAAAAGAAAGAAAAAGAATTGCAATAAAAAGGGGACAAAATGCCCCAAAGCAAGGTTCAATAAAAGTCAATGCATATAGGTGGTGATAAAAAAGAAAATATATGAGTGTGTGAAAAAGTGAAAAGTGGGTAGTTAGGTTTGTTTAGAATTATATAGGTTGTCATAGGTTAGGTGGAAAGTTTAAGTTGATCAAAGATTCAAATCTCTAGCTCACTTGATCATATGCATCCTACCTTGACCCTAGCCCCATTACAACCTATGGGAAAGCCCTCATGATATTTGTATGCATGCATGAATTAATTGTTGATTGTTAGATGAAAAATAAATCTTGGAAAGCATAATTAGGAGAAAATTGAGTGAATCAACTCCATACACTTGAGCAACTAGAGCGGATACACATCCGGTGAGGGTTCGATTGCTCAATTACATGTTTTCACCAATGATCATCTCTTTTCTTGCAAGTTTGTAAAATCTTTTTAATAACTCAATTCAACTGTGGGTTTGACTTGATTGCTATTGCTTTAGCCCTTGTGCATACATGATTTCTTGAGAATTGATTTATTTTGACCAAGTAGATGCATTCATGTAGATAGATTGCATGTAGATAGGTTGCATTTAGGTAGTTTACATTGAATAAATGTTGATACCGATACCCTTTGCTTCTTTCTTGATTTTAGCATGAGGACATGCTTAGTTTAAGTGTGGGGAGATTTGATAAACCCCAATTTTGTAGTTTATCTTGTGCTTAATTTGGGAGATTTTATCACCTTTTCCCACATTTATTCAATGAAACAGCATGGTTTTGTAATTCTCCCTTGATTTGTGCTTAAGTGTAAAAACATGCTTTTTAGGCCCTTAAATTGGTGATTTTAATTCACTTTAATTCTATTCGATGTCTTGATGTGTTTGTTGAGTGATTTCAGGTTCATAAGGCAAGTATTGGATGGAAGAAGTGAGGAGAGAAGCATGCAAAGTGGGAGAACTCATGAAGAAATGAAGGAACCGCAAAGTTGTCAAGCCTGACCTCTTCGCACTCAATCGACCATAACTTGAGCTATAGAGGTCCAAATGAGGCGGTTCTAGTTGCGTTGGAAAGCTAACATCTGGGGCTTCAAAATGATATAAAATTTGTCATAGTTTCCTGACGTCTAAGGATGTGCACGCACACTGTATGCGTGCGCGCCGATTGGTGCACGTGATTTACTAAAAGCAACTCGTGGCCAGTGATTTGTAGAGCATTTTGGGTCCAATACAACTCATTTCTAATGCTATTTCATGCAGAATTCAAGCTTGGGCAAAGGGAGAGCAATTGTTTGTAACTTAGCATCATGTAGGTTAGTTTCTAGAGAGAGAAGCTCCCTCTTCTCTCTAGAATTAGGGTTCCTAGGATTAATTGCATCATAGATCCATGTTTAATTCCTTGCTTTCATCTTGCTTGTTCTACATTTTCATGCTCTAGTGAGGTAATCTTCTTGTTCCCCCTTGTTAATTTTTCTTTTCATGCCTCTTTGTTTAGGATTGATGAACACTTGTTGGATTTGGATTTTCTATTAATGTAATTGATGTTTGATGTTTTTTATTGTGAATTTGTGTTGTTGATATTGTCTCCTTGCAATTTGTAGTTGGTAGATTTTACTATTTCTTGTCATTTATTATGCTTTCTTTTTATGCCTTCCAAGTGTTTAACAAAATACTTGGTTAGATGTTAGAGTAGATTTTGAGCATTCTTGGCTTAGAAAGAGTAATTAGGCAATCTTGAGTCATGAAAATCCAACTTATGTTGGTGATCTAGAGTTGTTAGCTAGTATGATTTCCATTGACTCTAATCTCTTGCTAAATCAATTAGTAGGTCATTAGGACTTTTGGATTGAGATTAGCTAGTCTTATTAGACTTTCTCTGAGTATGAGGATAACATGATACCTTTTTCCATCTTCGAGGATGACGTAATAAGATAAATTCTTGTTTATCATTGTATGACTAGGATAGAAAGCCTATATTCTCAATCTTTGCCATGAATGTCTCCCTTTATTACTTGCTTTCTTTAGTTACTTGCATGATTTACTTTTCTTGTCATTTAAATTCTTGTCCATTTACTTCCTTGCCCCTTTATCAATCATACCCCCTTTGTTCCTTCATAGCCAATAATCATTCACTTCATTGCAATTCCTTGTGAGACAACCGGGAGTCCAAATACTCCGATTAATTCTTATTTGGGGTTTGTACACGTGACAAAACCAAATTTTTAATTGACAGAACTATACTTGCAACGAAGAATTGATTTATTGACAAATTCTATACCATTACAACAATTCGATCATCAAAATGGCATAGGCTACTTGATGCGGGTATCATCTACCCAATTTCTGACAGTGAATGGGTGAGCCCGGTCCAAGTCGTTCCTAAGAAATCGGGCATCACTGCGGTTAAAAAGGATGATGGAGGAGTAGTCACCAAGAGAGTACAAAATGCGTGGCGCGTGTGCATTGACTATAGAAGATTGAACGCCGCTACAAGAAAGGACCACTACCCTTTGTCCTTTATCGATCAGATGTTGGACCGTTTGGCGGGTAAATCCCATTATTGCTTTCTTGATGGATTCACTGGTTACTTTTAGATTCACATTGCTCCTGAAGATCAGGAAAAGATCATATTCACTTGCCCTTTTGGCACCTTTGCCTACAAAAGGATGCCATTTGGACTATGTAATGCACCTGCTACTTTTCAGCGGTGTATGACGAATGTCTTTTCCGATCTAATGGAGAATTGTCCGGAAGTCTTTATGGATGACTTCAGTGTTTATGGAACTTCATTTGATTGTTGCTTAGAGAACTTGGCCAAAGTCTTAGCTAGATGTGTTGACACTAACCTTGTCTTGAATTTTGAACAGTGTCACTTTATGGTAAGACAAGGTATAGTGTTGGGACATATAGTTTCTCATGAAGGCATTGCAGTAGACCCGGCCAAGGTCGATGTTATCACCACTTTACCTCACCCCTCATCTGTGAGGGAGGTCCGCTCGTTTTTAGGACATGCAGGATTCTACAGGCGCTTTATCAAAGATTTCAGCAAGATTGCTTTGCCATTGTCGCGCCTACTCCAAAAAGATGTGGATTTTAAGTTTGACAGTGCATGTGTGAAAGCGTTTGAAGAGCTAAGGAGAGTTCTTACCACAGCACCAATTGTGTGAGGCCCCAATTGGATATTGCCATTCGAGATAATGTGCGATGCGTCAAACCATGCTGTAGGTGCCGCGCTTGCATAGCGCGATGGTAAACTCCCTTATGTCATTGCTTACTCTTCTAAAACACTGGATGCAGCATAATCCAACTATACCACTGCTGAAAAGGAACTCCTAGCTCTTGTTCATGCTTTAGATAAATTCAGATCTTATTTGCTAGGATCAAAGATATTGGTATACACGGATCATGCAACTTTAAAGTACTTACTGACAAAGAATGAGTCAAAGCCTAGACTCATACGTTGGATCTTGCTTTTGCAAGAATTTGACATTGAGATTAGGGACCGGAGTGGGTCTCAAAACCTGGTTGCGGATCATTTAAGCCGCATTGAAAATTTAAAATTTGACCCATTTCCGATCAATGATTCATTCCCATTGGATAGTTTGCATGTTGTGTCGGATAGCTTTCCTTGGTTTGCCCCAATGGCGAACTACTTTGTTGCAAAACTCTTCCCTCCCAACTTTTCTAAACACCAAAGGGATAAGTTGAGGAGTGATTCCAAATACTACATTTGGGATGACCCTCACTTGTGGAAGAGGGGCGTAGACCAAGTAATTCGAAGATGTGTGCCGGAATCTGAAATTCAACCCATTCTTGAAGCTTGCCATTCGTCCGAATGTGGTGGCCATTTTGGCCCACAAAGGACAGCTAAAAAGGTGTTGGATTGTGGATTCTGGTGGCCGACCTTATTCAACGATGCTAACCGGTTCTGTGTGTCTTGCCATCAGTGTCAGAAGTTAGGAAACACATCCCAAAGGGATGAGATGCCTCTGAAACCTATGTTGTTCTATGAGATATTTGATGTATGGGGCATTGACTTTATGGGACCGTTTTCCAACTCCAGTAGGTATTTGTATATCCTGTTAGCGGTTGACTACGTGTCAAAGTGGATGGAAGCAATACCTACCCGCCTTGACGACGCCAATACCGTCATTTCTTTTATTAGAAATAACATTGTATGCCGTTATGGGTCGCCACGAGCAATCGTGAGCGACTAAGGATCCCACTTTTGTAACAGGAAAGTAGAGGCACTGCTCAAGCACTATGGAGTGTCACATAAGGTTGCCACTGCTTATCACCCACAGACCAATGGGCAAGCGGAAGTGTCCAACCGGGAGATTAAGAGAATCTTGGAGAAAGTGGTCAATCCACAAAGGAAGGATTGGAGCCTCTGGTTAGAAGATGCACTATGGGCGTATAGAACGGCCTACAAGACTTCGTTAGGGATGAGCCCCTTCCGGATCATCTATGGTAAGGCGTGTCACCTTCCGGTGGAGATTGAGCTTAGAGCCTATTGGGCGGTAAAGCAGTGCAACATGGATTTGACCAAGGCGGGTGAAGCCAGGAAGTTACAGCTAGAGGAGCTCGAGTGTTTGAGGAACGAATCATATGAGAATGCCCGGATCTACAAGGAAAAGACTAAAGCATTTCATGACCATCACATCTGGAAAAAGGATTTCCAAGAAGGTAACGTGGTCCTCCTCTACAACTCGAGGCTTAGATTCATGCCTGGAAAACTCCATTCTAGATGGGAAGGACCCTTCAAGGTGAAGGAGATAAAGTCCTATGGAGTGGTGGAGTTATTTGATCCTAAAAGTGAAGCAACTTTCAAGGTGAATGGACATAGAGTGAAGAAGTATCATGGCTACAAGCTCCCAAAAGAGCTAGAGGTGTTCCTATTGGCGGATGCACCTAAGGAAGGAGAAGCTTGAGCGACTGACCGTCCAACTTAAGGACGTTAAAGAAAAGTGCTTGGTGGGAGGCACCCACCGTGGTAAGATCTTCCTTATGTATACCATCTAGTTTGTAGCTTTAAATTCTTGTGAATTTTGTGATTTCTTGATGTTGTTGATTGCATAGGATTGCTAGCCTTATTGTTCTTGTTGGATAGATAGGATGTTCATATAGTTTTCATCATTTTGGTATGGATGAATTATTGAAGTTAGAAAAAATGCTTTGTCTTGAATGCTGCATGAATTTATAAGTGTTTTCTTGCCTACTAGCTTAACCACCTACCAAGAATGTGTTAGAATAGCTCTTTATATGTTGTGAAAAAAAAGGGCACCGACGCGCCAGCGCACCGTGCGCGCGCGTGCCGGTGGTGCATTTCTAACCCCTGGGCCAAAAACCCGAGAGTCATGCCCACTTTTTGCCCATCTCACGCCAGGCACCCACGCGTCCGCGTGCTTGCCACCTGCGCGCCCCTTGCATATTTGGCCAAGTGTGCTTGCGCGCGCTGATGGTGCTACATAAACTCCCTGGTATAAAAACCAGAGACTTGTGCCACACTTGTGCCTAGCATGTGTCCACACCGATGCGTCCGCACACTGCGCACGTCCGCGCCGGTCGCCAATCCACTCAAGCACGCGTCCGCGCACTTTGCGCGTCCGCGCACTTTGTGCGTCCGCGCACTTTGCGCGTCCGCGTGCCTGTGCTGCATGCCAACTCTGGTACAAATTACCCGAGACTTGGGCCAACTTTGTGCTACTCCTATGCTAGGGGCACAACCAACTTCGTGCGTGCGTGCCAATAACACGCTCGAGTCCCTCGCTCTACCCTCACCGACGCGCCAGCGCACTGTGCGCGCGCGCGCCGGTTGCGCGAACCAGTTTTAAAGCTGCGAGCCCTGCCTCTCTACCCCCTTTCTTTCTTATTTCTCTCTTCTTCCTTCTTCATCACCTCCCCTTTCTTCTTCTTCTTCTTCCACAATCTACCACCACCATCTCCGGCTACTCACCGGCGACCACCACCACTTCCGGTAGCCCTACGCCTCTTCTCTCCTTCTCATTCACACAAGAAGAGAACTTCACTTCCTTCTTTTCTCCTTCTCAATGTTCTACTTCTTCCATATCTCACTTATTGCTTTCTTTGCATAATATCTTCTTCTAGTTAGATTTTTCTTGTTGATTTACTTATTTTCTCTTTTAGCTACACGGTTATACTACTTGCTTTTTGTTTGCTTACTTTTCCTTTTTCTTGCTTTTCCATGGATGTTGACTTTGAGTTTTAATTTGCCTTAATGGATCTTCTTGATTGTTTTTCCTTATCTTTGTCAATAAATGATGGTTATGTGATGATTGATGTTTCATTTTGAGCTTCTAATTGGTTGAGTATCTCATAATTGCTCATTGCTTGATAATTGCACACCAAGTATTCGAGGAAATGCATGAATGCCATTTTGGTTTATTTTAATCATGTATCTTTAATTTGATGCCTCCTCCTCATTCACTTGCTCTCTTCTAAATGCATTGAGTCCACTTTGCTTATCACTTGCTAATTAGATACTCATTGAACATGACTTGCTCTTTGTTATGGATGCTTGAGATTATTCTTCTCATGCCATTTTGCATGCTCTCCTTCTCTTGCATTCCATGCCAAGTGTTGAGACCCATACCTCTATAATCACTTTGTTGCACTACTTCTTTTGGGCACTACCCTTCACTTGCATGTTTTTGTTAAAATTATTCTTTGGGTTTAATATTTTCCTGTTTTCCTTCCTTTTTCAGGATGGCCACCAAGAAAGGCAAGGAGAAAGCTTCAAGGAAACCAGCCGCAAAGAGGGCACCCCAAAGATCAAACTCCAAGGCGCACTCTTCGTCAGGAGCCAAACCCCTCTCTAAGAAGGCAAAGGCATCCACTCCTATTGATGAGAAAGAGAAGAGCAAACTGACAAAGGATTCTTTAAGATTCTCCAACCGCTTCTGTGAACTTGTGTTCCCCGCCATGGTTGAGAGGAACTATCATGCCGAGCATCTACTCGCTCCACCGGACAAGGTTGCTCCTTGTATTTTTCCCCGTATTAAATGGCGAGGATGGGAGTTCCTTCTGAGAAAACCACAAGAGGTCAACCTCTCATGGGTGGTAGAATTCTACACTAACTTCCATCTTCCCTCTCTTCAATCGGTATACATGCGCCGGAAGCAAGTCGCAATTTCAGAAGAGGCTATTTAGCAAGTACTTAATGTCCTACCGGTACCAAGTGATATGGATGGCTACCAAGAGGTCTTACGTCAGCGAGAAAAGTTTGGGTTCGATTGGGACTCGATCCTCCGAGTCATTGCTGAACCAGAGGCATTTTGGATCCATGGTCGACTCCGGATGAGGCCCAAGTGTATTGACGCTCATTTTCTCACTGTAGAAGCTAGAGCTTGGGCCCAGATCCTATCCCACTATGTGCTTCCTAGCACCCACAAGTCGTCCTTCACGGCGGATCTCGCCTTGCTTGTTTGGTGTGTTCTCACGGAGAGACCAGTGAACATTCCGCTTCTTGTCAAGCAAGCGATGGGACAGGTCCATGCCCGGGGCAATTTGCCATTTCCAGCATTGGTATCCCATTTAGTTGCTGCTGCGGGTGTTCTTTGGGAAGACATGGACACGAAGGCTATCATTCCGGCTAAGGGCGATGTGGTCCCAAGCGGAAAATACTTACATCTTCCCATAAACAACCCAAGCCTTGACATAGCCCTCCCATCTACTATTCCTTCCATATCATCATCATCACCACGGCAAAGATCCACACATCAAATGATAGAAGATCTACACCGGAAGCTTTATAGATATGAGCGGCGCAATCAATGCTGATACACCTAAATCAAGAAGCTTCTGCGTTGTGTTACCCCTAGCATGGAGGAATCCGAAATATTCACATCCACCTCAAACCCAAGTGATGGGAGCTCTGATGGAGGGGATAGTGAAGGTTCCGGTCCCGACCATCCTTTGCGCATTGTTGGTAGCACGGAGGACCGTGCTAAATTCTAAGTGTGGGGAGGTCGTTCGACCGATCTCCATGGGTAACAATCTCTTTCTTTCAACACCCATGGATTTATCTTTTGCTTAGTAGTTAGTACATTAATGTAATGTGTAGTTAGTTTTGTTTGTAAATACTCCTTGCATGATAGTTAGTTTCTATAGAGTTGCTTGGTCAAGATAATAACTTCTTCCCCAAGAAACTGTGTTTTGGGGTACCCTACCAAATTTTGAAAATTTTTTGCAGTAAACTTGCTTTAAGAATGTATTTTGGAACATAGTGATTGAGCTAAGAACACAAGCATGTAAGTTTTGAGCCTATTGTGTGGTTATATTCTCTAACCATTAATTCCCATTCTTGTGTGCATTATTCTCTCTCTATGATTGTAATCCTTGCTTTGTCTGATTCTATATGTCCATTATTTTGTGTATGAATGTATTTACATGATTGAGGACATCATTTCAATAGTCACTTTTCCCAAACGGCCTTAACCCTTTTATCTACCATTGCTAACCAATTTTGAGCCTATGGTAAACCCTCTTTGTTCTTAAAAAGAGCACATCAACAACCCTAAGCGAAAAACAATGATTGTCCCTAAATTTGGATCCTTGATTAGATTAGGTAAGCGGAGGTGTGTATCAATTAATTAGGAGGGTGTACTTGGGAAATTTGGGTAGATATAAATAGGTGTATTGTAGTTGTAATTGAAAATTCTAGGATTTGGGAACATACTCATGTATTGAATAATTAAACCATATGCATTGGAACTTTTGTACATGAAACCCCAAGAGAAAGGGGACCTATATATATATATATATATATATATATATATATATATATATATATATATATATATATATATAATAGAGAGCAATGAAAGGGGACAAAGATGCCCCAAGACAAAGTAATAAAAAAATAATGCATATGGGATGTGAATTGAAAAGAATGCATGAGTATGCAAAAAGTGAAACTCAAGGGTAGTTAGGTAATGTATTATAGTTGTATAGGTTGTTCTATGTGTCTAGTGGGATTCTAGGTTAATCAAGGACTCAAATTTTAAGCTCACTTGACTATATACATCCTTACCTTCACCCTAGCCCCATTACAACCCATGAATAAGACCTCATGATACTTGTAAGCATGCATTAAGTAATTGTTGATTGTTAGATGAAGGACAAATCTTGGAAAGTATGATTAGGAGAGGATTGAGTGACGAACCCTATACACTTGAGCGAATAGAGCGGATACACTTCCGGTAAGGGTTCGATGCTCAACTCCTTGTTCACGGCTTTCACAAGCGTTCATCTAGCAAGTTATATGCACTTCATGTTGATGTTCAATTTGGTAGGATTCATGAGCTACATAGCATTTTCACCCCCGTATGCTCATATGTGTTCTTGGAGGATAGATTTACCCTTGACCAAGTAGATAGATGATTTTACTTTAGTTGCATGCATTTATTTAGGAAATTTGCAATGCATAAACCCTTTCTTACCATGATCTTTGGTCTTTTTATTTTAAGCATGAGGACATGCTTAGTTTAAGTGTGGGGAGATTTGATAAACCCCAATTTTGTGGTTTATATTGTGTAAAATTTGGAGAGTTTTGTCAATATTTCTCACACTTATTCACAAGAATTGCATGGTTTTGTGTTCTCTTCCTAACATTGCTTCATGATGAAAAACATGCTTCTTTTGCCTTAAAATTGCTCTATTTTGATCCTCTTTTATTACCATTCGATGTCGTGACGTGTTTGTTGAATAATTTCAGAATTAATAGGGCAAGAATGGCCTAGAAGAGAGAAAGAAAGCATGCACAAGAGGAAGGAACATGAAGATTTGGATTTTGGGAACTTCGCAAAGGGCGCGCACGCGCACTGCACGCGCATGCGTGCATGAGGATAGCTGGAAGCGATGGCAAGGATGGACGCATCCGCGCGGATCAGAGAAATCCCATTGACGCGCACGCGCACATGGCTTGCACGCGTGGATCACAAAAGCAATTGGCGCGCACGCACGCATGGCGTGCACGCGTGGGAAGCTGCACGTGACCTCATTAAAGGAAATTGTGCCTGGCGATTTCTGAGGCTCATCAGGCCTAAATTCAAGCTGTTTTTGGATGGAAAAGACCCAAGGATGCTAGGGGAAAGGGGGGATCAATCATTTTACACTTAGACACAATTTTTAGCTAGTTTTTGGTTCTTGTTCTTCTAGAGAGAGAAACCCTTGTTCCTCTCTAGATCTAGCTTTAATTTGATCTTCCCTTGTTGAATTTTGAATTGGATCTTGTTAATTACTAGTTTTGATTGTTTAATTTGAATTCCTTAGTATAATTTTGCTTAGATCTTGTGTTAGTTTTATGAATTCTTGTCAATTGTTACTTTATACTCATTGCATGAATGTTGTGAATATTGGCTTGTTAATGTTACATTGATAATTTTCATGATTAATTGTGTTGTTTGAAGGATTGTATGTTGATAATTGTTAGTGGATACTTGTTAGTTTCAATTTAATTGCAATTTAAACATGTCTTTTATTAGTGCTTACCATGTGTTTGATGAATTGTTTACTTTGATTATGGAGTAGTTCTCTTTACTCTTGGTCTAGGCTAAGGGAATTGGGTAAACTTGAGTCATTGGGTCTAATGGATTTGATGATTTGGGAACCCTTAGTGGTCAATTTCATAGCCATTGACACTAGCCTACTACTAAGTTAATTAGTAGTGAGGTTAGACCTTATGGGTTGATGTTGACCAAACCATTTAACGTACTTCAAGTATAGAAGTAGACTTAATGAGTTTGGTTCCTCATAATTGTCAAGATATGGTTATTAGACAAAGATAGTGACCCCAATTCCCATGTCTAGCCAAGGGTTGCTTTTATTATTCATATTTGAAAACCCAAATTCTAATTTTCTTGTCTTAGTCATAGTTATTGTTTAGTTTTAGAGTAGAATTATATTGAATGCTATCTTATTAGTTTAGAATCGCTCACATCTTGCTTAGTTATTTGAATAGTTTCTTGCATTTCAAGATTACTTGCTTGTTAAGATTCCTATTTTAATTTCTTGCTCATGACTCACTGATGACAAGTCATCTTAGCCTAGTTTCACTAGCCTTTTTCTTTGTTTTTATTAGGTTTTATGCACTTTCTTGCATTCTAAGTAAGTGATTTGGGATGAAAATGCATGACTTCCTTGAATCAAACAACCACCATGTAATTAATGCTAAATCATGAGGTTTAAGCTAAATTTAATTGAATTTTAATGATTTATAAACCTTGTGAATTTAGTGATACTTTGATTGGTTGTTTTGATTTCTTGTAGGTGAAGAAAGAAGAAAAGAAGAAAAGCATGGCATAAGAAACGTGCCCAAGGAAGCCACAAGCGTGTCCAAAGGAAGCAAGAAGCGTGCCCAAGGAAAGAGAAGGCGTGGCAAAGGGAAGAAAAAGCATAGCCACAATGAGGAAGAAGGAAAGCTAAGTTGATAAAATAAACTAAGCTTCACAAGGAATGAAAGGAGAAGGCAAGGTACAAAGCTAAGTTAAAATAGTTAACTGAGCACTAAAGAATGCAAGGAAATGGTACAAAGCTAAGTTAACTAAGTTAACTTTATCGGGGACCTCTCCAAATTAATTCAAGAAGAAATTCCAAGGGATGAAGCCAACAAGATTCGAACCAAGGACCAAGGAGAAGCAAGGAACTCACCTTGCAAGGAAATTCAAGAAGAAATAGTCAAAATGCAACATCCATGGTTCGAACTTGGAACCACACGCTACTCCTTGCAAGGGAATTCAAGAATAAATAGCTAGAATGCTTCCTCCAGGATTTGAACTTGGGAACTCCTTAAAACATAAGGAAGGAATGCCACCTCTTCCAAAGGAAATTAGCCTCCACTTCCTCCACCAGGATTCGAACCTGGGACATTGAGGCCATAAGCAAGGCGCTGCACAAGGAAGCTCAGTTGATTTTTCCAACTGAGCATTGCCTCTCCCCCAAGCCTCCACAATTTGACACGGTCATGACACCAAGGAGCAAGCAATTTTGGCGCTACAAAGGGCCTTGAGTGCGCATCATGACACGGCCTAGAGCTAAGTTGGATTTTCCAACTGAGCTCTAGTGTCACACACTCCACCAAGTGCTGGGCGCACCAATTTTGGCACGGATGGCAGCACACTTGAAAGCTAAGTTGGATTTTCCAACTGAGCTTTCCCCTGGGAGATACAACTTGGGCTGAAAATTGGATTAAAAATCCAATTTAATTCATTTCTTCACCAAATCAAAAGCCCACCCAAATTCCAAAATCCAAGAGTAGAAAGTGTATAAATAGGAGTTAGTTTGATGTAATGAGGACTTTTGAACTTTTGGATTTTTATCTTCTTTTACCTCTAGACTTTTACTTTGAATTTTCCTTTGGAGCTTTTATTTTAATTCTGATCTTTTTGCTTTGAGTTGGTAATTTCTGAGAACTTGGAAGGAGAATTGATCTCTCTTCTTCTTGGTTCTTGCTTGAGCACTCTTTTATTTTCTTGCTTTGGATCTTGGGTGGAGAATTGAAGAACTTCTGTTTTAATCTCACCTTGAGATATTGTTTAATTTTTCTGCATAATTGAATTCCAATTTCCATTTACTACTTCATCTTCTACTCTTTCTGCAATTTACTTTTCAGTTTCTTTTGCACTTATTCTTGTTGGATCAAGGAAGGATTTGAGATCTAGACTTGTTATCTAGTCTCTTCCACCCTGAGATCTTCAGTTCCTTTTAATTTGCTGCAAATTAAGCACTGCTTTCTCTGCTTTTAAATTCTCAAAGCATTTTACTCTTCTGTTTGAGATCCATTCTAATTCAATTCATCTTTTGTTTTGCTGTTTGATGAAATTTAATTCTGCTTGTTTAATTTCTACAATCCCAACTCCCAATCCCTTTTACAATTCAAGCAATTTACGTTTCTTGCACTTAAGGCTTCAGTCATTTACATTACTTGTAATTTAAGTTTCTGCAATTTAACTTACTTGCACTTTAAGATTCAGCTCCTTTATTTTCCTGCTCTTTAGTTTACTGCAAATTTCGCCTTCCCCTGTACTTTCCATGCAATTTAGCTTCTGCAAATACCAAATCACTCAACCAAATCTTGATTCGCTTGACTAAATCAACCACTAAACTAAAATTGCTCAATCCTTCAATCCCTGTGGGATCGACCTCACTCATGTGAGTTATTATTACTTGATGCGACCCGGTACACTTGCCGGTGAGTTTTAGGTGTTTTGGAAATTCATTTTTCCACAAAAATACCATCAAATTTTTGGCACCGTTGCCGGGAATTGATTAGATTGACAATGATTAAGTGAAGTGGAGATATAGATCAAGCACTTTTTACTTTCTATTTCCTTAATTTTTGACTAACCCACTAACTGTTTGAATTTTTGCTTGAACTAACTGAAATTTCACTTTAGCAATAGAGTGAAGTTTTCTTGGTTTCTCTGGCTCTGTATGATTCTCATGCTTTAGCTTGTTGAATATACAAGAGAAGCAATTTTCTCCCATTATTCTTTCAATTTTATCAACTGTTTGACACATTGTGTCAACTAATCCTCTAATCATATCCTGGCATGAATATACTCTATCCTTATTTGGACTGTTTGTGATTGTACAGGTCATGGAGAGGAACTCACCGAATTCCAGTAATCATGGGAGTAATGTCCCCACCTTAGATGATAATGCAATCCATAACCTGAAGCACCCACTCATCACCATGAACGACGTTGCTCAATGGCTTGAAGCTTTCCCACAAGGAAGCATCATCGGATGGGAAGAACTAATGAGTGAACTCCTAGCTAAGCTGAAACCACCCCAGGAAGTTGGTGAGCTAGAGACAGAAATGCAACCATCCACACACGAGAAAAGAGTGATGGAAATTGAAGGTGTAAGTGTCATTATGGCCCAAAACAAACAGATACACCAACAACTTCAACAACAATTGGAGCTGATAGTCAGAAAAATTGATTGGCTACAAGTTGCTGCGATAAATACTCACAACTTACTTAAAAAGTCACATGATGGGAATCAACATGAAAAAGGTTTTGGAGCAATTAACTATGAGCAACAAAGTCATGAGCAATCACACTCTCCAAACAGTTCCTCTGGCATGTTCCAACACACGTCTCAGAATGATGTGTACACCCCACCCTGGAGAACTCATTCCAACTGGAGGGGGGTCGAACACCAAAATTAAATACCCAGGGATCTCAATTACAACAACCCCAACTTCACAAACCAGCAAAAACATCACCATACCAACAACAACCACTACACACCACCACAACACCCACCCTTCCAACCCCCAACACTCCACAACCAACTAATCTCACAAGATTCTCAGAGGATCACCAACTTGGAGATCTTAATAGAGAGAATGATGAAGCACCAAGAGGTGACAATGAAGGACCAGGAAGCCTCAATAAGAAGAGTTGAGAAGCAAATGCAACAATTGGCTAAGCACATTGTTGAAATAGATGATAGGATGGTAAATACTTCCCCCAGAGCCACTGAAGACAACCTAAAAGACAATGAGAAAGTTGCCAGGTGTGAGAAAGGGAAAGCAATCATAGAGGCAAGTGAGAAGAGGGCTATGGGAAAAGAAACAATCATCAAGGAAAAGCCCACAGTAAGAGGAGGAAACCAAAGGCAACATAAGCCTCAGCTTCCATGAACAGAATGAAGGATGTCAAGCTAGTGACAATAAAGAAGCGCTTGTTGGGAGGCAACCCAACCTGAGGTAGCTTTCTTTTCATAGCTATTTCAATAAAAAGGTTAATTAGTTTTATCTATATTGCAAGAAGCTAAGTTTGGTGTTGCGCACCAAAACAATCTAAGGGAGAATGAAGAATTCTAAGTTTGGTGTTCCACCAAAATCCCATCATAAAATATGTTCTCGCCTTCTGCATAATGCTAGCTTCAAGCACTTAGATGGACTAGTTAACTATTTTGTTGTTTCCTAGTTTTCAGTTTTATTGCTTTTGAAAAAGAAAAAAAGAGTTTCACACATGGTTAATCTGATGCATGAGAACCATTGGCAAGGTACTAAGTTTGGTGTTCCCACACCAAAGTAAGTTCAAAGGCCCACAAATAAATCATGCATGCTAACCATTTTTCAAGTGCTTGGGGAACAAGCAACTTTCAATATCACTGCAGAGCACCATACAAACTTTTGGAAAGATTAAGCATCATCAATCAAAGAGATGAAAGAATGTGAAGACCAGCAATGATGATGATGAGGAGGCGGACAACAAGTAAATTCCAAAAGGTTGTATTGTTCAATGATTACTTTACATTAGACACTGCTATGATTGAAAGTGATATAATACCCTGCCTGTCTGCATAATATAGTTGTTCTATAATTCAATAATTAAGATTTCTTGATTATTCACAACACTACACTTTTCAAACTTGCATGCACTCAAGATTTCAAAAAAAAAGGGCACCACATGAAAGTTCTTTGAAAAGAAGGATTGAGGAATTAAACAATTTTGAGGCAAGCAAAAGATTAGGAGAAGTAGTGGTTCTAGTTGTATGATTATGCATTGAGGTTGCATGCTTATGAAAACTTGCATGGGAGCTCATAGGCGGGACATAGAGTTCAAAGAAGTGTTGTGGAGATTCTCAAACATTTATTTATCCAAGAAGCAGCAAAAAAAACAAAAAGAAAATAAAGAAGATACAAAAACAAAAAGAACATGACCCAAGGCTCTGAGCATCAATTACTAGGCAGAAAAGAAGAAAGAAACAAGAACTCAAAGAGTTGTTATCCTAGTAAATGCTTGTGGTCGAATTGTGTCAAAGAGAGAAGCTTGAGTAAGTAAATCCTTAGGGGTGCTTCAACACCTAATACCTTAAAACCAACTGGTTTAAGAGTATTGATTGAAAGCTTATCTAAAGAGCCGCTTTGAGACATGACACTTAGAGTCAAGGCCAAAGCACAAGAACTATAAGCTGCTTCAAGGTGATTACCTATAGAGAGATCTCCATGATATCATTTGGATGAAAGTCCTAAGATCTAAGACTTCCAAGATGTAGGGACTAGTAAGTACTGAAGCCCTTGCATGAGCATATAATTTAGAGTTCACCCCACTGTTTCTTAATCACTTCACTCACAGGACAGTACATGTAATTCTTCAAATCCACTCTAGTTAAAAGAACCTTTGAGCATAATCCTTTTCTTGCTTGGGGACAAGCAAGTTTTAAGTTTGGTGTTGTGATGACAAGTCATCTTAGCCTAGTTTCACTAGCCTTTTTCTTTGTTTTTATTAGGTTTTATGCACTTTCTTGCATTCTAAGTAAGTGATTTGGGATGAAAATGTATGACTTCCTTGAATCAAACAACCACCATGTAATTAATGCTAAATCATGAGGTTTATGCTAAATTTAATTGAATTTTAATGATTTATAAACCTTGTGAATTTAGTGATACTTTGATTGGTTGTTTTGATTTCTTGTAGGTGAAGAAAGAAGAAAAGAAGAAAAGCGTGGCATAAGAAACGTGCCCAAGGAAGCCACAAGCGTGTCCAAAGGAAGCAAGAAGCGTGCCCAAGGAAAGAGAAGGCGTGGCAAAGGGAAGAAAAAGCATAGCCACAATGAGGAAGAAGGAAAGCTAAGTTAATAAAATAAACTGAGCTTCACAAGGAATGAAAGGAGAAGGCAAGGTACAAAGCTAAGTTAAAATAGTTAACTGAGCACTAAAGAATGCAAGGAAATGGTACAAAGCTAAGTTAACTAAGTTAACTTTATCGGGGACCTCTCCAAATTAATTAAAGAAGAAATTCCAAGGGATAAAGCCAACAAGATTCGAACCAAGGACCAAGGAGAAGAAAGGAACTCACCTTGCAAGGAAATTCAAGAAGAAATAGTCAAAATGCAACCTCCATTGTTCGAACTTGGAACCACACGCTACTCCTTGCAAGGGAAGTCAAGAATAAATAGCTAGAATGCTTCCTCCAGGATTTGAACTTGGGAACTCCTTAAAACATAAGGAAGGAATGCCACCAAGCTTGCAAGAAAAATTAAGGGAAAATAGCTTAAATGCTTGAGCCAAAACTTGGGAACTCTTGGAAACACAAGGAAGGAGCGTCCATCTCTTCCAAAGGAAATTAGCCTCCACTTCCTCCACCAGGATTCGAACCTGGGACATTGAGGCCATAAGCAAGGCGCTGCACAAGGAAGCTCAGTTGGTTTTTCCAACTGAGCATTGCCTCTCCCCCAAGCCTCCACAATTTGACATGGTCATGACACCAAGGAGCAAGCAATTTTGGCGCTACAAAGGGCCTTGAGTGCGCATCATGACACGGCCTAGAGCTAAGTTGGATTTCCAACTGAGCTCTAGTGTCACACACTCCACCAAGTGCTGGGCGCACCAATTTTGGCACGGATGGCAGCACACTTGAAAGCTAAGTTGGATTTTCCAACTGAGCTTTCCCCTGGGAGATACAACTTGGGCTGAAAATTGGATTAAAAATCCAATTTAATTCATTTCTTCACCAAATCAAAAGCCTACCCAAATTCCAAAATCCAAGATTAGAAAGTGTATAAATATGAGTTAGTTTGATGTAATGAGGACTTTTGAACTTTTGGATTTTTATCTTCTTTTACCTCTAGACTTTTACTTTGAATTTTCCTTTAGAGCTTTTATTTTAATTCTGATCTTTTTGCTTTGAGTTGGTAATTTCTGAGAACTTGGAAGGAGAATTGATCTCTCTTCTTCTTGGTTCTTGCTTGAGCACTCTTTTATTTTCTTGCTTTAGATCTTGGGTGGAGAATTGAAGAACTTCTATTTCAATCTCACCTTGAGATATTGTTTAATTTTACTGCATAATTGAATTCCAATTTCCATTTACTGCTTCATCTTCTACTCTTTCTGCAATTTACTTTTCAGTTTCTTTTGCAATTATTCTTGTTGGATCAAGGAAGGATTTGAGATCTAGACTTGTTATCTAGTCTTTTCCACCCTGAGATCTTCAGTCCCTTTTAATTTGCTGCAAATTAAGCACTGCTTTCTCTGCTTTTAAATTCTCAAAGAATTTTACTCTTCTGTTTGAGATACATTCTAATTCAATTCATCTTTTGCTTTGCTGTTTGATGAAATTTAATTCTGCTTGTTTAATTTCTGCAATCCCAACTCCCAATCCCTTTTACAATTCAAGCAATTTACGTTTCTTGCACTTAAGGCTTCAGTCATTTACATTACTTGTAATTTAAGTTTCTGCAATTTAACTTACTTGCACTTTAAGATTCAGCTCCTTTATTTTCCTGCTCTTTAGTTTACTGCAAATTTCCCATTCCCCTTTACTTTCCATGCAATTTAGCTTCTGCAAATCACAAATCACTCAACCAAATCTTGATTCGCTTGACTAAATCAACCACTAAACTAAAATTGCTCAATCCTTCAATCCCTGTGGGATCGACCTCACTCATGTGAGTTATTATTACTTGATGCGACCCGGTACACTTGCCGGTGAGTTTTAGGTGTTTTGGAAATTCATTTTTCCACAAAAATACCATCAAGTTTTTGGCGCCGTTGCCGGGGATTGATTAGATTGACAATGATTAAGTGAAGTGGAGATATAGATCAAGCACTTTTTACTTTCTGTTTCCTTAATTTTTGACTAACCCACTAACTGTTTGAATTTTTGCTTGAACTAACTGAAATTTCACTTTAGCAATAGAGTGAAGTTTTCTTGGTTTCTCTGGCTCTGTATGATTCTCATGCTTTAGCTTGTTGAATATACAAGAGAAGCAATTTTCTCCCATTAATCTTTCAAGTTTATCAACTGTTTGACACATTGTGTCAACTAATCCTCTAATCATATCCTGGCATGAATATACTCTATCCTCATTTGGACTGTTTGTGATTGTACAGGTCATGGAGAGGAACTCACCGAATTCCAGTAATCATGGGAGTAATGTCCCCACCTTAGATGATAATGCAATCCATAACCTGAAGCACCCACTCATCACCATGAACGACGTTGCTCAATGGCTTGAAGCTTTCCCACAAGGAAGCATCATCGGATGGGAAGAACTAATGAGTGAACTCCTAGCCAAGCTGAAACCACCCCAGGAAGTTGGTGAGCTAGAGACAGAAATGCAACCATCCACACACGAGAAAAGAGTGATGGAAATTGAAGGTGTAAGTGTCATTATGGCCCAAAACAAATAGATACACCAACAACTTCAACAACTATTGGAGCTGATAGTCAGAAAAATTGATTGGCTACAAGTTGCTGCGATAAATACTCACAACTTACTTAAAAAGTCACATGATGGGAATCAACATGAAAAAGGTTTTGGAGCAATTAACTATGAGCAACAAAGTCATGAGCAATCACACTCTCCAAACAGTTCCTCTGGCATGTTCCAACACAGGTCTCAGAATGATGTGTACACCCCACCCTGGAGAACTCATTCCAACTGGAGGGGGGTCGAACACCAAAATTAAAGACCCAGGGATCTCAATTACAACAACCCCAACTTCACAAACCAGCAAAAACATCACCATACCAACAACAACCACTACACACCACAACAACACCCACCCTTCCAACCCCCAACACTCCACAACCAACTAATCTCACAAGATTCTTAGAGGATCACCAACTTGGAGATCTTAATAGAGAGAATGATGAAGCACCAAGAGGTGACAATGAAGGACCAGGAAGCCTCAATAAGAAGAGTTGAGAAGCAAATGCAACAATTGGCTAAGCACATTGCTGAAATAGATGATAGGATGGTAAATACTTCCCCCAGAGCCACTGAAGACAACCTAAAAGACAATGAGAAAGTTGCCAGGTGTGAGAAAAGAAAAGCAATCATAGAGGCAAGTGAGAAGAGGGCTACGGGAAAAGAAACAATCATCAAGAAAAAGCCCACAGTAAGAGGAGGAAACCAAAGGCAACATAAGCCTCAGCTTCCATGAACAGAATGAAGGATGTCAAGCTAGTGATAATAAAGAAGCGCTTGTTGGGAGGCAACCCAACCTGAGGTAGCTTTCTTTTCATAGCTATTTCAATAAAAAGGTTAATTAGTTTTATCTATATTGCAAGAAACTAAGTTTGGTGTTGCGCACCAAAACAATCAAAGGGAGAATGAAGGATTCTAAGTTTGGTGTTCCACCAAAATCCCATCATAAAATATGTTCTCGCCTTCTGCATAATGCTAGCTTCAAGCACTTAGATAGACTAGTTAACTATTTTGTTGTTTCCTAGTTTTCAGTTTTATTGCTTTTGAAAAAGAAAAAAAGAGTTTCACACATGGTTAATCTGATGCATGAGAACCATTGGCAAGGTACTAAGTTTGGTGTTCCCACACCAAAGTAAGTTCAAAGGCCCACAAATAAATCATGCATGCTAACCATTTTTCAAGTGCTTGGGGAACAAGCAACTTTCAATATCACTGTAGAGCACCATACAAACTTTTGGAAAGATTAAGCATCATCAATCAAAGAGATGAAAGAATGTGAAGACCAGCAATGATGATGATGAGGAGGCGGACAGCAAGTAAATTCCAAAAGGTTGTATTGTTCAATGATTACTTTACATTAGACACTGCTATGATTGAAAGTGATATAATACCCTGCCTGTCTGCATAATATAGTTGTTCTATAATTCAATAATTAAGATTTCTTGATTATTCACAACACTACACTTTTCAAACTTGCATGCACTCAAGATTTCAAAAAAAAAAGGGCACCACATGAAAGTTCTTTGAAAAGAAGGATTGAGAAATTAAACAATTTTGAGGCAAGCAAAAGATTAGGAGAAGTGGTGGTTCTAGTTGTATGATTATGCATTGAGGTTGCATGCTTATGAAAACTTGCATGGGAGCTCATAGGCGGGACATAGAGTTCAAAGAAGTGTTGTAGAGATTCTCAAACATTTATTGATCCAAGAAGCAGCAAACAAAACAAAAAGAAAATAAAGAAGATACAAAAACAAAAAGAACATGACCCAAGGCTCTGAGCATCAATTACTAGGCAGAAAAGAAGAAAGAAACAAGAACTCAAAGAGTTGTTATCCTAGTAAATGCTTGTGGTCGAATTGTGTCAAAGAGAGAAGCTTGAGTAAGTAAATCCTTAGGGGTGCTTCAACACCTAATACCTTAAAACCAACTGGTTTAGGAGTATTGATTGAAAGCTTATCTAAAGAGCCGCTTTGAGACATGACACTTAGAGTTAAGGCCAAAGCACAAGAACTATAAGCTGCTTCAAGGTGATTACCTATAGAGAGATCTCCATGATATCATTTGGATGAAAGTCCTAAGACCTAAGACTTCCAAGATGTAGGGACTAGTAAGCACTGAAGCCCTTGCATGAGCACATAATTTAGAGTTCACCCCACTGTTTCTTAATCACTTCACTCACAGGACAGTACATGTAATTCTTCAAATCCACTCTAGTTAAAAGAACCTTTGAGCATAATCCTTTTCTTGCTTGGGGACAAGCAAGTTTTAAGTTTGGTGTTGTGATGACAAGTCATCTTAGCCTAGTTTCACTAGCCTTTTTCTTTGTTTTTATTAGGTTTTATGCACTTTCTTGCATTCTAAGTAAGTGATTTGGGATGAAAATGCATGACTTCCTTGAATCAAACAACCACCATGTAATTAATGCTAAATCATGAGGTTTAAGCTAAATTTAATTGAATTTTAATGATTTATAAACCTTGTGAATTTAGTGATACTTTGATTGGTTGTTTTGATTTCTTGTAGGTGAAGAAAGAAGAAAAGAAGAAAAGCGTGGCATAAGAAACGTGCCCAAGGAAGCCACAAGCGTGTCCAAAGGAAGCAAGAAGCGTGCCCAAGGAAAGAGAAGGCGTGGCAAAGGGAAGAAAAAGCATAGCCACAATGAGGAAGAAGGAAAGCTAAGTTGATAAAATAAACTGAGCTTCACAAGGAATGAAAGGAGAAGGCAAGGTACAAAGCTAAGTTAAAATAGTTAACTGAGCACTAAAGAATGCAAGGAAATGGTACAAAGCTAAGTTAACTAAGTTAACTTTATCGGGGACCTCTCCAAATTAATTAAAGAAGAAATTCCAAGGGATGAAGCCAACAAGATTCGAACCAAGGACCAAGGAGAAGCAAGGAACTCACCTTGCAAGGAAATTCAAGAAGAAATAGTCAAAATGCAACCTCCATGGTTCGAACTTGGAACCACAGGCTACTCCTTGCAAGGGAATTCAAGAATAAATAGCTAGAATGCTTCCTCCAGGATTTGAACTTGGGAACTCCTTAAAACATAAGGAAGGAATGCCACCAAGCTTGCAAGAAAAATTAAGGGAAAATAGCTTAAATGCTTGAGCCAAGTTTCGAACTTGGGAACTCTTGGAAACACAAGGAAGGAGCGTCCATCTCTTCCAAAGGAAATTAGCCTCCACTTCCTCCACCAGGATTCGAACCTGGGACATTGAGGCCATAAGCAAGGCGCTGCACAAGGAAGCTCAGTTGGTTTTAAACCAACTGAGCATTGCCTCTCCCCCAAGCCTCCACAATTTGACACGGTCATGACACCAAGGAGCATGCAATTTTGGCGCTACAAAGGGCCTTGAGTGCGCATCATGACACGGCCTAGAGCTAAGTTGGATTTTCCAACTGAGCTCTAGTGTCACACACTCCACCAAGTGCTGGGCGCACCAATTTTGGCACAGATGGCAGCACACTTGAAAGCTAAGTTGGATTTTCCAACTGAGCTTTCCCCTGGGAGATACAACTTGGGCTAAAAATTGGATTAAAAATCCAATTTAATTCATTTCTTCACCAAATCAAAAGCCCACCCAAATTCCAAAATCCAAGATTAGAAAGTGTATAAATAGGAGTTAGTTTGATGTAATGAGGACTTTTGAACTTTTGGATTTTTATCTTCTTTTACCTCTAGACTTTTACTTTGAATTTTCCTTTGGAGCTTTTATTTTAATTCTGGTCTTTTTGCTTTGAGTTGGTAATTTCTGAGAACTTGGAAGGAGAATTGATCTCTCTTCTTCTTGGTTCTTGCTTGAGCACTCTTTTATTTTCTTGCTTTGGATCTTGGGTGGAGAATTGAAGAACATCTATTTCAATCTCACCTTGAGATATTGTTTAATTTTTCTGCATAATTGAATTCCAATTTCCATTTACTACTTCATCTTCTGCTCTTTCTGCAATTTACTTTTCAGTTTCTTTTGCAATTATTCTTGTTGGATCAAGGAAGGATTTGAGATCTAGACTTGTTATCTAGTCTCTTCCACCCTGAGATCTTCAGTCCCTTTTAATTTGCTGCAAATTAAGCACTGCTTTCTCTGGTTTTAAATTCTCAAAGCATTTTACTCTTCTGTTTGCGATCCATTCTAATTCAATTCATCTTTTGCTTTGCTGTTTGATGAAATTTAATTTTGCTTGTTTAATTTCTGCAATCCCAACTCCCAATCCCTTTTACAATTCAACCAATTTACGTTTCTTGCACTTAAGGCTTCAGTCATTTACATTACTTGTAATTTAGGTTTCTATAATTTAACTTACTTGCACTTTAAGATTCAGCTCCTTTATTTTCCTGCTCTTTAGTTTACTGCAAATTTCCCCTTCCCCTTTACTTTCCATGCAATTTAGCTTCTGCAAATCACAAATCACTCAACCAAATCTTGATTCGCTTGACTAAATCAACCACTAAACTAAAATTGCTCAATCCTTCAATCCCTGTGGGATCGACCTCACTCATGTGAGTTATTATTACTTGATGCGACCCGGTACACTTGCTGGTGAGTTTTAGGTGTTTTGGAAATTCATTTTTCCACAAAAATACCATCAAGTTTTTGGCGCCGTTGCCGGGGATTGATTAGATTGACAATGATTAAGTGAAGTGGAGATATAGATCAAGCACTTTTTACTTTCTGTTTCCTTAATTTTTGACTAACCCACTAACTGTTTGAATTTTTGCTTGAACTAACTGAAATTTCACTTTAGCAATAGAGTGAAGTTTTCTTGGTTTCTCTGGCTCTGTATGATTCTCATGCTTTAGCTTGTTGAATATACAAGAGAAGCAATTTTCTCCCATTAATCTTTCAAGTTTATCAACTGTTTGACACATTGTGTCAACTAATCCTCTAATCATATCCTGGCATGAATATACTCTATCCTCATTTGGACTGTTTGTGATTGTACAGGTCATGGAGAGGAACTCACCGAATTCCAATAATCATGGGAGTAATGTCCCCACCTTAGATGATAATGCAATCCATAACCTGAAGCACCCACTCATCACCATGAACGACGTTGCTCAATGGCTTGAAGCTTTCCCACAAGGAAGCATCATCGGATGGGAAGAACTAATGAGTGAACTCCTAGCCAAGCTGAAACCACCCCAAGAAGTTGGTGAGCTAGAGACAGAAATGCAACCATCCACACATGAGAAAAGAGTGATGGAAATTGAAGGTGTAAGTGTCATTATGGCCCAAAACAAACAGATACACCAACAACTTCAACAACAATTGGAGATGATAGTCAGAAAAATTGATTGGCTACAAGTTGCTGCGATAAATACTCACAACTTACTTAAAAAGTCACATGATGGGAATCAACATGAAAAAGGTTTTGGAGCAATTAACTATGAGCAACAAAGTCATGAGCAATCACACTCTCCAAACAGTTCCTCTGGCATGTTCCAACACAGGTCTCAGAATGATGTGTACACCCCACCCTGGAGAACTCATTCCAACTGGAGGGGGGTCGAACACCAAAATTAAAGACCCAGGGATCTCAATTACAACAACCCCAACTTCACAAACCATCAAAAACATCACCATACCAACAACAACCACTACACACCCACCCTTCCAACCCCCAACACTCCACAACCAACTAATCTCACAAGATTCTCAGAGGATCACCAACTTGGAGATCTTAATAAAGAGAATGATGAAGCACCAAGAGTTGACAATGAAGGACCAGGAAGCCTCAATAAGAAGAGTTGAGAAGCAAATGCAACAATTGGCTAAGCACATTGCTGAAATAGATGATAGGATGGTAAATACTTCCCCCAGAGCCACTGAAGACAACCTAAAAGACAATGAGAAAGTTGCCAGGTGTGAGAAAGGGAAAGCAATCATAGAGGCAAGTGAGAAGAGGGCTACGGGAAAAGAAACAATCATCAAGGAAAAGCCCATAGTAAGAGGAGGAAACCAAAGGCAACATAAGCCTCAGCTTCCATGAACAGAATGAAGGATGTCAAGCTAGTGACAATAAAGAAGCGCTTGTTGGGAGGCAACCCAACCTGAGGTAGCTTTCTTTTCATAGCTATTTCAATAAAAAGGTTAATTAGTTTTATCTATATTGCAAGAAGCTAAGTTTGGTTTTGCGCACCAAAACAATCTAAGGGAGAATGAAGGATTCTAAGTTTGGTGTTCCACCAAAATCCCATCATAAAATATGTTCTCGCCTTCTGCATAATGCTAGCTTCAAGCACTTAGATGGACTAGTTAACTATTTTGTTGTTTCCTAGTTTTCAGTTTTATTGCTTTTGAAAAAGAAAAAAAGAGTTTCACACATGGTTAATCTGATGCATGAGAACCATTGGCAAGGTACTAAGTTTGGTGTTCCCACACCAAAGTAAGTTCAAAGGCCCACAAATAAATCATGCATGCTAACCATTTTTCAAGTGCTTGGGGAACAAGCAACTTTCAATATCACTGCAGAGCACCATACAAACTTTTGGAAAGATTAAGCATCATCAATCAAAGAGATGAAAGAATGTGAAGACCAGCAATGATGATGATGATGAGGCGGACAGCAAGTAAATTCCGAAAGGTTGTATTGTTCAATGATTACTTTACATTAGACACTGCTATGATTGAAAGTGATATAATACCCTGCCTGTCTGCATAATATAGTTGTTCTGTAATTCAATAATTAAGATTTCTTGATTATTCACAACACTACACTTTTCAAACTTGCATGCACTCAAGATTTCAAAAAAAAAGGGCACCACATGAAAGTTCTTTGAAAAGAAGGATTGAAGAATTAAACAATTTTGATGCAAGCAAAAGATTAGGAGAAGTGGTGGTTCTAGTTGTATGATTATGCATTGAGGTTGCATGCTTATGAAAACTTTCATGGGAGCTCATAGGCGGGACATAGAGTTCAAAGAAGTGTTGTGGAGATTCTCAAACATTTATTGATCCAAGAAGCAGCAAAAAAAACAAAAAGAAAATAAAGAAGAAACAAAAACAAAAAGAACATCACCCAAGGCTCTGAGCATCAATTACTAGGCAGAAAAGAAGAAAGAAACAAGAACTCAAAGAGTTGTTATCTTAGTAAATGCTTGTGGTCGAATTGTGTCAAAGAGAGAAGCTTGAGTAAGTAAATCCTTAGGGGTGCTTCAACACCTAATACCTTAAAACCAACTGGTTTAGGAGTATTGATTGAAAGCTTATCTAAAGAGCCGCTTTGAGACATGACACTTAGAGTCAAGGCCAAAGCACAAGAACTATAAGCTGCTTTAAGGTGATTACCTATAGAGAGATCCCCATGATATCATTTGGATGAAAGTCCTAAGACCTAAGACTTCCAAGATGTAGGGACTAGTAATTACTGAAGCCCTTGCATGAGCATATAATTTAGAGTTCACCCCACTGTTTCTTAATCACTTCACTCACAGGACAGTACATGTAATTCTTCAAATCCACTCTAGTTAAAAGAACCTTTGAGCATAATCCTTTTCTTGCTTGGGGACAAGCAAGTTTTAAGTTTGGTGTTGTGATGACAAGTCATCTTAGCCTAGTTTCACTAGCCTTTTTCTTTGTTTTTATTAGATTTTATGCACTTTCTTGCATTCTAAGTAAGTGATTTGGGATGAAAATGCATGACTTCCTTGAATCAAACAACCACCATGTAATTAATGCTAAATCATGAGGTTTAAGCTAAATTTAATTGAATTTTAATGATTTATAAACCTTGTGAATTTAGTGATACTTTGATTGGTTGTTTTGATTTCTTGTAGGTGAAGAAAGAAGAAAAGAAGAAAAGCGTGGCATAAGAAACGTCCCCAAGGAAGCCACAAGCGTGTCCAAAGGAAGCAAGAAGCGTGCCCAAGGAAAGAGAAGGCGTGGCAAAGGGAAGAAAAAGCATAGCCACAATGAGGAAGAAGGAAAGCTAAGTTGATAAAATAAACTGAGCTTCACAAGGAATGAAAGGAGAAGGCAAGGTACAAAGCTAAGTTAAAATAGTTAACTGAGCACTAAAGAAAGCAAGGAAATGGTACAAAGCTAAGTTAACTAAGTTAACTTTATCGGAGACCTCTCCAAATTAATTCAAGAAGAAATTCCAAGGGATGAAGCCAACAAGATTCGAACCAAGGACCAAGGAGAAGCAAGGAACTCACCTTGCAAGGAAATTCAAGAAGAAATAGTCAAAATGCAACCTCCATGGTTCGAACTTGGAACCACACGCTACTCCTTGCAAGGGAATTCAAGAATAAATAGCTAGAATGCTTCCTCTAGGATTTGAACTTGGGAACTCCTTAAAACATAAGGAAGGAATGCCACCAAGCTTGCAAGAAAAATTAAGGGAAAATAGCTTAAATGCTTGAGCCAAGTTTCAAACTTGGGAACTCTTGGAAACACAAGGACGGAGCGTCCATCTCTTCCAAAAGAAATTAGCCTCCACTTCCTCCACCAGGATTCGAACCTGGGACATTGAGGCCATAAGCAAGGCGCTGCACAAGGAAGCTCAGTTCGTTTTTCAACCTGAGCATTGCCTCTACCCCAAGCCTCCACAATTTGACACGGTCATGACACCAAGGAGCAAGCAATTTTGGTGCTACAAAGGGCCTTGAGTGCGCATCATGACACGGCCTAGAGCTAAGTTGGATTTTCCAACTGAGCTCTAGTGTCACACACTCCACCAAGTGCTGGGCGCACCAATTTTGGCACGGATGGCAGCACACTTGAAAGCTAAGTTGGATTTTCCAACTGAGCTTTCCCCTGGGAGATACAACTTGGGCTAAAAATTGGATTAAAAATCCAATTTAATTCATTTCTTCACCAAATCAAAAGCCCACCCAAATTCCAAAATCCAAGATTAGAAAGTGTATAAATAGGAGTTAGTTTGATGTAATGAGGACTTTTGAACTTTTGGATTTTTATCTTCTTTTACCTCTAGACTTTTACTTTGAATTTTCCTTTGGAGCTTTTATTTTAATTCTGGTCTTTTTGCTTTGAGTTGGTAATTTTTGAGAACTTGGAAGGAGAATTGATCTCTCTTCTTCTTGGTTCTTGCTTGAGCACTCTTTTATTTTCTTGCTTTGGATCTTGGGTGGAGAATTAAAGAACTTCTGTTTCAATCTCACCTTGAGATATTGTTTAATTTTTCTGCATAATTGAATTCCAATTTCCATTTACTGCTTCATCTTCTACTCTTTCTGCAATTTACTTTTCAGTTTCTTTTGCAATTATTCTTGTTGGATCAAGGAAGGATTTGAGATCTAGACTTGTTATCTAGTCTCTTCCACCCTGAGATCTTCAGTCCCTTTTAATTTGCTGCAAATTAAGCACTGCTTTCTCTGCTTTTAAATTCTCAAAGCATTTTACTCTTCTGTTTGAGATCCATTCTAATTCAATTCATCTTTTGCTTTGCTGTTTGATGAAATTTAATTCTGCTTGTTTAATTTCTGCAATCCCAACTCCCAATCCCTTTTACAATTCAAGCAATTTACGTTTCTTACACTTAAGGCTTCAGTCATTTACATTACTTGCAATTTAAGTTTCTGCAATTTAACTTACTTGCACTTTAAGATTCAGCTCCTTTATTTTCCTGCTCTTTAGTTTACTGCAAATTTCCCCTTCCCCTTTACTTTCCATGCAATTTAGCTTCTGCAAATCACAAATCACTCAACCAAATCTTGATTCGCTTGACTAAATCATCCACTAAACTAAAATTGCTCAATCCTTCAATCCCTGTGGGATCGACCTCACTCATCTGAGTTATTATTACTTGATGCGACCTGGTACACTTGCCGGTGAGTTTTAGGTGTTTTGGAAATTCATTTTTCCACAAAAATACCATCACTCACAACCCCGGAATTCTAACCAATGTTGAAGCACATGTTTGCCCATTCCTTATGAGACGACCTGAGGTTTGAATACTTCGGTTATTTTTATTGGGGTTGAACTTGTGACAACCAAATCCCTTTTCTAAATTTGATCTCAGAGATTGTTGTTGGGTAGAGCTATACTACCAACGGGATTTTATTGAGAAATTCTATTTCGACGTAATCCTTGAGCTACATCAGATATTTAACATCACAAAAACTTTCAGCAACCTGTAACAGAACATTGACTATAAGAGTTTCGGAGGAAAACAACTTACTGCACTAAGAAGAGACCGAGACAACAGAGCGGCAGCAACCCCCGAACAGCTCCAATGAACTCCATCAGTGGCCGTTTTTACCACTGCGATCCAAACAATGGCGTGGCAGCTCAGGGGCACAACCACGCGACCCATGACAGTGGTGTTAGGGGACGACAGCTCCAGGAAGATCCTGCGGCTCACAGCAGCTCGACGGCGGTGCAGATTCTGTCCTCCGCGCGACCTGCTTCTCCCTCGATGACTCCACTCTCTCTCGCGTTGTTCCTTTCATCGACAGCGGCTCAGTAGCAATAGGACAGCTCGTGGAAACTCCACAGACGGCGACGGCAAGACGCGGATGAACGACAGCGAAGCGGGCTCCCCTGTTGGCAAGCTTGCAGCAGCTCTCTCTCTCTCTCTCTCTCTCTCTCTCTCTCTCTCTCTCTCTCTCTCTCTCTCTCTCTCTCTCTCTCAAACGCACCTCTCTTTCTCTCTCTTGTGATGGATTGGCAGTGACGCGACGGTGGAGGTTGGATAGCGGCAGCAGTGCGGCTCCTCCCTCTCTCTCTCCCTTGCTCTCTGTGCTCTCTCTTCCCTCTGGTGGCTGTGTGTGTGTGTATGTGTGTGTATTTCAAGGTGAGGGGTGTTTGCTGATGAGGCTGGAGGCTAGGAGGAAGAGTGAAAGTGAGTGAATGTGTGTGTGTGTAATAAATTTAGGGTTCGGGTTTGTTTTGGGTAAAATTGTGTATAAGGCTAAATTTATAATTTTTAATAAAATTAGGGGTAATAAAATAATTAAAAATTAATTTTAATCCAACACTCATATTTATAAAAATACTATTTAATAATCAACTTACAAATTATTTTTAAATAAATACTCTAATTCAATAATTAGAGATAATTAAATTAATTTTTTTTAAATTATAAAATAGAGTTCAAAATCTAATTATTCAAATTAAAGCATATAAAATCCTCATTATTTTTCAATTACTAAAGATTTAAATCAATAATAAGAAAGTACTCAATATAAAAATCTCTGAAAATATATTCTCGAAAAAATAAAATAAATTATAAATAATTTATTATTTAATATTCAGAAATCTGGGTTCTTACATAAGTTGTCACCACATCCATTAGATGCATATATAGTTTATGGTATGCAGATAAATTGATCAAATAATGTAATATTATTGCATCTACTACAGGGGAATATGTTTCTTCATAATCTATGCTGGGCCTTTGTGAAAAACCTTGTGCCACAAGTTGAGTTTTATAGCGCAGAACTTCATTTTTTTCATTTCGTTTTTCACAAATACCCATATGTATCCAACAGGTTTTACATCTTCTAGTGTACGGACTACAGGTCCAAAGACTTCACATTTTGCAAGTGAGTCTAAGTTAGCCTTTATAACTTCTTCCCATTTTGGCCAATCATTGTTGACATTCTTTGACTGTTCTTAGCTCTAGATCCTTACTTTCATGCATGATGTGTAATGCCACATTATATGCAAATATTCTATTGATAATTATTTTATTTTGGTTTTAATTTTCTCTTGTAAAGTTATAATTTATTAAGATCTTATCATTTTCATAATTTGCAGAATTTTTAGGTACCTGAATGTCTTCTGGCGTTTAATTTACGCCAGAGTTTTGGACAACTGCAGGTGTCTCTACTACGTCTTTATCTTTTTCAACAGGAATAGTATTTACCTCTTTTCTTTTCCGAAGATTTTTGTCTTTGGAATCGATTCGCCTACCATGCTTCTGACGTGAATTTGTTTTGTTTTGTCCGACTGGGACATCAATTCGAATTGTGGCATTTTTAGCTGGTACATAGGATTTAGTTATCCTTTTCATATCATAAATGTATTAGGCAATTCATTTTCTATTCTTTGCAAATGTATAATCTTTTGAACTTCTAGTTTACCTTATCTTGATCGAGGATCTAAATGCATCAAGGATGTTGCATTCCAAGTAAGTTCCTTTTCAAGAAGCTTAGGCCTAGTTTGGATAAATAACTTAAATAAGTTCTTTTGGAAAAAGAGCTTAAAGCATAAGGACTTTTATTAATAGTAGCTTATAAATAAGTTATTTTGTGTTTGAATTTTTAATTATAAAAGTACTTATTTTAAAGTTGTAGAGTTTGGATAAATAACTCAAAATAATTTTTTTTTACAGAAGAGAATGAATATTAAAATAACGATGATAACAAATACTTTCCAATATTGAATGTTGATTTTTCATAACCTAATAACTAATATTGTGTATGATATGGTAGGTGAAAATAAAAAATAAATATAAAATGTGTGTCAACGTATATTTTGTTGTTTTTTATTTTTTTACTCCTATTAGAACTCCCTTCTCCTTTATTGAGGTCCTTGCTATAATTAACTATGAAAATAATAGCAAGCTATAAAATCACATGTGAAAAAAATAAAATTAAAAGTTTAAAAATAAAATTTCATACCACAGTTAAATACAAATTTAATAATAAAAAATAGACTGATAAAATGATAAAAAAATACTTAGAAGGAATATATGCAGTAGGTTGTTCAGATACAATATTGTCTGAAAATGGTGGTGGAGGATCAATACTTCCATCAGATGAATCATTACGTGAAAATGGTGAGGTTTGGAACATTGCGTGAGAATGATGGTTGAAGGTCAGTACTTCTAGCAGACCTTGCATGAAAATGGTGATAAAGGGTCAGTATTTTTCACAGAGTAAAGAAGGAAAGTAGATTTTTTTATTTTGAAATTAATTTTTTTTAAGTAAGTGGTAGAATGACTTATTGAGAAACAGAGAAGTCATATATTTCTACTTCTTCAAAAAGCTGCAAATTAACTTTTCGGGAAGTTAAAAGCTTTTTCCAAAATGGTGCCAAACACGCAGATTGTGACTTTTCATAATTCAAAAGTCAAAAAAAGTAGCTTCTGCTACTTTCCAAACGGGCTCTTATTCTCTCTCCCTAATATTGAAAATTTTGATTCATCAAAATGACAATATGCAAATTGGACTTTAAATACACCTCTAATTTGTATCTCAAGATACCTCACTATAGAGGGAGAATCATATCCAACATATATTTCTAATTTTTTGGGTCCCATTTTAGTGCGATAAGGCGGGACAATTGGAACATATATCGCACACCCGAATATTCTCAAATGGAAAATATTTGGCTGCTGGCCAAAAGCTAATTGCAGAGAAGAGAATTGGTGGTAATTTGTTGACCTTAAGCGAATAAGTGTTGCAACATGTTAAATGGCTTGCCCCCAAATAGGAGTTAGGAAACTTGTTCTCATAAGTAAGGGTCTAGCAATCAGTTGGAGCTGTTTAATAAGTGACTCTGCTAGTCCATTTTATGTATGAACATGAGCTATGAATGTTCAACACTTATACCATTGGCCATACAATAAGTATCGAAAGCTTGACAGGTGAATTCACCAGCATTATCAAGATGAATTGTTTAGATTAGATTTTTTGAAAGCTGTGGTTTTAACCGAATAATATGTGCAAGTAATCTCACAAACGCCAGGTTGCAAGAAGACAATAAGCACACATGTGACCATCTAGAAGATACATCTAATAGGACCATAAAATATCTAAAAGATCTACATGATGGATGAATAGGTCCACATATATCGCCTTGAATATTTTCTAAAAATTCAAGAGACTCAAATTCAATCTTTACTAGTGATGGCCTTAAAATTAGCTTTCCCTAAGAACTTGCAGTACAACAAAATTCTCTATATTTAAGCATTTTCTGGTTCTTTAGTGAATGTCCATGGAAATTTTCAATAATTCTCTGTATCATAGTTGTTCTTGGATGACCCAATCGATCATACCAAATTATGAATTCGTTTAGACTAATAAACTTCTAGTTTACAATGGCATGTGATTCAATTGCATTAATTTTAGTATAATATAACTCAGATGAAAATGAGAGTAATTTTTCTAATATAACATTTTTATTTGAATTATGAGTTATGATATATAAGTACTCATAATATTTTTCATTCATTATTTCAATATGATATCCATTTTGGCGAATATCTTTAAAACTCAACAAGTTCTATAGAGATTTAGTAGACAATAGTGCATTATTTATTATGAATTTTGTTTCTCCAGAAAACAAAATTACAGCTTCTCCAAAGCATTCTATCATATTGCCTGAGCCAATAATTGTATTAATTAACACATTCTTCTTTTGGTACAAGATGAGTAAAATATATATTACATTTGAGAATGATATACAAACTTGCACTATCCGCAAGGTAAATATCTTCATTATATGTCCTTGCCATTTTCTTCAAAGACAAATACTAATAATAAGATCATATCATAAAATAAGTAAAAGTACATGCAGAGTAAAATTGTATTCCTAATTGGAACTGTTTGTCACTATATATAACATAGTATCATATACTAGAAATTTTATTATTATTATTATTTTAGAACTTGACATATTTAGTGATTTTAAAATTCTTAATTATAAACAATAATATTTTATTAAAGATAATAATATTTTAGTAAACATTATTTATATACATCATATTTGAAATTCAAATGCATAGGAGATAAAACTTAATAAGAAGTTTCTTACATTATTTATTAACATCAGTACCTACAAACTTAAATATTAAAATTTTTTATCATTGATTAAATAGCCAATATTTCTTTTAGGATCTTCAAAGAAATCAGATACTTCATAATAAGTGGTATAATTTTTAACATCTTTTGAAACAAAATTTGTCTCATTTCCTTTGTCATCTTTTTTCAAAGATGCTTGATAAAGATCAACTAAGTGTCTTGGGGTACCACAGGTACGTGACCAACAGTCCTTTTCACCACAACGGAAATATTTATCATCTGTTGATTTATTTTGCCCGTTATTTCTTTCTTTATCCCACTTATGGGGAGATCCTTTCTTGTGAAAATAATTTTTTTTCTTTTATAATTTTTTTTGTTACCAAAATATTGCCATTTACTTCTTCTTGAGTTATAATTTGATGCATTTGCTTCAGTAAATGTGGCGGCTCCAACTGGGCGCGCTTCATAATTTCTTAAAAGCAATTCATTGTTACATTCAACAACAAGAAGGTAAGAAATTAGCTCAAAATATTTTTTCAATTCTTTTTCTCAATACTACTACTGCATGAGCAAATTTGAGCGGAAGGTCAAAAAAGTTTTCTCTAACAAGTCATTATCATGTTATCTTTTTTAATTTCCATATAATTTTATTCATGAGGTAATTCAGAACATTGCTGAATTGTATTCATTTATGGATTTAAAATCCTGTAGACGCAAGTGTGTCCACTCATATCGGGTTTGAGGAAGTATCACTGTCTTTTGATGATTATATCTTTTTTCAAAGTTCTTCCATAGATCTGTAGGATCTTTTAGTGTGAAATATTTATTTTTCAATCCTTCATCAAGATGACGGTGAAGGAAGATCATAACTTTGACTTTATCTTTCTAGGATGCTTTATTTTCAGCCTTAACAGCATCTCCAAGATCTATGGAATCAAGACGAATTTTGGCATCTAATATCCATGATAAGTAGTTATTTTCAGATATATCAAGAGCATTAAATTCAAGATGAGAGAGTTTTGACATAATAAAAATTTATTACATGTGTCTTCTTAAATTTTGATCAAAATTTCGTGCTGAAAATGTGTTGTAAAATAAATAAATAAGAAAGAGGAAATAAATATAAAATAAAAAAGTGTAAATAGAGAACTCTAGTATTATTACTCTCTAATATTATTATCTCAATATAACTGAAATAATTCATATGTTTTCTGATAATTCACTCTAGTATTTCTTGTCTCACACTCCACTATTCTATTTATACACTCAAAAAGGGCATTATTTTCAAACCTCCTTAAATTTAATCTCTCTTGTTAACATGAGCCCTCCAACATTGAGCCCATATTGAAAGAAGTCATGAACATCCATATCACAAAGGACCTTATGAGTTTAGTTTGTGATCCTTATAATAACTGACAGAGTAGCATATTTCACAAGCATAGTTAATAGAGACCGGACCAACTGGTTCGATAAAAAAATTGATAAATCGTTGGTCTAGTCTATTCGATTTAGAGCTAAGACTATTTGGGCATTTAGATCGGTCAACGGCAGTTAAATCCACTAAAAACCAGAAAGTTTTGACCTATTCACCATGAACAGCGAGGCAAAAAACTAGTTTTTCATCCAGTCATGATTATTAGAACTGAACTGGTGATTGAACTAGTTAGGCTACTGGTTACTAGTTTATTAGTTCAACCGACGAGTTATGATTGAACTGGCAGAATTGGTCCCATGTAAATAAAAAATATAAAATACTCAAAAATCTAAAATTAAAATTTAAAATACATATCTTCAATAATATTTTAAAAACAATCAAGTTTCAACAAATTATAATAAAATAAGTTATAATCCAATTATTATTAAATAAGTATATAAAATTTTAATATTTTTCATAATAAAAATTTTTTTATTTTTATTTTTATATCAAGGTAACTATTTTTTATTTTAATAACTAACTAATTAATTTATATTTATTATATTATTATATACTATATATATTTATTAAAAATAATATTAATAAATATCATATAATCATAAAAAATAATTATATTATAATTAATAAAAATATTTGATATTTTTTATTTATACATGTTTAATAACATTTATATTAATAATTATGAATAATAAAACATATAATTAATTTAAATATAAGTGAGTGTAAAATTAAAATAATATCTAAAAATTATTGTGCGTGTTTACTATTAATAATTAGCATATAAAACAATAAGGAATAATATAGTATAATGGCAAAGGGAGCTTGTAATAATAAGGAGGTTCCAAGTTCAAACCACGTCTTAATCAACGGTTTTCACTGGTTTTGATCGATTCTTGTCTTTAAATAGTCCTAATACTAGACTCGTAGATCGGACCGATTGCGAGTCTAGTTCATCGGTTTTTCAATCGAACTAACTAATCTGGTCCGGTTTTTACAAATGTGCATCCTGTGGACCCACGCCACATCTAGTCTACCGTGTACCTTTGAAAACTCCTACTGCACTTGCAGGTATTTGGAGCTTTCTTTTTTCTTTTAGGTTTGTAACTTCTCTTCATCGTATTTGGAGCCTCTAAATTGTATTTTTTACTTGAGAGGGTAAAGTGTGATCTCTCACCATTTATTTCATAAGTGAGACCAAGAGAAAATATGAGAGGATGAGAGATCACTCTTTATCCTCTCAAATGAAAAAAAAATTTTGAGAATCCAAATTCCTCTTCATCATATAAAACACACAATGTTATTTTAAAATTAACTAAATTTAGACCCGCGCGTTCCACAAAAGCAAAATGGATATATATTATATAAAATATATAAATTAATTTAAATTTAATAATTATATAATTAAAAATTTATACATCAGTTTGAAGTTAAGTAAAATTATGAAAATACTCTATTCAAATTTATTTATTGGACTTCATATTATTATCTTTATTTTGTTCTTCTATGTAGTCATGTTTCTTTATTTATTTTTCTAAACTATATTTAAATATTATAGTACAAATATACAATTATTAGATGAATACAATTTTAAATATAATATTTTAATGGTCGAAATTAATATTCAATTTTTTTATTTTATTTTTCATGACACATGATAATATTATGCATTTTTAATAATATTACAACTAAATGATGTTAAAAAATATAAATAGTTAAAAGAAAAAAGAAGTGATATATGAATGATATAATTAATGAATATAATTGGACTAAAAATAAAAAACTAAAAAAAATTATAAAGACCATGATATATAATTGAAATTAACATTTATTTTCTAATACCAAAAAAGATAGTAGCAAAAATAGTCTCCATCCAAGCGAGATTCTTTTGGAAAAAGCTGGACGGGAGTAGAGGTCTTCCATTAGTAAGATGAGATATTATCCAAAAGTCAAAAAGTCAAGGATATTTGGTGTAAGAAGCGGAGTTTTCACAAAAAATTGTTTAACTAGGATGGAATAACTTAATTGTCCGGAATAGGTTCGAAAATATAAAAATATCTTTCTTAAAATATAAATGTGAGATTTGGATTCAGTGGATTTTTCTAATTGGAAAAATGTTCTCTTTTGAAAATTTTCGTGCAAAAGCGCGTACCGATAGATTAGCTGGTAGTACTGGCTTAAGTCTGTCCAATATTGTGTGAGAGTGAAATAGTAGCAAACCTTAGAAAAGTTTTTGAAATAACAAACCGGGCACTTATCCTAAAGGTTTGGCCCAAAGTTGGGCCAAACGAACCAAAAGCGCTACACGGTTGGATCGGGCTCAAGTTGGGCCCAGGCCTAACTTATATAAAGCAATACATGAGCCTAAGAAGCTCATTTCAGCACCAAGAAAGAGAGAGAGCACGGATAGGAAGAAGAGAGGAGAAGGAAGCCATTGTCACTATTCATCTCCTTCTTTAAAGCTCCATAACTTTTGATCCAGAGCTCCGATTGACAAGCTGTTTGCGGCCACGAAAAGCTCTCGTCGAGCTCTTCATTTTTATCTAAGCAAATTTGATAAGAAATTGTGTCTCAAGCTCCAGTTTCCTGCCCTAGTTTCTATGCATTTTTTGTTATAGTTTTTTAGTAGATTTTGTGATTTTGGTTATTTAGGTGATCTCTAGTAGCGGGTAATCGTTGGGCTTTGCCCTAATCCCCTTTTGACAAGGTAAGGTTACTCTTATACCCTTATAGTATTGTATGTTGTGGTTTCTAAGTTTTGATTTTGGTGATATATGTGTGGTTAGTTTGAGCTTGGTGCTTTTGGAGTTATCTTGGCTTTTTGGTGGTTTCGTGCGAGGAGGATAATCGGCCAAGATATGATTTCAGTTTTCTCTATGTAATATATAATATTTCTAGACACTTAGGCTAGTAACCCATAGGATAGGTTTGTATTGATATGGTTGTTGAATTTAGTTGGTTGATGATGTGTGAGGAATTGATGTTGTTAATGTTGTTGCATAATGTTGTTAATGTATGATATGTGTGATGAATTTGGATGAGAAATATTGTTGATGTTGTTAAATAATGTTGCTTATTGATATTGAGAATGAATGAGGTTGATGTTCATGATTGAAAGTGTTAAAATGATTATTGTTAAGTTTGCTGGATGAGAAGGGGTTTTAGTGTGAAATCAAGGATAATTGGGTTTGAGAATTTGATGATATGAGTAGTGGATTGTGGCATAAATGGTAAAATCTTATGTTGGATGGGGTTCATGTGGTTTTGGTTTGTTTTTTGGTAGTGAAATTAGAAAATTAAGAACTTTGTGAAAATTTGGTAAAAACAGATTTTTGGTGAACTTTGACGGATCATAACTTGAGCTTCAATTTTCAAAATTTGTTGAAATTACCTTTTAATTAAAGTTCATTGAAAAATCTTTAAATGGATATAAAGTTTGTAGGGAATGGATTTTTGTAGAGGAAGTTATGATCATTCAAAGTTTAGTGTCAAAATCTGAATTCTGTGAATGCTGCAGAATTTGTGGTTTCTGGTTTGTGTGCGCATGCATAACCTGTGTATTTTTGAAAGTGTATGGACACACAGTCTTGTACGCATATACACACAGGGGAAAGTTTGCTGTTGAAAATGCTAGAACGACCCGTGCGCATACACAACCAACAAGGTTTTGCAAGCTGTGCGCACGCACAGTCCTGTGTGTACACACACGTTGGAAGGTTCATTCTGTTGAGGGCGTTCGCATGCTTTGTGCGAGCGAACAGAATTGAAAAACTTTACACTTGTGTGTACGCACACCTCTATGCGTACGCACACATTTTGAAAATCCTCCTAGGCGTGCGCACACACACCTCTGTGCGTACGCACATGCCCTGTTTCTCAACTAAAATTTTGTTTTTAATTGTTTTGCCTTTCCAACAAGCTTGTATGATTCTGTGACACTTATTTAAGACTTTTTGTCTTGTTTTTGGATGTTAAAACATAGAGAAGGTCTTGGGTGGAATTATTTGAGTATTACCTTGAAAAGTTAGAGAACGGAGGTTTAGGTTTCTGGTGTATTAAGGACGGTTTTGGTTGAGCGAGGAGACGGAGTATGGTGTTGGTCATCATTGACAATGAATTGTGAAAGTGGTGAATTAATGTGTTCTGAATGAATGGTGAAGGTGGTAAACTACTGAGTACTGAACGAAATGGTTTTGAAAACCACTGAAGTACTGTTTCTAAACTAAGATTTGTTGAGAGTGTGCGGAGCTTATATCTCCGGCGTGGTAGATTTCTCTGCAGCATGAGTAGTTGTGGTTGGTTCCTTCTCTGATGTATGAAGGGTGCGGGGCCTATATCCCTAGCGTAGTAGACTCCCTATTGCATGAGTGTGCAGGGCACTATATCTCTGGCATGGCAGAAAAGGCTACATCTGGAAGGATGTGTCGGGTTGGAATTTACGGACCGACAAGTAATATCACGAGCCAATAGGACAGGCATTCATCATATGCATCTCTTATATGCTTGTTTGCTTTGATTACTTGAGTTTTCCTAATTGTATAACATGCTTAATTTCCTATCTGAATTACTTGTCATATATGCCTATACGTGTGTTTTACTTGCATTGATTTTATCTGTGTTTTCTACTGGGATTCAGGAGGTTCGGAAGGCGGTGGCGATGGAATCGCATGGAGGATAGGTTGGTGAAGGCTGTGGGACAGCGGAGAACTGTTAGATTAGAAAATTCCCTAAGTTAGATTACCCCTTTATTTTGTTGTGGTTTTAAGTTATGCTTCAATGTCTTAGTTATGCTTTAAGATGAATCTTGTGATGGATATGAAGTTCTAGGATTGCCTCTGGCGTCCCGGAGTCTTATATCTTACATCACTGGGCACTGTTACCATATTGAGAACCTCCGGTTCTCATACCATATTCTGTTGTTATTTTTCAGATGCAGGTCGCAACCCACCTCGGTGAGTTATTTAGTGGTGACAGAGCGGAGGATCTCTATTCCGTTTTGAAGTCATTTGATTTATCTTGTTTAAATCTCTCACTTTTGTATTTATTTTACCTAGAGGCTTGCTTTAAGAGAAAAACTTGTATAAGCTATTTTACCTTCTAAACTCTGTATGTCTGTATATAATTAGCTGGCTTAAACTCCGCAAGTGGTGGCTAGATCATTATAACTACTATCTTTTGATATATATATATATATATATATATATATATATATATATATATATATATATATATATATATATATATATCTTGTGCCTCGTTTAGGGTAGCTTCGTGAGTACGTTTGCACTTTTTGAACTTTCTTTTTGAGCTTATTCCTTCCTCGGGCTTCTAGAATATATTAATTTCCTTCTATATAAATATGTATAAAATTTAGAATTGTCGTAACCTTTGATTAACCTTTGCTTTACGGCACGAGGTAAGGCTTCGGGTAATTAGGGTGTTAATGAAGAGAGAACTTTTGCGTTGTCTAGAAATTTGCAGATAAAGCCTCGTTGCAGGTATAGCTTCTAAACCAACAAAAGTCCTTTCATACAAACATTTTAGTTGTCACAAGTAACAAACCCCTTTGAAATTGATAACCGAAGTGTTTAACCTCGAGTCGTCTTCTCAAAGAAATGCAGGGAGGTGTTCTTATTATTGGTTATGAGTCTTGTAAATTGGGGGTTTTGAAAGTAAGGAACAGGTAATTTAAATGACAAGTAAAATAAATTAACAATAATAAAATCTCTTGGCAAGGTATAAGAACTGGAAGTCCTATCCTAGTTATCCTTATCAATTGTGATGAGAATTGAATTTTTCTCACACTTTGTTAACCTCTAACTATGAAGGTAAGTTAAGTGGATGAATTAATTTTGATTTCTCAGGTCCTAGTCTTTCCTTGGGAAAGGCTAGAGTTATTGGAACTCGAATTAATTCTTGAAGATTTCCAATTTTCAATCAACAATGAGTTTGATAACTCAAGTGTCTCCAATGACTCAACCAAAGCCAAAAGGAAAAATTCTAAATTAAATTAAAAGCATTCATAAATCTGAAACACATCAAATTACGTCTAAACATAAATTCAACTCTAACATGGAAATGTTCATAAGTCAATTGGGCAACATAAATCAAATACAAATAAAAGTATTAGAGTAAATAAAAGTAGAAAATAAATATTGAAGGAACATAGAACCTGGAATGAAGAGATCATAGCTTAAACATAATAAGTGGGTAAATGTAAAACCATGCAAATAGTATGAATAAGTGGGTAAAGAGTTGATAAAAACCACTCAATTGAGCACAAGATAAACCATAAAATAGTGGTTTATCAACCTCCCCACACTTAAACATTAGCATGTCCTCATGCTAAGCTCAAGAGAAACTATAAAGGAGTGAAGAGGAATGGTAAAATGTATGAAATGCAACCTATCTATATGAATGCAACTACATGCTAAGATGTTTCTACCTACTTGGTTAAAAGTAAATAAGTTCTCCAAGACAAAATATGAATCAAATTCCACTAATCCAAATTATATAATAAAAGACAAGTAAACTTGTAAGAAGATAGCTCATGAAAGCAAGGAACATAGAATCAAGCATTGAACCCTTACTGGTAGTGTATATCACTCTAATCTCTCAAGTGTCTAGGGTTAATCACTCTATTCTTCTCTAATCATTCTTTCTAAATCTTCTTCTTTATCTAACCAATCAACAAATATTTAGCATACCAATGCAAACATCGTGAGGTCTTTTCAGGGTTGTAATGGGGCTGAGGTAAAGGTAAGGATATATGTATGGCCAAGTGAGCTAAAATATGAATCCTTGAGTAACCTAAGCTATCACCTAACATACATACATTCTATATAACTTCTAAAATCATGCCTAGCTACCCATGATTCCCACTTTTGCATCATATACTCATGTATCAACTTTTCTTTTAATTTGTGCCACATATTCATTGATCTTTTATTAACTTAACATTGGAGTAATTTTGTCCCCTTATTTATTTATTTATATTATATTATATTTTATTATATATATATATATATAATTTTTTTTCTTTTTTTTATAGAGACATAAAAACTAAAATAACATATCAATGCATATGGAATTTTTAATTTTCTATTTTACATGAGTAGGTACCCAAATTTTCCAATATTCAAAATTAGAAACATGATATATTCCCTTATTAACCCATGTTCCCACAGTTTTCCCACACTTAGTTGATGCACAACCTCTATCTTAAGCTAACCAAAGATTCAATTGGGATATTTAATTTATTTTTTCGCTTAAGGCTAGTGATGTGGTAAAATATAGAACAAATGGGGATTAAAAGGCTCAAAGTGGCTAACAAAGGTAGTAGAAAGGGTAGGCTCATTTGGAATAAGTGAGTAAAAGTTTAAATAATGGCCTCAATCATATGCAAGCATGTAAATATACTAAACAATGGACATATAGAATGGAACAAAATATAGATTGCGGTTATAGAGAAGAAAATATACAAGAATAAAAATTTATGGTTAAATAATGTAACCATATAAATAAGCTCAAAATCTCACAGGTTGTGTATTCTTAGCTTTTTAAACTATGTTCCAAATACAACTTCAAACAAGTTTTAACATAAAAAATTTTCCAATTTAAATTAGTGAAATACTATAAAAATTTCTTGAACAGGAAAATATTACTTCAACTAAGTAGTAACTAAATGCATAAAATCAAACAAACATGCAATTAAATATGCAAATGCAACAATGAACAAACAAAGAAAATAGAGTATTGGTGTTGAAAAGAAGGTAACTAACCCCTGGAAGTCGGTATCGACCTCCCCACACTTAAAGATTGCACCGTCCTCAGGTGCATGCTAAGATGTGCAAGTGGATGGGGGATGTGGTTCCTCAGCTGGGGCTCTTGTTTGTTCCTTTCCTTGTCGGTGGTTTGGGAGTAGCTTTCTCTTTACCCTTCTTGGTGGCCATCCTGAAAAGGGAAAAAGAAAGTAACGTTTAAAGCTAAGGGTTAGAGCAAGGAAGAGAGCGAGAAAGGTGGTAATCAATGCACAATAAAGAAGAATGACGTTAACACATAGTCATGACTACATGTGAAAAGTTCATCAATGGAAATATAGCAAGTGCATGTAATGACAATTAAATGCAAGATGTTTATTGGCATGCTAGCAAAGGCATGAGTAGCATAGATCAAGCATTCCATGTCCAAGTTAGATTACCAAGTGTTTCAAACTAACAACATGTTTGTAATAACAATTATATTTAATTAATAAAATATAAAAAGGGTTTTGTAAAAAGCAAGCATTTAGAGTAGTAGAATAAAAGAAATCTAAAAATAGTGCACAATGCCATACGGACTTTTTCACAAAAACATAGCAAGCATGGTAAATAAGCTATTGAAAGTATTAAATTGAACATGCAAGCAACCCTTTAAAAGTTAATATATAATTGTCAAAAAATTCTTTTAATAATGCACAAAAATATAGAAAATAATGACCCAAATAAATTTCTAACACCAATGAAAATAATGCAATGAATGAATGTATGCAAATAAATTAAATGAAGTAGAATGGAAGTGAAGAGGGATGAGAAGTTAAAGAGATGAAGAAGAAGAAAGTAAGAAAAGGAATAAGAAAGAAGAAAAGATAGAAGAAATTAGGATTGAAAAAAGAAAAGATAAGATGATTGGCGCTGATTTGGATAAGTTGTGCGGCGCAGACGACGCGGACGCGTGAGTGACGCAGTCGCGTGGTGCGCGATAAGGTCAGGTGACGCGGACGCGTGGGTCACGCGATCGCGTGGCCTAATTTGTGCGATTGGCGCGAGTGCAACCTCGCGTTCGCGCAACTCTCTGTTGTAAATGCATATTGCCAAAAATCTGGGTGACGCGATCGCGTGGTTGACGCGATCGATGAATGACCTTTCTTTTTAAAAATGGCGCGATCGCGTGGGGCACGCGTTCGTGTGGTAGGGCTTATATAGCTAGCATGGTTCCAGCCCCACTCCATCATAACTTTCTGCCATACACCTCTTTACGTCAATTTCACAGGGCCACGCGTTCGCGTGGGTGACGTGGACGCGTTGGAGGCATTTTTCCCACATGACGCGGATGCGTCAGCGATGCGGTCACGTGGATCAATTTGTGCCAAAGGCACGCCTCCAGCCACGCTGTCGCGTGACTCTCTGTAAAATCTCTTTTCTTCCTTGAGGCACATATGACGCGGACGCGTTGTCGACGCTGTCGCGTCGTGTGCAAAAAAAAAAATTTAATAATGCAGTATACAGAATGCAATGCTAATATGAATGTTATACATGATTCCAGGTCCAATCAAAACTCAAAAACAAACAAAACGAAATAAAATCAAAATGGAAGAAAATGAACGATCATACCATGTTGGGTTGTCTCCCACCTAACACTTTTAGTTAAAGTCCTTAAGTTGGACATTTCGTGAGCTCCTTGTCATGGCGGCTTGCGCTTGAACTCATCCTGAAACTTCCAATGCTTGGACTTCCAATGGCCTCCGAGATCCCAAATCTTGTTTCTATACCTGTCTTCAAGTTGATTATCATGATTCCATCCGGGTGGTTCAGCCTTAGAATTCTCACTGAAGCGTCCAAACAACTTCCTAGGCCCATTCAGCTGAGCTTTACACCAACCTTTGCATTTAAACTTTGAGCTTTCCACCATATTGAATCTTGCATGACGACTCCAACCACTAACCATATTCCTCTTACTCTTAATGCCACAAAGAGCTCTAAGTTGACCATCTGTCTCCAGTAGTCCATATTCAAGTGGAATTAGAAAGCTGAGGGATATGAATTTTACCCACTTGAATGTTGTGAAGGATGATGGTAACTTAGGAGGAGGTATTTCTAATGAAATTGCAAGCTCCACTCCTTTGTGCTCTTCTCTAACAACTTCCACTTCTTTGCAAGTTTCTTCAATATCAACCTCTTCCTCTTGGTAGCTTTCTTCCAATTCAATCTTTTCTTCATTGCTCACCAAGGGCATGGGAGACTGTGCTTCCTCTTCTTTAATCTCCATTTCTTGATCAACCTCTTCCAAGTCTTCAACTATGATATGCCTTGGAGGTTGTACACCCTCCTCAACATCAAATGCAACCGTCTTGGAAGGAGGTTCTATGTCTTGACTTTCCCATGGAGGTTCAGCATCTCCCAAGTCTTCAACCACTTCTTCTTCTTTAATAATTCCGGCTTCCTCCACTTGTTCCAGTATAAATTCATGCTCCTTGCTGTCCACCGGAGTTTCTAATGTCTCCTTCATGCTACGTTCTTCATTAGATTGTCCACATGAAGCCATGGGGTTTCCTTGAGTGTTCGAACGTCGAAAAGCTGATTGATTTATCGCTTGATTCAATTGGTGAAGGGTTGCATGAAATCTTTCCACTATTTTCTTGAGACGATCATTTGATTCTGGTTGTGCTCGACTATCATAAGTAGGATCATAGTGCTCTTGGATTGATGGATATGGAGATGGTGAATATTGAGGTGGTGGTTCTGGGCGTGGTTCATATGGTGGTTGGTGTGGTGGATAAGGATTAGGGTTATATGGTGGTGTTTGGTGGTAAGGGGCTTGTGAGTATGGTGGTTTAAAGTTGTGTTGAGGAGATGGTTCATTGGCATATGATGGAGCTTGCTGGTAACTACAAGGGGGTCCACCATATCTATTGTCTTGGCATGCATTGTAGGATGGTCGTTGTCCATGGTATCTTGGAAGGTGATGTTGCCGAAAGGGTTGATCAGATTCTCGTGGCTCCTTCCATCTCTGATTGTTTTGACCTTGATGTATGTTCCTGTTATAATTTCCATTCCTTGCAACAACATTGGAACCAAACTCAAAGCGAGAGGGGTGAGAACTCATAATAGTAAATAAAAATTAAAAACGAAAATAAAAATAAATTTTAAATTAAAAGGTTATTGAAATTTAAATTTTGATATTGAAAATTAAATTTTGAAATTTGAAAACTAAATTTTGAAATTTGAATTTTAAATTTTTGAAATTTGAATTTTGAAATTTGAAATTTGAAATTTGAAACTTAAATATTGAATTTTGAAATTTGATTTTTGAAATAAGGTGAGATAAGATTTTGAAAAAGATATGATTTTTTGAAAAAGATTTAAATTTTGAAAATTTTGAAATTTTGAAATTTAATTTTTTTTTTAATTTTTGAATTAAATGAGGAAAGAGAAAAACAATAAAATGACACCAAACTTAAAATTTTTTAGATCAAAACGAAGAAAACAACTTGAAGGTCAAGATGAACACGAAAAACAACTTGAAGATCAAGATGAACACCAAGAAAAAAAATTTTTGAAAAATTTTTAATAACTAAATAAAAACCAATAACCTCTTAATTTACGAAAAAGCAAAAATAAAAAGAAAAAATAAAGACAAATAAACAAGCAAGAAGCAAATATTTACAATAACCAATAATAAGGCACACGTTTGCAATTCCCCGGCAACGGTGCCATTTTGAAGAGAGAACTTTTGCGTGGTCTAGAAATTCGCAGATAAAGCCTCGTTGCAGGTATAGCTTCTAAACCAACAAAAGTCCTTTCATACAAATGTTTTAGTTGTCACAAGTAACAAACCCCTTTGAAATTGATAACCGAAGTATTTAACCTCGGGTCGTCTTCTAAAGGAATTGCAGGGAGGTGTTCTTATTATTGGTTATGAGTCTTGTAAATTGGGGGTTTTGAAAGTAAGGAACAGGTAATTTAAATGACAAGTAAAATAAATTAACAATAATAAAATCTCTTGGCAAGGTATAAGAACTGGAAGTCCTATCCTAGTTATCCTTATCAATTGTGATGAGAATTGAATTTTTCTCACACTTTGTTAACCTCTAACTATGAAGGTAAGTTAAGTGGATGA